>NC_139458.1:115480000-116080000 GCF_057233095.1 Heloderma suspectum | reverse complement strand
TGCACACGCACAAAAAAAATATGACTTACATGTGAATGTTTTACTTAACTCATTATGCTTTTATGGCAAGCACTGTACCTTCAACATGGGACTTTCCCATTCTAATGTCAACAAAAATTCATACTAAATTTGAGAGGGATCACAGCTTGGCAGCGGACGAGAAACCCAAAGGAAGCACACAAGGGGACATTTTACATCATGAATGTTTTCTCACTTTAATATGAAAGATCATGCAGGAAGCCAAGGGTTTTTAAAATGCAACTTCTTAACAGAAAACTTAATTCTGCGTGTGTTTCTGTATGTATCTATATGTATATATGAATGAGTGTAAAGGATTACTTCAAATTAGTTTTAGCCCTGAAAGGGAAAAGAAAGATTGAAGCAACTCAGCAGGAGAAAAAATAGGATTTCTTTTCTTTTATTCTTCTTTTTTGCTAGAGAAAAGCCAGTGACCACTCAGCTAATAGAGAAATAAGATTTGGTTGGGGGGAATTATGTTTTAACAATTATAATTATGGATCTGAATCTGTGATGAATCCTGTATGTTGAGAAGTCAATGGCATTGCAGTTTTTAAATGACTGTATAATTCCTGGGCACGCTTTGATGATTTTTTTTCCTGGCAATTGGTCTGTCTGTTTTATAAATCAGCAGGGGATTTGACAGAATGCGAAAAAGGTTTCCTCCTTCCTAGATTTATATATGCTTCGCTATATTCATTGTTAGCACTGCTCTGAACAACTTAGTCATTGATTTGTGGCATGTGCTCCTTAGAACCTTTCAAATGTTTTTATGTGTCCTGAATGAACCTTTTACTCTAAAACTTGAAGTGTTGCAGCTTCAGACATGAGTTACAGTAAAAGAAATTGCCCCCTATTTCATTTTTCCCCTACATACATTTAAAGTGACAATATGTCCTTTATTTCTTACCTCAGACAGAAAGTGGAAATGTCAAACCCTTACATCGTGGAGCCAAAAATAAAATTCCAAAAATTCAGATTGGAAATCATCGATTGACTCATTTTCTGGGTAGGCTAAGATGATTTCAGTGACTTATGGGTCACTTTAATCTTCATAAAGGGAATATTCGTTGCTCTTTGCCACAACAGCCAGGTAGATGTTAGACTAATCCAACAAGGAAGGCCTGTGCACAACAACAGATGCATCTGCTTGTCCCGCAGTGGATGCGCAGACAGCTGGCTGTGCATGTACACTCTGTGATGCTCCTTTAAGCACCATGGAATGAATCCAGGGAATCCTTTGGCTGGCTGGGTGAGTGTATCTTGATATAGGCGTAGTTCCCCATCTAGGGGAACTACAGCTATAGTGTACAGGACTTCAGTATGGTTCTCCAAATAGGTTTTTGGCATTTCAGTGTAATACCGTTTGCCACTTACCATAATTTCCTTTCTCCTTCCTCGGTGAACTGCCTGTCTCTCCACCAATGCATTCACTCCTCTGTAACACCATTTATTTATTTATTTATTTATTTCATTTCTATACCGCCCAATAGCCAAAGCTCTCTGGGCGGTTCACAAAAACTAAAACCAAACAACACACAATAAAACAATTTAAAATATATAGAACATTAAAACCACAATATAACAATACAACCACAATAAAACCTAGCAGCAGTACAGGAGTTTAAAATACAGATTTAAAACAGCAAAGATAAAAATTTAGAAAGCTAAAATGCCTGGGAAAATAAAAAGGTCTTCACCTGGCGCCGAAAGGAGTACACTGTAGGCGTCAGGCGAACCTCACTAGGGAGCTCATTCCAGAGCCGGGGTGCCACAACAGAAAAAGCCCTCCTCCTAGTAGCCACCCGCCTCACTTCCTTTGGCAGGGGCTCACGGAGAAGGACCTCTGATGATGACCTTAAGGTCCGGGCAGGCACATATGGGAGGAGGCGATCCTTCAGGTAACCTGGCCCCAAGCCGTTAAGGGCTTTGAATGTTAACACCAGCACTTTGAATCGGGCCCGGAAATGGACTGGCAGCCAGTGCAGCTGGAAAAGTACTGGCGTAATATGTAATATAAATATAAAAGTACTGGCAGTAATATAAGTACTGGCGTAATACCATCCCTATTCTCAACTCCATTTGGGATTTCTGTCTCTTCTATTTGCATACCCCTTCTGAGAGCTCTTCCCTAGGATCATGTGTGCCTCCCACAGAGGCAGGAAAGATACACATGAGCGGAAGAAATGGAAAGCTGAGGCAAAGTGCACATGCCCCAGTTCTGGTATTCATTTTAGATGTACTCCAAAGACCTATGCAAGTGTGAGTGTGGAGGGGCTATGGGTACTGGCCCGCCTCTGCTACTCCCCAACCTTCCTACATTGTGTGGAAAGGTCTCAAGCAGGAATGTTGAACCTCAGGCCTGCAGGCCAGGTCTGGCCTGCTTGGAGTTCCAAACCAGCCCTCCAGGGTTCCCCAGGTGACCAATCCCCCTTTGGGGCCTTTTCCCCCCCAACCCTTCCCCCACCTGCCAATTGTTGTGCCAATTTCCTAGCATTTGCTTTTTTTTCTTATTCTAAAAGGTTGAAATGCCTCTCCTAAGACATAATCACTGGCAATGAGAGTTTTAAGTGAATCATAGAATCATAGAATAGTAGGATTGGAAGGGGCCTACAAGGCCATCGAGTCTGACCCACTGCTCAATGCAGGAATCCAGGTCAGAGCATCCCTGACACATGGCTGTCCAGCCTCGTCTTGAACGCCTCCAGTGTGGGAGAGCCCACCACCTCCCTAGGTAATGGGTTCCATTGTCGTACTGCTCTAACAGTTAGGAAGTTTTTCCTGATGTTCACCTGGAATCTGGCTTCCTGTAACTTGAGCCCATTATTCCATGTCCTGCATTCTGGCATGATTGAGTTTCCAGTCCTCTGATCATCTTTGTTGCCCTCCTCTGAACCCACTCCAGTTTGTCTGCATCCTTCCTAAAGTGTGGTGCCCAGAACTGGACACAGTACTCCAGATGAGGCCTAACCAGTGCTGAGTAGAGGGGAACTAGTACTTCCCGGGATTTGGAAGCTATGCTTCTATTAATGCAGCCCCAAATAGCATTTGCCTTTTTTGCAGCCACATCACATGGTTGGCTCATATTCAGCTTGTGATCGACAACACTTCCAGTTGAAAATGTGCTAATACTTTTGGTATTTTGGTCCTGCTCTCTTTTGCCTATGGCCCACCCATCACTGGAAATATGGACCCGGAGAGGGAGTTTCTCTGATATGGACTTTGGCCCTTAGGCTGAAAGAAGTTCAACAGCTCGGTCTAAAGGGAGGTTGTAACCTTACTTGGCCAAATGTAGTTATAATATAGGGCAATTAAAATGATCAAAGGGCTGGAGAATCTCCCCTATGAGAGAAGGTTACAACAGCTACGATTGTTTAGCTTGGAAGAAAGGAGGATAAGGGGAGACATGACAGAGGTGTACAGAATTATGCATGGTGTGGAGAATGTGGATAGGGAGATATTTTTCTCCCTCTCTCAAAATACTAGAACCTGGGGTCATCCTATGAAGCTGAGTGGTGGGAGATTCAGGACAGATAAAAGGAAGTACTTCTTCTCACAGCACATAGTCAAACTAAGGAATTCACTACCACAAGAGATATGGTGGCCACCAATTTGAGAGGCCAAATTGGGAGGATCTGGGAGGATTGGACAAATTCATAGAGGAAAAGGCTATTAATGGCTACTAGTCTTGATGGTTGTGTGTTCCCTCCAGTAGCAGAGGCAGTGAGCCTATGTATACCAGTTGCTGGGGAACATGGGTGGGCGGGCGCTGTTTCCGCTCATGCCCTGCTTGCAGGTTCCTGGTCTACAGCTGGTTGGCCACTGTGTGAACAGAATGTTGGACTAGATGGATCCTTGGTCTGATCCAGCATGGCTCTTCTTATGTTCTCTTCTTCTTAATACCTTCCCATGATCGGCAACCCTGATTACACAGGGTTCCTGACTGCAGAGCAGAACCCGTAACCACATTCAACAAAACATGGTTACAGTTACCAAACATGGTTAACTCATTATACATGTGTTAGCTATCCTTTTGAATTGTTTTGAACTTTGTATGTTAGAGATTTTAAATTATGTTTGTATGATCTTGTGTTGTGATGTGTATCTTTGTGAACCACGCAGAGAGTTTCAGCTATTGGGCGGTATAGAAATGAAATGGATTCAGGAAGAATAGGATGAAGGGCAGAGTGAACCCATGAAAAAAAGGAATGAAACAGGGGGAATTAAGTCATCCTTTACTGCAATTTTGCAAGGGGTTCTGGGGCATAGCTCTTGAAATGTGCAGTGCAGCATGGAGGTACCCTTTTTGAGTGGTTCGTCTGTCAAGGTGTGTGGTGTTCAACCTGTTGCTGAGGAGGTTTAGCAGCTCAGGCTGTGATGCCAGCTATGCCAGCTATGCCAGCTACTTGAACAGCTTTGCTTCAGTTATCCATGCCCTAGTAACCACTCATTTAGATGACTGCAATGCATTGTATACGACGCTGCCGGTGAAAATGAGTCAGAAACTTCAGTTGGTTCAGAATATGCCTGCAAGACTGCTAATTGGACTGGATGGTAACAGCACCTCATGTCAACGCTTTGCCATCTTCATTGGATCCCAACCCATTTCCAGGCCCAGCTCAAGGCACTGCTTTTGACTTTTAATGCCCTTCATAGGGATGGCAGAGAATTCCGCCACAGATCACGGTGAGGCCGAATGCCAGTGCATTCGGCCCCCCGAACTCCATGGCGGAACAGCCTGCCACCCCCCCCGCCACCCCGCAGATCCCCCCCGGGACGAGACTCACCTGGGGCGGATCTTCCGGGTGGCGGCGGCGGCTCCGGCGGCGGCCGGTCTTCCAACCGGCTGCCACCGCCACCATTTCCACTCTGGTAAAAAAAAAAGAAGAAGAAAGAAAAAAAAAGACGTGATAGGCTACGTAAAGATTTACGTAGCCTATCATGACTAGGTTTAAAAAAAAAAAAACACGACATGATAGGCCTATCATATGCTGGGTGCGTAGCCTATCATGGCTGGGTGGGTTAAAAAAAAAAAACGCGTACGTAGCCTATCATGGCTGGGTGGGTTAAAAAAAAAAAACGCATACGCAAATGGTGGCGGCTACATATTTACATAGGCTAAAACAGGGAATCAAAAAGGGAAGCAAATAGTGCCTGCTACACTCTTTGTGTTCCCCTTGATTTTCACCATCAAAGTCTACGTAAATATTTACGTAGATTAAGAGGGCAAAAATAAGGAACGCAAATGGCGGCGGCTGTAGCCGCCGCCATTTGCGTACGTGGTGTTTTTTTTTTACCCAGAGCCCTCCGCTGCCGGAGCTTCCGCAGAGCACAGCTAGCTGCGGAGGATTCCGGGGGGGAGGAACGCAGCGCCTCCCCCCGGTGAGGATTCCGGGGGGAGGGACGGAACGCCTCCCCCCCACCATCAACATAATCTGCAAACAGGTAAGTGACTTTCATACATCCCTAGCCCTTCATGACTTGGGACCAGGGTATCTGAAGGACTGCATCCATATGTACCTACCCAAAGTGTCAGCTCTTTCTTCAAAGGCTAAGTGAGATGGTGTAGTGGCTAGAGTGCTGGACTGGGAGTCGGGAGATCCGGGTTCTAGTCCCCACTCGGCCATGGAAGCTCACTGGGTGACTTTGGGCCAGTCACATACTCTCAGCCCAGCCCACCTCACAGGGTTGTTGTTGTGAGGATAAAATGGAGGAGGAGGAGGATTATGTACGCCACCTTGAGTTCCTTGGAGGAAAAAAGGCGGGATATAAATGTAATAAATAAATAAAAATAAATCAAATAAATATGGGAGAGGAGGCCATTTCAGTGGTGGCACCCCTCCTTTGATGTTGTTTTGGCAAAGACCTTTTTATTTTCCTAGGTTTGTTCAGCTCTCTTAGCTTTCACCTCTTCTTACTCTCTGTGATTTGTGCTTTTATGCTGTATTGGAATTTAATGCTGCTTTTATTGTTATTGAGTTTTGATTACAAATAGTGCTAATAAATAAATAACATCTTGTCTCATTCCAACTCTGCTAAACCACACATCTATTTATATTTCCATTTCAGGATATCCTCTTCAACCCCAATGCTCCATAGGGATGGGTGAATCTGTCAATTTCGCTTTCTCCTACATTTGGATTTTTAAAGTCTCAAGTTCTTTCAGCCCCCAAAATGACAATATGTGCAACTTTAGGTAAATTCTTATCAAAAATGAACTAAAACAAAATTCTTACTCATCTGCACGGACCAAATTCAATAGATACAGCCATTCTCAGCATGGAAAGGACCACATTGTACCGGCCTACCACGTAGCTGTTAAAGATGAGAAGCCTGTCAGATAAAAAGAGGTGGCAACCCTAATTCAGCACCAATAGGGTTGAATATACAGATAATCAAATCAAGACTTTTTAAAGAGCTAAGAACTCAACCACCCCACCCCACCCCCCCGTGTCAATTTCAGTTTCTCCCACATTCAAAGTTTTGTCCTGAACAGGAATACATTTGTGGATTTGTGTAAATTCTTATCAAAACCAAACTGACATGAAATTCTCGCCCATCCCTGCTCCAGGGCTATGTGCATCGAGCTGTTATTGTTCTTCATCTAATCCAAGGGTAGCAGTTGATGTTCAGGTCTTGGAAGAAGTCATGACTGGGTGAGGACTAAAACCCATAGAATACAGAAATGTTGATGGTGAGGAGTATAGTACTCTGTTGATATTCAGCCTGTTCTGGATGGACTTGCATTCCCCTTCAGGATTAGATATACATTTTGGGAGCACCACTTGACCCAACTCTACTCCTGGATGCTCAGATAGCATCTGAGCATGTTTTATCAGATTTGATTGGTATGCAAGCTGCAGGCTTTCCTGAGGAAAGAAGATCTTGCGATTGTCTGCCATGCTTTAGTAATTTCCACATGAGACTACTGCAGCGGGCTGCCTCTGAGAAGTGTCTGGAAACTACACCCAGTCAACGATGCAGCACCCAGGTTGTTAATGGGGCTTGGCTCTCTGTATATATCACAACTGTGCGCAAAGATCTTCACTGGCTTCCAGTTGGTTTCCAGGCACAATTCAAAGTGCTAGTGATTACCTTCAAGCCCCAAACAGGCTAGGCCTAGAGTACCTGAAGAACCTCCTCCTCCTACATGAACCCACCTGTGTCCCACAGTTAAAATCAGTGGCCCTGTTTTGTGTGGAATTAGGTGATGACCTTCTCTGTGGCAGAACTCCGAGTTTGGAATTCTCATCTAGAGACATTTAGCTGGCTTCCACCCTCTCTCCTTCCAACAAAATGTTTACTTAATTTTATATGATTGGGTTTCTGGAGGGGTAGAGAGAGAACTTTAAAAAAAAAAAGCTATAATTTCCTGCTAATTTTAGATTAGTTAATTGTGTATTGATTTTTCTGATTTTAAATTGAGTTTTATTTTGTGGTACTGCTTTTTGTTTGTTTGTTGTTTGAGGGAGGTTGCATGACCTGCATTTTAATTGTTTAATTTGTTATTTGCCATGATGTTTTTGTGAAAAGATGGGGGATAAGAGTTTCAAATAAAATAAAATGATGACCTACAGAACATTCGAGAGTGGTGCCCAGAGCCTGCTCAACCAATCTTCTCAGTTACTTTTTATGTAATCCAGAAACTCATAGACACCAGGTATCTTGAAAAACAGCTTAATGGAAGCTACCAAGGGACCTGAATCAGACTTTATAACACAGAGACGAGTACCAATTTAAAGTGGAGGGCAATTCCCAGAATGGCATTATCTGTGTTGTGTTAATTCTTTATTATTCAAAAGATTGCTAACTGTTCATATCTGCACAATTGTGTTCATGCTTCATTCATTCCAAGTCAATAATAATGGATTCTTACTATTGATTATACATGAGCCTTTTTGTCCCATCATAATGAAATTTTAATGTTGATGGTCCCTAAACTATTATTTCAGCCTAATAACAGTGAGACTTGACAATTACCTTGGTCTGTGAATTGCAGATAGAACTAATAAGGTCATCCTTAATAACTTTTTGTTTACCTGACATTTGGTAATTTTATAGTTATTATGTATTATTTTAAAGTCAGCGGATTGTTTTGCAAAGGCACGTTGCCTCCCCATGGAATAAAAATACGATGCCGGCAAGAGGAAACCTCTTTTGGCTGCCTGCTCTCTGACCTACCATGTGGCGCTCACTTCCATTAAGAGGTCCCTTCAGCCCACAGAGAAGAGAGGAATGAGCTTCAGTAATTATCATTCAAAACGGCTGACCAAAAGAAAACCAAGAAGATGTCTTTAAATCTTCCAAAACAATTTAGAGAGAGAAACTTAATTTCAGAATCAATAAGGGCAGGAGAGTTGCAGAAGCGCTCTTCGCTCTTTTCAATGAGCTAAACAAATATGTTTTATTCCCACTATAAATTTCATGCCAACATGAGGCTGTTTGTACAAAGTTTTATTTGGCCCTCATCGGCACAGTGTCAGCACAAGCCGCTTTTCCTGCTTTAGCCTAATCTAACCCTGGTGGCACCAGCAAATCCATTTTATGTTGCTGAACGTGTGACAAGAAGAGAGCATATATAAACACAATGGTTTCCTAAGTGGGGGGTGCAGACGCATGCATAAGTCATTGGCAACCATGCAATTTGCCACTGGCCCTCGGGTGAGCAATAACTGTGCCATGGAGAGCACCGTAATGCCAACCTGTCCCTGAAGCTGGGATTGATAGAGCTGCCATTGCAGCCCTCACGGTCCTATGATGGAGGCAGCACAGGAGAGTGAATGAGTGGCTTCATCACTCTCCTTTAACTGTAAACAGACAATGGCCCTTTAAGGCTAAGTGAAAATAAGAGCATGCCACATGTACAGTAGCGCTGTGATGGCAGCATGAGTAGATTTATCCCTGGTGCCAGCTGTGGATGGCTAAGATCACTCCGTGGAGGTGTGGGAAGGGGAAATGGAGATGATAAAGTCAGCACGCGCTGGCACCAAGCACAGCATGGGATGGGCAGCTACGACCTGGACAAGGATGTGCAGAATTGGCCATAGGAGCCTTGCCAGCGGGTGATCTGATTGCCCTCTGTAAGTACTGGGGATGCTGTAGCAGGAAGTTTCACTCCTGGGTCAAGATTAGAGAGTTGCGGCATAGAAGCTTAATAGAGACACAGTTCCGTTGGTTGTACCCAGTGGAGGCTGGTGGCGGCAATGTCAGTGGGGCCATGAATCCCTTCTGGTTGCAGTCAGAACCAGCGGATAGCTCCTTCAGAGTTCTGACTGGTTCTGCCTGAAACCCCAGCGGATTCACAGCCCCACTGACATTGGAGGCCCCACCAGCCTCCATTGGTTGTACCTCTGCCATGTGCTCAATGTGGCACAGCCTTTACATGCAAATGCAGAAACCTCAGCTAGTGCAGAATGTAGCAGCCTGTTTTATAGCATTTTTTGCTTCTATCATTTCCAGATCTGTACACCACTATGAATGTTTAAGGAATAGCGGGATATGAATTAAACAAACAAATAAGTAACTTCAGGCCTGCAATTCTGCATGCTGTTTGGCTGCTTAACTCCCATTGACTTCAACGGATTATAACAGAAATGCCTGCAGAGCAAATAACTCCAAATGACTCAAGGAAGTGAGCCAAGCTGCAGGGGGAAATATAGAGAAACGTTTTTGTCAAGTTGGTCAGAAGACAATGATATATACAGGATATGTAAAGTGATGCTGTTTAGTGTCAGGCAGAATGCAAAGGCTGCTAAAGGCAGAACAATGGAGCTGAAGTATAGAGGAGAATAGTAATAATCTATACACATTGGAAGGGAATCTCAATGGAAGAAGAAGAAATTAAAATTACAAGAGTTTAACATCAAGCACAATTAGCACTAATGGTTAGTCATAGGCCACCATCATTTAATCCAAAGATTGTCATAGGGTAAAATCCAACATAAGTCCTCCTTCGCGTAGACCCATATAAATTAATGAAACTTAAGTTAGTCATGCATGTTGATTTCAACCCCTTTTTGAATGACTGAACAGGGCTTCTGTTTTAAAGACATGTACCCACTCGTGAGGAATCTCAGCCAATCATAGCTGCCCTGGAACATACACATATATTTTAAAATACAGACTAATCTCACTCCCACATCACAATGTTAGTGAGTGCATTCTAAACATGATTTATTTATTAATTTTTATGTATGTATGTATGTATGTATTTATTTATTTTATTAATAACCTAGCTTTCCTCCAAGAAGTTCTGGGTGGCATACATGGTCCTTCTCCCCACAACCCCCATCTTATCCTCACAACAACCCTGTGAGGTAAGTTAGACTGTGAGATAGGGACTAGCCCAAGGTCACCCAGGGAGCTTCATGGATAAGTGGGGATTTGAATATGGGTCTCCCCAGACCTGATAGCCTAGGCCTCCACAAAAAATGTGGGTCTGGCTGCAAAGGGTGCACTGTCTCGGGATGCTTCTTGTGTGCACAGTGTAGCAAAAAAGGCTTTGCCAGAACATCTGGGCTTGCATGGAGATGAACATCTGCTGATAAGATCTCTCTCTCACACACACAACGTGTATGCTAATGGCAGGGGTGCGCACAGACATGAGCATGAAGAGAGGAACTGAAGAACATAGTCCGTGAGGAAGTAGAACAAGACATGTGGGGCTAGAAGTGGCTTAAGATGTTGCTTAAGATCTAAATGTTATTGTAGTCACAGGACATGTTGTTGAACATTTGTGAACTCATTGGTTAGAATTCATACATTGCTTGATGACACCACTGGATTGGTTTGTTGATATCACTATATTGTTTGGATGACCCCAGGTTTGTAGGAGAGCAGGAGCGGCTTGCATTTCTGTATACTGACCTCGAAAACACTACAAAAGTTGGGGTTGGCAAAGGGGAAGTTAAGCAAACGAGCAACGACTAACCTCCAGTTGTGTTGACATAAAATCTTTAGACATTAAAGAATAACTCCCTGCTCAACTGACTCTAGGTCGCTCTGCCTGTTCCATCATCAAAGTCTTGCCCTGAACTGACTGGAAAAGGCTCAGATCTTGCATTCACCTGAAGAGAGGAGGACTGGCTATGCCCCTTTACTGAAGGTGTCAGGTTGCAATGAGCCATCATCGATTTGGAATTATATCTCCCGTTGTGGTTGGGGCCTTGTTGGCAACTGAGTTGTATTGTATGGAAGTGTTAGGGTCCAGTTGAGTTGCATCGTATGGTCATGGGGCAAATGCATTATATTTGTTAATTAATAAAATCAAGTTGTATGTTGTGGTCCATATTTCTGTTTCTAACAAAGTGCACTATCTGTTTAACCCTGGTAAACCTTTACACTGACCGGTGCCTATGCTTATAGTCCTAGTCTGACACTAGCCCTAAGGAATACTTGCTACGACCAAGTTTGAAAACCCTTCTCATAACTTCAATCATTATGGGGCCTCAAAGTCTATAAGGGTTTATTGTGAGCCAAAATCTGTCTCCTTGTAGGCTCTCGTAGCTTAAAAAGAGACATTTGCTCTTTGATGAATGCTGGAAGAAATGACAGATGGGTCTGCAGTACATAGTGCACATCCTACGGCACTATGTAGTGCCGTACTACTATGTAGCACACTATGGCACTAATAAGAGATGAGAGAGGGTACTGGACCTGGTGAAAGTGGTAGTGCCTGTGGTCGATGTTCCTTCCTTCCCATTTCAAGCTATAGAAGGGAGCAGCTGCCTGAAGGGCTGTGCTGGATGTGGTGTTGTAGATGAGAGATGAGGAGACTAAAATACTCTCATGGCCAAGATTTGTAGTTTGGTCTTGTTGATGGGAAACGGGAGGAGAGGCTCCAATCTTGGTGTTCCTTCACCTCAGAGCAAAAGAGCCTAAGGATCTTTCACTCAGAGGCTTGCTAGAGGCCAAACATTTGTTTACAGGGCTGCTGCTAGGAGAAGCGTTCCCCAAACCGTCAATGAGAACATGAAAATGTTGTCATAGGATAGCACCTCCCAGGTCTAAGAGAAAACAGGCAAAGGAGGGGAAAATACGTGGAGAAGTTTGATTTCAATTAACCGATAGCTCAAATACTCTCTTGTTGTTACTCTACACATGTGAGGAAGCCCCCAAGGGCTGAAGTATGAATGCAAACTTCCTGTTCATAATGCAGTGTTCACACTCAGGGAAACCACCTCTACCCAAGGGGAGGAAACTTGGTTATCACTCATTTGCCTATATTAATTAATTTAAATGAATAGAAATTTAAGCATTTTCCAAAGTTTAGCATTCAAATGCAGCTGAAACAAAGCCCAGCTTCATGACAAAAAACATCGTAAATGCTTGTCTCTTCAAGGATGATAGTAACCACCCAGATAGCTTCGGCTATTGGGCTCTATAGAAATCTAATGAATAAATAAATAAATAAATAAATAAAATAACCCTGTATTTTTTTATTTTTTTATTTATTTCATTTCTATACCGCCCAATAGCCGAAGCTCTCTGGGCGGTTCACAAAAATTAAAACCAAACAACACACAATAAAACAATTTAAAATATATAGAACATTAAAACCACAATATAACAATACAACCACAATAAAACCTAGCAGCAGTACAGGAGTTTAAAATACAGATTTAAAACAGCAAAGATAAAAATTTAGAAAGTTAAAATGCCTGGGAAAATAAAAAGGTCTTCACCTGGCGCTGAAAGGAGTACAATGTAGGCGCCAGGCGAACCTCACTAGGGAGCTCATTCCAGAGCCGGGGTGCCACAACAGAAAAAGCCCTCCTCCTAGTAGCCACCCGCCTCACTTCCTTTGGCAGGGGCTCACGGAGAAGGGCCGCTGATGATGATCTTAAGGTCCGGGCAGGCACATATGGGAGGAGGCGATCCTTCAGGTAACCTGGCCCCAAGCCGTTAAGGGCTTTGAATGTTAACACCAGCACTTTGAATCGGGCCCGGAAATGGACTGGCAGCCAGTGCAGCTGGAATAGTACTGGCGTAATATGAGCTCACAGGCCAGTCCCTGTTAACAATCTTGCTGCCCTATTTTGGACCAGCTGAAGTTTCTGGACCGTTTTCAAAGGCAGCCCCATGTATAACGCATTGCACTAATCCAGACAAGAAGTTATCAGAGCATGGATCACTGTAGCTAGGCTATCTCTGTCCAGATAAGGGCGTAGTTGGTATACCAGCCTAAGCTGATAAAAAGTGCTCCATGCCACTGAGTTCACCTGTGCCTCAAGTGACAGTTCTGGATCCAAGAGCACCCCCAAACTACGAACCTGATCCTTTAGGGGGAGTGCAACCCCCTCCAGAACAGGTTGAATATCACCTAGCCGGGCAGATGAACCACCCACTAACAGTACCTCCGTCTTGTCTGGATTGAGTTTCAGTTTATTAGCCCTCATCCAGTCCATTACCGTGCCCAGGCACTGGTTCAGAACAGCCACTGCCTCACCTGGGTTTGATGAGAAAGAGAGGTAGAGCTGGGTGTCATCCGCATATTGATGGCACCTCAGCCCACACCTCCGGATAACTTCCCCCAGCGGTTTCATGTAGATGTTAAACGGCATGGGGGATAAAATAGAGCCCTGTGGAACCCCATGGCACAATTGCCATGGCACAGAGCAATAATCTCCCAGCACCACCTTCTGGAATTGGCCATCCAAGTAGGAGCGGAACCACTGTAGTGCAGTGCCTCCAACTCCCAACCCAGACAACCTATCCAGAAGGATACCATGGTCAATGGTATCGAAAGCCGCTGAGAGGTCCAGGAGAATCAACAGGGTTGCACTCCCCCTGTCCCTCTCCCGGCAGAGGTCATCCCACAGGGCGACCAAGGCAGTTTCCGTTCCAAAACCAGGCCTGAAGCCCGATTGAAATGGATCTAGATAATCCGTTTCATTCAAGAGTGCCTGGAGCTGTCCTACAACCACCCGCTCAAGCACCTTGCCCAGGAAGGGGATGTTGGCCACTGGCCTATAATTGTTAACATCCTCTGGGTCCAGGTTAGGCTTTTTCAGGAGTGGTCTAATTACTGCCTCTTTTAAAGCAGCAGGTACCACTCCCTCTCTCAAGGAGGAATTTACAACCTCCTGGACCCAGCCGGACAACCCCTCCTTGTTTGATTTAATAAGCCATGAAGGGCAAGGGTCAAGCACACAAGTGGTCGATCGGACTTAGCCAAGCACCTTGTCCGCATCCTCAGGCCTCAGTAACTGAAACTCATCCAATAAAACTGGACCAGACGGTGCTCTGAACGCCTCTACCAATGGAACTGCATTAATGGTGGTGTCCAATTCATGACGAATCTGAGCGACTTTATCCTCAAAGTGCCGCGCAAACTTGTCACAGCGTGCTACCGAGGGGTCCACCGTCTCTCTCCCTGGCCCAGAATGTAACAGGCCGCGAACCACTCAGAAAAGCTCTGCTGGACGACACTGAGAAGATGCAATGCTCGTGGAAAAGAACTGCCTCTTTGCCACCCTCACCGCCACAGAGTAGGCTCGATAGTGGGCTCTTACCTGTGTTCGGTCAGACTCAGCACGGGTTTTCCTCCACCTGCGTTCTAGCCGTCTCCCCTCTTGCTTCATTGCCCTCAGCTCAGGTGTATACCAAGGAGCTGGCCGGGCTCTGCTCAGAGGGAGAGGGCGCTTGGGCGCGATCGTGTCAACCGCCCGAGTCATCTCTGCATTCCACAGAGTGACCTGGGCTTCGACAGGAGCACCAGCCATACCAGCAGGAAAATCCCCCAGAGCCCTCTGGAATCCATCGGAATCCATTAATCTCCGGGGGCGGACCATTTTAATAGGTCCCCCACCCTTGCAGAGGGGAAAGGCCGCCAGAAGTCTAAACCTCAGCAGGAAGTGATCTGACCATGACAAAGGGACAGATGTTAATTCCTCCACTTTCAGATCACCATCCACCTGCCCAGTCAAGAAAACCAGATCAAGCGTGTGTCCTTTTATATGTGTTGGGCTGATGACATGTTGAGACAGCCCCATGGTTGTCATGGCGGCCATGAAGTCCTGAGCCGCCCCGGATACAGCGGCCTCGGCATGTAAGTTGAGATCCCCCAGGACCATCATCCTGGGGGTCCTCAACACCAAGTCCGAGACCACCTCCGTCAGCTCAGGCAGGGAGTCTGATGGGCAGCGGGGTGGGTGGTACACCAACAGAATCCCTAATCTGTCCCGGGTACCCAACACAAGGTACAAACACTCAAGATCTGCACTCGAATGAGCAGGAAGCCTGGAGAGGGAGATTGAATTCCTATAGACCACGTCTATAGACCAAGTATCCCAGTGAGTTCAACAAGACTTAAGAATATAAGAAGAGTCATGCTGAATGAGACCAAGGGTCCATCTAGTCCAGCATTCTGTTCATTCAGTGGCCAACCAGCTGACTGTGGGAGACCCGCAAGCAGGACGTGAGTGCAGCAGCACCCTCCCAGTCCCAGTACCCAGCAAGTGGTGTATATAGGCAAACTGCCTCTGATACCTGAGGTAGCATATAGTCATCATGACTAGTAGCCATTGATGCCCTTATCCTCCATGACCTTGTCCTCCAGATTTACTCCTAGTTGCATAGAATTCTGTAACATCTCTGGGCTGTTTCTTCCTGGCCCTGTTTGGGAGTCTTTCAGGTGGATTCATATGCTACATAAAATCCTTGGAACATGAACCAACTAGATGCAATGCTAATTACCACATAGGGATGGTTAGACAGAAGAAAGCCTAGTACATTAACCTGTACATTTCACTGCTGTATGCTAAGCCTGAGGGCATATTCACCTACCAGCTTGGGTCCAAGTCACTGCTGCATCCCATATGCTTGAGATATCCATACAAAAAGTATCTTATTTTAATTTCACTATTTCTTCCAAGCGTTGATGTGATGTAGTGGATTAACCATATATTGATACCTGTATATTGAAGGTTAGTATCTATGAATATAGTGGTGGCTGTGTGGTGGGATGGAGGGCAGGCCACCATTGGTGGAGCCAAGGGGCAAAGCACAAGGAAAGGATGCAGGAAAATGGGGCGCATGACGGTCAAGATCATGACGACACTGATGGTTTTAAATAGTTCACCGAGCTTTTTCAAAAAAATAAAAACAAATCTTGCCAGGCACAAACTTTGCCAAGCACAGCCCCACTCCCCCACAAGTATTTTAAAAAGCACATAACCACATTATTTAATGTGGCTGGCCACCAAACTCACCAATAGATATACACATTATTTTTAAAAGTACACACAAATGCTTTTTCAAAAAAGTAAATTAATGTGGTTGCCATGGGAGACATTTTTTTAAGATCAATTTGGCCACAGACTGATCCTTTTTTATTGCATAAATTTGGCTGGCCACAGAGAAACAGGGTTTAAAAAATAGTTTGGCACCCTACAAACAAAGTAGCCATCATAACTATAGCACCAGATTGTTCTGGTTGTTATTGTTGCAGTGCTCTCGCTCTCCCTTCCTCCTCCTCTTAAGTTAAAATAAAAATACTTGAAATAAAAAATTGCAATTTATTTTTTTGCAAAGGTTGATCTAATCAAGCATTCATCAGAGCTCTTGTTTCTGCCTCTGTCCCAGAGCCACACAAGGGTTCTCTACACCAGGCTTTTTATCCCGCAACTTACCAGGGCTTTTGCTTCTGGATTCTTTACAGGATTAAGGTCAGCTCCTTTACACGGCAGACACATGCTTTGATTCAGGGACTTCATTTGTCTGCAAGTTCTATATGTTTCATTATACATTCACTAGATGGCTCTGTTGTATAGCAGAGCTGCGTAATTACACACTGCCAATATAGCAGATTAACATTCCTTATTGGGTTATCTCCCATCTTTTAAAACCCAAGTTAAATGACAGAAAGCACAGGAGATGCCCTGGAGGTTGACAACATCATGTAAAGGACCCACAAATTTCTGTGAGTGAACAATCACGAGAGTGCAATTTGAGCGTCATGTAGAAATGCTCACAGCTGACTCTTCTCCTGCCAGACTGCATATATCAGCTAATCATGTGGATGCTGTAAAATAATTTATTGGCCTGGAATTGTGGCAGGCACCCTCATGGCTACCCATCCTGGCCATCAAAAAGGGTGGACTGGAGTCCAGTTTCCCCATAGGTTAAGTAAGCTGCATTTGGGGAATTGTTCTGCTGGTCACCCAAACAAAAAGGCTTTCCTCCCCAATGCCATGGGATGGGGGGAGCTCTGCACATGCACAACTGGTATGCATAGATGATTTGCCCAACCAGGCTCCTTGGAAAGAACAGGAAACATAGACATATAAAGCTGCACAGCAGGCGGCATGGTAGCAGGGATGGTGCCATGCTGTAATAGAGGGGGGCTGAATACACATCTACACATAGCAATGAATACACATCTACACATAGCAATTTTACCATTATCATACTGCAGTGATAACTATTGGTGCCCATGACTTGGGACCGCAATACCTGACGGCACGCCTCTTCCGAAACTAACCTACCCATACGCTACATTCAGCATCTAAGGTCGTCCTCCAGGTGCTTCTTTCGAGGAAGCTCAGAAGGTTGCAAAGAGAGGGCCTTCTCAGTGGTAGCCCCCCCATCTGTGGAATGAGATCCCCAGTGAGTTCCGCCTGGCACCAACGTTGTTATCTTTTAGGCGCCAGGTTAAGACATATCACTTTTCCCAGGCATTTGGCAGGACATGATGAGTTTTAATCGGTCCTGGATGTGTCTTTTAGTTATGGCTGATAGTTCAGCCATATGTTGTTTTTCGTTATATGTTGTTTGTGTATATTATCTGTGTGCTTTTATGTGTTTTTTTGTAAATGGCTTTTAAACTTTTTATATTGTATTTAATGTTTAACTTCTGTAAACTGCCCAGAGAGCTTCAGCTATGGGGCGGTATAGAAATGCAATAAATAAATAAATGACTAAATAAACTTCAGTGTGTAGATTCAGCTAGAGGGAGAGTGGGGGAGAATATTTTTATGTTATTATAATGACTTCTAAATAATGTGATCAAGGGGAGATGCAAGGCACTCTCCCCTGTATGTAAAAAAGAACTGCATCTGAGACAGACAGACAGACAGACAGACAGACAGACAGACACCTGAACTACAAATCAGGAAGCCCCCAGTTTGAATCTTCCCTCTTCCATTAACTCACTAGGTGATTTTAGGCAAGTCTTCCTCTCTCATCCACAGCCACCCATCTGCAACAGGGGGTTAATTAATCTATTGCAAGGATTGCACAAGATCATGTATGTGAAGTGCTCTGAAAGCTCCAAACTGCTACCTAAATGCAAAGTATTATTCTATTTCTTTTCTTAGGCTCTCTTCAGATACACGCTAATCATTTGATGACTGCATGATCAAGCGTTAACTAGGATGTGTGAATGAGCAGAGCCAGCATAAGTCAAACACCAAATACAGACTTGCATATCACACTCCTTGTCAATGGAGTCATTCCATGTATTCATCTGTGAATCATCAAGGGTTGAGTAATCAAGCAACGTGTGAGCTGGCCCTTAGCAGCTAGTTCATGTTGTCTGTCAAGCTAGGCGTCAGATCTAACGTAAACATATTTGCTGTGTGTGTGTGTGTGTGTGTGTGTGTGTGTTCATGGAAGTGTATGGGCTTGCAACAATAACCTGCTATATTAGTAATGTCTTACTACATGACACAAAGAAGACCGTTCGTAATGAAGCACACAGCAACTCAAAAGGTAGGCTGGCACACTCAAATACTTTCATTTTACAATAGAGTCAGGTTCCATTTAAGATAGAAAATCCTTTCTTTAAAAAAAAGAGGAAAGTTTAATTACATGTGGGGAAACAGGGATGCTCTGCACAAAGTGCATTGTTTATTAAAAACTGAAGCACATCCCACCAAATCTTCCCCACCTTTAATGAAAGCAAAGTGCCTCAGAAACATTTCTAATCAATAGCTCTGCTTCAGTGGCAAACGTGCTTATGAAGTTGACAGATTCCTTTGTAACGGATAGGGGGCTAATACAATGCATTAAGAGTGAATACAAGCACCTTAATAAACATACTCATTCCCTCTTTAAAAAAGATAAAATGCCATCATAAAAAATGTGTAGATCTAAAACATACAAGGACAGTTTTCCACCACAGCAAACGCACTGGGAGTGACCAACTACTGCCCTTACAAGAGTGCTTCTAATTAAAGACCTCTACAGTCTTGCACCGAGCTAATAAGACACAGTTTGCCTCACCTAGAAGTTACCTAGATGCTGCATCACAAAGAACATGTGTGCTCTACTGAGTCCACGAGCCACTTTAAAGGCAACAGAGTGTTTAGGATAGGGAGGAACAACTGCTGTGCCAGCACATCACCACCTTACAATGCACAGGCTCTGTAAGTCAATCCAAGGCATTAAAATGAGCCAGCCACATGATTCAGGGCTGCCGGGCCAACAGCAGTCAGCATCAACAAGCGCACCTTGTCAGGTTGTACAGCAGGGTGTCTGAACCTTAGACGCTGTGGGCCAGGGCCAGCTAACCTGGGGTCCCAGTCCGGCCCTCCAGGGCTCCCCAAATGGCCCTGCCCTCTTCCCCTGGGCCCACTCCTGTCCCCAACCACAGATCATTTGGTTGTTTTCTGGTTTTTTATTTTGTATGTTGCCATTTTTCCCTAGTATGAAAGGTTGGAATGCCTCTCCTAAGGCTTAGTTACTGGCGGTGAGAGCTTTGCATTAAAATATGCTGGTGTTTGGGGCCTGTTGACCCCATCCCTTGTGACTTGGCGCCTGCTGCCTTTTGTCTTCAGCCCCACCCACCACTGGAAGGCAACCCTGACAGCTTCTCCAAAAATGAATTTGGCCCTTGGGTTGAAAGAAGTTCAACACAGCTGTAGTACAGTGGTGTCAGGTGGTGAAGAATTGGAGCAAACAATTACTTATCTGCGTGCTCTCTCCTATAAGGCATTCCAACCCACGTAAAAGTACACAATATTGATGCAACCCTGTGAGCCAAACTACATGATCAGCATCCCCCAAACGATATAGTGGTACCACTTTTGGACTACAGGTGGGCAAATTAATATATGGATGCTTCTTCATATACAAAAACACCCTCTCCATACTGAATAGCTAGAGGGAAAAGTCTAGCCGAGACCCCCTGTGAAGTTTTGAATGTGCCAGGAAGTGTTGAGGTTTTTTAATTTAAAAAAAAAAAGAAAAGGAAAGAGCATGCACGCATTCAGTCCCCCACCTATAGTGTGAACAGCAACATATATATTACATGGGCTGCTGAACATGTGTGGGGCCCCTTGGTGCCCCATTTTACTTCATAATATTTTATAATGGGACTATTTTATCTGACAGAGAAAATGTATCTATCAGAAAAAAGAGAAGATACATTTGCTATATATTCAGACCACACTATGCCACATCACTTATTAGACGTGCAAGTCATTTTATTTATAGATGCGTTTTTTGTTTGTTGTATTTGATTTATACCCTGCTGTTCAGGCAAGATTGACTCCCAAAGCTGCTTTCATTTAATTCCATACAATGCTAAAATATCATTAGGATTGTGTTGAGGAGAGGGGGATTTCTTTTCTGGCCCCTGCCAGTTGGCCACACAATCCAGGATACAGGATCTTCCTGCCAGAAGGAGGGAGATAGAAGAACCTTCAGGTGGACTCTAGGAATGGCTGGAGGTAAGGATGCACATTGCAAGCAGAGACAGGGAAATGAAGAGGCTGACACAGTTTCTTGGGTTCAAATTGGGCCACATTTACTGATAAAATCTGCAAAGGGGAAAAAGGATGGGCAACTAAACTGGGGCAGACCCTAGCTGCACCTGAAATGGGCAAAAGCATTCAAAGCCTGTGTGGTGGCGTATCATCTCACTGCCCCACAGGGCTACCCCTTTTGGGGGAGGTAGGCCTTCCCCTGTCACCCCTGCCCAGGCCACACATCACCGGGTAGGTGAGGTGAGTTGGCCTCACAGATAACCCTTATCCCCCCGATGGGCCGCGAAACCTAGAACAGGAGGCCTCAGGCATCATCTGTCACAATAAGGTGCCTCTGAATGTACACTGTCGCTATTCTCACCTCCATAGGAGTGACAAGCCTATTGCTTAGTCAAACTCCCCCCACCCGCGGTGAAGTACTTCCCACATGCCCCTTTGCAGATCTCACAGGAATATATCATTTCCCAAGTCGGACAGGTGTACCCTGTCGTATCTGTAGAGCTCCCCCCAGGTCCATAAAATCTCTGGATGGGAGATGATCCCATCTCCCTGCTGGGATAGCCTCAGAGCTATTTCCCTGTTAACCTTCTGTCGAGCCCTTTCTATGGCCTGCTGGTTTTCCACATTCCACCAGAAAAGTCTGGGCAGCAAGCACGACCAGATGATGGTTACCCCCGGCCAACAGCGCCTAATAACCTGAAAATACCCCAATGCTTGCAAGATGAGGCCCTTGCCCCTCACATGGCCTAGGTCATTCCCCCCAAGATGCAGCACCAAAAACTGCGGGGGAACCTGTACCAATCCTTGATGGAACAGAGTGGGTAGGAGGCGCTCCCACTGCATGTCGCGTCTGCCAAGCTGAGGTCCGCAGCCAGACCAGGAAGCCCTCCGACCAGCCCAGAACACCATGCTGTGTCCATATGAGCACACGCACAGGTTCACGTCCATTCCATCAATCTAGGGAAAACAAGAAAACCATAAGAATCGGAATAACTGGGAAGAAGGGGGTCATCACCCTACCACAGTAGACGCCTGACGTATGCCCTGAAAGCTTTGGAGCGCCATCTGCCCAGCACCTTCACCTGGTTGGTTGAGAAACCCAGGGACATGGCAGTAGAAGCGGCCCCTATTCGGAAAGAATATTGCAGAGCTCTGCCAAATACATCACCTTTCAATGTCACAACCAGTTCGGAAATCCGTAGAGCCCCAAAGAAAGCGGTCAAGGCAGCTGCGTGAAACAATGCTGCTTCAAAATGCAAAGCACATATGGATGGCCACAATCTCCGGAGATCTAAGAGGATGTCTGGAGAAAGGGGGCACCTGGAATCCATGGCTGGGGGTGACATCCGGGACCAGCCCTGGATGGCTCGTCAGACCCTGAAATCGAGAGTGTTATCAGCCATGCCCTTAAATTTGGACCAAAAGGCCAGAGCCGCCAGCTTGCCGCTGATGGTCCTTGCCGAAAGCCCCTTACTCCAGCAAGCCACACAGAACTGCAAAAGATGGTCTACCGGGATGGGCCATAATAGTTGTAACTGCCTATTGCATCGGAAATTATGCAATTCCCTACCTGCCTTGTCGTAAGCAGCTCTGGTGCTAGGAGCTATGGAGTTCATCATGGTGAGCTCCGCCTCAGTCCGCCAATCTCCCATAGTGCTGTTGGCATGGGGTCTGGCAATGGACATGCCCAAGGGGCCAACTCCCGGAATCGTGTGACCTGGTTACACAACAAAGCTTCAGCAGTTGGATTGTCTAGGCCAGGTATATGTTGGGCGCGAAACCAGATATTATGTCGCAGGCAATGCAGCGTAAACGCCCTTACCAACGACATAACTCTGGCGTTGCTGGAAGACAGGGTGTTGATGATGTGGACAGTGGCCTGATTGTCACACCTAGGAATGGGTGGATTCCCTACCTGCCAGTCCGTGGGGAATCCGCCTCCAGGGGGAGGAAATCCGTTCCTCCCCCCAGAATCCTAATGAGCCGGCTCCTCTCCGTGGGGATTCCGTGGAGCCGCAGGCCGGCAGCCGGCTCCGTATCACTGGCCTGGTGAATGGATACAGCTGCAAGTGGCGTAGTGGATGCCACTTGCGGCCGTAAAGCCCTTAGTTTAACCTAAATGCAGCCGTAAATGGCTGCAATTAGGCTAAACTAAGGGCTTTACGGCCGCAAGTGGTGTCCACTACACCATTTGCATCTGTGTTTTTTCCCGCGATAGGATAGTCTATCGTGGGGAAAAACACAGACGCAAATGGCGTAGTGGATGCCACTTGCGAGCGGAAAGCCCTTAGCTTAACCTAATTGCAGCCATTTACAGCTGCATTCAGGTTCAAGTAAGTCCACTACACCACTTGTGGCTGTATCCATTCGCCAGGCCAGCGATACTGAGCTGGCCTGCGGCTCTGCAGAATCGCTGCAGAGAGAGGCCGGCTCCAAAAGATTCCAGAGGGAGGCGGAGGTGAGTGGTGCTGCTCCGCCACGGACTCTGGAGGCCAGATTCCTTTGAATCTGGACTCACTGGGGTCTGCGGCAGATTTCTCCACCATCCTTAGTCACACCAAAAGTGAACCACCGAATTGGCAAGTTGGTCAGCCCATATGTGCACAGCTACGGAGATTGGGAAAAACTCCAAAAATGTTAAATCTATGGCCTGCTAGGGCCATAGTTCCATGCACCAACGATCACCCCAAATCACCCCAAAACCCAGGGACCCGGCAGCATCAGAATGAACCTGAAAGTCAGCCAGCAGGAGCAACTCATGCCTCCAAAAAGAGACGCCATTGATTTCCTGCAAAAATTGAAGCCAAACCTTGAGGTCAAGTCGCATGGCTGAGGTGACTCTGGTTCAGTGGTGCGGTCGCTGCAGTCCATGCATGGCCCAGCAGAGCCATCTTAGGAAGGCCCGACCTGGGACGACTACCCAACATGCAAAATTTAAATGACCAACCACCTCTTGCAATGCGTGCAAGGTGATTTTGCGGGAACACAGTCATATGTGTATCTTTTCCCTCAGGACCAAGAGTTTGTCATTTGGGATCCTGCAACATTGGTTGGTGGTATCTAACTAAATCCCTAAAAACATTAAAACTGAAGATGGACCCTCTGTTTTCTCATGAGCCAGAGGGACCCCTAGCTCATCCGCCATGGAGGCGAAACCCCGCATTAAGTCAGCACACTGTGTAGAATCGTGAGGGCCAGCAAATAAAAAATCATCCAAATAATGGACCACACTCGGGGTCCCCATTTTATCTCTCACTGCCCATTCCAAGAAGGTGCTAAACTTCTCAAACATGGTGCAGGAGATGGAGCATCCCATGCGGAGGGCCCTGTCCAGGTAAAACATTCCATGGAAACAAAACCCTAAAAGGTCAAGATCCAGAGGATTGACCGGCAAGATGCGAAATGCAGACTTTATGTCGCACTTGCCCATCAATGCCCCGTGCCCGAGATTCCATACCATGGATATTGCAGAATCAAAGGGAGTATAACGTACAGAACATAAATGCTCTGGGATCTCGACATTTACAGAATCACCCTTTGGTTGTGAATCAACCTGTATTCCCCTCTTGCCTTTTTGGGAACGATGCCCAGGGGAGAAATCCGTAGGTTAGGGACAGGTGGTGCTGCAAAAGGGCCGAGAACCCACCCTGAGGCCACTTCCTTGTCAATTTTGGGTTTTACCCACTGGAGCATACTGAGAACAGAGTTCTAATTCTTAGAAAAAAAATTGCGCCTTACGCTCGCCCTGAAAAGGGATCCTAAAACTGTACGTAAAGCCTTGGTCTAGGTAAATCGCATCTTCCCTCTGTGGATATCTCCCCAGGAGCCACTGGAGGGGCTCGATCTTGACCAGGCCAGGTCCCTTTGGGAGGAGGTTGTTGCCCTCCCCCAGATTTCCTGCTGCCTTGACCCTCCTGTGTGTGACCCCACCAACCCTTGAATCTGGGACATCTGGTGCATGGATGCTGCCTGCCACAAATGGAACATTCGTGGCGGAAGCCGCACGGGTTTTGGGAACAGGAGCCTCTGGAGCTGTACTCCCAGCAAAGCAAGCGGTGTTGAACCACCTGCCCCACATTCGGCCCAACAGTCGAAGTTGGTTGCTGTTTGGCCAGAATATGACCACTATCTAGGGATGGCAGAGAATTCCGCCATGGATCTCGGTGAGGCCAAATGCCAATACATTCGGCCCCAAAAAATCTGTGGCGGAATGGCCTGCCACCCTCCCGCCACCCCGCGGATCCCCCCCGGGACGAGACTTACCTGGGGCAGATCTTACAGGCAGCAGTGGCTCCGACGGCAGCGGCGGCAGCTGGTCTTCCGACCAGCTGCCGCCACCGCCATTTGCGGTTGTGTGTTTTTTTGTTTTTACAGAGACGTGATAGGCTACATAAGTTTTTATGTAGCCTAAAACAACTGGGTAAAAAAAAAAAAAAGGCGTACACAAATGGCGGTGGCTATGGCCGCCGTCATTTGCATTCCTTATTTTGGGCTGTCTTAGTCTACGTAAATATTTACGTAGACTAAGATGGCGAAAATAAGGAACGCAAATGGCGGCAGCCATAGCCGCCGCCATTTGCGTACGTGGTTTTGTTTGTTTGTTTTTCCCAGAGCCCTCCGCGGCCGGAAATCCGGCTGCGGACAGCTCTGGCCTGGCTGGGCCTGGTCGGCTGCTCCGCGGAGCTGCCGCGGAGCACAGCCATCCACGGAGGATTCCGGGGAGGAGGAACGGAGCACCTCCCCCCCCGTCAAGGATTCCAGGGGGAGGGACGGAACGCCTCCCCCCACACCATCAACATAATCCGCGAAAGGGAAGTGACTTTCGTACATCCCTACCACTATCTGATCTATCGCCAAATCTTGGCCTAGCTGGAGTCATGAACTGAAGCCACAAGTCCTGTTCCTTGACATCCCAGCAAAGGGAGGGGTCTACTGTGGCCCTCATACAAGAGGCCTTGTCGTAGGCCAGCCAAGCCCCGACCTCATATTCGGAGTATGCTCTGTAGATCATATCCAAATATTTGGTGAGCCACCCCCGCCCAGGGAATTTTTGTTGCAACACCCCCATATAAATCAGAAAATCTGGCAGCCAGTTGGCCCAGGTGCAGGCGACTTTCTTTCACCTGCCTTTGTCTTGGTCCTTATCACCCGATTTCTCCTTATCTCTAGGGTCCAGGTTGCGAAATAATAAGTAGAAAACATCAATGAATTCTCTGTGCAAAATCTTATCCTTAGTGGCAGGCAAAAGGTGAAAACCCAGTGGTGTAGATGTACCACCAGTGGGTATGGCATCCTTGCCTACATTGGCGTATGGGTCTGCATGTATCAAGGCGGATTGAGACTGGGCTGCCTCGGCGGGGCCTGCTGGGCCCTGCCAGAGCGACGCACATGCAGTCGTAGCCGGAGAAGGCTGATGTGCACCAGCCACAGGCTGAGCAACAGTGTACCCTGCAGAAGGCCCCAAAAGGGGGGTGGCGGCCCCTCCAGTATGTGTCTGGGGGTAGAAAGTAGTGTCCAGTATGCTTGCGGCCGTAAGATTGTCGTAGCTGGAATGTGCCGTAGCTTATCCACCTGCTGACCCACAGGGACAGGTGGGGGCTGCAGAACTACTTTGGGAAAACTCCCACTCCCCACTGCGTTTGGGTCAGCATGATCTCCAACCCAAAGGGCCATCTTGGGGTTGGCATCCATGGGAGCCATCCCCATGGCCCCATCGGGCCCCACCCCGACCAACGAAAAGTGTTAGGGGAATTTGCCACACCCACAACTGTAACAGACGGGGCAAAATCCCCCAAAGAGGCGAATAACAAGGCTGCCGCCGGCCCGGATGGCTGTGGCACGGCCGACGTTGGTCCTTCAGATGGGGGGGGAGCTGGTGCGGAAGTCAGCATAGAAGCAGAGCTGGAAGATGCCTCAATCGCATCTAAATGCTCTGAAAGATAAAACAGCAATGTACTCTGGGTCTGTCATCTAGTCGTTTTAGGCAGGGACCCACCCAATGTGGTTGGCTTAGGTATAGGAGGCATAAGCCCTCTGCCTTTTTTCATGGCCTCCACACGTGCCAGAGTCAGCACCAACTCAAGGTCCTCCTCCCCCTCTGATGAAGACTCATGTCACCATTGAGGCTGTTTCACTAGGGGGGCCAGGGGCTTTGCCCTTTCCCTTCTTACCCCCTGGCCTTTTTTTGGAGGCATCTTGGCTGGACGTTCAGGGCAGGCCACCGAAGTTGGTACCTGGGAAGTTAAGGAGTGCCCCGGCAGGAATTAAGTGTTAAGGAATAAAGAACCCCCGCAAAAAAGGAGGAAATATATATATATATACACACACACACACACACACATACACACACACACACACACAGAGTATATATATAGTAAACAGAGAGCTAATTGGTCACGCCAGTCCAGAGCCCCCAGAACACAAGACTGCTCAGTGAGCAAGGCAATGGCCCACTAACCCTTGAGCCCTTGCAGGGAGCCACTCACCCTGAGGTGAAAATCCCCTGATTCTAACTCCCCCCGCCCAGGGCACCTTCCAAACCTTGGGCCATCCAGCCTTTGCTGCTCAGGCCCAGAAGCCTAGAATCGCCCCCGTGCAACAGATCCCAGCACCCCACTGCCTCTGAGAAAGCCTGGGCCAGACGCTAGGGCCGGCCATGCCTCGAGGTCCGGGGTCAATCGAGCAGGCACAATCCAGGCCATCCAACGCCCGAGGAGGCCACACTCCGCCACCCTCTGCCACCGCAACCAACGCCGTGGCAAGACCGCCCCCCCCAGCCAGGCAACCGCAGGGCAAATTGGGGCAGAAGAGGCTGCCGCCGCCACCACCACCCGCTGAATGCAGCTGCTGCTGCGCATGGAGGAAGCGTGGTTGCCTCTCCAGCTGCTGCTGCCACCGCCACTGCCATCGAGTCCCTTCGGCTGCAAAGCGTGAGGCATCCACTTTGCAGCCTCGCTTTGCAGAGGTGTGGAGGAGTGGCGCAGAGAGCCTTAAGTAGGCTCCCCACCCCTCCCACCCCTGGTGGCACCACCTCAGGCCACCAATCTCGGCCCAGGGCGTTACGTCTCCCCACCCCCCCTCAACGGCCCACCATGAGGCCAAGCAAGCTGGACTCATGGTGTGGCACACGCAGCCCTTCCATTGATTTGGCAGTTGGTGATACAGTGCAGGTTCCAGGCTCTTCTCTCTAGAGGGAGGGGGCTGAAAATAGATAGCTACACGTATAGAACAGAGATATCCAGGAAAAAAATATATAATGAGATGGATCCAGATTTAGTCATACGTAGAGTAGGCCTATTGAATTCAATGCGACTTAAGTTAATGATGAGTAACTTCAGTCCCATTGATTTCAATGGGTCTACACTATGCATGACCAAGTCTAAATCTAATCTGAATATATGACAGTACAGTATATTTTCCTTTACCCATAGCATGCTCTGGATAATTTCTTATCTTCCTCAAAAGTGGGACTGTGGAACTGTGTTACATCTTCTAAACACCTGAGGACTGTGGTGTTCTATGGGAACTGGGAGCAACACTTTGAAGTAAATAATGTAATGTATTATAATAAAGGCAACTTTGAACAACTGTCCTCAAAACTCCTTTGGTATGCAGAGCACCCTGTGGAAGCATCCTCCCATCCCTTGGCAACTCTCTAAACTGACAAGTTTCTGGCAAGTGGCCCCCAAGCAAGGACCTCTGGATTTCTCCACTGCACTAGCTGAATAAGGAACAAACCTTCACTTTAAGGGGTGTGTCATTACCTGATGGGGCCTTCAGAAACTTTGCAATCAAGCCACACAAATTTGTAGGTGAAGAACTTTGTTTTCCCTGTGTTGCTGAATAAATCACTAGTCTATCCACTTACACTAACTCAGACTAATAAAACTGTTCACAGAAACTGCTCTGCTTCAATCTCTGAACCAGATCTAGGGCGTTAAAACCTCTAAATAATTCTTGAAACTCTTATTACACCCCCTTGCCCATAGGAACACACACAAACAGCTGGGAGCCTCCCAACCTGAGCTGCTTGACTGGAGCCACTTATCATAACTGATGTTGTAAATGAGTTTGCCCTTTTTGGAACATCCAGGCTCACTACTCAGCAAGAAAAAGTCATTTCTGTGCACTGAGTAATCTCTTGCAATTTTTTTGAGGCAAGTTTTATAAGCTTCAGATCTCCTCCACACTGATTTCAAGCACGGAATATAAGAAGAGCCCTGTTGGATCAGAGCAAAGGGCTACCTAGTCCAGCAACCTGTTCCCACAGTGGCTAATCAGTTGCCTATGGGAAGCCCACAAGCAGGACACGAGGGCTACTTGTGTTCCCCAACTGGTATCCAGAGAATATAAGCATGACTCTTTCCTAAATAATTTTACTTATTATGGCCCACTTGAGAGCTTATTTGGTCTACCTTTCTGCCTTTATCTCCCAGTATATTCCTGCCCATGATCTCTGCTCCTTCCACTGTCCCAACCTTCCCACTCTATTTCTTAACAACTCCACTTATTCTCCCTTGACATCCCTTATGCTTGTCACTCCCACCAAGAACACCTACATGGTGCTAACTCTCTCACCCTTCCTTCCTCCTTTTCCATAAAGCCTGTTCTTTAACCCCATAGTCTTCATCCCCAGCCACCACAAAATCTATGCGTGCGTAACCCCTGCATTTGTTCCCATTTGTCCTTTGTTGCCCTTTCCTATCTGCTCTATTCTTTTCTCACCAGCAACATTTAGACTCTTTGGCAGTGATTTTCTTTTATGATTTAAAGCATGATGCTCATTGATAGTACTGTATGAGTAATAATTATGACAAATATTTGTCCAACGATTTCAGCAGGGTGAGATGTTGCTGGAGGATGAGTAGAAACCAAGTTGAAATGGTAAATGGATAACTTCACTGTATGACCAGTTCATGGCTCACTACATCCCCTTAAAACCTGTAACAATGGATAGAGCAGTTGAGTGGCAACCTGAGTTCTGGGCACATGGTGTACCAAACACACTATAACTTTTCCAGAAATTCCATGCTCTGTACTCATGCCCAGTAGCCCATATCTCACCATGCTGAAAGGGTTTTGTGAAGCAGTCCTAATTTCCTTTCTTTAGATGTCAATCCATCAACCTTTATTTACCATTAGTACAACATATATACACATATTAATAAAATATGCATTCATAAGATAGAGAAATACAGAATTAGCAGAGAACTGAACAGTAACTTCATCTCCATGGGGAGTATAATCAAACAATCATAAGTGGTCTAGTTAGATGTCATAGCTTGACTGTCACTAGCATGAGAGATCTGAAGCACAGCTTTGGCTCTGTGCTGCTTATTTATTCTCTCTCTTCTGACCAACATCTCCTCATACTTCCTGGTGACTGGACAGAATATACAATAAGGATGCATTTTGTGTACACTGTGTCATAGAACTCTGTTCCATACAGCATGATCACTTCCCAATCATCATCCATCAACGTTGCCATTTTCTCCTTCAAAGTGCTTTACAAAGGGTAGGAAGAAGGAAGCACTAAGCTAAGGCATATGTCCACACAGAGAAGAATGGATTCATAGTTGCCCAGTTGGGCAGAAAAAAAGTAGTGACCTAAGGCAGCATGTGTATGTACATTGTCTTACTGTTCCTTATCCCACCCTCATATATGTCTCTACTAACTGTAAAAGCAATGCCATTATTGGATGGTGTGGGAGCTTTGGTGAGGGGCCATAACTCTGGCATAAAGCACATGCTTTGCATGCAGGAGGCTCAAGTTTCAATCTGTGGTGTCTCCCATTAAAAGGCTCACCACAGGAAGTAGTTAGGGTGGTATATAGAAACAAGTGCTACCTAGAGATGGGATATCAGTGAAAATTACAAATAATGTTATATGCAATTTCATACAAATTATATCAAAAATACAATAAAGGCACAATCCTATGCATGTTTAGTCAAAAATAAATCTTATAACTCCCAGCAACCTCCAAACAGCATGGCTGGTTGGGCGACGCTAGGAGTTGTAGGGGTTTTTTCTGTCTAAACATGCATAGGATTGCATTCTAAAAAGGTGTTTGGGGGAAGCACAGTTGGTGTGTTCTTGATTTCACATCCATATAATATTTGAGAGCTAAGAGGGGTTTGCCCTATTGATCAAATTATCTGGCAACTTTTCCTTCAGTGCCCTCTGCAAAATTCTTATATGTTGTTTGCTGGAACCATCTGAGTTTCTTTTGTTGAACTTATCCCTATTGCATAATCATGTATTTCATGGTGCCTTCTCTCTGCTCCAGATATTTTAATATTCTGAAATGGTGTTTGCTTGCTTCGCTGTATGTACCTGCTCATTGTTCATTGTATGAACAATGTTCATGCATTGTTCTTCCGCATCCAGTTTACAATGTCAATATTTGGGAGAAATATAAAATGGATCCTAGTGGAGAGATGAACAGGAATGGTTCAGATAATTGGAAACTCAGATCAGCCTCATTTATGTGAGTTGACTGGGAAACATCCAAATATTCAGATGACTAGAAATTTGGACACATCGGGCTGCTATTTGCACTGAGCCTCCTGGGGGCAGGCAATGAATTCTGATAATTAGGAGTTTTGAAAAGCTAAGACTGAGATCATGGAGGTCCTCTGGTAGTCCATTTGGAACTAATTTGTTCTATTATGAGGCTACAAGGATGATTTTGCTCCTCCTCGCAAACTTCTGAATGGTTTTACTACACAGTTGATACTGCATTTTAGTTATTTATACATTGCTTCCAATCAAAGTGCCAAGGAAGGGCAACTGAAGGACACGGCACTAATGCAAAATGCAACAATTAGTTGACAACTGAAACAAAGAAAGTTAGCAATGGCTGATCTTAACTAAGAGCAAAATATTAGGTTGACTGCATCAAGAATATAATCACTGGGAGAAATACTCGTAAGTGCACAGTATCTGGATAGATGGTTTGGAAGGTGTATTTGCTGTGGACAGAATATTTGGAAAGCAAAACAAGGAAAGGGAATGTTATGGAGAGTTAGTCCAAGAAGAGAAACCTTAAGCCTAGTATTGGCATTTACGAGAGTGAACAGAGATGGAGACCTAAATGAAAGAAGGAGAAGAGAAAACGAACAAATAGGGAAGAACTAGTATGAACTTAGTTCATATTAAATACAAAATGTGGAATGCTGAATCTATCAGAATATGATATAAACATAAATGAGGATCTCCTAGCTGGGTAAATTGTAGCTCTAACAGTGCAGTTTAGTTTCATCCACCAAGTGATGGAAAGTTCAGAGAATTCTTGGCAGCAGGGGTGCAGAACCTCTTTTAACCTGAGGGCCGGATTCAATTTCAGAGAAGCTCTTGGGAGCCACATTCCAGTGGTGGGTGGGGCCAAAGGCAAATGGGGTGTGGCCAAAGGCAAAAGGAGCAGGGTCAAAAACCAAAATACCAGCATATGTTAGGTGAAAGCTCTTAGTACCAATAACTAAGCCTTAGGAGAGGCATTTGCAACCTTTTACAATGGGGGGGGAGGAGATTGCCAAATGCTCGGTGGTAGGGGGAAAGGGGTGGGGCCAGAGGATGGGACGTGGCCTTCTGGGAATCCCCAGAGAGCCACACTGGAACCCCAGGTGGGCTGGATTTGGTCTCTGGGCCTGAGGCTCTGTACTCCTCCTTTGCAGAACAGAACAGATGGTGGTGTTGTTTTTAGAATATAGGCAGCCTACTGTGTCTTTGTAATACATTTTCTTCAGGCATGAGTGTGCTTTATGGGCCACAGAAACAAGTCCACAGATAGTTCCAGATTCAACATAAGATCACTCAAGCCCAGGATGTGAAGGAAGTTCCTGATTCAGGGGGAAGAGGAAGACATTTGGAACTAGAGTGAGGAAGAGTTTGAAGTGCACAGCAGCTAGTTAAGAGTTACTTGCCTTGAGAAGTTGTGGAATCTCTTGATCATGGCCCCTTTAACAACAGCCATGGGAAGCTCCATTATTATTTTTGCAGGAAGAACCTTGTGACCACACTTCTTCCCTTTGATAGGCAGACACACAGTTCCCCCAGTGCTTGGTTCTCTCTCAGCCTTATGCCCCTAGACATTCCATGGAACTGCTTTTCACCCAGAATGAAAGCAATGGCTTTTTGGCCTGGTCTGTCCTCTCAAATGACCTGACATGGGATCAGAGACCTAAGCCTAAAAACTTAACAGTATTGCTTACCAGTGCTTAGTTTTCAGCCCCAAGAAGATTTCATTTTGACAGATCCCCTGAATGCCCAGAGTGGAAGGAAAGATTTTGTCATTTTCCTATAACCACAAAAGCTCCACAAGGAGACCTGAAAAATGCAGGATAGTTCCCTCATCTGTACTGTGTGAAGGAAGCTGACCACTTTTTAAATCCTTCACCTTTACTGAGGAGAATCAGAAGAATGATTATGCAGAGATGCTGGCCAGATTTGATGAACATTTTATTCCATGGCATTTTATCAGATAACCTGTTTCCATTAGAGTTCAAATCTGTGAGAAGTCAGTGGAATCCTTTGCGAGAGGCCTGTATAAAATGGCAACAACGTTGTTGTTCTCTTCAGCATCCATTTTGACCTGGGGTGCTTCCAGATGAGGCTTTCGTAGTGCCATTGCCCTGTCTCACTCACAGCATTTTTCAAGAGGTCCAGACAACAGCCTCTTCGATTTGTAACCCTCCTGTATTTTCCCACCACTTCTTTCATCTTTTTTCTTATCACAGAAAATCCATTAAGGAGAAAAAGATGGGATAGCTGCATGATGCCTTCTGATCGGTAGTTTTGGGAGACCTCCGTCTGGAAGCACCCCAGGTTTCTTCTCTGAAATAATCTGACAGATCATCACAGTTAGTCCCACCTTAACATTACTTCCATTACTGGGCTGAAGGAAGACAGCCCTGGCCGACCACCTGTCAGCAATGGGGACATTCCGGGCCAATCTACATTGCACCCACCATCGCAATGAAGTCGGTGCACTCTCGGGTTAAATGCACTCGCATTAAAACATGATTATCCACACTCACCCTCTTTCCCTGTTCCATTACCTCCTCAAATGTGCAAGCACGGTTCACACTCAGGCACAGTGTTGTCTTCCTGCTTTCAAGGAAGGCTGCTCTCACTGGAGGAGCAGCAACTCTTCCTGTTTCAGCCAATACCCTGCCCACCATCCCTCTCTTCCTCTATCCCTGTGTGTGTGTGGGGATGGCGCGAGCATCCCGTTGGGGCTCGAAGCCCGGCAAGAAGTTACCAATCGGACACCAGTTCCCTCAGCAAGAAGAGGGGAAGAAGGCATCACCTCTTATCCTCCCCCCATCATTGCTACAGCAGCAGCAGCAAAAAAAAATTAAGGCATTATCTTCAAATCTTCAAAGAAGCGAATCTTCGAAGAATCGTAGCTTCTCCAGCCCGATTGCTCTGCAAACTTGCCCAGGCAAGCCCAGACAAGTGTAAATGTTTTCACAGTCCCATCCATGCTCACTGTACGGAAAGAAAAACACACACGTATTCAGGCAGACAGTCCTCAGTGTCCACGGACTAACATTGATAAAAATGTCTGAGGACAACGTTAACGTCATCTCATGAGCGGCGGACATTTTTATTGAAGTTAGTCTGTGAATAGTGATGACTGTCTGCCTGGATATGTGTGTGTGTTTCTTCCCATGCTGCGAGCATGGAGGGGACTGTGAAAAAAAATTACGCTTGCCTGGGCTTGCCCAGGCAAGTGTGTGGAGCAATCCAGCTGGAGAAGCTACGATTCTTCAAAGATTCACTTCTTTGAAGATTTGAAGAGAAGGCCTTAATTAAAAAAAAAAAAAAGCCAAAGCAGGGGACAGAAGGAGGAAAAACTTAGTGTCATTTGAAGGGATAGAACAACCCCCTGCTCAATGCAGGAAGCCTGATGCCCAGGTAGTCTCCCATCCAAGTACTGACCAGGGCTGACCCTGCTGAGCTTCCAAGATCAGACAAGCGCATGCACATCTAGCCCTCTGCTGGTTGGTGATAAAACGTTCAGTGCTGAGGAAACTATGCTAGCCTGTCAGTAGCAGCTGCCCCTCTTCTTTGTGCTGGCTGTCATCAGTAGCCAGAAGACTGCATGGGGGCATTGAGAGCTATGATTGGACAGGAGGGGAAATACAAACACCACTGTATATGGGCAGGCATGGGAGGGGAATACAATCTTATATAGTGATGAACACAGAAGGGCAGAGCACATGAATGGGAAATACCAGAATATCATTGTATTGAAAGTAGGGATGGCGGAGAATTCCGCCATGGATTCCAGTGAGGCCAAATGCACTGGCATTCGGGCCCCCGGAATCCGTGGCGGAACGGCCTCCTGCCCCCCTGCCCACCCCATGGAACCCCCCGGGACGAAGCTTACCTGCGGCGGCTTTGGCAGTAGTGCGGCGGCGGCACGGCAGCAGCAGTGGAAAGCGCGGCAGCAGCAGCAGAAGGTGCGGCGGCAGCAGCGGTGGCGGTGGTGGCAGCGGAAGGGGCGGCAGGGGCAGCAGCAGCGGGGGCGGCGGAAGGGATGGCGGCGGCGGAAGGGATGGCGGCGGAGGTGGCAGGTGCAGCGGTGGGGGTGGTGGGGGCGGTGGCGCAGGCGGGGGCAGAAGGGGCAGCGGCAGGGGCGGCAGCTGCGGCGGTGGGGGCAGAAGATGTGGCGGCGGGCAGCGGCGGAAGGTGCAGGGGCGGCGGGGGTGGCCGCTGCTGGGCGCAGCGAACACAAATGGCAGCGGCTATGGCGGCCACCATTTGTGTTCGCTATTTTTAGCCATTCTAGCCTACATAAATATTTACGTAGGCTAGAACGGCTAAAAATAGCGAACGCAAATGGCGGTGGCCATAGCCGCCATTTGCGTACACGTTTTTTTTTACTTTGCTGTGATAGGCTACGTAAATATTTATGTAGCTTATCACGGTTATGTACAGGGACGGAAATGGCGGCAGCTACAGCCACCGCCATTTGCTTCCCTGCTGCCCAGCAGCCGGATGTCCGGCTGCGGGCATTGCTGGCCGGCGGCTCCGCGGAATCCCCGCAGAGAGGAGCCGGCCAGGTAGGATTCCAGGGGGAGGGACGGAGTGCCTCCCCCCCATCGAGGATTCTGGGGGAAGGGATGGAGAGCCTTCCCCCCCACCGCGAAGCAGATCCACGAAACGGTAAGTGATTTTAGTACATCCCTAATTGCAAGTGGTAGCAGGGAAGCGGGAAATTGCAGTTCCATTATGAACATGGGACAGTGTAATGTGAAAGACAGGCAATGAAAGCTCATTGGAAGCATAAAAAAATGTAAGTGTGGATCGGCCCTCCCACTCATACCCGTAGCTACCACACTAAAACACTTCCCCCCAGCCCCTCTAATAGGTGGATGTTCCGACTTGCTTCTTTCTATTCTTGTACTGTCTTTGTGTTTTCTGGTGTTTGTCATGATTGAAAACAAGAAAAGTTTTGCCATTGTCCAAAGGCATGGGACTTCACATTTGGTGTGTGCAATGTGTGTGTGTGTGTGTGTGTGTGTGTGTGTGTTTGTAAGTATTACATTCAGCTGCATTATTAAAGACTTCTTTAATTTTGTTATTTCTTGGTTAAAACTGCATTTGTTTCTGTTCTTTATTTGTTAACATCACATTTATTTTGATACGTACATTCATTTTCGTGGGGGGGGGGTTCTCTAACTTTTTCTTTTAATCTATTTTTTGCTGTTTCCTAGAGTGGCAGCAGCTGGAAAACTGATTTCGGTGGCCAATCCTTGCAACTGCCACCCCTTCCCTCCCATACCCTGGAACATTTGGAGGGTGTCAAAATGGCAAACACCACAGAAATGGCAGCCCCCACTGTTGGCCACCATTTTCTCCCCAGAATGCTCTAAAATGGTGCAAAATCCAGGGCATTTGGGAAAAATAAAATAGAGGTTTCCATGAGCCCAAATCAGCTCTCCTGCCACCACCACTACCACCAAAGGAAAGTAAGCTCTCCCTCAAGTGGTACACATGATGAACAAATAGGTACAGATGGGAGTAATGAAAACCATGCCCATTCATACCAATTTGTTGCTCAATACATTTGTTTTGGAATGAATGGAAATTGGACCAAATGAGCCCCATTCAGTTCAATGGTTCATTTGTTCCGAAATGAATGCACAACGCTAGTTTTAATATAAATTTCCTCCCATCTTCCAAGCAAAAATTAAATGCCTTGGCTCACACCTAAACATTCCATGCCACCTCATACGTACGTTCCACCTGAGACTGAGACTGACAGTATTCAGTGTATAGTCAGATGAGTAATGGGAGAGGGTATAAAAGTTACAGCCCCACCAGTTCCAAAATTCACCAGCTAACACTGGTCTAGTCCCTGCCTCAAACTGAACCCACCTTTTAACGTAGTGAAAACCACATTGGCTTATTTCTTTCTACTCTTGTACTGTCTCTCCTCAGCCAAAAGTGGTTTCATCCATCAGCCTCTCAGGTGGATGATACTAATTGCTGTTTCCCACTGTCAAATTCCTCTATACCATCTTGTATGTGGATACATGACTGCACAAAGAAAGATTATCATTAGCTGGACTGTACAGATAGAGAGCTGGCAGCCATTTCGTGATTATTGCTGCATTTTTGAGTAATGTGTTTATTGGGCATCAGTAGTGAAATACTAAGGCTGCAGTCCTACACATGTGTATTTAGGAGTAAATCCCACTGAATTCCCATTGAAAGCAATAAGAAAGTGGGTCTTATTTCTGAGTAAACATGGATGGGATCAAGCCATTAGTGTTCCCATCCTAGTCATTCTGGAGTCCCCAAAGATGTTCTTTTTGCTTTTTGGCACAAAAAAATGGATAGACCATCCTGCGAGTTCATAAATACAAACAGCACATTTTCCAGAAAAGTGGCACCATCTGGATTTTTTGCGGTGAACCATTCCCAGCTAAACATTTGTCCTACCATAACTTGCTCAAATGAGATGACTGCTTGAAACAAAATGTGTTTTATTTATGCCTGCACTTAAGTCTTATAACAGAGCTTGACTGAACATAAGAACATGAGAAGAGCCATGCTGGATCAAACAAAAGGCCTATCTAGTCCAGCATTCTCTTCCCACAGCAGCCAACCAGCTGATTGTGGGAGGCCCCAAGTAGGACATGAGTGCAATAGCACCCTCCAGTTCATGTTCCCCGGCGACTGGTATTGACAGGCATACTGCCTCTGATACTGGAGGTAATATTTAACCATCATGACTAGTAGCCTTTGATAGCCTTATCCTCCACAATGTATCTAATCCCCCTTTAAAGTCATCCAAACTGGTGGCTATCACTACATTCTGTGGAAGCAAATTCCACAGTTTGACTATGAACTTGGTGGGGGGAAAAATTGGCTGCCCTGAAACACCCACCATTCAGCTTTGTTGACTCCAGCTTCCAGGATTATGAGAGGAGGAAAAGAAAAACTCCTCCCTATTCATACGTAATTTTATGCACCTTTGAGGAACAAAGGCTTCATCAGCCAATTTTGACATGGTCTTGCCACTAACTACATCTTGCCCAAGACAGCAAGGACCCTTTCTTCTTAGTAGGGTACCATCTATTTAAAAGGTTTCTACTTGAACATAACTAAGGGCACAGTCCTACGCACATAGGCAGCTGCCTCCGAATTCAGAGGCGGCCACCTATCCAATGCAGGGCAGGAGAAGCATGGAGGGGATCATTCCCTCCATGCTTCTCCTGCCCTGCATTTTTGGCTAGACAGCCGATTGTGGCTGTCTAGCCAAAAATGCAGGGCAGGAGAAGCATGGAGGGAATGATCCCCTCCATGCTTCTCCTGCCCTGCATTGGATAGGTGGCTGCCTCTGAGTTCGGAGGCAGCTGCCTATGTGCGTAGGATTGTGCCCTTAGTTATGTTCAAGTAGAAACCGATTGTGGCTGTCTAGCCGCAGGAGGGCAGAGCGGGGTCGGAGGCTGCCGTACAACACATGGGATGTGTCGTACAGGCAATTCCTCCCTCCCTGCCCCAGAACGCCCCCCCCCCCGGGAATGCCCCATTTTGGCCACTCCACACTCCTCTTGCGAGTGCGGAGCACAGGGCTTTTCCATGCTGCCTGTGAGGCAGCACAAAAGTGAGGGAAGGTCGGTTCTCCAAGAAAACCAGATATCCTATGGTCTTCTAGCCGCTGACTAGCAGCCATAGGATTGCTCCCTAAGCTACCTATAAACAACCCGTTTAAAAAGAACCTCCTCCTAAGAACATAACAAGACCCATGCTGGATCAGACCAAGGGTCCATCTAGTCCGGCATTCTGTTCACACAGTGGCCAACTAGCTGTCAACCAGAAACCCACAAGCAGGGCATTAGCGCAACATCAACTGGTGTGCATAGGCTCACTGCCTCTGATAATGGAGGTAGCACATAGCCATCAAGACTAGTAGCCATTGATAGCCTTCCTTTTCCTCCAGGAATTTGTCCAACCCCATTTTAAAGCCATCCAAATTGGTGGCCATCACTACATGGTAGCAAATTCCATAGTTTAACTACGCGCTGTGTGAAAAAGTACTTCTTTTTATCTGTCCTGAATCTCCCACCAATCAGCTTCATAGGATGACCCTGGGTTCTAGTATTTTGAGAGAAGGAGGAAAATGTCTCCCTATCCACATTCTCCACACCATGCATAATTTTGTAGACTTCTATCATGTCTCCCCTTACCTTCCTTTTTCTAAGCTAAACAATCCCAGCCGTTGAAACCTTCTCTCATAGGGGAAATGCTCCAGCCCCTTGATCATTTTAGTTGCCCTTTTCTGCCCTTTTTCCAGCTCTACAATATCTTTTTTTAGGTGTGCTGACCAGAACTGTACACAATATTCCAAGTGTGGCCGCACCATAGATTTGTACAGGGGCAGTCTGACATTGGCAGTTTTATTCTCAGTTCCTTTTCTAATTATGCCTAACATGGGAGTTTGCCTTTTTTACAGCAGCCACACACTGGGTTTTTTACAGCAGCCACACAGCAACTTTCTTCACTGAGCTGTCCACCACAACTTCCTATTTGATACAACATTCATGCAAGCAGATCAATTAGTCTTAATAATAATTTTGATATCTCCCCCATGCTCTCCTTAAGGAGGCCCAAGATAATGCCATTTTTAAGTTGTTTGTCTTAGCCCCACAAGCTGGTTGGGAGGGCCTGGGTCAGAACAAATAATCCCTTAGTGTACAAATGTGTACATCTACAATTTTTAGTATCTACTTCGCTTTCTCCTTTCAGCCTTGCTCCCGTTAGGAATAGCCCAGATTCTTTAAATGACAAGAGATGGCCCACAGCTTGACACTTTTATGTTAAACTAACAGTCTAATTACTTTTCATCTTTAAAAGGTACTATTCCTGATCAGCGCCAACACACATATGATCAAGTGCCTTTCAAAGCTGGCATTTAAATATTGCTAATGGGATTTCTTTGTAATAAGTACCAGAGAGTTTAACTCTGTATTACAATACAGAACCACCATAGCATCTCCCTCCGGCTCAGTCTGTAACAGAATATTCAGAGCTAAATCTCACTTTTGCTTTCTGTAAATACGATGAAACAACAAAGTGACTTTCAAAAAAGCATCCTGGCAGGAGATGCAATAAAAGACCCTCAAAGATAGTGCAATACAATCTCTCATCTCAAGTACAGTATTCCAAAGGAAAATGTCCGAGTCTGTCTCTGATCAAGGAAGTCAGAGTAACTCAACTCTTGGGGGATGTTATCCCCTGTGTTTGATTGTTCACATAAAGCAAAGCTACCACGTGGTATAGTCTTCCTAGGAGTTTTCCAGCTCACTTTGAAGAATAGAAGATTTCATATTTGCATCCTTCCCCAGTGCCCTTTCCATATAACCTGCTCATATACTCCAATCAACAAATGAAGCTGAAGCCCAGATATCTGTTTCCCACCCCCCTCCCCCCACACACACACACTCCGCCGCCACCACTGTCCAAAGTGCAGTAGTGGGAACAAGACAGTGCCTTTATGGTTGTGGCCCCTCAGCTTGGAATTGTCTACCCCAGAGAGGTCTGCCTGACCACCTTACTGCTTGACCTTCAGGAAGCAGTGAAGATGTGGTTCTTCAAGCAAGCTTCCAGTTCAGATGAACTCCGTATTGCTGTTTGCACCCCACTTCTCAGCTGTTTCTTCCTTGTTTTGGTTGGTTGTTGTTGTTGTTTTAGTTTTTATGTTAACCTGCTCACAACTTTGAATCTTCGAAGATCATGCCTGAATTAGAAAAAAAACATCGTGGAGAAGCCCCGATTCTGCGAGGATAACGCCTTAATTTAAAAAAAAAACATCTGGAGCAGGGGATAGGAGGGGGTAAAACTTAGTCTCATTTGAAGGGATAGAATAACCCCCTGCTCAGGTCATCTATCCAACTACTGACCAGGGCCGACCCTGCTTAGCATCTGAGATTAGACAAGCGCGCGCAGGAAAACAGCAGGAAAACAGCACAGCGCTCGAGTGTGAACCGAGCTTGCGCATTCGATGAAGCACTGCAACAGGGAAAATGGGTGAGTGTGAATAATCACGTTTTAATGTGAGAGTGTTTAACCCGACGGGACACCGAATTCATTGCAATGGTGGGCGCAGTGTAGATCAGCCCTAGACTCAGAATTCTTTAATTCTAGGTGTAAGTCCTTTGCATTGGGCTCTGGTTGGTGGACCCTGGAGTTTTAGTCATCATTGGAATCCTGCAAAAGGCAGGGTCCCTGACTGTATGAACGTAAGCAGTCATATGTGTGCTCAGTTTCCACTTGGAGGTTAAGCCAGCAGGCACAATTCTGCTTCACCACCTCTGTAGCTTCAGTGAACATATTTGAAGGTGTGAGCATGGTTCATGTTTACTGGGAAGTAATTGCCACTGCTTTCAAAATAACTTGCTTGCAAGTAACTATGCTCAGCATTATAGTCATAATTGCAAGTGTTCTCAATAGAAATATGGACGTTTCCACATAGGTCTATCGTTAAGACCTGGGAAGTGTACAAACATTCTGAAAATGGAATGTTTGGACAACAACATTCCATTTACACAGGATCTCAGCCTAAAAGGTCAGAAAGATTACAGGGAATTTAGAAAATCAAGAATTTTGGATGATCAAGGTTTACAATGAAGATTTTACTGGAAGCTACTCCACTCTTGAGTTCATTGTATGATTTCAGTTAGTATTTTTGATAATCAAGTTCTTATTTTTTTTTAAATGTAGACTTGAAAATAAATCATTCAGTAGTCAGCATACAGAATGTTGGGCACATTTTTCATTTTCCTCTTTTGATGTCTCTGTAAACAAACAAACAAACAAACAATTCCATTTTTTTCCTTCAATATACTCTCCAAAGCAAGTGCCTCTATCTAATACATGGCTGCTTTGTTGGCTTGACTTTTCTGTACCTTTAACTAATACCTGTAGTGCATATTGGTAATTAAGGATAAACCCGTTCTTTAAATCTAAACTGTAGGTACTGTATCTGATCAACTGTAATGCCTGCGAGATGCTGCTACAATAATCACCATTCCTTCCTGAAAACAGATACATCTCACTGGTTTCAATATTGTCCCCCATCCATCCTAGGGGATTCTGCAAGCATGCTTTTAAAAGATAACATGGCCCAATAAAACACATGGTCTATAATCCTCCAAGAAGTTCTTTATCAACTCACAGTCCTGGATAACAGAACAGGCCAACCTCTGCATTAGTCCAGGACAAAGTAATTCAAACAGCCAGCAGACACACATCGCTTGGTTTCACAAAAGCTCTTTCATGTTCATACCAGTTTCATGAGGTTGTTGCGGTGTGGTGCTCTGGTACCATTGACTGTCAACTCTAGGGCTTATTTCATTGACTACAAATCCTAGGTGACAGTTCCTAAGTGTCACCTTTCTGGTCGCCCTTTTTCTTCAGACCGTAGCCCCAATGAAGAGAAAGATAGTTACATTTAAGATTGAAATCAGTGGGAGAACTTAATCATAACTAACTTACATCCATTAATTGGGGGGGATCTTCACAACAATGGAATAAGAAGCACGTTGGACGATTACACGGATTATTCATTCATTCATTCATTCATTCATTTCATTTCATTTCTATACCGCCCAGTAGCTGTAGCTGTTTGGGTGGATTTTCATGGAATCGGCTTTGGTCCATCAGGGACACAAGAAACAAGATAAGCCAAGTGTACAGTACCTTTAAAATCCACTTGAAAGGAACATACTTCTGGGTGGTGTCGGGGGAGTTGAACTGAATGTCATCAGACTGGCAGGGGCTGCTCAACCAATGAGAGAGGTTTGTTTCCTCCCGCTGTCCAGGATCCCCCCTGCTGCTACTACGTTATTATGAGTGGAGGACAACTTATTCACAATTCTGAAGGATCCCCCTGCTACTACATAATTGCCCCACTTTTCCCCAATGTGCACACTTTTACCTTGAGAAGCCAAAATCTCCCTTTTCTACCCCTCCCTTTCTCCTTCTCCCTGCTTTCAGCAACTTTACATAACAACAGAAACTCTTTGAACATCAAAGAAGCACAGCATGAGATAGCAATTTCATGGAGAAGCAAAAGATTGCTTTAGAGCGAGTTTCCAAACTTAGCCTTTAGCCCTTTGAATGCTTACTTCTTACTTCTGGCTAAACATGCACAGAAGGGGGTGGGCTTGCTCTGTTTTTCTTTGCCCAGTACGATCTCCCTTCATTTGTTGTTGTTGTTCAGTCGTTAAGTCGTGTCCGACTCTTCGTGACCCCATGGACCTAGCACGCCAGGCCTTCCTGTCCTCCGCTCTCTCCCGGAGTGTGCTCAAGTTCATATTCATTGCATCAGTGATGCTATCTAGCCATCTCATCCTCTGCCGTCCCCTTCTCCTTTTGCCTTCAATCTTTACCAGCATCAGTGACTTTTCCAGTGACTTTTCTCTTCGCATTTGGTGGCCAAAATATTTGAGCTTCAGCTTCAGTATCTGTCCTTCCAATGAGCACTCAGGGTTGATTTCCTTTAGGATGGACTGATTTGACCTCCTTCCAGTCCAGGGAACTCGTAAGAGTCTTCTCCAGCACCACAGTTCGAAAGCATCAATTCTTTGGTGCTCAGCCTTCCTTATAGTCCAGCTCTCACAGCCATACATTACTAGTGGGAAAACCATAGCTTTGATTAGACGGACCTTTGTCGGCAAGGTGATGTCTCTGCTTCTTACTCTGCTGTCTAGGTTTGTCATAGCTTTCCTCCCAAGGAGCAAGTGTCTTTTAATTTCATGGCTACAGTCACCGTCTGCGGTGATCTTGGAGCCCAAGAAAATAAAATCTGTCACTGCTTCCATTTCTTCCCCTTCTATATGCCAGGAAGGGATGGGGCCAGATGCCATGATCTTAGTTTTTTTAATGTTGAGTTTCAAACCAGCTTTTGCACTCTCCACTTTCACCCTCACCAAGAGGCCCTTTAGATCCTCTTCGCTTTCTGCCATTAGGGTGGTATCGTCTGCGTATCTGAGGTTGTTGATAATTCTCCCGGCAATCTTAATTCCGACCTGTGATTCATCCAACCCGATGTTTCTCATGATGTACTCTACATATAAGTTAAATAACCAGGGCGACAATATGCAGCCTTGTCATATTCCTTTCCCAAGTTTGAACCAATCGGTTGTTCCATGTCCAGTTCTTACTGTTTCTTCTTGGCCCTCGTACAGGTTTCTCAGGAGACAGGTAAGGTGCTCTGGTACTCTCACCTCTTTAAGAATTTGCCAGAGTTTGTTGTGATCCACACAATCAAAGGCTTTAGCATGGTCAATGAAGCAGAAATAGACATTTTTCTGGAATTCTCTTGCTTTCTCCATGATCCAGTGAATGCTGGCGATTTGATCTTTAGTTCCTCTGCCTCTTTGGAACCCAGCTTGTACTTCTGGTAGTTCTCGGTTCACATACTGCTGAAGCCTAGCTTGTAGGATTTTGAGCATAACCTTGCTGGCATGTGAAATGAACACAATTGTACGGTAGTTTGAACACTCATTGGCATTTCCCTTCTTAGGCATTGGAATGTAAACTGACCTTTTCCAGTCTTGTGACCACTGTTGAGTGTTCCAAATTTGTTGGCATATTGAGTGCAGCACTTTAACAGCATCATCTTTTAGGATCTTAAATAGCTCAGCTGGAAGACTGTCATCTCCGCTAGCTGTGTTGTTAGTAATGCTTCTTAAGGCCCACTTGACTTCACTCTCGAGGATGTCCGGCTCAAGTTCAGTGACCGCACTATCATGGCTATCAGGGACATTCAGATCTTTCCTGTAGAGTTCTTCTGTGTATTCTTTCCACCTCTTCTGAATCTCATCTGCTTCTGTTAGGTCCCTGCTTTCTTTGTCCTTTATCATGCCCGTCTTTGCACAAAACGTTCCCTTGAGATCTCCGATTTTCTTGAAGAGATCTCTAGTCTTTCCCATTCTGTTGTTTTCCTCGATTTCTTTGCATTGTTCATTTAAGAAGGCCTTCTTGTCTCTCCTTGCTATTCTCTGGAACTCTGCATTCAGTTGGATATATCTTCCCCTTTCTCCCTTGCTTTTCGCTTCCCTTCTTTCCTCAGCTACTTGTAAAGCCTCATCAGACAGCCACTTGGCTTTCTTGCATTTCTTTTTCTTTGGGATGGATTGAGTTGCTGCCTCCTGAACAAAGTTATGGACCTCTGTCCATAGTTTCTCAGGCACTCTGTCTATCAGATCTAATCCCTTAAATCTATTCCTCACCTCCACTGTATATTCATAAGGGATATGATTTAGGTCATACCTAAATGGTTTAGTGGTTTTCCCTATGTTCTTCAATTTAAGCCGAAATGTTGCAACAAGAAGCTCATGATCTGAGCCACAGTCAGCTCCAGGTCTTGTTGTTACTGACTGTATAAAGCTTCTCCATCTTTGTCTGCAAAGGACATAATCAATCTGATTTCGATATTGACTATCTGGTGATGTCCATGTGTAGAGTCGCCTCTTGTGCTGTTGGAAAAGAGTGTTTGCTATGATCACCGTGTTCTCTTGACAAAACTCTATTAGCCTTTGTCCTGCTTCATTTTGTACACCAAGGCCATGCTTGCCTGTTATTCCAGTGATATTGTTCTTTACAGCATTGGATTTTCTTTCCACCACCAGACACATCCACAGCTGAGTGTCCTTTCGGCTTTTGCCCAGCCGCTTCACTCTTTCTGGCGCTACTTGGAAATTCCCTCTGCTCTTCCCCAATAGTATATTGGACACCTTCCAACCTGAGGGGCTTATCTTCCGGCGTCATATCTGTTAGCCTTGTGATACGTTCCATGGGGTTTTCTTGGCAAGAATACTGGAGTGGGTTGCCATTTCCTTCTCCAGTGGACCACATTTTGTCAGAACTCTCCACCATGACCTGTCTGTCTTGAGTGGCCCTGCACGGCATAGCTTATGGCTTCACTGAGTTACGCAAGCCCCTTCGCCACAACAAGGCAGTGATCCATGAAGGGGCTCCCTTCATTTACGATGTATGAAACCTCTGCTGTGTGGGAAGTGGGAAGGGCTTCAAGGTGATGAAGCCCTGTTTGCAGCTTGGGAACGAGACAATATTTGTAAATGCGCTATTTTGAGGGATAGCAATGTCATCTTAACTCGTTCATGCACTGCTTGGTGATACTTTTCTGAATGGGAGGGGAAACACACCTTAACTGGGCTCAGCAAGGTCATGGACAGGTGAAAGACACACCCCTGGGGCTGGGCTACCATGCTGAAGTAAATGAGGAGGATAGAGCACACAGCAACAGAAGCAAGGAGAAAGTGAATTAAAGAAATATAGCAGAGTATAAGCAGTCTCAGAAACTCTGGTTTTTCCACCGAAAGCTCTGGGGTGGCTGTGGGAAGGCCACAATGTCATGTGCTGTGGATGACTGCAGAGAAGTACAAATTCACAGCAAAATCTCCATGACAACAGTCTCTGGGACTTAAGCCCAACTTTGACAGAATCTACACATAGCAGTCATACCGTTATCATAACTATTGGTGCCCATTGGTGTCATGTGTACCAATAGTTACGATAACAGTATGATGATGGTATAACTGCTATGTGTAGATTCAGCCTTTATCTGGACTGAAGCTAACTCTGTATTGATAGTTAGTTTAGAACAGACTTTTTCAAGCCCTTCTGGGAAAGCCTGGGGTTCCTCAGAAGCTTATCTTGGACTTCTTGATGAGAAGATCCTTAATGATGGACAAGCTTCCCTGAAAGACAACTTGAAAGTACAGCCCAAGTATGGGGGGGGAGCGTTCACTTTATGAGGTCCTAGAGATCCAGTGGGGGGCAGCCCAGGCTGCAGCCGCATGACCATGAGGGGAAAAGGTGAAACTAAATTGTAGATCATACCTGAGGATATTTATGGAAACTTATTTCCCTATATCTATGTACCTATTGTCCAGATCTTGTGAGATTTGTTGGAGCCAATCCAAAACAGTATTAGAGCAGCACAAGCAACATTCTGAGCTGTAGGTTGCTAATCCAACCTACTCTAGAACAGAGAGAGTTTGATTGTGCAGTTAAACTAGGACATATGGTCTGAGAGACAAAGGGATGTGTTTCCCTAAGTGACATGTTCTCTGAAGAATAACCAATCCCAGAGTTCCTTGTGCATGGGGGGGGGGGGGTGAGATAGCTGGTAAGATGGACAAAGTTCCATAATAGTCACAGAACATTGGAGCCACTGCAGCTAGTAGGATTTCCAGGCCCCAGATTTATGCAGTTCTTAGTTTACAGGTATCTTATAGGTCTGTGGGTATCCCTTGTGAAATGTTGCAACTGATAAAAAAAATCTTCAGGCCTACTTTTGGAAAAGAATATGTACTACCCCCTCTAATCTTATTAAACGAGATTTACTAACCCTCACCCTACCCCCCCCCCCGGCGCGTGCGCACAATTTCAGTGAAGTGTGTACATAGCCCTATGGATTGTTTGCACACTGCCAGTGACTGTGGCAGAAGCTGAAAGACCTTTCAGCAAGCTAGCACTCAGCAAAAACTGCAAGCATTCTACTATGGCAGGCATGGGGAAATGCCAGCCAGTGGAGGTTCCCCATCCAGCCTGCAGAGCCCCCAAGGGCTCTAAGCCCCACCCCCTGGAGGAATCTTCACTGTTATCTCTGATCAGTGATCAGATATAATAGCAGGGATTCATCTTCGTGCATTGCTAGGGACGAAGAGCAGGGTGCTAACCTAGCAACTCAGCCAGGGATTGGAGAAGCCACGACTGCAAGTGCAGGCCAAGCTCCTTTCTCCGTGCAGAGAGGCACTGAGAAATGCAAAACAGGCAGGTGGTGGGACAGGATGATGTCAGGGGGAGGAAGGACTTCAGGGGAAGAGCACCTGTCACGTTCCTTTGTCCTTCGCCTTCGCCCTCCAGGATGCCAGGCTTCAGGCTCACTACTTTATCAGTTAATGACTACCTTCCCTACAAATGCAAATTCTAGGAAACTCTCAGACTACAATGATGACAGCCAATCCACACAATTACGAATATCAATAGAGGAGCCAAATGGAAGTTGGAGACGTTGCCAGCAGTCTGAACAAGAACTTCTCAGCCAGACTAGCTTCAGAGCAATGCCCCTCCCTTACAGTGGCCCCCTCCTGCGTGGGCTTTCATGCATAGCCAACCTGGTGGAGCATCTGAGCTCCACCTCCAACTTTTTCTGCTTTGCTCTGCGACAGACCCTCGCATCCCTCAAGTCATGCCCCTCACTCTCCTCCTCCCCCATAACCTGGGCTCTCATGGAGGAGGAAAGGGGGGCGGGGTGTTCAGGCTGAGCCATCTGTGAGCCAAGGTCTTGGGAAGAAGGCCTTGCCATATCTGAGCTCACTAGGGAGGGAGCCTCCCCTGTTCTGGCTGTTCCCATTCTGAATCTGAGGTGCTAGACATCTCCACACACTCAGATTCATTCCTGACAGTACCTCCCGCTGATGTCATGCGGTCCATAGGGCCAATCTGAAACCCAACCAGTTTGACACCCTGTACTGTGGGGCAAGAATGATTATACTACCTAGCTATTTTGTCTGTCTAATGTGAATATTCACAGCAATTGACTTTGGGGTGATAATTCATGTTTTGTCAATAAAAAAGCCAAAAAATAAAACTTTAAAGTAAATCATTGTATTTATATAACGTATGCTCAAACAAAACAAAACATTGACAGGATTATTCTTCTCCGGGTGCCCCTGCTGAATGAGCTGAGGTGGGTGGCTACTAAGGAGAGGGCCTTTTCAGTGGTGGCACCCAGTTGTGGAATGCTCTCCCCAGAGAGGCTAACTTGGCACCTACAAATTGGTCTTTTTGGTGCCAGGTGAAGTCCTTTTTATTTTCCCAGGCTTTTTACCTATTCAGTTAAAAAAAAAAACGATACCACATTTTTAGATCTTTGCACTGCAGGTGGCTTTTATCTTGGTTGCTCCTTTGGTTTTATTCTGTTCTAAACTTATGATTTGATCATTATGTTTTACTATGTCATTGTATTTCATGGTTTTAGAGGTTTGGCTAATGGGTGGTATAGAAAGATAATAAATAAATATCTTTCTTACACCAAGCAAAAAGTTACAAAATAGCAAGTTTTGTAGGACTTCTTCAGGTTGGATGTTACATCAAACAAAAATAGGGAAAAGGGGAGGTTGTAGTGTTCGTGATAGATCTATTCCTTTAGCCAGGCCAGGATTTCTGAATGCCCTGGATTCAGAAGCACAGAGAATCCAGCATAGGATTTATACTAGACTGGCAAAGTAAGGGCCAATCTGCCTGTCTGCAAGGAAGGAACGATAAAAAAGAAAAAAGGAAAATGAAGAAAAACCTAGTCATTGCCTAAATTTTGGGTGGAACCAGATGCTTACTTCCAAGGGTCCCAGACCCTTGGACACACCAGAGGTGTTTTGGGGCACTGTAGAAAAGCCCCAGCCTTCAACAAATCCAGTTGCCAGTAGATAAGAAAGTCTTCGATCTCGGAGAGTAAACATTGTATTATGGCAGATAAATTGGGCTGCCAGAAAAACATGGAATACATTTTGGGGAGAGAGTCTGTTCTCTAGTTTTGTTCCCTTCCCTTTATATTCTGTTTCTGGGAATGCTGCAGATCTGATTGGAGGTGGGGGCACACCATTTTCAATCTCTCCCTGGTGCTACTCAGTATTGTGTTTAGTTTCTCTCCTTCTCCATGTGCAAAGCTGGCTGCCCAACACAGTTTCTTTTGCTTCTCTTTCCCATCGCTATTCTTCACCTGGAACTCAACAGCAGAAGCTGCAGCTAAAAACCCTTTACAGCCCCAGGCTCTACCCTTCGACCTGAGAATATGGGCATTTCTACATGAGGCTTTTATTGTGCACTCATGATTGGTCACTCATAGAAGTTTGCAGGTCCTTTCCTTGATATTGTCAACCTCCAGGGCATCTCCCGCACTTTCTGACCTTTATTCCCATTTTTAAAAGATCAGGGATAATGCAGTAATAACTGTTAATCCGCTTTAATGGCTGTGTATTGGCCATTAAGTATTGCCCCTTCATGGATCACTGCCTTGTTGTGGCGAAGGGGCTTGAGTAACTCAGTGAAGCCATAAGCTATGCCGTGCAGGGCCACCCAAGACGGACAGGTCATGGCAGAGAGTTCTGACAAAATGTGGTCCACTGGAGAAGGAAATGGCAACCCACTCCAGTATTCTTGCCAAGAAAACCCCATGAAACGTATCACAAGGCTAAAAGAGATGATGCCGGAAGATAAGCCCCTCAGGTCTGAAGGTGTCCAATATACTACTGAGGAAGAGCAGAGGGTATTTCCAAGTAGCGCCAGAAAGAGTGAAGCGGCTGGGCCAAAGCCGAAAGGACACTCAGCTGTGGATGTGTCTGGTGGTGAAAAGAAAATCCGAGGCTGTAAAGAACAATATTGTCTAGGAACCTGGAATGTCAGATCAATGAATCAAGGTAAGCTGGAGGTAGTCAAACATGAGATGGCAAGACTGAACATTGACATCTTGGGAATCAGCAAACTAAAATGGACAGGCATGGGCAAATTTAATTCAGGTGACCATCGTATCTACTACTGTGGGCAAGAATCCCTTAGAAGAAATGGAGTAGCACTCATAGTCAACAAAAGGGTGGGAAAGGCAGTACTGGGGTACAATATTAAAAATGATAGAATGATCTCAGTACAAATCCAAGGCAAGCCATTCAACATCACAGTAATTCAAGTCTATGCCCCAACCACTGAGGCCGAAGAAGGTGAGGTTGATCGGTTCTATGAAGACCTACAACAACTTCTAGAACTAACACCAAAAAAAGATGTCCTCTTCATCATAGGGGATTGGAATGCTAAAGTAGGAAGTCAAGAAATCACCGGGATAACAGGCAAGCATGGCCTTGGTGTACAAAATGAAGCAGGACAAAGGCTAATAGAGTTTTGTCAAGAGAACACGGTGATCATAGCAAACACTCTTTTCCAACAGCACAAGAGGCGACTCTACACATGGACATCACCAGAGGGTCAATATCGAAATCAGATTGATTATGTCCTTTGCAGCCAAAGATGGAGAAGCTCTATACAGTCAGTAAAAACAAGACCTGGAGCTGACTGTGGCTCAGATCATGACCTGCTTCTTGCAAAATTTTGTCTGAAATTGAAGAATGTAGGGAAAACCACTAAACCATTCAGGTATGACCTCAATCATATCCCTGATGAATATACAGTGGAGGTGACAAATAGATTTAAGGGATTAGACCTGATAGACAGAGTGCCTGAGGAACTATGGACGGAGGTCCGTAACATTGTTCAGGAGGCAGCAACTCAATCCATCCCAAAGAAAAAGAAATGCAAGAAAGCAAAGTGGCTGTCTGATGAAGCTTTACAAGTAGCTGAGGAAAGAAGGGAAGCGAAAAGCAAGGGAGAAAGGGGAAGATATATCCAACTGAATGCAGAGTTCCAGAGAATAGCCAGGAGAGACAAGAAGGCCTTCTTAAATGAACAATGCAAAGAAATCGAGGAAAACAACAGAATGGGAAAGACTAGAGATCTCTTCAAGAAAATCGGAGATCTCAAGGGAATGTTTTGTGCAAAGATGGGCATGATAAAGGACAAAGAAGGCAGGGACCTAACAGAAGCAGATGAGATTAAGAAGAGGTGGAAAGAATACACAGAAGAACTCTACAGGAAAGATCTGAATGTCCCTGATAGCCATGATAGTGCGGTCACTGAACATGAGCCGGACATCCTCGAGAGTGAAGTCAAGTGGGCCTTAGGAAGCATTAGTAACAACAAAGCTAGCGGAGATGACAGTCTTCCAGCTGAGCTATTTAAAATCCTAAAAGATGATGCTGTTAAAGTGCTGCACTCAATATGCCAACAAATTTGGAACACTCAACAGTGGCTGCAAGACTGGAAAAGGTCAGTTTACATTCCAATTCCAAAGAAGGGCAACGCCAAAGAGTGTTCAAACTACCGCACAATTGCGCTCATTTCACATGCCAGCAAGGTTACGCTCAAAATTCTACAAGCTAGGCTTCAGCAGTGTGCAAACCGAGAACTACCGGAAGTACAAGCTGGGTTTCGAAGAGGCAGAGGAACTAGAGATCAAATCGCCAACTTTCGCTGGATCATGGAGGAAACAAGAGAATTCCAGAAAAAAGGTCTATTTCTGCTTCATTGACTACGCTAAAGCCTTTGATTGTGTGGATCAGAACAAACTGTGGCAAATTCTGAAAGTGATGGGAGTACCAGGCCACCTTACGTGTCTCCTGAGAAACCTGTACGAGGGTCAAAAAGCAACAGCAAGAACCAGACATGGAACAACCGAGTGGTTCAAAATTGGGAAAGGAGTACGACAAGGCTACATATTGTCACCCTGCTTATTTAACTTATATGCAGAGTACATCATGAGAAACGCCGGGTTGGATGAATCACAAGTCGGAATTAAGATTGCCGGGAGAATTATCAACAACCTCCGATATGCAGACAATACCACCCTAATGGCAGAAAGTGAAGAGGATCTCAAGAGCCTCTTGTTGAGGGTGAAAGTGGAGAGTGCAAAAGCTGGTTTGAAACTCAACATTCAAAAAACTAAGATCATGGCATCTGGCCCCATCCCTTCCTGGCATATAGAAGGGGAAGAAATGGAAGCTGTGACAGATTTTACTTTCTTGGGCTCCAAGATCACCGCAGACGGTGACTGTAGCCATGAAATTAAAAGACGCTTGCTCCTTGGGAGGAAAGCTATGGCAAACCGAGGCAGCATAGTAAGAAGCAGAGACATCACCTTGCCGACAAAGGTCCGTCTAATCAAAGCTATGGTTTTCCCAGTAGTAATGTATGGCTGTGAGAGCTGGACTATAAGGAAGGCTGAGCGCCGAAGAATTGATGCTTTCGAACTGTGGTGCTGGAGAAGACTCTTACGAGTCCCCTGGACTGCAAGGAGGTCAAATCAGTTAATGCTAAAGGAAATCAAACCTGAGTGCTCATTGGAAGGACAGATACTGAAGCTGAAGCTCAAATATTTTGGCCACCTAATGCGAAGAGAAAACTCTCTGGAAAAGACCCTGATGCTTGGAAAGACTGAAGGCAAAAGGAGAAGGGGATGGCAGAGGATGAGATGGCTAGATAGCATCACTGATGCGATGAATATGAACTTGAGCACGCTCCGGGAGAGAGCGCAGGACAGGCAGGCCTGGCGTGTTATGGTCCATGGAGTCACGAAGAGTCGGACACGACTGAACGACTGAACAACAACAACAATTGGCACAGTTCCGCTATGCCACAACGCCATCTGGATGTATAATGAAACATATAGAATTTGCAAACAAAGGAAATCCCTGGGGGAAAAAGCCCATGTCAGCCCATGTAAGGAGCCAATCGTAATCCCACAAAGAAACTGGAAGCAGAAGCCCCTGTAAGTTGCATGATAAAAAGCCTGGTGTGGAGAAGCCCTATATTTCTTCCAAATATCTTCCAGTAAAGATGTTCCTACCACTTAATTCCAATTGCAGATAGATTTGTTTTTAAAAGAACAATAGGAACGTTTGCTTTGTAAATTGATTGACTGAATGGATGGAGAAGGCAGAAGGCAATTTCAAATTTCCCTTTTACTTCCTTCAGTTGTTTAATGCCTATGTCTCTAGCTCTGCAGCCTTTCTGTATTCCCTAGCCCCACTTGGAACTGGTTTCTCTCTCATGCTCTTTGTTGGTACACCAGACAGGGAGGAAGAAGTCAAATTAACTTCGTTTTGTCCTCTGGAGGCTGACTAAAATAAGGAACAAATGGCAACAAAAGACTGGGTTGTGAAGAGAGCTGCTGCACAGAAGGAAGAAAAAACAGGAGTGGATTTCTTTTGGAGAGAGGGAAAGACTGTGTTTCCTAGCCATTTTAACCCTCACTGTTGTTGTTTAAAGATGCTTCCTGTGCTGTGCTGGAGCTTGCCAGGGAAGTGGGGGCAATGTTTAATTTTCAGAAAGAGACCTGCAAGGGATTCAGGCTTATGGGAACAATGCACCATTAGCCCTTCTCCTTAATCCTGTGGGAGAGGCAGGCTGCTACTTGTTGGGTAGAAAGGGAAAGGCATTCTGCATGAGTTCAGAGTCACATGCCACAATAGAGTCACTTTTACTCTATTCTTGCATGCTAGTAGAAATCATTTTTTGCTGCTAAGCCCAAACATAACATGTGGACCCCAACATAGTGTAATTTCAGAAAAGTAGAAAATGTAATTCCAACATTAAAACAAATACTTTTCTTTCATGATTCCTGAGTTTGTATATGGTGGGACTGTTGTGTGTGATAGATTTTTGGAGGTGTTCGTATGTGGGAGGGGGACCATGTTGTAGATTTCTACTGAGCCCCCGAAAATTATATTTAGGCCCTGCTTGAAAACTTAACAATTACCAATCTTCCCTAAAATGCAGAGTCACCGGAGATCGTTATGTTGTGTGTGTGTCCTAAACCATAATCTTAATTTACATGAGGCTACAGTGAGGCCCAGGTGACCTGGCCAGTGCACTGCTTATTTATTTGTTTGCTACATTTATATCCTGCCTTTCCTCCAAGGAGCTGAAGACAGCATGCATGATCCTCCTCTACTCCATTTTATCCTCACAATAATCCTGTGAGGTAGGTTAGGCAGAGAGTCAGTGACTGGCCCAAAGTCACCCAGTGAGCTTCACGGCCGAGTGAGACTAGAGCCCGAGTCTCCTGAGTCCCAGTTCCACACTCTAACCACTAAACCACACTGGCTGTTTGAACTGAGATTGCATCATACTCTCTTCCCAGAATCCTCTGCAACGTTGAGAGGTTCTGTTGCACATATGAAAGGCCGAGTCATTCAACAGACAAATTAATATAGAAAGAGTAGTTGTAAATATTCCTACACTGAAAGTAGGAAATTTGAAAACCACTTGCTTAGAGCATCTCTCACACATTTTTTGTGCATTTTGGATTGCTAACATGAAAAATAAATCAAAAGAGAGGCATGTGCAACACACATGAGCATTTTTGACAATGGAAGTTTTACACTGACGTTGTTGTTGATTTGTTCAGTTGCTTCCGACTCTTCGTGACTTCATGGACCAGCCCACGCCAGAGCTTCCTGTCGGCCGTCGCCACCCCCAGCTCCCCCAAGGTCAAGTGTGTCACCTCCAGAATATCATCCATCCACCTTGCCCTTGGTCGGCCCCTCTTCCTTTTGCCTTCCACTTTCCCTAGCATCAGCATCTTCTCCAGGTCTTCTCATTATGTGACCAAAGTACTTCAATTTTGCCTTTAATATCCTTCCTTCAAGCGAGCAGTCTGGCTTTATTTCCTGGAGTATGGACTGGTTTGATCTTCTTGCAGTCCAAGGCACTCTCAGAATTTTCCTCCAGCACCACAGTTCAAAAGCATCTATCTTCCTTCGCTCAGCCTTCCTTATGGTCCAGCTCTCGCAGCCATAGGTTACTACTAAGGCTGCAACCCTATACACACTTACCTGGAGGTAAGCCCTGCTGAATTCAGTGGGACTTACTTCTGCATAGACACCTATAGGATTGTGCTGTAAAGTAAGTACCAAATTAAGGTTGGTGAATGAAAATGTTTTTGTCTGTCTCTAGAGGTTCAGCTGAAACATCCATAGAAACACATTTCTTCATGAACAATTGGGTTTTCTTTGGGTTCTCCCGTTGATTTGTGGGCTTCTAGCATTTTTACTTCCAGGTTGCCAGCTCCCAGGTGCCATTATTCACTATTCCCCCTGTATAGTTTGTATTCTTCTTTTTTCACTTCCCACGGCAAGAGCATAGTAAGTTTGTGAGGAAATTACAGTGCATAGGTATGAAAGTACAGTAGCTATAGACGTGAAAGAACAGGTGAGTCACACAGAGTAACCATCTCATTAGAACCTGTGTATGTAAGGTTGTTCATTGGATAACTGAATATGTGGGAGAGCAGCACTAATAGCATAAATTGTAGCCACCCTCTGAACTGTGGGGGCTGCACAGCTGAATAAACCTACTTTGTAAAAAGACACAGAATTGGGAAGGAGAGAAACTTTCAAAAGCTACTTTCAAAGTGCATGGAAGTCGGCTCTGAAGTTCAAGGACTCTACAAGGGGAGGGGGGAATTCCCACCAATCACAGTCACAGAAATTGCTCTCTGTCAAAACTTCACATAACAGCAAATGCTGATTACAAAATCCATTTCTGTGATTCTCCCACCTCCAGATAATTTCCTTCCATTTCCATATACAGCTCCTTCTAGAAGAAGAAAAGTATATAGACGGGGGAGGAGGGAATCTGAAATACTCAAAGGGGCACTTACATATAGGAACTTGGATGTAGCGATGGCCACCAACTTGGGTGGTTTCAAAAGGGGGATTAGGCAACTTCATGGAGGATAAGGCTATCAGCGGCTACTAGTCACGATGGTTATATATTACATGTAGTATCAGAGGCAGTGTGCCTCTGAATACCAGTTGCCAGGAAACATCGGTGGGAATGTGCAGTGGCCTTCATGTCCTTCTCATGGGTCCCATGGGCATCTGATTGGCCCCTGTGCAAACGGTATGGTAGACCAGACAGGCCTTTGGTGTGATCCAGCAAGGCTCTTATGTTTCAGACCATCTTCAAGGACCATCCCATGCAGAGTACATTAAGAGTAGTTCAAACTGGCATGAATGACAGTAGCCAGGGCTCTGTTCTTTCCTTGCTTTTTAAACCGTAGGGGGGAATTGTGCTATTTTCAGCGAAAGGAATGACCTCTCTAATCTAATTACTTTTGCTCTTTGTCAAGAAAATCTGTAGAACCATTAAATTGTCCCTACATTTTTCTTCAAGTTGGAGATATTGTCCAGGATTCAAAGAAGCATGCAAATAGTTCTTCCGTGCCCAAGGAAATGTGGAGGTTGTGTTTGTCAAACAGCAGCCCCTCATGCTGTACAGCAAATTGCTTTTGAAATGGGGGAGTTTCAAAAGCAATTTGTGCGATGCCTTAGCAGTCAGCTGTTGAAAGGAAAGGAGTCAGAATTCCCACTGAGAGTGCCCAAGGCCTTGGGTGCGCTGAAAGTGGTTCTTTGGATCCCAGTCATTCACACTTAAAACAAAGCCGTTGTAGCATCCCTATCTTGAAACTAAAAATTCCTGATAGAAATCTACAATTAAACCATCAAGCTGCAGGTTCTCCTCAGATATCTGAGGAGAAATGAAAGTTGAGGTTGGCAGTAATCTTGGGTGGAGGAAGCCATTCCCTGCATATATGCTAACTACAGGATTGGAGAGCCTGCCCTAAGGTCCATGTCATACATTCCATGTATACAGTCGTGATGTAGGGGAGCCAGGGCTCACAGCCATGCAGCGCTGGCACTTTTCGATTACCAGAGATTATCTGCCCCTCCTCCCTCAGAATTCCCTATTCCCTCTCAGCCAGAACCAGTCAGAACTCTAAAGGAGCTATCCAAGGTGCTGAACCCATCTGGGGATAGCTCCTTTGGAGTTCTTGCTGAAACCCAGAGCAGATCCACAGCCCCACTGACATAGGAGCCACCAGCCTCCACTGCTCTGAGCTAAGCTGCCATCCTCACAGTAGCTGGGGGGAAATGAATTTTCCCAGCAGCAATATATTCCCTGTTGCAAAGTGAAGTATTTTGTGAGGGATTGGACCTGAATGGGCAATTAAGACCCATTAGCTTCACAAAAGACCTGTTCCTGGTGGAGATGAAAATTGCCAGAATGGGTTTGTTGATTTGGATCAACACAGCTGCCTGAATCTTTGGACTCTCCTTGGGGACATGGCTTTGGGGACTGTCATGATGAACACCTGCACAAAATTTACCACTATACCACTGCCTGTACATCACTTGATTATTGAGCATATGATGACTCACTACTGAATGTAGAAACTGACTTGATGGGACAGCATTGGACAGAATCCAACACACCGTTAGGTGCACTGAAGCCTATTGATTTCAAAGGCTGAAAGTACACCAGAGTTAAATTCCGGCTTGGATCCAAAGATCCTGTGGGCAACATTCTGCTCATGAGATCCTCCAGCGGTAGGAAAGGGGAGGAGGTGACTTTCTCCAATTCTTCACCCTGCAGCCTGATGTACCCACAAAAAAATTTGCTCAGGAGTGGCAAGAAACCCTACAAAACAATGTGGGGAGGTGTCATGTGGGGATAATAGAAAATCACCTCCCCTTCCTTCTGCTGCTGGATCAAAGACCCCTCCGCGAACGGAAAGAGCTCTTCCATTTGTGGAAGAGTAAGTCTGGATCGAAGCCTCTGTGTTTGACTTGTAACCTATTCTATAGTGTTGGGGTGTGATGAAAATGTCTATCTGTAAGCTATCCTGCTACCCTCAGGGGTGATAGAGGGAGCCAGCATTGAAGGAAGATTCACCTGCCAGTCTGGTCAGCTCCTGTACATGGAATGGGGGGAAGGGGCATCCAATCCTTCACCTCAGGCAGCAAAATGTCTTGGGCTGGCCCTATTTACAGTGATGGAGGAATTCTGGCAACTGAATCAGAAGTTGAAACAACCAAAATTGGAATGCCAACAAAATCAAATAAAATGCTGAGGGTATGCTGTAAAAGAACATAAGAACAACTGATACAGAAACAGCCAGGCAAACAAACAAACGACTAAATAAAGATTCTTTTTCATGAGACAACTGCTCTTCTGTGACCTCACTCTCAGTCTTGTTTTATCTGGGCAGCTTTATTGAGTGACAAAACAACCACCACCACCACAGAAGCCGACATCCTCAAGAGTGGGAAACCACGATGCTTATTCACAGAGCTTGAGAACAGAATGAATCCTGTGTGAGAGGGAGAGCAGGTTTCTTGATGTAATAGTTTAATTATTATTAATACTTCCTTATTGATTTCTTTTGCCAAGATTATCTGTCAGCAGGAACAGCGTTGCATGAAGGGAGAAAAAGACAAAGTAATGGGAACAGGGTAGGCTAAAGCCAGGCAGGAAGGGAGACATGTGCTGACATTCGATTTTTTTAATTAAAATCCATGCAATCTTGTGGTCAAAGAACCTCGTCAGAAATGTAACCTCATGGGTAACTAATATGTTTCTTGATTGTAGCCAAGATATAAGAGGCACCAAGTACATTGCTCAATGAGGTTTGGAGTTTGAAGTAGGGAAGTGGTCTAATGAAAACACTCACGGCTTAAAAAAAAAAAAGAGGTTGTTGTAAAATTTAACTTCAAAAAGAGAATAGTAGAAAAATGAAGATGCGCTGAATGAAATAAAAATAACGTGCAGTTCCCTGGCCTACTGATGGTTGCCAGCCATGAAGTATTTACTTGCCCATTTTGGTATTTTTGCTCTGTTTAGTTGGGGGGGGTGAAAAAGGGAAGTTTTATTTTTTCCTATTGACTGCATGCTCTGATCCACTAAGTTCTGCCCCTGTGCTCCAGCACCATCCCTGACCCAGCAAAACCCACCAACATCCACCCATGACCAGTCAAAACACACCTCTGGCCCTTATCATGCTTCACCCAACCACAGACCAAGTTCTTAGAGTCACAAGGTGAGAACCCTAACAGTACATGTTTGACCTGGTTAGGTGAGCAAAATGCAACTCAAGAGGTAAATTCTGGGGGTGGGGAGGGCACAGGGAGCCTTAATCTTGTGTTGGGGAAGATGAGAAAAAAATGGAAAGCAATCATGTAAGGAAAACACGATAGGTACAATTTCCAGATGGCCATGTTAGTCCATTGCAGCAGAAACGACAGTCTTGTGGCACCTTAAATATTAATACATTTATTGCAGCACACGTTTTTGTGGACTATAGTCCACTTCATCAGAGGTTACTTATGCCATAATCAATGTATTAGCCTTTAAGGTGCCACAAGACTCTTTGTTCTTTTTACAGTAAGTACAGTAATTCTTCAAATGAGCATGTAAAGGATAACGGACGGACTTGACAATCTAGGGGAGAATGGAAGCAGCCATAGGAACCATACAGCAAGTTCCTTCAAAATACTATCAGCCCTAGCAAACCTGATGAACAGAGAGCTTCAGCTATGGGGCAGTATAGAAATATAAGAAATAAATGAAATGAAATGAACTGTAAATCATTTATTTATGTCATATTCATCTCACCTTCATTCCATCTTGGAACTCAAGGCAGTGTACACAGAGTTCCAGGCACTGACCAGACCCAGATAGTCTCAGCAAAGTGGCATCATGTGCCCTTAGACCATGCCATAGAACCATTGTGCTTGAACAAAAACACATAGGCAATAATGGGGGGGGGGAGTGGGCAACCCCCCACAGAAGTAGCTTGCCTTCCTCCCTATTGCTCAGCCCTGTGTTTACTTGAAGGAAATGCTATTTTCACATACTAATTATAACTGCATGATAAAAAAAATTTACAATAAGTCTGCAATCCTAAGCATGCTTACTTGAAAATTAACTCCATCAAAAATGTTTGGAATAAGAGTATTAGAGCACAATCCTATGCATGTTTAGACAGAGAAAAGGCCTACAAAAGGCTAGCTGGGGAATGCTGGGAGTTGTAGGCCTTTTCTCTGTCTAAACATGCATAGGATTGCACCCTTAATTTGAAATATGCTGTTATGTCACTAACATGTGGGACAGAATTCACCCCTCTCAGATATGCACGTTCCCCGTTCTGTGCCATTCCCACCCCAATTGTTGAAATTTTAAGATTGGCTTAAATTGTAATGGTTGGATCCAGATTTGGTCATATTTAGAGTAGACCCACTGAAATAAATGGATCTTAGGTCAGTTATGTAGACTCAATTTGTCCCGAAGATTTCAGTGAGTCTACTGTAACTATGACTAAGTCTGGATTCAACCTTACATGTTGAAAATTATTAATTGGGCGGTTTTTGATCAAGAACCAAGTGATGCTTTACGTTTACATCTCCTGTCCCCAAACACAAAAAGGTATAGATGTGCAGAAGCAAGCCAATGAAATATGCTGAAATATGCTATTTCTATTCCAATATGGCACCAACAGAAGGAGGAGCACCTGGTGATATAGCACAAAAACCCAGCATAAAATACAAATTATGTAGGAGAAGTTGTTAAAGTCTAGTCCAGGGGAGGGATTTGAGAAGGAGAGGAGCCTGTAGGAAGCCATGTCTCTGCTTTCAATCCCCTAATTCCAGTGGTTGGCAACCAATTTTTAACAGAGTTCATATTTTTTAAACTGAGTAAGTCCTGAGAGCCAGTAATATTGGTTCTGCCTCAAAGCCTAAAGGGTTCTAATGCAATTAATTTACATTAAGAGCCCTTTAATCCCCTCCTCCCCTGTGTGAGAACAAAAACTTGGATAGAGTCAGTCCATATCAGTGTCACCTGCTCACTCCATTTGTCGGGATCTTGGTGTGTATACGAGGTTGGGTCTACACCTGAAAGAGAATGAAGTGGAAGAATGGATGACTGTTCCACTTCAGGCAGAAAATCACATTTCTGAATGCTCCTTTACATTTATCATTTTCCCTGTAACTAGTAAACTAGCCCAGTAAATATGGCTAAGGTACATCCTTACTCCCTGATTTGTTAATTTTCCACTTGCAGGGAGTTTTACATGGAAGAACATACAAAACTGGTATCTCCTACCTGTAGTCTTAGGGCCGACCTTACCATTCGGTAGAGTGAGGCACTGCCTCAGCCTGCTGATTTGGGGTGTCAGGAAAGAGCAGCAAATTGTTAGATAATAACAGTATTGTTAGATAATAATTATTGTTGTTTTTTAACTCCCAAGGAGAAGCATGTGTGGGATTTTCTGCCTCAGGTGCCAACATAACATGGCCAGCCTTGGGTACTATGCACCTTGACTTGGGGTACATGGGGAGACACCATTCACTGTTCCTCTGCAGTCAGCAGGGCCAGCCCTATCACGAAGCAGGGTGAGACATCCACATCAGGCTGTGGAGTTGGGGAGCGGCAAATTGTGCCACTCCCCTCCCACCACCTGCCAGGAGGGCCCACTGCAGCTGTTGTCCCATCACCTCCAGTGGGTGCTCTGGAGAGCCCCGCCAGCTGCTCTCCCACCATGGCATTTCCCACAGTGAGAGAGTGGCTAGAGGGACTCTCTAGAGCAGCCACCCACCCTCTGTTTCCCTCATTATACAGCTGCACCTTTGTCACTGCCGTGTTGGATCTATGGGGAGTCACACAACCAGAAGAAGCAGCTGTGGGGTTCTCACGAGACCTGGGTGGCCAAGCTGTTGTGAGAGCCCTGCAGCCAGGACAGCCAATCCAACAGTAAGGGTTATGGGGGCACGTAAGGGGGGCATGATATGGCAGCAATGGAAAGGGGCACAATGCAATGGGGGTGGCAGGAAGGGGTGTGAAGCACTGGTGCTTGTTATCTCTCACCTTAGGTGTTGAGAGACTTTGGGCTAGGCAAGCAGCAAAACTCTTGGACCAGACCCGAGTTTGAAGTGGCACATGTTACCAAATGTCCTCATTCATGAGCTCATATATGAACTTGCACATGTACCCAATGAAGCCAAAAATGTAGGAATTTCTGCAAAGGCACGGTGCACATGTGGTAGATTTTACACTGTACTTCGACAAAATGGGAAAATCAGCTCAAAGACTACTGACAGTTGAAACACACAAGTTTTACTTTACAAAAATTGTTTACAGAAAGAAAACGGTTGATTATTATTTCAGCCCTATAGAAGCAGACCAGCAGGCTATTCCTAATAATAGTGTTAGAGCAAGAAAAAATGGAGGTGGGGAGCTATGCTTCACCAGACAAGGAGTGGTGAGGGTGCTAGGCAAATGGGGAGGCAGGGCTAGGGCAGCCAAGTGCAACAAGAGGTCCTTCAGATTTCACTGGCAGAAGATGGGCCACACAAGGGACAAAATGGATACAGACATTTCAGGAGAATCAGGAATAAATGAAGTCAAAGCAGGTATATTTACCTTACTGCAGAGGAAGAGGAACATTAGGGACATCACCTCCTAGCTAGTCACACTCCTTTGGAATCCCACCATGGACATGGGCTTTTACCAGCCTTTGGGCACAGATTTGGCCCTGAGGACTGCAATATGGATGGGACTGAGGATCGCAGTGTGTTGCCACTCACTCTGATATAGCCCAAGTTGGTTACTGTTGTGCAGAAGACAATGATGGGAGACCAAAGAGCTGGCTACACCTTTATTGGGGACTCCAGAGCCTCACCAAAAAGGTGTAGAACACAGTTCAAAAATAAAATTTGGAATGAAGAACCGTGAAGCAAGGTTTCTTCTTGAATCCTGAATACTCTGAAAGGAAAACACACACACAGGGAGGCAAGGGAACATAGCGGAATGAGACAAGGACGAGAAGCTAACTGTGAGTGTGTGTGTGTGTGTGTGTGTGTTGTTGTTGTTGTCGTCGTCGTCGTCGTTGTGCTTTCCTTAAGACCTGAAATACCTTAGCACAATGACCTAGGCTCCCAGGTTATACACCGAAAAATCTGACAAACTTAAAGTCCACAGTTTTAGCTGAGGCATCCCCCAACTGTGAGACACGGATTCCTCATAGGTCCAAGAAGGTAGACCACCCAGGTTTGCAACCCCATGACTGCAGCTATGCACATAAAATGCAGGTTCCCTTGCACACCCCTGAGGACAAGCAACCAGGCTCCCAGTGTGAGCAGGTGACCCCACTGAAATGGATGTGGACAAATGCAGCAATGGCCACTTCAGAGAGTGTGAAGCTCCATTTGGGTAAACAAGATAACAGATCTATCTAGGCACACATGACGTGGCAGGAGAGCAACTGTGGCCCTGAAAAAGTTCCCAAGCTTTGCTTGCTGCAGGTAGGCAACTCTTTTTCACTCAAATTCATGAATTTGATAAATTAATTCCAGTGCATTTTTGACCAAAATTTATTCACTTCGTACCTCCCAGAACCGAGTGTGGACCTGAACACAATCTGTAGTCTGAAGTCCATACGTTTCTGAGCTTGCAATGCAAATCACGCTACAAAAAAATATGCCTTTGAAAAATGTGCATGAAAAACTGTACATTTGAAAAATGCACACAAACCACTTTAGTCAATGGGAGAAAATCTTTATTTAAAAAATGTGTACAGCTTATGCGTACGTATAGAAAAATATACATGAAAAGACACACAAATGTTTGTGCTAACAAAAAAGAAAAAAGCCACGCTCGCAATCCAGTACAGACACGGGTTGGAACAAGTTTTGCGGTGCAAGTCAGAGAACCTCAATGAGTTCAAATTTTGCTGATTCACACAACCCTAGAGGACACAGAAGTCATGAATTATGCTAAAGGTGGGCATCCGAGCATATTATCATCAGGATCCTATTGCTCCTACCTGCCATGAGCATGCAGCCTTTTCCAAATAAAAGTTATATTAAACATACTGGACAAAGTGTTAGGGCAATGCCAACCTAAATACAAAATACACATGTACAAAAGCCATCATTGCTGAGCTTCTCAGGAATACACAGTACCATTCTGCTGAAGGTATAGGCCAGGCCTCAGAGTGATAAGGCTGCAAGCCTGTGCAACTTCCACTGAAATTAATAGGACTTCTGAGTAAACATGCTTAGGATCAGTCTGCATGGTGCATAATGAAAGAACATCTGTTCACGTGCATTAAAATGATAGAGTTGGGAAAAGTGCAGAAAAGGGCAATTAAAATGGTCAAGGGGCTGGAGCAACTCCCCTGTAAGGAAAGGTAACAACATCTGGGATTGTTTAGCTCAGAAAAATGGCAAGTAAAGGGAGATATGATAGAGGTGTATAAAATTATGCATGGTGTGGAGAATATAGATAGGGAGACATTTTTCTCCCTCTCTCAAAATCCTAGAACCCAGGGTCATACTATTAAGCTGATTGGTGGGAGATTCAGGACAGATAACAGGAAGTACTTCTTCACACAGCGCATAGTTAAGCTATGGAATTCTCTTCCACAAGATGTAGTGATGGCCACCAATTTGGATGGCTTTAAAGGGGGATTGGACAAATTCATGGAGAAGGCTATCGATAACTACTAATCCCGATGGCTCTATGCTACCTCCAGTACCAGAGGCAGTGGGCCTGTGTGCACCAGTTACTGGGGAACACAGGCAGGAGGGTGCTGTTGCACTCATATCCTGCTTGTGGGTTTACCGCTGGTTGGCCACTGTAAGAACAAAATGCTGGACTAGATGTGAACCGCCCAGAGAACTTCAGCTATTGGGCAGTATAGAAATGAAATAAATAAATAAATAATGAATGAATGAATAGATGGACTCTAGCTCTGATCCAGCATGGCTCTTCTTATGTTCTTAACATCCACAAAGCCTCTGCCATGATATCAGAAAGATAAACCATTGCTCTAATTCCTGGAAAGGTTGATTTTGTAGTCATATTTAAAGCCTGGAATCCTTCCTTTTAATCTATATTTCACCTTGTATTACTAGAGAGCTCTTCCTTGTTTCCTCCAGAGTTAACTTGCAGACATTATGCATTTTTCAATTAATAAGACTTTCGTTCACTTGGTATTGTAATTTATTTCTCACAGGTTAAAGATCTATCAATGAAATTCCATTTCCAGGCATTCTCCAGATCTCAGTAGTTACAATTGTCTTCACACAGACATCAATCTTAATTATAGCATCGCTTCACATTACAAGTGGTAGGGCTATGTCAGTGCTGCCACTGTAAATAACTTTTCATGGATTTATTGCATTGCAATAAAACGTACACCACTTGAGTTTCCAAAATCCTGGACCAAATGCAAATATTTTCTCAGGCAGGAGAGATTGAGGAAATATTTTAATTGAACAGTAAGTTCACTACTTCAATGACTTTTTTCCCATAGCTAAAATTCAGTACACTTGAATCTGTGCAATACATATGCTATGGGTAAGTTAGAAAAAATATATTATATTACATGTATCTGACACAACAAAATCTGAAAGCTCAGAATTTGTTTGGCTTGGGGGGGGGGTTCAGTTCCACACATTCAGGACAATTGTCCCTCTACTTCGTTTTATTATTATTACATTTATATCCCGCCTTTTTTCCTCCAAGGAACTCAAAGCGACATACATAACCCTCCTCCTCCTCCATTTTATCCTCACAACAACAACCCTGTGAGGTGGGTTGGGCTGAGAGTCTGTGACTGGCCCAAAGTCACCCAGTGAGCTTCCATGGCCAAGTGGGGACTAGAACCCAGATCTCCCGACTCCCAGTCCAGCACTCTTGCCACTACACCACACTGGCTCTCCACTACTTTACTCACCACTACTTTTAGGGAATTAGGGAAAGAATTCATTTAAATATTTATATTCTGCTCCTCTTCCAAGCATCTCAGGAAGGTATACATGGGTCCTTACCCATTCTCACCCCCTCCGGCACCCCAACCACACCCCATTCTTCCTTCACAGCAATGCTGTGAGGTAGATTAGGCTGAGAGATAGTGACTGGACCAAGGTCATCCCCAGAATGTCATGGCTGGGTGGGGTTTTCAACCTAGGTCTTCCAAGTCCTAGTTTGATACTCTAACCACGACACCCCTGTGGCTGTTATCTAGCAAGGAGGCATATATCCAACACAGCAGGTTACTGCACACATATCCCTAGCTGGTCGATGAACTATGTGTGCCCATATGTGCTGTGTATACAGTTCCAATTTGGCTGCCAGGGCTTGCATGTGTATAGCCTGCTGAGAAAATCACCACTCTCACCAAACAGCCATTAAGGGGATGAGGGGACTGAATATAGTTTCCTCCTCCCTGCCCTGCCAAATCAGATTGATCCAACAGCTGTTTTTCCTACAAGGCTAAAACTCATACAATTAGACCAGAGCGATATTCTTATATTCATGTATTCCTTGTTGAACAGCTTGTCTGTAGGTGCTATGTAAATTACTGAGATTAAATAACTTTTCCTATTCTTTTTGCAGATTTAAAAAAAAAAAAAACAAATTCTAAAGTCAAAATCCGCCCACACACACACACATACACACACACAACATTGTGGTAGTATATGCATATACTCCAGAATATTTTTGATTATCCCTTGACTTTCATTCTTCATCCTTTTTTCCCAGCTACAACTCTGCACTGGAAGTATGGGTTTATAGGTCTGTCATTTCCAGCTACTGTCACAAGTAATTCTAAAGAGACATCTGCTGGACAAAGGGGAAACTGACTTTGCATCAGAAGTGAAAGGGCCCCAGATGTGCAGAACCTTAAAAGCAGCCTTTCCCAAGAGGTGTTGGGCTGCAACTCCCATCATGCCAGCCACCATGAGCCCTGCTGGCTGGGGAAGGTGGGAGTTGCAGTGCAACACATCTGGCACATATCAGATTGGGGAAGGTTGCTAAAAAGGATTTTTTTTAAAATGTAATAGGAACTTGATAATATAGATATTAGTTGTTAATGTATAGTTGCATCTGAGGAACCCAAGTTCTGGAGAAAAAACACAATTCTGCCAATACAATTCTAAGATTATATTTTCCAGTCTGTCTGTCATCTTGTGACTTCCATGCCACACTGTTACGCTTTTTAAAATGAATCCTAAGTAGGTTCAGTTTGAGTGGGTGGCCAGGGACAGGTTGCCCATAAGAAGCACCGGGCATTCACCTGGTGGGCTGAGTAGCAGAGAGACCCTTATGTCAAGGGCTTTCCTGGACCTGGGGCTGCTGGATTGCTAGGGATGAGGGAGATGGAGAAAACCTGTTCAGAGATGCCACTCACACGTTCAGTGGATGTGTAAGAAGAGGGTGGGACTGAGCCAGCTAGCCACACTCCTCTGTGGGTTCAGGTGAACATGTGATAGGGACCCCTACTCACATATGCAGCTCACACATGAGGGCCCCTTTCACATGTTCAAGTGATCCAGCAGCCATCAAGGGACATGGCCAGAGAGGTCTGTCAGTGTTGTGGGTGGAGCTAGTCAGCACAATCCCACTCTCCCTCCACGCATTCGCTGAACTCACAAGCAGTTTCTGAAAAGGCCTGCCAGCGTAGTGTGCTTTAAACATAAGATTGCTATTGCTTCAGACCTGTATCATGAGAAAGACTGTATCGTGGCCTGCCCACAGCCCAGGTAGGGCAAGTTAGTTACTCAGTTATTTAGCTAGCAATTAAAATGTTTATACCATATCTTTCAATCCTCAAAAGGCTCTCACAGCAGCTTACAAATATATAGAATTCAAATACAATTAATCGTAAAGACAGAATACATAAAACAGAGTTTTGAAATATAACCACAAGTAAAACATGTAAAAACAGCCATTAAAACATAATCAATCCGCCAAGGGGACTCAAGCTAAATCAAACACCTAGTGAAAAAGTTTCTTTTTTTCACTGCTCGCCAAAAACTGGAGAGAGAGAGTGCCAAGCAAATCATTCCGGAAGGGAGTTCCAGGGTCTGGTGCCGCAACCAGAAAAGGCCCTGTCCTGCATCCCAGCCAACCATACCAGTCAATCCCTCAGTAAAGCATTACTGAGCAAGGCCTCAAATGCAGAAGCAGATAGATAGATAGGTAGGTAGGTAGATAGATAGATAGATAGATAGATAGATAGATAGATAGACAGACAGACAGACAGACAGACAGATAGATAGATAGACAGGGTCAGTGGAACGTACTCCCATGTTAAGTGTATATAGGATTGCAGCCTTAGAGTGTCCAACATTCTTCTCATATATTATTTCAGTAATTGTTAGAACAACTCTATAAGGTAGGTGCGGATATACCTTGGATGGGGTTTATCTGGGAATTAAGAGGTATACCCAGGTAGATCCCAGAATATGAGATCAAAATAGTCATAAATTGCCCACAATTGGACATAAGAGGACAGACTCAAATTTAAGGTAGCCACTTATGCATTGTCAAAAAAGAAGACAAAAAAGTATACAGATTTTGCATAAAATATGCATGTACTAATTTATATGCATAGATGCATATGTGACTCATATATGAATGTGAACATGTTTGTAGGTGCATGCATGTGTGTGGGCGTATGTACATGTGTGTGCAGTCCCTGCTACCCCAGCAGACAACAAATGTGTTACATCAGAAAGGTTGTGCACTCCTACTCTAAATTATTCTTTATCTTTAAACCAGGCTTGGACTGAACAGCCTTTCAAATAGAGGGCACCTTCAAATAGAGGACTGACCTCTGTAAAATAGGACACATGGCCACCCTGTGAGATTTCTTGGAATTTAGTCAGCTTTATGCCCTTGAAGGGATTTGATATGATTTGCAAGCTACTGTCTTGTGAGAGTTTGTCTAGACTTTTAGATGTAAAAGATAAAACTGGGCCTTCCGTGGCCTCTGTCCCCTACACCTGGGCATTTCTGTCATTCTTTCCCTCTCCACTCTCCACCTACAGAAACATCTTGAGAAGGACACACTAAACTCCTCTCTTCTTTCATTCTTCTATAGGTAGGCCTCTGGAAATTTACCAGAACTCTCCCTTGTACTCAAACACCCTCCACCACCACCCCAAACACACACACAAACAGAGAGAGAGAGAGAGAGACATACACTTCCCTTCCACCTTCTACTATGAAATCCATGGTAAGGTTTAAAAACAGGGAGTCTTCTAATTTCTGTAAAGGGCTTTGCACCCACCATTGAGGTCATCCTGGAACTCACAATGAGACTAATTTAATACCAACTCAAACAATGCTTCAGTAGATCAGTATTTTTATTTACTTATTTCAGATATGGGGCTAAGGCTGACAGAGGCTTGTCTAAGGCCACCACATGAATTCATGCCTGAAGCAAGTTTATGAACTAGGTTCATAGCTCCATTTAGATGTGATGCAAGGAAGGAGTATGGGGGATTCACTATTCCTTTCATCATGTTTCCATGGCTGGATCTACACTTACCGCCTTTTTTCGCTTCCAATGAGGTTTCACTGCCCGCCTTTCACACTACACAGTAGCTGCCTCAAATTGGAACAGGAATTTCCCACTTCCGTGCTCCTGCTTTCAATACCCTAATATCCCGGTATTTCCCCTTAATGTGCTCTGATTGTCCGCCTTTGCTACCATATCCAGTCGTAGTCCCCTCCCCCACCTGTCCATATGCGGCAGTGTTTGTATTTCCCTCCTGTCCAATCACAGCTCTTGATGGCCCCATGTCTTCTTCCAGCAACCGATTGCATAGCTTCCTCAACAGCCCCCATGTCCTCAGCAACAAGGAAAGGGCTGGATGTGCGTGCACTTGTCTGATCTCGGAAGCTAAGCGGGGTCAGTTTGGGTCAGTGCTTGGATGGGAGACCGCCTGAGAATCAGGCTTCCTGCATTGTCTGATCTCGGATGCCGACCCCGCTTAGCATCCAAGATCAGACATGCGCACACAGGAAAACAGCAGGAGAACAGCACAGCGCTCGAGTGTGAACCAAGTTCACGCATTCGATGAAGCACTGCAACAGGGAAAATGGATGAGTGTAAATAATCACGTTTTAATGTGAGAGTGTTTAACCCAACGGGACACCGAATTCATTGCGATGGCGGGCGCAATGTAGATCGGCCCCATGTCTCATCTGAAGTCCAGAGATGCATGGATCTCAAAGTGGAGGAAGAATGTGCATCTTGCCAGGAGGAGAGATGCGCATGTCCAGGCTCTCAATGACAGGACAAAGCATGGTGAGAGGCAGCATGAATCATTTTTTTTCTGCACTCTTTTTCATGTCTGAACCTACTCTCAGACTCTTGGGCACTGTGCTACATGTGTCAGCACTAGCTCATATTCTAGTATACGGACAAGGATGAAAATGCTTAAACCTGGACAAAAAAGAAGCGGTGCATATATCCAAAGACCTGGGCCCAATCTACACAGCTGATTTAATGCGGAGGGAAAGCACGTTAGGATCATTTGTGACCGATGATTAGGGATGGCAGAGAATTCCGCCACGGATCTTGGTGAGGCCAAATGCCAGTGCATTCGGCCCCCTGATATCTGTGGCGGAATGGCCTGCCACCCCCTCGCCACCCCGCAGATCCCCCCCGGGACGAGACTTACCTGGGGCGGATCTTCTGGGCGGCGGCAGCTCCGGCGGCAGCAGCGGCTGCAGCGGCTGGTCTTCCGACCGGCTGCCGCCGCCGCCATTTGCAGTCTTGTTGCTTTGTTTTTGTTTGTTTTTTACAAGACGTGATAGGCTACGTAAAGACTTACGTAGCCTATCACGTCTGGCTTTTTTTAAAAAAATGCACGTATGCAAATGGCGGCGGCTACGGCCGCCGCCATTTGTGTTCCTTATTTTTGGCCGTCTTAGTCTACATAAATATTTACGTAGACTAAGACGGCGAAAATAAGGGGAACGCAAATAGCGTAGCGGACGCTATTTGTGTTCCCCCTTATTTTCGCCGTCTTAGTCTACGTAAATATTTACGTAGACTAAGACGGCCCAAAATAAGGAACGCAAATGGCGGCAGCCATAGCCGCCGCCATTTGCGTATGCACATTTTTTTATTTTTTTTTTTTAAGCCAGACGTGATAGGCTATGTAAGTCTTTACGTAGCTATCACGGCTGACTACAGGGACGCAAATGGCGGTGACTACGGCCGCCGCCATTTGCATCCCTGCTAGCCAGCGACCGGATGTCCGGCTGCTGGCGGAGCCGGCCGGCGGCTCCATGGAATCCCCGCGGAGCGGAGCCGGCCAGCCAGGATTCCAGGAGCAACTCCCCCCCAGCAAGGATTCCGGGGGGAGGGACGGAGCGCCTCCCCCCCCCAGCGGAACCCAGCGGAGCCAGGTAAGTGGACTTTCGTGCATCCCTACCGATGATGTTGTTGCCAATCCACAGCAACCCCGCAGCTCCCTCTGGAAAAGCTGCATGTTCAGAAAGTCATTTTAGAGTGTTGTTTCTCCTTAAACGTGGCTCCACTGCAGTGTGCCCCATCCTCCCACATTAAATTCTGGGCGTGCCCATTTCTGTGACCTGGCTGTGACCTGGTCAAGGGGTGGGGCCACTGTTCCCCTCCCCATTCCCTCTTTTTCCCCATTCGCAGTAGGGCTGCTTTCACAATATGTAGCCTCCTTTTCCCATTCACAATAGCGCTGTTTCATTCACAATAGCAGAGTAGCCAGCTTTACCTATTCACAATATGTAGTGCACAATAAAGAATGCACAGAGGGGAAGGAGAGGAGGCGGCCAGTAGCAGGAGCCTGTAGTATCGGTATTTCACAGTAGCATTATGGTGATATACTGAAAACAAAAGAATACACAGAGGGGAAAGAGAAGGGACGGCCAGCACACCAAGGGAGCATGGACAGGGCAGGGAACAAGCCTCTCTCATTCACTGAACAGCTTCTCTGGCAGGACTCTGCCCACCCAACCCCAAAGTAAGGTGGTTTAAAGTGTTCCATCTGACTTGTGAAAGCAGTTTTTTAGGTGGTGTATACCCTGCTTTTCTTGCTTCATGTGCCACTGATGGACCAAAGCCGATTTCATGATAATCCAGATAAAAGCTGAAAACATTTCTGCATGCGTATCTTGGATCCAGATCTTGGTGAGGGCAATGTGCTGCATGTGAATGAATGAATGAATCTGAGCCATTTCCACTTTCTTTCCGTTTATGACACAAAGATGTACATCTGTATGATCCTTCTCCTTTGTGTCTAACGAGTCACTTAGTTGATTACTCAAAGCAGCATCAGATAGACAGGTACTGCATCAGAATCCACTCCCCCTCCCCCAAAGCAGTACTTACAATTGTCCACAGAAATACACGATGAAAGCACAAGTTTCCATTCATTTCTAGTAAGATGCTTACATTTTCCTGCCACTCAAAAGCAACCTGGTAGCCAAAGTTCCATGCATAGGGTTGGATTCAGACCTGCAGTCAGCAGAGGTCTGCTGGCGGAGGGTTGGGTTGGGGGACACTCCAGAACAGTGTGGGAGGTGGCCCTGGGGGCTACAGGGGGAATTGGCAAAAAAAAACAATGCCTCCCTTCTTCCAGCAGGGAGCCTCTACTGGATTCTGGTTCCCTCTGCAAATGAAAGGAGCCCATTCACTCACAGGGGGGCAAGTCTGCATTCAGCCCATAGAGAAATGACAGACTATGATCTAGTCAATACATGGATTCTTTAAGGCCCGATTCAAATGTGACAATTTTGCATGGAAGTTATTACCTGTGTAAGTGATTCACCTGGCCGCTGCCTTTTTAAAACGGTATTTACTGCATGTACTAACCCACACAGATTCAATGTCAGCACTCCAGGGACATGTCTGCCTGGGCCACACATCACTGGTCATGCTACTCTTTATGGTCTGCCCTTTTAAGCTCACTCTTTTCAACAAGACAGCAGGAACAGAGAACCCCCCATGTGGCAAGTGCTTTCCATGTGGCTTCATCACATTAAAAACACAGCATACCACAGGCCAGAGGTAGGCAACCTCTAGGGCCCGTGGGCACATTCAGAAATCTGAGCAGCTGTCCTGGGCACAACCATAAAATGGCTGCTATGGGTGGGCATGGCTAGCCACAAAAGACAAGTAACCTGCCCAGAAGCATTCATGAGAAATTAAGATGGCAGCAGCTAGAGGCTCCCACTTCACATGGAGGCAATCCCGGCTGCTAGTAAGAAAATGTAAACATATTTTTAAGTACAAGTGGAAGGAGCTGGATGTCTTGGTGGGAACCAAAGAAGGTGACCTCCGCTGGCACTACGTTGCCTAGCCTTCAATACGCTAACTCCTTATTAAGCGGAGTTCTCTCTTTTTAAAGTCACTTAATTTCAGGGTGTCCACTAAGAGAATAAGTCCCTTTTTTCCTGATCTCATCTTCAACCAGGCCAAACCCTCAGTTCATGCTGGGCCAGAGACAGAAAGGTGAGAAAAGCTTCATTCTGTACCAGCAGGATCCCTGACTTATCTTCATTAGCAGGGAGAAGGGAATCATTCCCTATTTACCGAACTAGGGTAGGACCTGGCAGTGCATTTATCCACTTTTCCACAACAGGAGAGGGGCAGGTGGCAGCATTGACGCTAACAGCTCAGCCCTTGTCAGGGAGGTAAAAGGTGCCTCTCTGGAAACAGAGAGGAGAGTTAGTTCCCATTAGAGGTGCCACCTGGCCAGTTTTAAGCTGCTCGGGTGTTTCGAAATCATCCTGAGTGTCAACTAATGGGCAATTTAATATGTGCATATATGCAAATGAATCAACACAAACACAATCAAAGCCTTTTCCCTTTCTGGAAGAGGTGCCAGTTCTGCCGCCTAAGTCTCAGCGGCATTTGTGTGCAATGCCACCTTCTTACCTCTTGGCCACAAAAGCCTGGTAAGTTAGCCGTTGGAGATACGACGTGCTGGCAAACAAGAGAAATGGCACGACTGATGATAATATTAACAAGCAGCCATCAGGAGATTTGTGCATACATCTAGCCTAGTTTGCAGCTACAACACACATTTGCTGCATATAAATTTCCGACTCCGCGTTGGCAGTCTGCAATAGTCCAGATATTTGAGAACCAAGCCCCTTATCTGTATGCAGCCTGCTTTTGTTCCAAGTCTTTCTTCATGTTCTCCGTCTCTTCTTAATTAACAGAAAACAGTTATGAATATTAAAGAAGAAATTAACAACAGTGTAAATAATTTCTGGGTGTTCGTAGATTCCATATTAAGTTTTTAATTAACTCCCACTGGTTTCAAAAGAAAGTTTGAGAGACAGATATTCGTTTAAAATTCTCCTTGTGCATATGTGCTTTTTTTCCTCTCTTTTTTTGAGGTAACATTGAAGAATTGCATTTTGGAACTGAAGACACAAGTATTATTTGGGGACATTAATCATTCATTGCTTTGGGTGCTATTTTGGACAACGCTTATGTCCATTGTACTACCCATATCTAATGCGATTTCAGCTCCCACCCAAAAAAGGTAGCTGTCATCACTTTTATTTAAATAAGATAATTTGGCTCTCTCTTCTGAAACATCTGGTTGGAAAGCAGACACATTGGGCCAACCAAAATGTCGCTTATGATCACCATCACAGCACTTTCCCTTAGGGCAATGGGGGCTCTAGGTGGTTTTATAAAGGGCCCCCAGGCAAGAGGCCTGCAGCATTCCTCCCAAGCAAGAAACATGCTCCTCCCACAGCAAGGGCACACCATTCATTCACTGCCATCATCCTTCCTCTGCCTTCCCTACTGATCTCCCAAGTGCCAGGGGAGCATCAAGAGGAATGGATCGTTTGATGGACCCATCCAACATTCATGGGCCCAAGATACTTGCCTGATTTTTCCATATACTGTCACCAGCCATGCACTAAACCTTTTTTCTCTTGAGGGCTGCACTTCCTCATGGGTCACCTGTCAGGGCCATGCATTAGCGGTGGGTGGGGCTGAAACCAGCAGTGGGTAGGGCCAGAGCCAAAAGTAGGTTGGTCACCCCTTTTCTCTTTCTCCCAACCCCTTTTTTCTCTCTGTTCCTCTTCCTTCCCACCCAGCGGGTTACCTGGGAAGAGACAGATGGCTCTTGCCAGAAGTCTGAATTGAGGGCTTTTAAAATTAGGCTGAGGGCCACATGCAATTAGGCTGGGAGCTGCAGGTTGACCTCTGCCGTATTAAAGAAAAGAAGGGGAAGTAACACTCCTGCCAGGAAATTATGGGATGAGTCCAACTACAGCTCCCTGCAATGATGTCTGAGCTGCATCCTCATGGTATGGCCCCACACTGCCACAGGGTGTATGTGTCAAAAGATCACATGAGTGGAACTACTTCCTACACACATCCGCTGGAGGGAGGGTGACGGTTGTGTGGAAAGAGACCACATCGTTGGCTCCATCCACATGGTTCCTTCATATACACATTACTGAGGGGGGATTGCACTACTGGGAAGTGGAACTACTTGTGAATTCACACCCAAAGACAAAAATAACACAGGAACTCATCCTCAGGGCCAAAGTCTAGAAGTTGCTAAACATATCACTTCAGGTTTTGTGAATGTTTTTACGAATGCAAAACATTTCACAAGTGTACAAGTGGCACATGGAAAGAAAGATAATAATCACGCGCGCACACACACACACACCAAGTTTGGCCTGGGAGGAAAGCTGCTATTGGACATTCGATGTTAAAAGTACACAGGATAATATGTTCCTGTATAATTTCTATTTGAGAATGCTTTTCTACCATTTGCAAATGAAGGCAGACCTAGTGCTTGAAGATAATTTCCACCATAGCACGGGATGCATGTGAGATCCATGCAAGAAGGTTCAGTAGACAATAGGAGTTCTGCCAACCATTCGCCCTCACATCTGTGGGAATTTTGTATGTAAAGTAACAGCAAGATGTAGAAGGTCATAGGAAGCTGTTCTTACAATGCTTGTAGAAATGCTGTAGATTGTTCTTTCCTAAGTGCACAGAGGGTTATGTTGCCCTCTCCCCTGTGCTTAACACCCATTAACGTTAATTTGAGTTATCCTTGTTCACAGAGAGGAGAACATAGCCTGGAGCTGCTAGCATAGCTTCTTGGCTTCACGCTAACACAAAGTGTTCCCTCTGCATTCCCACACAACCATTGCAAATGCATGTTCTGGGGAAACATACTGTGTACCACAGCTGTGCTCATTCCTGTTAATGCAACACCTCTTTCCTCCCCTGCCCACCCCCATTCTTTAAAAGGATTGGGGGGGGTCCTCATGCCATCACAATTCAGGAAATACTAATCTGTTTCAGATAAGCCTATTGATATACTAGACAATGGGATGAAATTATTCATCGTTTCTTACCACAGCTATTACAGCAGAGTGTTCTATTTATTAAGCGTAACATGTAAAATACAGGCTAGCACCCTATTAAGACATTAATTCTAGTTTATTGAAATCATTAGTTTATAAATATCCTCCAGGCATTTATTTTCATAAAGGTGAGGGTGAGCTCTTGTCCTCTTTCCCTTGCTCTCCCCTTTTTCTTACCTGAAAAAGTTGGGCCAGGGAAGCAGGGAGGTGTTTGATCCTAGCACAGTACACTGCAACATCAGCACTGAATCAAATACTGATTGATGAGAAAAAAATCCATAGTTAATCTAGTAAGGCAATCAAATGGCTGCAACTGAACTAGTGTTGGTGGCCCAGTCACATGAGCTGATGATGATCCATTAACATCATAGTTTTGGTTTGGCTTTTTTAATGTCGAGGCTTTGGTTGGAAGATAAACTTTCCTGACTCCAGCGAGATACAATGGAGGCACGACAATGAAACCCACGAAATGTCTGTTTTTAAACCAGCCGGGAAGACCTTCTTTTCTGCTTTTAGTTAGTGCTGCTGGACTGGATTTTAAATTGTTGCTGCTACTCTCCATTTTTTATTGTTTCTTTTATTTGGGTTTGCTGGGCTGGACTAGAATTTGTTTTATACTGCCGTTTTATACATGTTTAATATTTTAAATTTTACATGTTTAATATTTTAAATTTTTTGTGAGCTGCCTTGAGAGGGCTTCTGCCCTGAAAGGTGGTATAGAAATGCCCTGAAAGGCAGTTACATTGCACATATGAAAGGCACAGTCATTCAGCAGACAGATTAATACAGAAGGGGTTGTTGTAAATAATTTCCTACACTGAAAGAAGGAAAGCTGAAAATCACTTGCTTAGAGCATCTCTCACCCAGTTTATGAGTCACCTTTTGGCCCAGATAAGGCCCCGACGGTCACTCACAATTTCTAACTGGTTGGCCGCTGTGTGAATAGAATGCTGGACTAGAAGGATGCTTGGTGTGATCCAGCAGGGCTCCTCATCTGTTCTTATGTCCTTTGTGGCTCTGTGGCTACCATGTTGTTCTTTGGAGTGGAAGGGTTAACATGGTTCTGCTGCCTCTTCCATCCAAATATTTTGTGGGGGAGGACCATAACTCAGTCCCTGGCCTCTGTAGTTACAAAAGCAGGACTGCAGCAGGACTGGTAAGAATCTCCACTTAAGACCCCGAACAGCTGCTTCCAGTTGAAGTAGACACAAACCAATGGTGTACCTCAGTAAAAGATCAGTGGAAGAGGCAGCATTGTATGTACCAATGAAGGGAGTGTTTTGGTAAAGAAAGGAGTGTGTGTGTGTGTGTGTGCGCGTGTGTGTGTATATATATATAAGAGAGAGAGTTCAGGACAGTGCACATGATGAGGTTATCCCATTTTATTATGATCAGAGCATGCCTGTGAGTTAAATTAGAGAAGAGATGCTGAACAGGAACTTGAACCCACCCCAGTCCGAGTCTGACACCCCTACCCATTGCTAGCTCATGAATGATAGCGTCTGTGGATTGTATAAGACAATCTCACAATCCTGTGTTTCATTGTTTTCTTTCTCTGCAAGGCTAGTTATTATTATTTTATTGTTATTTATTAAATGTATATGCCACCTTTGCACAAAAATGGTGCTCAAGGCAGCTGACAATAATAATAAAACTTTTATTTAAAACATATGATTAAAAACAAATGAATTAAAAACATGGGGCAGAATCCAACAGTGACCACCCACGTACGGCTGCCCACATGGATTCTATCCTGCAAGCCGTGCCACCACTTGTGGAACTGAGATTTAGTGCTTCTGGGGGAAGCCTGAAACAAGTGGAAACACTTGTTCCTGGATTGGGCCAGACCAGCGGCACTTGCATAACGGAGGCCCACCAATCTGCCCTGTTCCAGAATCAAGCGTTTCCAGGCTTGCCCAGAAGCACGAAATCTTTGTTGCACAGGTGGTGGCAGCCACTTGCGCAACAGAATTGGTGGGGCTGCACATGCATGGCATGAAAGTGGCGGCGGGCTCCATGCACGGAAAGGCAGGATTAGATACTACCCACAACATAAATTACATAAACAACACCAAACCCAATAAAAATCCTTTCAGCAGCAGACCAGTTCTTTTTTATTCTGTAAACATTGTCCAATTTTCCTTTTTTCATGTTGTTTTAAAAAAAAGCTTGAAAACATGCAGCCGAAAAGCTGCCATTCCAGCTGGTCCTCATCCTAAAACCCTGACTGATTGCTGGCTTTAAAAATGTGATCTGGGTAGTTATGAGTACATTCTGGTTTTTTGCAGCAAATATATATATATTCTATATATAAAGGCAAAAATATATATATATAAAGGCAAAACTGAAGTACTTTGGCCACATAATGAGAAGACAGGATACTCTGGAGAAGATGCTGATGCTAGGGAAAGTGGAAGGCAAAAGGAGGAGGGGCCGACCAAGGGCAAGATGGATGGATGATATTCTGGCGGTGACGGACTCAATCTTGGGGGAGCTGGGGGTGGCGACAGCCTACAGGAAGCTCTGGTGTGGGCTGGTCCATGAAGTCACCAAGAGTCGGAAGCGACTGACCGAATAAACAACAACAACAACAACATATATACATTCTGAGCGTCCATGCAATATGTGGACCTTCTGCCTGTGGGAACAACTCACTTTAAAATCCACATCACTTGCCATTTTAAGCCACTTTGCATTCAGAATATTTGTAATTGCACTGGAAAAAAGTGCATTTTAACATCATATCAATTAGTATTTTCATTAGAGGAAAATTTAAGAACTAATTAAGAATGGAAAAGTGATCTACAGCCTCTAATTCAATATTAATGCAGTTGATGGGTGATGCTGACGGCATGGGAAAGAATGCAGCTGTCCATATGCTTACATCAGTAAGAGATGGTATTTCTGTCACTTAATATAATTTCATGGATAAGAAGTGGCTCTTTTATTGCTCTTAATGAGCAGAGATCCCATCAAATTCAAAGGCACTAACACAGAGGGCATCTGTCCATCTCAAAGGATAAAAGACGTTAGATGTGATAATGGAGAGATGAGTATTCAGTGCAATAGAGGACCTAGATCTGCCTTATTACAGCTCAGTACAGTCTCTTCACAAGGGGAGAAAGAGTTAGATGAATTACAGGCTGATATTTTCAAAGGAGCCTAAGGGAACTAGGTGTTTGACCCACAAGTCAAGGGAACAGGAATTTGTGAAAATCCCTTCCTGACAAGGTAAATCAAATCACAAGCATACAGGGGGAAACTGTGTGTGTATTGGTGTAAGTGTTCTTAATTTTGAAACGTTCCAAGTGAAAGCCCCATTGCTACAAGAATTGCCATAAAATCATATAAAAGCTGAAAAGGAAGTAAGGACCACCTAGTTGACCTGCTGCACAAGAGGAAGGATTTCCCATGCTCAAAATGCTCTTACTAACTGGAGATGTTCTGTAGGACAATGGACACCCAGAATCACCTCACAGTCTGCCTCTCCTGACCCAAATAAGACTAGCAAGAGAGAGACTGACTGCAGAGACAAGATCATCCCCCACCCGGTCCCAAGCGTTTCCAGGACTGATAGCCTTTCGCTATGATTTAGACCTGGGCTGACGTTTCCCCCCAGCTTTATTTGGCCATATGTGGGTGTGTGGGGCACAAAAAATACACCATGAAGATTAGGTGCAGTGAACATTTCCAAAGTTTTCAGGGTTGGGGTTTGCTTACCTAATTTAGAAGATGAGGTGGCCAAGGAGAGAGTTCCCTCTTTTCCCATTAAAAAAGCCTCTTTGTGGCCATTTGTACAGCAACCACACCTTGGCTCTCCGGCCCACAGCCTCCAGCCACATTTCCTGGACTACGATGCAATGGAAATGATGCTACATTCATTCCCATTGCATTCTGGGATTGCACTGCATTTTTAAGAAGTAAAATACAGAACATGTCTACCCCCCTCAGCCACCTCATCTTCTAAGTCAAATAAGCAACACCCCCTTCAAAAAAAACACCTTCAATTGCCTCCCCTCAAAAGAAGCCAAACATCCCTTCCACTTAGGGATGAATGGCCCCTTTGAAAATGGTTGGGTGTCCAGAATGCTGTATAATCTGTACTGAAACAAACATAACGTATGTCACCGTCATTCTTAATTTACAGAAGGTGAGCAAAGACTGGGAGACTGACAGCCATGTTTGAGAGGGCAGTTGGATGTCAAAGGTTCATCCGTTCCATGCACAGCACTATACTGGTTGCCAGTGAGTTGCTTCCACAACTGTTGTAGGGGAATTATATTGGTATGAGACATACTACTCCACTCTGTCATAGAACATAAAGACGTGTCCTCTCCTCTTTGTAAACTGTTCTATAATTTGACAGCGGAAGGTGTTTGCTTAATGGCATTTGATGGGGGGTGGGGGTACTATTCCAAGCTAGTGGAATTTGTGTCACAACCACCTGCCTGGGGGGTGAGGACTGCTTGGCAAAGACTGATCACCCAGTTTTGCAGCTCAAATATGACCACAGAAAGACAAACAAAGGTAGGTGGAAATAAGTAGCCTTTAGGGGTCTACAAGAGGATACTGTTGCTTTGGGGGAACTGATGCTATTGTCTATTTGTCTCTCTACCCTCCTCTACTACAACCATGGGTTGTATCCAATGAGGGTTAGCGGAAAGCATTTCTGCTTGCTCAAGTTGGGGCACTTGATTTTTGACAGACACACCCCCACAGGCCACTTCAGCCCCACCCCTTCACATGAAAGCTGCTCCTGAGGGTTGGGAGACCCTCCAAAACAGAATATAATATGGTGCAGAGACTGCTGTAGGTAAGGGGGAATGGCAAAAAATTGAGTGTTGTAACTTGAGCAAGCATAAGCACTTTCCGCTAGCACAAAGCCACCATTGAATACAGATACACAAACACACACACACACACACACACACTAAATACAGTTTCTAGTACTATCAAACAAACTTTAAAAGGCTACCCAGATCCTTTCTGCTGCTTGAAGAAGGCGGGAGCATGAAACAGGATTATTTCATGTACAGAATATGCTATTGACAAGTGGCCCCTGCAAAAAGCTGTACCATCCTTTACTGGGCAGCAGGTGTCCCATTTGTTCTTCTATTCATGTATTTCTTTACCCTAAATAATTATGTCTTTTGCTTCACCACATTTGGTGCAAAGTGGCCTCAGATACCTGCCTCTCCCACCTACTTAGGCTCAGCTTCTCTGTTTGGTAAGGCAACAATGAAGCAATGGCTATGTAAGGAATACGTCTACTATAGGGGAGAGCCATGCAGGTGATCCAGTAGGACACATCTGTATAAGTGGTTGGATGATACTGTAATTTGCTTGACACTAATATGGTGGGGGGTGGGGCAGAAATGAGTCCTCCAATTCAGTATGGTAGAAAAGATTCTACTGAACCTGACAGGAGATGGAAATAACTGAAGATGATGACCAAGTGATTAAAAAGTGGGAATGGCTAGGTCAATAGATGAGGGTGTCAGGAAAAACACTTGAAAAATAATTACACTTCTCAGTGAATTTCTGCTCTAGTGCATAGCTTAAATATTTCTCATTGCATCTGGCTTTCACTTTTCTCTTCACCTGCTAGGGACATTGTAGAACAGTAAGGTGCCAACCTCAGCTCGTAAAAATTACATGAAACAATCTTCTTTAAGTTGTGTTTGAACTTGTCTAACCATAAAGGTATCCTCTGAGCAAAGACACCTTGGGGAAAACATCTGAAAAGAGCAGGGAAAAAACCCTAAAGTGGGATTGTTGAACTAAAGATTATCTATGCTCTCCAAAGGTTTCATTAGAGAGGCTCCTATACAATGTGCCCAGAAGCTTATTTCGAAATATTGGGGAGGGGGGTGCGCACGCGCGCGCATGCGTCTAACAATTATATCATGTTTATTTCTATAAATGCCTGTATTTCTGATTTTTTATAAACAAAGTTTAACAGTTAACAGTTTATGTGACTGTAGGTCTAAACTTAGACTCGTGGATTAAAATAATGCAGAAGGTGACTACTTTTGAGTTCCTTTTCTGGATTAGTTGATCAAAGGCTACCTGATCCTGATTACCCCAAAATGTTATTTCCACAGCCAATGACACAAACTGGGAATTCATTTTTCATCATTTGTGAAATGTTCACGTCCTACTTAGGATGCTTACAGTGCACAGACTTTCTGACCCACCATATACAATAGAATGGTACAGCCTACATAATATCTAACCACCTCTGCAATCTGTATGACTGACATGGAAATTCTATCCTTGGCTAAACTCCAAGCAATGACGCACACACATGCAGCATGTTCAAATATGCATTAGCTCCCAGTAACAACCTACAAGGAATTGAGACATGCTGCAAGCTACCATACATTGGAGGTTGCATGTGACCTGGGCATATCATGAATAAATGTGCATTCAATTTTCCCAATTTCTACTTTTCTTCAACCCAAGTCACATGTGAAGGGCCAGTTTCTACTCTTGATAGTCTCTAGGGATGTACAAATTGTAGCATGTAACCAACCTTTTACAGAACTGTGTGGCCACTTAGGGGAAGATGCAGATTTCTCCCTTGCCTGTCAGAGCTTTACTAATATACTTAGGGAGCACTCCTACTCTGCCTTCCAACTCAGAGGCGACTGCCTATCCAATGCAGGGCAGGAGAAGCGGAGAGGGGATCGTTCTGTCTGTGCTTCAGCCACCCTGCATTTGCAGCTAGGCAGTGGATTTGGCTGTCTAGCTGCGGGAAGGCAGAGTGGGGGAAGCGGCTGCCAGCCAACGTGTTGGATGTGTTGTACCGGCATTTCCACCTTCCCCGCCCCGGAACGACCCCCGGAACGCCACGTTTTCACCGCTCTGCATTCCTCTTCTGAGTGCAGACCACAGGGCCATTATGTGCTGCCTGCAAGGCAGTGCAGGAGGGGAGGAAGGTCAGTTCTCAGGGAACCAACATATCCTATGGCTGTCTAACCGCGGTCTAGCGGCCGTAAGATTGCTTCCTTATATACTTGGGGTATTATTATTATTATTATATATATCACCATGTATGGTGCTTTACAGAGTACAAGAGTACAGGTCCTTATCTGGAGGAGGCTATAGTCTAAAATCTGAAATAACAGAGGAAGAGGAAGGAAATGAAGATGGCTAAATACAGGGAAAGTATGGGATCATTCTAGTTATGCATACTTAGGCTTAGTTAAATGCTAAGTGGGCTACAGGAACCAGGGGTTGTACCAAAAGCTTCATAGAAAAAGGTTTTGAGGAGGGATCTGAAGGGAGTAAGAAAGATGGTGTAACAGTGGCATTCTGGCAGTGGTGTCATGGTGGCATTCCAAGAATAAGAGGCAGCAAGGGGGAAAGGGCAGAATTGTTTGAGGGAGCAGGACGTTTAGATGGCTGAGGATGGTGGTGCTAGAGAAGCAAAGGTCATGGGCAGGGATGCATCAGGCTGTAAGACTAAGGAGATAAAGGGGAACAAGGCCATGGAAGGTTGTGAAAGTAAGAACAAGGTGCTTGTGCTGGATGGATCCGAGAGTAGGCCAGAAGCCAGTATAGGGTTTTAAGCAGGGGAATCACATGATCAGAGCGATGAGAGAGGTGAACAATTTTAGAATCTGAATGTTGGATAGAGGAGGTGAAGAGACTGAAGTCAGATTATATTCTGCTGCAAAGTAGTGTAGCAAAGTGGTCAAGTGACTAAACTGTAAACCAGACAGTTGCCAGCAGCACTTCAAATTGCACCTTTGCCATGAACTCCCTAGGAGGCCTTAAGTAAGCTCCTGTTTCTCAGCTTCAGCCCACCCAACAGTGGCAGTAAGTAGATAATAATGCTGACCTTGTATTTCATAATACATGTCAAGAATTTTGAACACTCAACAGCTGCTAAATAAATTCTAAGAATTATTTCTTTTTAATGGAGAAAAAAATACAAAGAGTTACCTCAAGACTGGCCTATGCATAATTTGTGCTCTGTAGTGTAATTTCATTGCCATAGTATTATTTTTTTGCTTCCTGATTGGCTAACGTGTGTTTTTTTTTCCAAAATAACAATTACAGCTATGAATTTTTAGAATAATCATTATGCTGAAATTCATGAAGCACCTGTGCAACATTTGTGAACAAATGGTCTTGTGGATTCCAAACAGGCTCTGCAAACCTCATACCACTCAATCATGTGGTACTGAGGGAACATCGTTCAGTGCATTGAAAATGTACCTTCAAGGATACTTAAGAATTTTCTATAGCAATGAATGCAAAAACATGAATGATTTGCAGAAACCAGGAGTGGGGGTTACATGTGGAGTTACACATGGAAATATTTGTACTGCATGATCTATATTTAACCCTGAGGAGGTGGCATTAAAAAGCAAACCTAAATTAATGTTGCCTGGGGCAAGACTAACTTGTAATGCGTAGGCACAGCAGATTGCTAATGGACTAGTTAACATGAGAACCACCTTATGTAGCAAGATAGAAAACAGATCCTACCATTCTGTTGTTAGAGAAGGTCCTGGGAGTTCCAATCCTGGAATAAGCACTTTTTAAGGGAGGAATGAAAAGGACCCATTGAGCAGCCCGTTGGTGCTTTTAGGACCCCTTAACATGGTCAAGCCATGTTCCCACTGAAGCCTCCCGCGATCACAACTTGAAATGCTAATCACGGGGAAAGTAAATATATGATGAAAGCTTTTGAGGATAGGTCTATCATGTGAAAAACATGGGTTGGATCCAGGATCTACCTGCTGCTGATGGAAGGACTCTGCTTATGGACTCTGGAAGGTGCCTCCACTTGGAGGGGGTGCCTCCACTTGGAGGGGGTGCCTCCACTTGGAGGGGGTGCCTCCACTTGGAGGGGGGGTCTCCTCTCCCTCTCACATCACAGCCCACCCCATTTAGTGGAGTTCCCTGATACTGTGTGTAGCATTTTCAGAGGGCTGGAAAGACTGCCATGGGGCAGAGGTGGAGTTGGGAAGGCCACTTCTGTCAGCCCAGTGCCATGTTCCAAAATCTGGATCCAGTCCCATGGCTATAGGATTCCACCTAGGACTGAGCCAAGATTTCTCGGAAGACATTTTCTTTTTCCCCCTCCTCACAAGAAAAAAAGGCCCCTTTGCAGAATTTTCTTCAAATATTCTCCAGCAAGTAAGTGTGTGTGTGTGTGTGTGTGTGTGTGTAAGTCACGCCCACCCCCAACAATGTCCTGGAGTGATGCTAGATCCAGGGCATTGTGGAGGATGTACAAAAAAAGAAAAAGTAGGATAAAAGAAAGAAGCTGTGTCACTGCCGCTAATGGGAAGCCCCCCACCGCACCCTGCAAGAAACCATTGGAAAATTTCTTCTCCCCCAAGAAATTTGGTGAAAGAGTCCACCCAATATCTCTGCCTGCAAATAGAGAATTTCAAGAAACTACCAAAGTCACAGAAAAATGTGGTAGTGCACATTTAACAAGTGACACAGATATATCTCACACTTCTCAGGATCTGGAACTGGGAGCTGTATCCTCACAGGACAGTATGCAGTCTTGATGACAGACAGGAGCTCATGTCCCAGGGAGAAGTAGCTGCCTCACCTGAGGTCATCAAAACAACCTAGATTCTTCCTTTCCGGACTGGGTAGGAACCCCCTTTTAGGTTCTTTTTCCCCCTGGGGTTAGATCACCAACAAGCCTTAATGGTCAGCATTTAAAATAAAGCTGAGAATACTAACTAGAAGAAAAGAGAAGAACTTTTCATCCCCTCAAAATCCATGCATGGTGTCCGCTTGTGATCCAAAGTGTATGGAGGCTACCCTGTATGGCAAGCCATTCACATGTGTTTCACCATGTAATTCTGCACATAGTGATCCAAATAAAAGGCATGTGATGCCGTTTTATTGCCAAAGGTAAAAATGGGCCTAGCCCTGAGCAAAGCATGGATGGGAGACTACCTTGGAAACTGCATAGAAGTAGCTCTCAGTTCTTCTGAGGAAGCACAGGCAGATGGATATGTATCACCAACAAGCACCAATATCCTTACATTTGTGGTGTTGTCATACAATTTTACTCCAGGTTAATGCATAGATGAGGCCAACCATTACATCAACATGTACTCCAAAAAAAAAAGAAAAAAAGAGCGTAACAGTGCACTCCTAAACATGTTCACTCAGATTTAAGTGAAATTTAAGTTCATTGGGGTTTACTCCCCCCTCCCCCCCCACACAAGTAGCTATGTGTAGGATTGCAATCTAAAATCTACTGTTTACACAGACACATTTCTAAATGTTGAGATTGGCCCACAACAAAGTACATAAGATATAGCAGTATTATAATTTAAATAAAATGTGAATGGAAGTAATATCAGTATAGCAGTGCTTTGTTGTATTTTCTCTTTTGTTCATTGGGAATGGTCACAGCTCCTAAGAGAGTCTGAATACAAGTTAATTAAGACTACTGTGGAGCAGATCCCATGGGAGATGCTCACATATGGTAAGATGCAATGTGCAATTTGCTATTTTCTGTCTTTTAGTCCCAAAACACTGCTTTCTATTTAGAATTTGGATGGAATGATATTCCCTGCCATGTTGTTTAATGCTAGTCAAATTTGATATCTCTGTAATTCAAGGGTCTTTGAATTCACAAATGCTAAATACATAATGCTTTTAACATTGAAATAGACAACAATCAGGCTGCAAGCCATTTTAGCAATAGCATTCTTTTGAACTATGCATTTATGCGTCACAAATTCAATATAAAGCATATGAGACAATATTAAAAATAAGCAAGGATTTGATTCAGTAATTGCTAGAAGTATGCAATCCCATCTAATGGTGGGAAGGGATGAGCCTTTGGGATTAGTGTTACAGTGGCTTCAGTCCTCCCTGGAAGGCCAGTCTCAGAAGGTGGTGCTAGGAGATGCCCGTTCACTGGCTTGACCAATGATGTCCCTTGAGACTCTATTTTGTCCCTCATGTTATTTAATATCTCCATGAAACTGTTGGGGGAGATCATTCAGGTTTTGTGTCACCAATATGCAGATGACACCCAGTTCTATAGCCCTATTCAGGGGTTCCGAAAGCATGTTGTTTAAGCTCATGAAGAGAGGGAGAGCTCCATCCCTGCCCCTCTCCTTTGTTGCTCTCATTGTCCCGTACGTATAGAGGGCAACTGTCAGAAGTGGAGAGCCTCCCCTATCTATGGGGACTCTCCACACAATCCGCAATGCTGATTATTCAGTGTTCCAGATCATGTGGAGAGCCTCCACAGATAGAGGACGCTCTCCACTTCAGACAGTCGGCTTCCACATATGCAGGGCAATGACCGCAAGGCTAGCGCTCTCCCCTTCTTCACATGTTTAAACAACACGCTTTCAGAACACATGAATAGAGCTCATCTGTCCTTTACATCTCACTCTAGAGAAGCTGTCAAGGTTCTGAACCACTGCCTGGAGATGGTAAAGGACCGGGTGTGGGCTAGCAAAATTGAAATTGAATCCAGACTAAACAGAGGTGCTCTTGGTCAGAAGAGCTGACCTGGGAATTGGGAATTCCATCAACCTGTATGGAATGGGATAGCACTCCCCTTGAAAATGCAGGCTTGTAGTTTGGGGGTTCTTCTGGATCTTGAGCTTGGATACTTAGCTCTTGGAGGTAGCCAGGAGTGTCTTTGTCCATCTGAGGCTGGTGCACCAATAATGCCTATTCCTAGAGAAGGCAGATCTGGCCAGGGTGACACATGCCCTGGATTATTGCCATGCACCCTACATAGGGCTGCCTTTGAAGAGTGTTTGGAAACTACAGTTGGTCCAGAATACAGTGAGTGGCCTGATTGTTAACAGGGGCTGCATACAGGGAGCATGTGACCCCCTTGTTGAAACAGCTGCACTGACTTCCAATTTGTTTCCAGGTGCAATTCAAAGTGCTGGTGATGACCTTTAAAGCCCTGAATGGTTTAAAATGAGGATATTTGAAGGGCTGCCTTCTCCCAGACAAACCTGCCCACCTACTGAGATAATCTTCAGGGGCCCTATTGGTTGTCCCAACAACTCCTGAGATACGTTTGGTTGAGATTAGGGGGAGGACCATTTTGGCAGCTGTGCCGAAGTTCTGGAACACCCTTCCAAGGGAGGCCAACCTCACTTTCTCACTAACGACTTTCTGGAAGTCAGTGAAGACCTTCCTTTTTAGGAAGGACATCACTGAGTAATTTTAAATTACTGTCATAATTAGTCCCTGTTTTGTTAATGTATAAAATCTTTTTCATTGCGGTGTGTTGTGTTTTTCTGCTGCTGCTTTGTGCTTTATATTATAGAGGGATGTTTTAAATTATTAAATACTTATTTGTTGTGATCTACCTACAACTCTTTGGGTTGGATATAAATGTTTTAAAATAAAATAAGTAAATACAATGTATTTGGAGGATGAAGAAGCGTAACAATGTATAGGTAGTTACTAAAGTGTTTGTGGGAACCGTACCCATAAATGTGTGTATGCACTGTAGTACTTCGTGTTACATTACCGTGTATGTGTTGTTGTTGTTCAGTCGTTCAGTCGTGCCCGACTCTTCCTGACCCCATGGACCATAGCACACCAGGCCTTCCTGTCCTCCGCTCCCTCCTGGAGAGTGCTCAAGTTCATATTCATTGCATCAGTGGTGCTATCTAGCCATCTCATCCTCTGCCGTCCCCTTCTCCTTTTGCCTTCAATCTTTCCCAGCAACAGGGTCTTTTCCAGGGAGTTTTCTCTTCGCATTAGGTGGCCAAAATATCTGAGCTTCAGTTTCAGTATCTGTCCTTCCAATGAGCACTCAGGGTTGATTTCCTTTAGGATAGACTGAGTTGACCTCCTTGCAGTCCAGGGGACTCGTAAGAGTCTTCTCCAGCACCACAGTTTGAAAGCATCAATTCTTCGGCGCTCAGCCTTCCTTATAGTCCAGCTCTCACAGCCATACATTACTACTGGGAAAACCATAGCTTTGATTAGACGGACCTTTGTTGACAAGGTGATGTCTCTGCTTCGTGCTATGCTGTCTAGGTTTGCCATAGCTTTCCTCCCAAGGAGCAAGCGTCTTTTAATTTCATGGCTACAGTCACCGTCTGCGGTGATCTTGGAGCCCAAGAAAGTAAAATCTGTCACAGCTTCCATTTCTTCCCCTTCTATATGCCAGGAAGGGATGGGGCCAGATGCCATGATCTTAGTTTTTTTAATGTTGAGTTTCAAACCAGCTTTTGCACTCTCCTCTTTCACCCTCAACAAGAGGCTCTTTAGATCCTCTTCGCTTTCTGCCATTAGGGTGGTATCGTCTGCGTATCTGAGGTTGTTGATAATTCTCCCGGCAATCTTAATTCCGACCTGTGATTCATCCAGCCCGGCGTTTCTCATGATGTACTCTGCATATAAGTTAAATAAGCAGGGTGACAATATGCAGCCTTGTCGTACTCCTTTCCCAATTTTGAACCAATCCATGTCTGGTTCTTACTGTTGCTTCTTGACCCTTGTACAGGTTTCTCAGGAGACAGGTAAGGTGGTCTGGTACTCCCATCTCTTTAAGAATTTGCCAGAGTTTGTTGTGATCCACATAATCAAAGGCTTTAGCGTAGTCAATGAAGCAGAAATAGACGTTTTTCTGGAATTCTCTTGCTTTCTCCATGATCCAGCGAAAGTTGGCGATTTGATCTCTAGTTCCTCTGCCTCTTCGAAACCCAGCTTGTACTTCTGGTAGTTCTCGGTTCACATACTGCTGAAGCCTAGCTTGTAGGATTTTGAGCGTAACCTTGCTGGCATGTGAAATGAGCACAATTGTATGGTAGTTTAAACACTCATTGGCATTGCCCTTCTTTGGAATTGGAATGTAAACTGACCTTTTCCAGTCTTCTGGCCACTGTTGAGTGTTCCAAATTTGTTGGCATATTGAGTGCAGCACTTTAACAGCATCATCTTTTAGGATTTTAAATAGCTCAGCTGGAATACTGTCATCTCCGCCAGCTTTGTTGTTAATAATGCTTCCTAAGGCCCACTTGACTTCACTCTCGAGGATGTCCGGCTCAAGTTCAGTGACCGCACTATCATGGCTATCAGGGACATTAAGATCTTTCCTGTAAAGTTCTTCTGTGTATTCTTTCCACCTCTTCTTAATCTCATCTGCTTCTGTTAGGTCCCTGCCTTCTTTGTCCTTTATCGTGCCCGTCTTTGCACAAAGCGTTCCCTTGAGATCTCCGATTTTCTTGAAGAGATCTCTAGTCTTTCCCATTCTATTGTTTTCCTCGATTTCTTTGCATTGTTTATTTAAGAAGGCCTTCTTGTCTCTCCTTGCTGTTCTCTGGAACTCTGCATTCAGTTGGATATATCTTCCCCTTTCTCCCTTGCTTTTCACTTCCCTTCTTTCCTCAGCTACTTGACAGCCACTTGGCTTTCTTGCATTTCTTTTTCTTTGGGATGGATTGAGTTGCTGCCTCCTGAACAATGTTACGGACCTCCGTCCATAGTTCCTCAGGCACTCTGTCTATCAGATCTAATCCCTGAAATCTATTCCTCACCTCCACTGTATATTCATAAGGGATATGATTGAGGTCATACCTGAATGGTTTAGTGGTTTTCCCTACGTTCTTCCATTTAAGCCGAAATGTTGCGACAAGAAGCTCATGATCTGAGCTTCTTGTCGCAACAGTAATGTAGTAATGTATGGCTGTGAGAGCTGGACTATAAGGAAGGCTGAGCACTGAAGAATTGATGCTTTCGAACTGTGGTGCTGGAGAAGACTCTTACGAGTCCCCTGGACTGCAAGGAGGTCAACTCAGTCCATCCTAAAGGAAATCAAACCTGAGTGCTCATTGGAAGGACAGATCCTGAAGCTGAAGCTCCAATATTTTGGCCACCTAATGCGATGAGAAAACTCCCTGGAAAAGACCCTGATGCTGGGAAAGAGTGAAGGCAAAAGGAGAAGGGGACGGCAGAGGATGAGATGGCTAGATAGCATCACGGATGCAATGAATATGAACTTCAGCACGCTCCGGGAGAGAGCGCAGGACAGGAAGGCCTGGCGTGCTATGGTCCATGGGGTCACAAAGAGTCGGACACGACTGAACGACTGAACAACAACAAAGGAACTAGGGCACAAGTCATAGTCTACACCTTGAATTGCTCCTAGAAATAAATAAATAAATAAATAAATAAATTTGTTCTGGTGCTAGCTTAAAGTTAGCCCAGTGTACAGCACTTTAGAGAAGTCCAATCTCAGGGTAACAAGAACAAAGGATTTCTGGAGCCAGAGACATCAATTAGGCACCTTTAAGATGTACCAACATTCACTAAGAAGGTAAGAAAGGGAAAGATTAAAGTCCTTTTGACGCTTTGAAAAGGCTCATCCTGACCTTTCTTTACTCTAGTTATATGGAAGCCCATTTTTCCCCACCGTTCATATCAAAGAGAAGCAACCCTCGTGCTACTAGGTTTGCTTTCTGTCCCTCACCTGCACATCTTTTCTTGTCTTTGATTATGAAGCTCTATGTTCCATCTTTTTTCTTCAGAACAGCTCCACTTCTAAATGCCAAGAGCCCTCAGCTACATCCCTGATGCATTCCCTACATTTGGGGGATAGGGCTGTAATTTAGTTTGGGACTAATCTGTTCGTATTTCTTTATTATGAGTAATTAGGTATATATGAATCATTTTTTAAAAAAAATTATCAGTGGACTCCAAGCTTAGGAGGCCTTGAAGTTTGCACACAGTGCCTTTCTAGTCCTTTAGCAGATTACAAGCATTCAAATAAGCTGTGTTGCACTGTGTTATGTCATAGCATCGACATGCAAGATAAATGCTTACCTAGCAAATATTTTCATTAAGCTTCTGTTCTATTATATAGGAGTCTGGAATATTTTTCAAAGACAGTTTGCACTGCATGTAGCATGTTCTGATGGGATTTTAACAGGGAAGGGGGGGAGCTAGTAGGAATATATTTCCCAAAGGGCATACTTATATCGCAGACCCTCAAAAACAAAACCCACCATGAAGGTCAAGGTACCATTGACAGGGAAGGGCTAAAACTATTTTTAAGATATGGGCTATTTGTTGGGGCATTCTGCACAAGATTTCTTTGTATCCAAGTTGTCCTTCTTCGGTGCACAAATCACACTGCATGGCAAATATAAAGAAGTCATTGCTAGTGATAGGCAAAACCCCTCCATCTTAATTTGTAAATAGACTGAGCCTTTCCAAGACTCCTAGGGGGACTCTTGGGAAGGGCTTGGACTGTTTTACAGTGTTCTTAAAAGCTCAGACTCAGTTTAGGAGAGCTTCTCCACCATAATTAGCTCTTGTCTGTGTTTCCCCTGTCTCCCCACTTTCCTAAATTTACCAAGTTACACCAGGAGGGGGAAGGAGGGGAATCAGAAGCTGAGAAGGCTGGCAAAAGTCAAGCAGTCTCTGTACATTTCTGACTCTCTGAAATGTTTCTGAGGAAGCTCAGTCCACACTGCTGACATAAACTGCAGGAATGTGGTTTTTGCAAGCCCTCTTGGCTGCCATTTCCTTCCCTGTCAGCATCATCACTTTCCCATCACAATTTAATAAGTTTGGGAAAGGAGGGAACCTTGGAGATGTTAGGGCCCAAGTATCTCAACTGTAACTTCAGTTTGACGTCCTTTGTCTTAAGCATAACTCACCAGACTCCCTACCTGTTGAGGGATGAGTCCACCTTGAAGGTTGTGAAGGGAGCTCACCTCACAGTGGATATCACCGAGTGTATTAGAGGGTTTGATCCTATAGGAAGAGCCCTGTGATGGAGGAGTCAAGGAGAAGTATATGTTTATTTTCCATTCCACTTTAATGTAAAGCTCCCCAAAACTGATTGCCTTGGGTGAGGTGACTTGTCTTCAAAATGCCTTCATGAATAGCAAGATCAACCCCTCCTGGTTCAACTGCACATAAAATATTCTCCAGTAGCAGGTGTGCTGGGATTCCAATATAGCTCAACAGCCACATCATCAATTAGAATTGTACTTTTTCTGGCAAGATAACAACTGGACTTGACACCTCCATACCAGAATGGCTGTGAACATTGGCCCCCAGGTCCTATGAAGCTAGGTCCTGTTGATGCTGCCAAGAATGGGCTACACAGGGCAAACAATGTCCAAAACATTGATAAAGGCAATTAATTGTTATGACCTTCTGGCTAAAAAATAAATTCATTCACTTGTATTCCTATTAGTGATGGATATGTCAGGATTCTGTCATTACAAAATAGAAAAATTGAGAGCCCTTATCATTAAGGCAGAGGCAGCATAGATTGATCATTTTGAGCATACTACAGGTAACTCGATTAATCAAGAATGGCTTGTCCCCGACTAGAAACTCTTCCATGACTGTTGCAGCTATTTCTGTTACCCTAAATGGAGAACACTTTTATGGAAGGAAAAGAACAGGACCCACATGTAATCCCATGTAATGATCGCAGAAATGGGAATTTTGCGGAGTTCACAAAAGCTGGAAACCAGTTGGTCACAGCTTCCCAGCACATATACAGTGATGGCTTGTAAGGTGGTTACTCAAAGGTAGTAGGCTTCTGCTGCTTAGCAGTAATACAGAGGGAGGAGGAACTTGATGCCCTCTCCATGAGGTGTCATGAGATAGCAGTGGAGACATCAAGGTTACATAGTTCAGCACTATGCAGACACAGGTATGCAGCTGCTGAATGACTGGCAACGCCCACCATGGGCCACTGACATATGGCCCCAAAGTCTATGTTTCTGAAGTAGCGATCCCCATGCCTCCATTTGCAAGGCCCTCTGTGGTAAGGGTTCCTCTCCTTCCGAAACCAATGTCCAGCAGTAAAAGCCCATTACGTAAGCGAAATGCTTCGCACATTTCTGCTGGTAGCAAAATATACATGCGCTATTGTTAGGTGAGACAATGATATGCAGAGAGAGTTAAACCAAATCAAAATTCTGCAACAGTGTTAGCATTTTCAGATATATCTTGCTGCTGCTCAGGCATGATAGTGCACCTGGTACTGAATAGAGCACAAATTCGCCAACTACTGATGTCTTACAATGCTAGGAAGCAGAGCAGAATTACCAAATTCAATCCTGGGACATAATTTATCCTGACTTTGTGGGGTGAGGTGGGGGATCATCAATAGTCAGTCAAGTTGATCAAGTCAAGTTGATCAAGTCAAGTCACCTGACTTGGATTCCTGCATTGAGCAGGGGGTTGGCCTCGATGGCCTTGTAGGCCCCTTCCAACCCTACTATTCTATGATTCTGTAAGTTTGGCATTTTCATGCAGCTCGTCTATTTCAAAAGATTTGCATATGTAGAAGAGCGACAAGAAGTATTCCAGTGGCCTCTTCTATAGTCACACATGCACACCCAAAAACTTTGTAAAACCTGGAAAAAAGCTGTAAAAGTTCCTTTGTAAAGGAAACCTGTTCCTTTGACTAGGTCTAATAGCCATTAGTAAAATTATAGTGTCTAACAAAGCTAATGCCTGTGCAAACTACTTGCGTGGTTCACAGGCCCCCTTTTTACATAAGTAGAAAGGTTCTCTGTTGTATCTCTACATAATATTGATATTTGAAACATTCTTCAAGGTGATTGTATCTATCAAATTTTGATGTGCATAGGCTGAACAAATGAAATATTATTGCATTTTTAAAGGATCAGACTGCTGTTGATTAAGGACTTGTCAGATCAGGCACTTTCCTTCAGTTTTCCCTGTGGTGCCACTGACTGGTAACTTTATATAAGCATTAGCATAGGCCAGCTGACATTGCAATATGAAAGCATCCTAAGATTTAGGTACTTTTTAGGGGATAAATGTTCTGAGATATGTGTGTGTGGGGGGGGTTAAATGTTTAACGCCTTCCTAACTGTGGCAGCCTGTGAGACAGGTTAGGCTAAAAGATATGACAAGCTCAAGATCACCCCAATAAGCTTCATAGCTAAATGGGAATTTGACCCTGGATTTCACAGCTTCAAAACCAAGACTCTAGTCATAGTAAAGCGATACCATATTGGGTAGTTAGGATGGGGATAAGCTGTCAGATGAGGATGTTGGAAGCAGTGCAGTGAACAGAGGCATTGAAAGCTTCATGATACCAAAGCAGAAGTTATGCATTCACAGTATAAATGAGCCTTCCCAGTTATGAGGGAAATTTACTGATGTATTCCTTTTATATTAAACTGTATGCGTTCATGGGCCCATGGCACAAAAGAACAGAGGGCACAGTATATGTCAGCTCAGCTCATAAAAAATTCCATTTGCAATAGCCAAGGACTTATTTGAACACAAAACAGAGTCACCCTTAACACGATGTAGTCAGTTTGCAGCTAAGCAAGCACTGTGATCAGGTAGGACTGACCTGAGGTTGACTAATGATGCCTCTGCAGCTCTAATAAAGCAAGTCCTGACATACCCTTCAAGTAACTCTCTCACTAAAAGGAAAGAACTAGCAGTGAGAGTTAATAGCCAACTAGATCTGGACTTTTAGGACAAAAGAGACCTATTGTGCTTCTGTCAGGAGAATCAGAAAGCTGGATAGACTTTCTAAGAGACTCTGTCCGTTTCATATCAAACTAGAGAGACTGTCAGATCCAGTATTCGGAACAGGACTTTGCTGAAAATAGCCTAAATGTATATGGGAAGAAATCTGTGATATCAACTAACTAGCTAAAAAAAACCCAACCACTTCTGAACATAGAATTGTTATAAAATTAGGACTCTGCCAATTTCACATTAGTAATCCTTTCACTTAATGAAAGTATTTAATTCTAGCAATAAAGTACTTAATTTAAGACTGCATATAAAATAAACACTAATCTATTGGTTTCACACAGAGAGGCAAGCCTCCTATCACCCATTTCTATTTGGAAATAGTTCAGATGGATCATATTTATCTGGACATAACAAATTATTTATCAGGACATCCAAATAAAATCCAAAATGGTCTTTTGAGCATCACTGGCACTTTAAAGGCCTCGAGCAGTCTTTGCAAAGGCCTCTGCATGACAGTATGCACCAGTTATGTGATTAGCAGGCACCCAGGGCCTAGAAGCCTCTGTGGATCCTGCAGCTTGCACAGATTGGGCCCTCAGCACTGCCTTGCAGAATCATCTCAGAAGTAAGAGGCAGGGAGGATGCGATCTGCACCATGCAAGCTGCAGGCTCCACTGAGTCACTAGGTATTTCTGTGCAGGCACAGAGGGACTCAGGTTTGCTTGGAGAAGAACTATACTAAAGTTTCCACAAATTCTAAAATATTACAAAAATATTTGAAAGGACCAAATGTTACGAAAGCGTCTGGATTGGACCACTACAGAAATATTTAGCCTAACAGTCTGAATAATTCATAGTGGAAAACGTGTCAAGGATATGCCCCCAAGCATAATCTAATGAAAGAATTTTAAACAAAAGAGAGCATGATATTTTTTAAAAATCATATTACATAAATGTTTAACTTTTCTTTTGCAGCAAAATTCATCCTTCTTTTAAAAATGAATATTAAAGAGTATGCGAACATGATTTTTCTATGATCTGTTTATTTAAACTTACAAGGGTTTTAGCAGCAAGATGAACCTCAGCAATTTTCATAATACCTAAAAATGTCTAAACTAAGTTCTCTAAACAAACTATAGTGACATAAAGTATCAGAAACAAATTTAATTGACTTTTGTACATGAGTTATAATGCCCCGAAAAAGGTTTATAAGCAAAATCCTAGCAAATACTTACAAGTGCAAAATACACAGCTATTTTATTTTAATTTAAAAAAAACAACCCTCACCTAGCTATGACATATTTTGGCTTCTTGTTTTGTTCCCTCACAAATCTTTGTGACAATACTAATCTTAGGCAAGTGGACTCAAATAAACTAGTTGCTTGCCTGAATGATGCATGCTAGTCTACAATAAATAAATGACAGATTCTTACACAATTTTGTGCTCAGAAAGTAATACTATCAGTGGATGCCCTCACATAGGTTAGGAATTCACACTGTTTTAGAACTGTTAACAGTACTACTGTGAAGCTATAGCACTCTTGATGATTACAGGTCTCAGAACAACAAAAAAGACGTAAGAGTTCAGGATACACTGGTCCTTTTTATACAGTTGCCACATTTTGGCACCCGCAATAGTCAATTTGCAAGAGCTACATTCTGAGTAGATGGATCCTTCCTACAGTTTCTTCTTGGTTTTGAGTAGGCCACTAAAGGCAGTTGATTTGTGTGGACTTTTGCTTGACAATCCTTGGCTTGAAGAAAAAGAAGACTTTTCCATTTCAATTCTCTTCTCTTGATTATCTAGACTCCGCTTTGCAGTTGACCCTGGAGACACTGACCCAATTCCACCACCCTGAATCTTAAAAACAACAACAAACAATTAATATGGGGGCAGTGTAATAGTGAATGTATTAACTGGAGGTGGGAGGGAGGGACACTAGTGTGGTGGTGTACATCCAAAGTGGAGGAGGGCAAATTGGGAGTATCTGTTTTTCCTGCTACTGTAGTGGCAAGAACTATAGTAATGCAACGGCAAGGAAGGTTTTGGACAAGGTTATTTCCACACGAAAAGTTCTACACCAAGAAATCAGAGTAGTGGTTACCTGATTCCCTCCCATGAGAGCAATAGAAGGGAAATTATTTATGCTAGGACCAGAGCTGGTGTAATTTTTTCCCCATGTTCAGGCATGTTAAGGACCAAGGAGGGCTTTGGATCCTGTTGATCCAAGGCCATCCCCAATCCACCTAAGCCATGTCCCCAATCTGCCCCCTTTTCACCTCTCCTGATGCTGGAGCTCTGGTGTCAGGCAAGTGAACACTGCAGAATTTTCCACAGGGACTTGGAGGAGGGAACCAAGGTCAGAACTCCTCTTCTACATTTGGATCACTCTCTCTGACCTTGGAAGGGGAGAGCCAATATTTCCTATGGCCCCTGGGATGCTCTCCCAGAGGCCATAGGATTGTCATCTAAATGTTTCAGAATACTTTTTAAAATTCAGTCTGGTAGTAAAGGGTTCGTTAAAACATTGGAGACCTACTGCATGCAAGTGCCCTGGAAGTGTGTTGAACCACCAATGGGTTCACAGCTACGCTCAGCTCATATGAAGGTGCTGTTTGTGTGAACCAGCACTCACTCGCTCGCTCAGGCAAGCTCTACATGCCAATGCCCTGATTCCATTGATGGTGGCACCTTTTCTCATCATGGGAACTAGGACATTTACAAATAGACCAACTTCACAGAGGCACTGACTCACAAAAAAATGCCTTACATGGCCTGGTGCTATCTCAGTGCCAACCCAAGAAGATCCTGAAGTGCGTATGTGGGGCCCACCACATGACTGAACTGTCCCTTCGATTAAGAAAAAGATACTGTTTTTTGTAAATATACTTACACTGCAAGTTGACTTGATAGATGAACTCTTCTTTCTAAATGTCCCATTTGGTAAAGTCCCATGACTTTTTTTCTTGTTACTCTGAAAAAAGAATAAAAGCCAATCTGGTTTTAAGAAGAATTGAGGTGAAGAAATACAGACAAAGTCTCTTCAATGCACAAACTTTGACTCTCTAACACAAATCTTGGCTTGACCAGTCCTGTTCTATGCTCTAGTTTGCCAATTTATGTAATCTGACAAGTATTGGGTTAACATGTACTTGTTTTGTTGGTGTAGAGGGTTTGCTGCTCCCACTCTCTGTTTCTGTTTCTATACTGCGGTCTGAGTTGCCACTGTTGCTAACAGGACTGTCTTGCCCTTCACGAATTTCTTCCTGTTGTGTAGCGGATGATGCTCCATTCAGTTCATCTCCGAGAATGCCTGCTTCTCCACTCTCTGTGCTGGTGCTGTTATTCCACTTCTTCATCAGTTCAAGGACATTAAATGGCCTCTGAACAGCATCTGTTTCACCCTAAACAGTAACAATCAGTTTAAGTTTTTTTTAAAAATTATGAACAACAAAAGAAAAATAGCTTGCTTTGGTGTTGCAGGACTTGGCTTCGGAAGCCTAAGTATTTCTTTAATTCTCTCAAACAGGCTGTAAATTATCACAACAGATTGCAAGTAGCCTGAAGAGAGAAAGCCCGCTCTCCTCTTTAAAAAAAATTCCACCCCCACCCTCTTTGCAAATAACCTCAAGGACAAGTATTACAGCTGGTATCATAGTGCGTCTTTTAATAAGAGCAATACCAACATTCTACAGCATGTTTGGATGTATATCTTATTTTTGGCCAGAACATACCAGAAACAGCTTTTTTTCTCAACCTTTCTACAACATCATTTGCAATATCTGGACATTGTGATTAGCATTGTCCTCACTAAGCCTACTTCTTGAAATGGCAAGATGGAGCACCTTCCTATGAGCAGTTAGCCTAAAAACTGGCAAAGTGGTACACCTACCCACAAGTAAATTGCTTTCATAGTCCCTCTGGTGGTTCATTGATCCTCTACGGCAAATATGTAAACACTCAAACAGCGGCATAAGAACAAATATGTTACCAAGAGAGCAAATCCCCATTTTATATTAGCTCACTTTCCTGGGTAAAATGGGGATTTGCTCTCTTGGTAACATATTTGTTCTTATGCCACTGTTTGAGTGTTTACATATTTGCCGTAGAGGATCAACTGTCCATATAGGGCAAAATAGGCAAGCATATACTAACTTTCCTCTATTGGCATGAACAAAAGGGGTGGTTCCCACCCTTTATTTAGAAGGCTTGGGACCTTCGGAAAAGTGTATACACCCTACTCCCCATCAGGTTTCAATCTAATTAAACTACATAGTATGCCCATTGAATTGGCTTTGAGAGTTCTCAGAGGTAAAGAGTGCTGTACAGGAAGTATTATGAAACCCACTGTAGAAACAATACCATGACCCATTAGTGGCCATTAAACTTTGGACCGTGTACCCCAAAGAGGCACACAACCTCCTTTTTACACCTTGCACCCTTCTGCACCCACACCCACAGCAGGAAAATCAAACCCCACCTTTGTTATTTACAACCCTCTATTTTATTTTGTAGTAGGAAAAGCCCACCCCAAAACATGAATCTCTAGGAGGGAATTCAGATTAGAAAGAAATGACTAACCCACACGTCCTGGGTATTCCAGTACCATGGACAAGCTTCTGGTTCACAGAAGACTCCTAGAGGAGTGTCCTTCACTTTGGAATAGGTAATAGCTGTACTCCAACTTCACTCAGTTTTCTGTCTCTTATCTTGCCTACCTAACTCTCCAAGCAGCTATCTGTGCTCCCTCGGGCAAAGGTCTCATAGACACTTTGGTCTTTTGTTACAATCTGATTAGGCTTCTTGTGGTCTGGCTGGCCCTTACCACCCTCCTATGCCCTTATTTAGTACTGGCTTCCCCTCTCTCATCTCCTGATATCACCTGTGTGCCTAGTCTTCCACATCTCCTATTTACTTTTTAACTACACTTCAGCTTGCCCAATCTAGACATTATGGCTTAGATTCTGACTAATGCTCCATGAACAGAAGACCTCCTTCCATCTGTGGAAAGGACTCACATCTAGCATAGGCTTTGCTGGAGGACGAGAGGGGGAGGCAATTTTCATTTATTCCCTTTCCCCTCTGCAACCCCCTGCACCACCTCCCCACTGCTCCAGAAGGTCCCCCAAATCTCTGCACCAGATTTTCAGGGGTGCAAGGCAAACACTGACTCCCCTCATTTTTTGCTGGTGGGACAGTCCCATTAGTTGGTTAGGATTCAAGCCTATGTATGTATGTATGTACTCTTCCAATTTTTATCATAAACTGTGTATTTATGTACCTTAGCCTCTGGCTCGTCATCCTTCTCTCTTTTGTTTCCCACATGGAAGTTTTACTTCCTGGCGCACAATGGCTTGAGGATGAAGTATGCCCAGCACATGTCATTTGGGTGTACGTGTGTATTGCCATGTATGTGTAGACAAGACCACATGGTAACAAATGAGACAAGAGAATCAACAAAAGACAAATAAAAGCAGAACGAGCTACTATGGAGAGGGACTGATGCAGATCAGGTTGCCATATTGCTACCCAGAGATCACACCTTTACATTTAACAATCCATATGCATCAGGAGGCATTGCTGCTGTTCACCTCCTACATTCCTGGTCTTGTCACTCACCTCCTTCCCTCATCTCCTGAAGCAACTAAGGGAGGGGCCAAAGTTCAGTGTGACAGAGCACATGCTTTGCATGCAGAATGTCCCAGGTTCAATCCCCACCTTCTCCAGGTAAGGGAAGGGAAGATTCCTGCCTGAAAACCTCAAGGGCCGTGGTCAGTCAGTGTCAACAATACTGGGCTAGATGGACTAATGCTCTGACTCAGTATAAGGCAGCTTCCTATGTTCCTAATAGGACCTGGGCAGGAGGTACAGCAGCAGTGTCAAGATTGGTGGTCTGGAGGGCAGCAGACAGTTGGACAGGGATGAGCAGTCCAGGTTCAGCTCAGACTGAGGAGCAAGGCCAGAGTTAGCAACCTCATAGGCCCAGATAGAACTCTATTGACTCTTTGCGTCACCTGATGCCAGCTTGGTTGGCATCTGCAATACCATCCTTTGGCCATTTCACTTGTGAATGTTGAAGCAAAACAGACAGCACGCAAACTGTGAGGGTGGTACAAGTAAGGGTGGTACAAGGCAAGTAAGGTGCCTGAATCTCACTGCTGGAGTCCCTGATTCAAGAGCCCTGATGCCTTACATGTTGCATATGCTTTGTTAAAAGTATCCACAGAGAACTGCCATCAAACTGCCTTGTCATGAAAGAGGGCGTTGTCTGAACCAAGAAAGTCCAATAATATCTGCAAATATCTTTTGCCTGTCTTCTGGCAGCCTGTTTTGCCAACAAACTTCCACCAAGTTCTCCAACAGGAAATGCACTGCCAAGAATTACTCAGAAGCTTTAGTAGCGCTTCAGATTTACATATTTGTAATTTGACCAGGCCATTCCTACCCACCTAGCCTGTCTCAAATTCTTCATTGCAGGGCTCCAAAATCATTAAATAAAGAACCGGAACATTATTGGGCACATGATACCAGATACTTTTTACTGCCTAGAAATGCAGACACCTCTATGAAATCCTGAACAATTATTTTAGAATAAGCCAAAATAGGGGCAATGACTTTTTTGTGACTATATTTGCCACTGTGAAAACGGCATCCCTTTTCTCTAATTTTCAGGGGATGGGGCCATGAACAGAGCTGAAAGCAGCTGCAGTTATTTTTCCCCAATAACCATTCAGAGTGAGGTACAGTTTCCTGTCCTCACTCTGAATTAGTGCTGTGACATTATCATGCAGTGAAATCTGATTGGCTATATGACACCATGATATCAATAGCTGACTACAGGATCTACGGTGACTGGGAGCAATTAGTCAGGAAAAAGACAACCCAAAATAAGACTCCTATTATGTTTTTTTTTTTTAATTACCCCATTCTTCAGCCAGAAAAGGGTTCTCAGGCTTACAAAGATCAATAACAAGCCAGCCCCTGCTTGGTTACAATCTAAGAAGGCACAGCACAAAAGGAAACCAGAGGGAGGGAGAGGAAGAAAACAGGAAACTGAAGCACTAAGCAGAAGATCAGGGAATCAAGCAACCATGTACAAGAGATAAAAATTGCGGAGAAGAGGAAATTCCCCTCCCCACAAATCTTCCATTTTATGCAAAAAATGTTTCAGCACAAAGGTTTGGTTTAGTCCTAACTATTTAGACTTATAAATAGTTAATAAAGACTACTCTTGTCTTTGTGTAAGGCCTATGGACAGATCCAGATATATACAAGTCCCATTGAAATAAATGGGTCTTAACTATATCATTAAGCACTCATTTTCACTGGATTCTGACTCAATTAATTTGCTCACATTTTTCCATTATTATATGCATTAGTTCTGAAAGTCTGGAGAAGAGTGAAAATAATATTCTCTGAGGTATAACACATGCCTCTTTGGACACAGTAACTCATCCAGGGTTAAGGCTAGAAATGTTAAAACTGTCTCATAGCTTGGTCTTTCCAGTGACATGATATAAACTTCTTTTAGGCTAGCACAGGAAAGTCATGAACATGGGGTAAGCTGAGAGAAAGATTATTTCCCACGTTTGATCTGACATGGGGAAAATATCCCCCATGGTTGTTGGACCCAATAAAAACAAACTGCATGTACAAAGTGATTTGTTGGGAAGAATCAATGCTGTATATTTTAAAGACATGTTATAAACAACATGATATAAGCAAGAAATATTTTGTTATTTTAAAAAAACCCATAAATGTTTTAAAAGTTTGCATCTATATGTGGACGAATCTTTTCCATTTAAAAACTGTAATATGAAGTTTCACTCATACCACAGCAATAGGAATTCAAAGTGGTCTAACTAGATTTATGCCCTCTTTCCCAACCACAAGTTTATATTGCCTCTATTAACAGTATATTTCAGTCTTTGCCTTCCTATGGTTTTAGCAATAGGGGTGTGTGCGCACACACATACATGTGTGTGTTGATTTTGAGTGGTGAGGGCTGGGATAAGATAGGCATGCACAGAGAGAATTAGTTCTACATGAATCAGGGTAATGTATTCCCAAGTCCTTCTGAATTTATAGAATGATTTTCAGATGTGGACTCGGATTTTGCAGGTGCAAATTTACATCTGTAATTAACTGTAGACAAAATGATGTTGCAGACATCCAAATAACTACCTTATTTGCAAGCTTATTCAGGTAATTAAATTTCTAAGTGCACCAAATCGCACCTACAAAATAAGAGGCTGAGTTGTGGCCTCAGGAAAAAAACCCTATGTTTTAAAGAGCTACAAATACTTAAATAGCGCATGAAATGGGAGGGTGGTTGTGTTCTGACAGTTTTTAAGAAAGTGGAACCACTTAAGTTAATTGTCTGTATTGCCTCATTTGAACACCTGTTGAGTTTAATTGGCTAGCATCTGGTGCTAATTGTGGGGAAAGTGGAGGATTACTAATTGGTTGCCTTTTAGATTGTTTCATTTTCTTTTGTCTTTCCTTCAAGCTTTTTCAGTTCAGATTTTAAGGGAGTACATGTCAGTAAGATTCAAAGCACAGAATGAAACAATACGCCCCTCCATCATGTGGCACCCAGCATATGTCGGAAACGTATTTTCCACTTTGTAATCTCCACTAGAACCTCCTCTGAATGGCAATACTCCCACACCACAGCCCCCAGAGGGAAATAAAGGTTTGTTGAAGAAACTGTCCAAAAAGCTGTTCAAAAACTATAGTAATAGGTGAAAAAATCTCTTATGGTAGTTTGTGTGCAGTGAAAAAGTCATGAATATGTACATAGATGGGACATAGTGGAACTGCCGAAGTGTTAACTGGTAAACAATTTGTGATAGATGGAGCATGCAAAACCATGGAAACAATGGGGAACACACTTCTGTGCTCAGTAAGGGCAAACATCTGGTCAAGGAGAAGGCAAAAGGGAAAAAAACAAAGGAAAGAAGAAGTCTCAGTAGTTGAAAATTAAAATCTGCTCAGTCATGAATGGTGGAAATACTCACTCGTGATGAAATATTCCATCAAGTATGGGACTATCTTGTTGTAGCAAAATGTATGATTTTATAAACTAGCAGATTATGTATTATGAAGACAGATTTATGCAAAATCACAAGCACTGTGCCTCTATGTGGCACTAGTAAAATGCACAAATTAGTTTCTCCAAATTCTTTTGTACATTAACCCTTGAGAGCTAGTCATCAAACATTCTAAGGATATATATATAAATTTGGTGTAATCCTTTTATTTTAGTTACAAACTTCAAGAAATTAAGAAGTACTTCTATCAATCTGTGGACACAAGGATATACACTGGACAAGCTTAAATTTAGATAAACAGTATAAGCCAACCAAACAATGCACAATACGTCTAGAAAGTTTCTACCAGTGAATGAAGAAAAAACAGTACTGATGGTGAAGTAATGTACTTCTAACTCTGTCCTGAAGGATGGCTAGCCACCAACAGTACCATAGATTTTTAAGATGACCATCTCCAATACTTTGCATTCAATAGCTACTAGCAGGTTCTGTAAAAATTCTGTCCAAATGATTAATATTTCAACAACTCTCTGTCACCAAATTCTGTAAAGCTTTTTTGATTGCAAACCCCACAGTTCTGACATATTAGGCATTTCCAAGCTAAATTATTGAACACCTTAATTATTATTGTGATAATTACTAGTTAATGTGTTCACAATTAATTATTAACTATTATCTTAACTATGATCATATTACACCAGTACTTTGGATTTGCACCGGCTTTCAGTCTATTTCTAGGCCTGGAGCAGGGGGAGAGGAAATTATGTACACCTGTCCTGGAGCATACATTTCCCCCAATTCTGGGGGTTTGTCAGGAGAATGGGAATCCACCCACAGAATGCCCCTTTTTGTCTCTACCAATGTCAGAGCTCTGATATCGGAGACGCAAAGGCTGTGGAAGTTTCCACAGCAGCTGGAAAAGAGGTTGTGAAATTAGATCTCCACCTCTGAGTTCAGATGTCTCTCTCCACACTTGGAGGGGGAGATCCAAAACATCCTATGGCCCCTGGGATGATCTCCCAGGGACCAAAGAATCACAGCCCAAAAGACTGGGAACAAATAGAAATGCATAAAGTCTGGAAAAGTAATCCTAAGTACATAAAATTGTTGTGAACTGTCCAGAAAGCTTCGGCTATTGGGCGGTATAGAAATGTGATAGATAGATAGATAGATAGATAGATAGATAGATAGATAGATAGAATCTTATTGATTTAAATTATTTTTGTGGAAATAATTATTTCTATTATTATCAGTGATCCTCTAGAGTAGTGGTTCTCAACTGATGGGCCATGGACCACCATGGTGACTTTTCAGTGGTCCACATGAATATATAACTGTATAAAATTAAATACAGATACCATTGTCAGAGAAAGTTTGTGAGTATCTATATTTATACAGTTCAAATAAAAACGTTTTAGAGTCGGTGTGTTTACACAACTTAACCTTCTTTACAGGACGAAAACAGTGCAATAAAACAATGTGCTCTTCTCCCATTATTTACATTTGTACACTTTCGTAAAACAGAAGTGCCACTTAATGGCTGGTCCATAACTAAAAACTTACTTTTGGCAGAATAGTGGAAGTGACCTGTCTAGGTACAACACAATATAGAGACAGATAAATGAGTTATCACAGACCATCAGTGAACAAGTTGTGGATAAAATAAAGACGTCTCCACTGTTTGCCATACAATTGGATGAATCGACCAATGTCGTATTGTGCTCTCAGCTATTGGTGTTCGCATGATATATAGTCGAGGGAGACTTCAAATATGAGTTTATTTTTTGTAAGACTCTTGATACCACCACAAAGGCTCAGGATGTGATGGAAATTGTTAACAATTTCTTGAAGTGCATGGTCAGGATTGGGTAAATCTTGTGGGTGTCACCACTGATTGTGCACCATGCTGGTCTCAAGATCAGGCTTCCAAGTGTTGGTGAAACAGCATGCTCCAATGGTAACCAGAGCTCATTGCTTCATTCATATGGAAGCTTTGGCATCACAAAGATTGCCTGATAAACTCTATACCATTTTCAAAGGGTTGGTGAAAGTGGTGAATTACATCAAATCATCAGCTCTGAACACCAGGCAGTTCAAAAGATTTTGCCAGGACATGGGTTCTGACTTCGATGTGTTGCTATTCTACACTTCTGCATGGTGGTTGTCAGCAGGAAACGTACTCATCAGAGTTTTACAGTTGAGAGAGGAGTTGGATTTGTTTCCCCAGGCTCAAGGGAAAGAGGAATTCCAAAATGTGCTGATGCAGTCAAATTTAGAATTTTCATATCTTGTCGATTAAACAAACTGAATCTTCAGCTGCAACAGACAGGTGCAAATCTGTTCTCTCACCAAAGCATCATCAAAGCTTTTCTTGACAAATTGGAGCTCTGGATGTTAAGAGTCAAAGGCAATAATTTGGTTCAATTTCCATGTGTGGATGCTCAGGAAAAAGGAAGCCATTCGGACACAAATTGTTGATCATTTACGGAAGCTAAACAAATTCCAACAATACTTTCTGGAGGTGGACAGGACAAAGGATGGATTATCTTTCATCAGGAATCCATTCATAACGGATGTTAATATTGTTCCAGAGGATCTGCAGGAGGAATTCTTGGATCTGAAAAATGATTTTGCAACCCAAGACATGTACGAGCAGTCTACCATAGAGAAATATGGTGGCAGTATGACCGGGAGTTACCCAAATCTGTCAGCACCCACAGTCAGATTTCTTTTGCCATTTGCAGCTACTTATACGTGTTTTGTGGTTGTTGCACGTTAAGTCCAAACAGAGGAATCAGTTTGCAGCGGAAAGCGATATTTGTTGTGCATTATCAAGTACCACTGCAAACACTGAAAAGCTTGTCAGTGAGAAGAGAATCTAAACATCTAATAAATAAATAAATTTCAAACCAAAATGTGTCTGCTCTTTTTAATCATGTCTCAACCAAATAAATAAATAAAGGAGGTGGTCCACGAAAAATTTTTGATTGGCCTGGTGGTCTGTGGACTGAAACGAGTTGAGAACCACTGCTCTGGAGTCACCAAAACTTCAGATATAGTGAAAAAAAATAAATTCTGTAGGTTACTTATAATGAAATAAGGCTCTATTTGCTTTCAACTGAAGTTCTTTTCACATTCACCTAGATGTAAGTCCCACTGAATGTAATGGAGCTTACGTCTGAGTAGGCATGTATAGGATTCCACTGTAAAATGGATACTGGCTATTTTAAGACAATTGCTTTGGGGAACAACCCTCCATAAACTCCATTTAAATTAAATTTGCAGGAGTTCCCAGTGGATTGTGTCCTTGATTGTTTATTTAGAATGTACTGTGCTAGATTTGTTTTAATGTCACATCTTGTTACATAGAATGATGACTTCTCACTTACAACTTTTTGAGTCAGGTAGCTACAGTCTCCTGTTGGGAGAGTTCAATGCCACATGCATCAACTTTTAGGAGCATCATATATCATCTGGCATAAAGGGGTTAAATTTTTTTACACAGTAGAATCCTCTACATGATAAACCACTTTCCATGAGACACATTGGACAGTGTGAAATCTCCTAGGCTGTCAAGGCAGAAGTTTGAAGCCTGAAATGCTGTTGAACACCATAATCATACAGTAGAGCAGGAGTTTGAAAACTTTCTTCTGTTGAGCACCATATTCCCTTGGGAGCCTCGTGCTGCTGCTGCCAGAGCCAAAAGTGGGCAGGGCTACCCCCTTAACTATTCCTCTTTCTGCCATCCTCTTTTCTCTTCCCACCCCTTCCTCTCCACCCAGCAGGCTGCCGGGGAGGGAGAGAGAGCTTGGAGAGAGCTTTTGAAATAAGTCCAATAGTCAAATGAAATTAGTCCAAGGGCTGCAGATTGTCCACCGGCTTTCTTGGCATCTCTCAAAGTTAAGCTTCCAAAGGATATCTTAATAAACACAACACTGTATATACATTATAAATGAAGCCCTAACTTGTACTCCCTCAAAAATTAAAATGTTTCTTACTAACGTGTTTCCCAGTGGGAGGGCTCACACATCAAGCTAAACCACCCTGCGAATAAGCCACCATGGGTTGGTTGTTCACTTGCTAACCCAACAGATGACTGGGCTAGCTGTGGCTTGTTTCCCTGCTCATTCCCTCTCAGTCCTCCCACCAGCTCTGGCATGTATCCCAGGCGCCTTTGGGGCAAAACGTCTTGTTTCCTCAGTCCCTACCTCAGTTTTTGCCACTCTGGCCAGACGACTATGTAGCCATTTCCAACAACGCACAACAAAGTCACCCTGTCAGGTTCAGACAACACAACAACCCACCATGCGTGATCAGCCATGGTGGGTTGTTGTGTTGTGTGAACCACGTCATTGTCTTTTACTATCACAATCTGTTCCACACTACATCAACTTTTACTCCTTTCTTTTACAGTTCTCTGCCCAAGCCCCCTGAATCATCTGAAAGCTAATAGGGAAAAAATATTTTTACAAGTAAAACAAAAAATAAGAACATGTTAAAGAAAATAACAGGAAAAACTTACTGTTATCCACTGGTAGTCAAGCAGTTCATTAGCAGTGATTCTGTGGGCAGGGTCTACTTTCAGAAGCAACTGCAACACGTTTTTGGCTATAAAGAGAGACACTCTGTTACAGAGGAGCGTCAGACTTGCTGGCTGTTTGACATGTGTATTGTGCGCTATGAATGTAACTGGCATTACCCTAACATCTTGGCTCAAGGATCCATTGTAGTTCCAGAAGGCACAGCCTGAAAAGCTGCCAAGAACGCTGTTAAGGCTCTGGAACCGCTGGAGAGGCACAGGAGCCATAGAATATACTTTCTTCCTCCTTGATTACATTAAAGAAAGTTGTTCCCTGTGACTGGGAGAAACATACCTGATCGCCACGCCTGCCTGATTGCCACGCCACCACCCAGCCAATTAACCCACGAGGGTACCTTTGAATTGATCAATCGAAAACCCTAGCTGGAAGAATGGCCAAATCCTGAAGCATCTCCAACTCCCAGACAGATCAAGCACTAAGTTAGCACCCTTAATGATACCTTCTGTTTTTAATATTGTGCTATGCCACTGTGAATATACAGTCAGGGCCAGAAATACTGGAACAAGGGTAACTGTTTTGGCAGTTGGCCTCTGTACACCACCACATTGAAGTTGGAAGGAAACACACCCAGATGGGAGTGAAATCAGGACTTTCAGCTGTAATTCAAGGGGCTTGACAAAAGTGGGGCACTAACCAGTCAGGAAGTACAGCCAGTGGCATGCACACACACCCATCGTTGGTGGCTCATAAGTAATGGAACGAATGGCTGACATGCAGCTGCATGGCCAGGTGTGGCCTGTTTCCTGGGTACCCCATGACCAATCAAGCAGATAAAAGGCCTGGAGTTGGTTCTGAGTGTTACATGTGCGTTTGGTAGCTGTTCAAAGGAACTCCCCACCCAACATGAGGTCCAAAGAGGTGTCCATGTGAGTGAAGAAGGCCATCATTAGGCTGAGGAAACAAAATAAACCCATCAGTGAGATAGCAAAAACATTGGGAGTGGCCAACACAACAGTTTGTAACTTCCTGAAAAAGAAGGAATTAACTGGCAAGCTCAGCAACAGCAAAAGGCCTGGAAGACCACGGAAGACAACTAAGGTGGATGACCACAGAATTCTGCTCATGGTGAAGAGGAACCCTTTCACAACATCTAGCCAGGTCAAGAACGCTCTTGTGGAGGTAGGCATGTCATTGTCAACATCTACAGTCAAGAGACGGCTTCATGAATGTAAATACAGAGGCTTCACAACAAGGTGCAAACCACTGGTAATGCTCAAGAACAGAAAGGCCAGATTTCACCACAGATTTTCATCACCAGCAAACATCTAAAAAGCCTGCCCAGTTCTGGAATAAGATGCTTTGGACTGATGAAACCAAGATTAACTTGTCCCAAAATGATGGGAAAAGTATGGAGAAGGAAAGGAACTGCTCATGATCCAAAGCATACCACATCATCTGTCAAACATGGTGGAGGCAGTGTTATGGCATGGGCATGTATGGCTGCCAATGGAGCTGGGTCACTGGTGTTTATTGATGACCTGACTGCTGATAAAAGCAGCAGGATGAATTCTGAAGTATATAGGGCTATACTTTCTGCTCAGATTCAGCCAAATGCTGCCCAACTGATAGGATGCTGCTTCATACTGCAGATGGATAATGACCCAAAACATAGAGCAAAAGCTACCCCAGAGTTTCTCAAGGCAAATAAGTGGGATGTTCTTCAATGGCCAAGTCAGTGACCTGATCTCAACCCAATAGAGCACGTTTTTCACTTACTGAAGACCGAAGGCAGAAAGACCCACAAACAAGCAGCAGCTGAAGGTAGCTGCAGTAAAGGCCTGGCAAAGCATCTTGAGGGAGGAAACTCAGCATTTGGTCATGTCCATGGGTTCCAGACTTCAGGCAGTCATTGACTGCAAAGGATTTTCATCCAGGTATTAAAGGTGATCCTTAAGCTTGAAATGATGTTGATTTGTTCTATTACTTATGAGCCACCAATGATGTGTGTGTGTGTATGCCACTGGCTGTACTTCCTGAATGGTTAGTGCCCCACTTTTGTCAAACCCCTTGAATTACAGCTGAAAGTCCTGACTTTGCTCCCATCTGGGTGTGTTTTCCTTTCAGCTTCAATGTGGTAGTGTACAGAGGCCAACTGCCAGAACAGTTATCCTTGTTCCAATATTTCTGGCCCTGACTGTATACAGTAGCTAGATGTTAAACTATTTTAGGGGCAGGAAACTTCCCGAAGTCTTCCATTCAGTTGTCAGAACCAAAGTATGGTTCCATTTGTTTTAAACCATCATGAGTACAGCCTCTGAGCCATCTTAGTTCACATTGTTTCAAACTGCCTTGACATTTGGGCAGTCAATGTTCTTTCTTTGTTTTAATAACGCTCCCTGTGACTCTTTCCCAGCCTGCTTCTCCACTCTACTTTGGTGCCTACCCCATGTTTCCCCATGTTTACCCCATCATGGCCTGCTCCAGTTGGACTCCCCACCCCCAGCTAACTGCCATCCATGGCCCTGTGGGGAAGAAGAAAGAGCGAGGGAGCAGGCAAAGGGAACATCAGGGCCTGCTCCAGTTGGACTGCCCCTCCTTTGGGAGATGAGAGGGGGGAATAGGGCCATCCCACCAGCTCTGCTGACAGTCCACCTAATTCTTTTTTCTCCTCTCCCCATTGCCTTTTCCTTGTGTATTGTGTCTTCTTTAGATTGTAAGCCTGCAGGAAGGATCTGTCTTCTTTGTTCATTGATTGTAAGCCGCTCTGGGAGCCTTTTTTGGCAGGATAAAAAATACAATAAATAAATAAATAAATGTTTCCAGGGCTTGAGTCTCCCGCTTTCCTGCCTCATTTCCCCAGATAGACCCATTGCTTTGTATATCCAGAGAGAGAGAAAGCTTTACCTCCTGGTAAATCACCCTACTGAGACTATAGCCAGGTTCGACACATACTGCAGCACAAACTGTGAGCTCTGTCCAGCCATTTTGGTACCTTGTAGGGGACTGTAACTCAGCTATGCGTGAGTTGTCCCTTCTCAGTCCAAAGATGGAATTGTTCCCACAGAGAGCGTTAAACAGTATTATTTATTACATCTCTATACCTCCCAATAGCCAAAGCTGTAGGAAGCAGCTACCTAAAAGCCTCAAGCTGAACAAACAGTCTTCGAATTGTACTGAGAATTCTAAGGAGAAGCCCGTGTTAGCAGAACTCTCCACTAAATTTATTTTTAACCAAAATTGTGGTGGCTCCAGGGTCTCTAATAATAACTTAGCCTTCGTTTGGTCTCTCCATCATCATCCATACATCAGCCTTTCTTCTAGATGTCTGTGGACAACATAGCGTAGCCCGTTGTCAGCAAGGCCAGATGGGTTTATTACCCCAGTTTTGAATTTGGAACTAAAGCAAGAAACCCAAGGGTAGTCTGGGCTCATAGCATTTTCCTAATTCCTGGCAACCAACCAGGAAGTGAAGTCCTTTTGGGTTCCCCTTGCTCTGAAGTCAGGTAACTGTAGCTGCTCTGCTCTATTGCTTTTCCTCTCCTCCTAAATCTATCCTTTCCAATCCCGAGGTCCACCATTTTCACCAGCACTTGAGCTTCCTTGGTGGTATAACCTCCCAATCTCCTTCTCTGCCATTTCCATAGCACCACCTTCCTCTTATTTGGTAAACACTAATTTTCCCAGTCTTCATCTTTCTCTATCTTTTCTGGTAGGCCCATTAGAACTAATATTGTTCCAACTAATAATGTGCTAGGGGGTGAACAAGCCATTTTTCTCTTCTGTAATGAATGTGCATGTGTATGTTTTGGGAACACAGATCTGTAAAAAATGTCTAGATTTTTGGACTTTGAATGAGTGTTTAAGTTAATTTCCCCATTTTAGAACTAGCTGATCCCCATTTTAGTAAGAGCATAATGCATAAAGCTGCTGTGTGCACATCACACCTCTATTTAACCCCCCCTTTAGAAACCTGTTGGTCATTACATTATTATCATCATCATCATCATTAAACACTGTTTACATCTCCTCCACCACCACTACCACCACATGTGTATATAGATCTGCCAATCTGAGGTTGACATTTCATGCATCTGGTGACGTGGACAGGATCCAAGAAAGTTCATGTTAGCATAAATTTGTTAGTCTTCAAGGTGTCAATAGATTCTTTGTTATCTTTGCTGCAACAGATTAACACAGCTAACCCTCTGGAAATTAAATTGATTTGACAACTCTCTCAAAATAGACTCAGGGTGTCTTAACAACAGGGATTAAAACATATAAAAATTTAAAACAATTTAAAAGAGCTAAAACCAATTAGCAATAAAATACCAGAACTCGATAAAACAATAAATTAAGAAGCCCCATCATATGCAGTCAAATGCCTGGGAGTAAAGTCTTAACCCGGTGCTGAAAAGATGAGAAGGGTGGCACCAGGCAGATCTCACTGGGGATATCATTCCACAATCAGGGAGCCACCAGCAAAAAGGCCCTCTCCCTTGTTGCCATCCTCCAAACCTCCCTCAAACAAGGCACTTGGAGGAGAGCCTCATATGTTGATCATAGTGTATGGGTAGGTTTATACCAGGAGAGGCACTCCATCAGGTATTGCAGTCCTCAGCTGTGTAAGGCTTTATAGGTTAAAACTAGCACCTTGAATTCGGCTTGGAAACGTACAGGCAGCCAGTGCAAGTGAGCCAGGATCAGTGTTATATGTTCAGACCTTCTGATTTCCACTCTCAATCTGGCTCTCGCATTTTGCACAAGCTTCAATTTCCAAACAGTCTTCAAAGGCAATCCTATGTAGAGTACACTGCAGTAATCTTACTTGGAGGTTACCAGATCATAGTCTACTGAAGCTAAGTTATCCCTGTCCAGATAGAGGCATAGCTGAGCCTCTCTGTGCCACTGAAGCCACCTCAGCCTCAAATGACAATGATGACTCCAGGAGAACCCCCAAGCTACAAACCTGCTACTTTAGGAGGAGTGCAACCCCTTCCAGAACAGGACACACACATCATGTGTCATTGTGAATAGGAACGTGCACCTTAACTCATAAACCTCGTTTCTGTAAGCTGTAACAGACACATTTCCCAGTTGCTTCTGAGTGTTTTAATCCTGCAGAGTATTATACCTCTAATGCTGTGAAGCTAATTCACAGCAACCATTTTGTGAATTTTCCTTAACATCAATTTTATATTTATGAGAAAACACATTACTTAATGTTACTAAAAAGGTCAAAATATTGCAATGATTTGCTGAATTTCATACTGGTACTGTTGTTGCTTGCTTTGCTGTATAGTTGTCTACTTACCAGCCTCACTGACTGATTCCCAGTTTGAATGTTTAAAATGAAGATCTCCTTTCTTTATAACTTCAAAAAGTTTTTCTTCGGAGCCTGCCATAAAAGGTGGCTCACCACATAATCTATTTTGGGAGGGAAAAAAAGGAAGTCTGCTTTATATTCTGATTCTGTAAATATATCCCTGCTTTCCTACCAATGTCTTTATGTGTAAGTTCTACATTTTCATTTTAGGGTAGCATTTTTCATGGTGTTGAATGATTCTGCTTGGGTAGCAAACTGCCCAGGCAGAACATCATCCATTGAGGAGCAGAATGTAATCCATAATCAATGAAACCAGAGCAAAGCAAAGCAAAGCATCCTGGGCTAGGATGAGCAGAGAAGTATCAACTGCTTACTCCTCATTCCTCGTAGTCAAATATGGCAAAAACAGTATGCAACAGACTGACCGAAATGTCTGTTATTGTGATTATCTAAGCCAGGATATCTAGGGCTCACAGTCAATCAGAAGACTGGGCTTGAACCTAATCAAGAGTGTGAGAAACCTTTGAAGGAACAAGAAAAAGTTCTACTGCTTCCTAAGCATCTACCCATATAGAAGGAGTTGGGTTCAAGTGCATACAGAGCTTCTGCATGACTGAGAATATGTTTTCTACCATACAGAAGCTTATGTTCTCCTTTCAAGCCCTGAGATCAGTGGATGAAGCATTGCTCTCAGTGCTGCAATTTTGGAACACCACCCCCAAGGAAGCTCAGCAAGACTTCACTACGTAGTTTCAAGCAGCAGGCAAAAGGATTTTTATGTTTAAAATGTATTTATCTTGTGCTTAGGTGTGCTTCCTACTCACCCCTCCCCTTCTCTCCTCACCTCGAGCAGTCAGCTTCGGTGTTCCTATCGGCTTATTATACCACAGTTTCCTATTAAACTAAGGTTTAATTGCTACCTACAGGCCAGGATAAGAAACCATGGCTCATTCTCAGCCTGGTAAACCATGGTTTATTGGACCAAGACTATAATGGCCAAACCAGGCTGGAGATTCCTCATATTGAAAATAGTTCTCCTAGTTGTGCTGCTGTAGGTCCTTGCTTGTACTGGGCTGTAAACATAAAAAAGCGCAGTAGTGTGCATGGCACAACACAAAGGGAAAGAATCATATTGGTTCAAAAACAATGACAGCAAGGCAAGATAATCTTGGGAGCAACTACAACAAGTCTCATTTCCCAGCCTCCTCCAAACAAGTTCCAGAAGAGTTTAGAGAAAGGAGGAACTCCTAGAACAAAACCTCCAAACATAGTGATACACAAATTCTGTAACTGTTCCTTAAAGCAGAGAGAAAATGGTTTTTAGAGAATTCTCTTTGTTGGTTTCCCCCCAAAATGAGGGAAGAGTACCCCTCAGTAAGAACACAACAACATAAGGTCTATCTAGTCCAGCATTCAGTTCCCACAGTGGCCAATCATATGCCTATAAGATGCCCACAGCAGGGAACTACCCATCATGGAGTGATATTTTTATTGTATAGCTATGAAAAATATGATGATGTATTTGGGTATCAGATTCATACTTCATGCTTTGTTTACATCTGAGTGTGCATTCAGAATGATTTTAAAATAATATAAAACATCCAGATGCAAATGAAACTGATTAGCAGACCACCTTTATCATTCTGAAGGACTCTTCATGTCCTGAATGGCTTCAAGCCCACTCTTTTGACTGCCTGAAATATAGCCCCACTGAGGTCAGATCTAACCTGAGTCGTGAACATACTATGGGTGACCATGACAGGAAGGTCAGAACTATTCCACGGTTCCTGCCTAGTCTCTCTTCATCAGTCCCTTCCAGTTTCTGTCCTCCCTTGCATGCACCTCATCTTGCTAAAGACTGCCTCTTGGAATAACCACATCTATTCCAAGGTGATCTATGAACCAGTCTTTTTCCCAACTGGGCTTCAGTAATTGGAGTATTCCCACAAGCAACTAAACCCTAGATTTTCACTGGAGGATATCTCTCTAATGGGCACTCTCCTGATAATTAAAAATCAGAAAGTATACCTATTTGTCCGTATTTTAACAAAAAATTAAGGGCCTAAAGCAGGGATGAAGAATCTGCGGCTCTCCAGATGTTGATGGACTTCAGCTCCCATCAGCCCCAGCCAATGATCAGGGATGACAGGAGTTATAATTCAACAACATCTGGTGGGCCACAGGTTCCCCACCACTGGTTTAAAGGAATTCACAGTTTGTAACGTGAACACAAAGTCTCATATAACAAAAAAAGTGAATTGATCGCAAACAACAATTGAACAGAAGCATTAGGTCAGATTCACCAAATAAATTATTTGGTATTAATTTTAAGTTTATGTCTGTTCTCAAAGCAAAGAAGTAGCTTTTGAAAATGTTGTCACCTATGTCTGATGAATGCTGTCACTTTAAATCAGAATATAGAATCATTACTGTCAGACTTACTTAACTTTGTTCTTAATGAAAGGCCACAAGTATTTTAGCAATTTATTTTCAAATCACTGTACTTAATATGCATTTCAAAGACTTTTCTCAGATATCTTTCTCTTTTTCTCAACTGCTCAACTACAGGAAATTCAAATTCACAGCAGATACACTGGAAGTATGATTGTGCTGAATATCCTCCCATTTTCAGGTCAAAAATAATTACCTAAAAATATTTCCTGAAAATACTTTTTACAATTAGAATAGTCACCTTATTTGATCCATATTTTGTATGACTGTTTCCTTTCTATCTGCTGGTGCAACAGCACCATTTTTAAATGCCCATTACTGCTTCTCTCCACTTCCTGGATGGATCACATAAGTGATTCCAGCCAACTGCAGATCATGTAGTGCAGTGGTGAACAACCCTTTTTCTGTTGAGGGCTGCACTCCCTCATGAGTCATCGTTGGTGGTGGGCAAGGCCAAAGCTAGCAGTGGGGAGGGCCAGCGCCAAAAGTGAGTGGGGGTCACCCCTTTTTTTCTTTCTCTTTCTGCCACTTCCTTTTTCTTTCTCTCCCTGTTCCTTCTTGCCCAACGGGACAGATTGCTCATGCCAGAGGTCTGAATTAATCGCATGCAAAGGGATGCTGAAATTAGGCTGATGGCCATATGAAATTAGGCTACGGGCTGCATGTGGCCCAAAGCCGCAGGTAGTGCGCACTCCTGATGTAGTGAAATGTCACAGTGCTCCCTAGCCAATCAGATTTGGCTATATTATTATGAAACTGAGATTCATAATATGAAGTCAGTTGAGAATGAGGGCAATCCTTCCTGAATATGTCACATAGATGATCTCAGGCAATTGGGGATCAACAAAATAATTGGGGATGACATCACCACACTATGTAGCAGCCACAATTCCGCTAAATGGGGGCAAACAAAAGCAACTAAGAGGACGCAAGAGAGGACAATGTAAATGAATAAGAAAGCATCTAACAGATTAACAGAAAAATCATAGAAAGTGGGTGGCATTATTTCAACCCTGCCAAAAATGTTCCTGAAAAACAGGGAGGGTTATTTTTTCCAGCCCTTTTGGAGCCATGGTTGCTTTTCAGGATGTAGTGATAAAAATATTGACCAGAGATAATGCTAGGTTAGGCCTGTAGAACTTGTGATCTGCCAAGCCAAACACAGCCCTCTGGGAGCTCAATAAAAAAGTAATTGCTTGTCGTTTTACTGGTCCATGTTAAAATAGAAATGGAATACAAACTGCAGCTATGTTCCTTTAAAAAGTACCATAGTGTCATTATCCTATCATACAAAGGCATCACATGAAATTCAACATACATGAAAATGAATTCATATCCAGTCTTATGGCTTGGATTTTCTAGGAAGGGTCAAGATCAAGCCTATTGTGACAGATATACACTTGTTAGGAGAAGGCATGCCATCTGCACTATTGCTAGAAGGTTAATGCAGAGGCATCAAGAGCTACAACAACTGTCAGCTAGCAATGGCAACATTAAACATTCACTTAGAAAGAATGGCTCAGAAGTCTGTCCAACAATGGTGGGGTAGGCTGGTTATGAAAACTGCATGAAAATTAAAAGAATATCTTATACATCTCTTGAATATCATTTCCAAATATAATAAAAGGGGTGTGAACTCTATTCTATTAACTCTTAGACAGTATGTTTGATTTTTTTTTACTGTCAGTTGGATGAGGGGCAATATAATGTAACATTGTTATAATACTATTGTGATTATAAAATGCTAATTTAAAATATTTATATGTTAATTAAAGTATAATGTCAAGAGTCCTGAGCTGTGACTACAATCAGCACAATTCACTGTTCTCTGTTTTACCAGGCCTGTGAATTGTGCAGATTGCAGAAACAGCATAGAATTCGTATTGGCGAATCAAGTGATTCAGTTTCCCCAGCCCAATTTAAAATACATACAACTCTACTATATTGTGCAAATATGACTTCTTCAGTGGCAACATTAATACTGTAAAGTATGGCCATAAAACTGGAACTGCCTCAGCATTAAAAAGTTTGCAGAACACAGCATGTTCCACACATTTTTAAAAAGAGGAAATAAAACTGTGCATTGTACGTTACGGTATGCAGAAAAACTAGAGTGGATTGAGTTGGAGAAACAATGGTTGGGGGAGTTGCTCATCCCCCACTCCATCAGCTTAGGTGGGAGGACACTTGTTCTGACAGTGCATGTTCTTCCCCTTTTCCTCTGCTTGCACTTGGCCAGAGCAGAAATGGCCCTGCTGTTGTTGCTAGTCAGCCTTTTATCAGAGCCCAACACTGCTGGGAAGAACCTAGCTACATGGGGGGGGGGGCAGGCATACCCCCATTCCCCTCTCACGTTTGGACCAAGGTGGTACTCTTTGCCAAGAACAGCTGGTGAGAGAATGAGGCTGCATTCCACTAGGCACACTGTGACCTATTGCGGTATAGTCAATCCTCCTCTCTCCTTAGAAGAGCCATCTACGTCAAGTACAAGCAAAGGAAAAACTAAGTTGTGTTCCATCAGATACTTTTCCCCACATCAAAGAAGCTCTATTTGTCACCATTGGACCTTTTGCTTGATTGCTTAATTGAAAAGTATCACTAAGGGAAAATTATTATAAAATGTTGGTCCAAATACCAAATTTAGGTGTGTTGTTGTTTTTACAAATGTTTGAGTCATCTGCATGCATGATTACTGGTTTTATTTTATTTGCTTAATTAAAATATTTGCTGTCTCTTATACATAAACAAATGTATAAAACAGTAAATTATTGGGTATATAAAACACAAATATTTGTAATATACTGGACACGCTGGGTTGGATCTAGATTTAGTCATTCTTAGAACTGATCCATTGAAAACAATGGGACTCAATTTTAGGGTTGTGCAGGGATCCCCCCAACCTGCTTTGGAGGTCAATTCCGAGCTTCCAAATCAGTCCTGACCCGCCTTGGGCCAATCCAGAGCTGGGCCAAACCACATCAAAGCATGATCTGGATACTCAAAGCACTGCCCCCCGCCCAGGCATGCGAACCCTGCATCCCCCAGCCATCCAGTCACGCAAGCCCCCTGCTCCTACTTACCTGGACCCGTGGGGAGCGCCCACAGCCACCACCATCTTGCAGGGAGTCACCATGTTCTTTTAAACTGGAGACTCTTCTTCTTCCGGTAAGTAAATGGTACACAGATTGCTGCCGTGAAGGGGCCATCTATGCAATATCACAGGCATAAATGGGCCATTTATGCCTGTAATATTGCATGGATGGCCCCTTCAAGGCAGTAATCTATGCACCATTTACTTACCGGAAGAAGAAGCATTGCCATGGCGACTCCCTCCGAGAAGGCAATGGCTGTGGCGCTCTTCGTGAGTCTAAGTAAAGAGCAGGGGTATCGCACACCTGGGTGGGTGGCTGCCCGTATCAGGCCAAAGTGGCCTGAAGTGCTTTGGGAGTGGTCCAACCCGCTTCAAGGTGCTCCCAACCTGCTCCAGAACCAGATGGGTTCAGCCCAAATCACCCTGATCTGCTATGGGATTCGGGCCAAAGTGGTGCACAGCCCTACTTAATTTAGCGCTGAAATCAATGGAAGTTAAGTTAATCTGACTAACTTAAATTCCATTGATTTTAATGGATCTACTCTAAGTATGGCTAAGTCTGAATCCAACCCAGTGTATCAAACTGTGCAGTACAATGAGCTGACAGTATAAACAAATGGTTTGAGCAATAACATCAATGGAAAATGGTTTCCATTACTGTCAGATTTAAGCTATCATTAATAGAAAGAATAGATTATTTATTTATTTATTTATTTATTATTAAATTTATTAATCGCCCATCTGGCTGGTCACCCAGCCACTCTGGGCGATGTACAACATACAATAAAAACTGTTTAAAACAATAAAATTCTACAATAAAAACATTTTTTAAAATACCCTAACACACCCCAAATGCCTGCCTGCCTTATTTTCCATCAAGGAAAAGTTGTCAAGAATATTTTGACCCATAGCATCAGCTGGACATATACATTCTAAAGCTGTGATCGTAAGAACACTTACTTGAGAGTGTCTAGAGCTGAGGTGTATTGAAAAGAATAATTATTATTTATTATTTATTACATTTATTAATCGCCCATCTGGCTGGTCACCTAGCCACTCTGGGCGATGTACAACAAAACAGTTAAAACAATAAAATTCTACATTAAAAACATCATAAAAAATACCCTAACCCACCCCGAATGCCTGCCTGAACAACCACGTTTTTATTGCACGGCGGAAGCTCATTAAAGAATAATCATTCCTGTTACAAAGGAGTCAAGGAAAACAATCGAAGCAATGAAAAATGCCAGCTAGCAAGTAGCTAAACCAAGCATCAACTTTCAATTAAAAAATAATAATGCATAGTTACCTTCTTTAGGAGGGAAATTTTCATTTTATATAAACGTTACAAGCTACTTACAGCATATACATAATGACACCTATGCTCCAAACATCACACTGTTGGCTATAGTCATGTGCACTTATCACTTCTGGGGCTGCCAACCAAGCAGAAAAAATAATATCAATAATACAAAAAAACCTTTTAAATGCTTAAAACAAAGCACGTGCTGATGAGAATTACTTTATTCCTCCCCGAAGCAAAAAGAAAAGCAGCAGATGTTGAGATTAATAATGCACAGCCCTTAACAATTCATGCTGATGTGTCCTCACTTTGATCATTTAGGAATGATGACATTGTGACTAACTAATTGTGTTATTGGGTGGGCGGGTTCTAGCTGTAAACTGTGAAAACATTGTTTATAAAATTCTGATTGCAAATCCTTCATGACACCACATAAACACATTTCCATTTGGAAAACAAGTGTAGTGCATAAGGTTATGTACTGGATTTAAAGACAAGAAGGGCTTCTGTAAATATCCATCTAAGACAAATCCTAAGAAGTACATCAATTTAAAAAAATAAATAAGCTTTCAGAAAAGAAAAAAGGGCTTCAAATTGTCTGACTTGCTTTATATATTTATGCACATCCTAGGTTAAAAATGTACACATTAAAAAGTATTTACTAATCACTGGCCTGGTTGTTAAGATGAGATATGCATGAGCCCTTCACCTGCACACACAGCCACTTCACTCCTGCCTTCGTATGAGCCACAATGTTCATTTAAGCCTGCTAGGCCCAAGGAACCGCTGGATTCTGCAGGTTCTAGAGCAGCCATAATGGATTAGTATGGATGTCTGTTGTGGAAAAATCCAGCTTCATGTAAGCTGATTGGGGTTTTGCTGAATCTTAATTGTCAACTAAAGCTAGACCCTTGCAGTGTGGTTGATAGTGAGGTTCTAATAACTCACTTCAACTAGGGATGGCCTAACAAGCTCCACAATAGGTTCACAGAAAATGCAGAATCATAAACATTACTGGAATGTTTGGAAGAATGTGTATATGGGCTGATGTGTCGCATGCCAAGATGACCTGTGCAAAACTCTGTAGAAAACCAGAGTTCTAGTTACACTTCTCCCTATATATGCCTTGCGTAGGTTCATGCAATTGAGGAAACAGACGTAAAAGATGGGGGAGGAGGCATAATCTGGGATACTTTTCGATAATTTGTGTTTCCTCTCCCCTTTTATGGCTTGATTGGAGACAACTGGAACCTATCCCTCAGTGCACTGACTGGCTCTGATGGAGGTGAGAGGATCTGTGACCCACTGTGTTGGATTGATAGGCAGGAATTTTAATTCTCAGTTGGAATTAAAAGGTTAGAGTTGCTCTAATTGATTACTTTGTCACGTATTGATTGCTTTGTCAATGCCATTCTTAAGCCATTTATATTTTTGTTGTTTTACTTATTGCTTCCCTATGCCATTTTCTAATTATTCTCAATCATTAATAATAATACAATTATATATTATCTTCTATATGAAGATCACATTGTTTTCAGTCCTTATCAATAAACTAACTGATGTGTTTCAATTAAAATGTTGAGACTGGTCTTTTACACTGGTTATGCTTTACCTTCTGACCTGCTAAGTCACAAAGTGCAACTTCAAACTCAAATTAGACCACCAAATTAACAGTCTCTAGTTACCTATAGTTTCCCATTTCATACCAACCATGAAACTATGATTCAGTACAAGCCAGGATCTTAATCCAACTTCAAACCATGATTTAAGATCTTTGCTCATTCCAAAGCTGGTACAAGACTATTACTAGCTGAAGAGAATTGTTAGGACTACATTATCAACCACAATGCAAAGGCCTAACTTCAGCTGATAATTAAGATTCAGCAAAACTCCAAGCAGCTTACACAGAGCTGTATTTTTCCACAGTAGCCATCCATATTCATCCATCATGGCTGCTCTAGAACCTGCAGAATCCAGTTGTTTCTTGGGCCTAGCAGGGCCAATGTTTAATTGTGGCTCAAGCAATGGGAGGAGCGAAGGGACTATGTGTATGGAGGGGAATGTTCGGGTATATCAATGATCGCTCAAACGCAACCACAGAATATTGATGTCACCTAATTTATAACAACTGCTTTGGGATTAAGTTAGCTATGCTTAATCTGCTTCACTGTGGTACTGCAGGTCAGGGATTTGTTCAAAATTTCAGTCCCCATTTGTCCAATTTGGCTGCAAAAGAAATTTCCCCCAGGGAGAAGGGAAAAGTAAATGCTTCTTGCATTTATACTTCATCCTTTTTGGCACTTGAGCAAATTAACATTGTCTTAGCAGGTGTTACATGATTGCCTTGACTGCTAAATCTTTAGTATATGTAAGAGCTAACAGAATCCTTGCTTTCAGTACATTCAGCTCTTGCTTTGAAGTAATTAAGCAATGGCTAAGATACCATAAGACCTAATTTTGAAATGCTATTATAATATCCCAGTTCTTTCCCAATCCCTGATAAACAATCATCAGCCATCAATCAATCTTTGTTTTAAACCGTGGTTCATAACAAGGCAGGAAAGATGCTGTCCAGTGTCAAATACAGGTCAACAACACAGCTTATCACACAATACTGAATTTTAGAGCAAAACATTTCAATAACAACAAACTGCATTCAGCTTCGAAAAGTCTTCTCTAATTTTTCAACCCATCAATGCAAAGATAGGCTTTTATATGTCATATAATTGTCCTAGTTGTCATATAGTAATACTTTAGCTATTTCTTTCTGAAATCTTATTCTAGCTAGCAGGTGAGGAATGGAGTGGGCAATAGAACAGATATTGGACTAAGCGTTCTGTGTAGCAGAAATGCAGAGAATCTGTTTATATGAGATTTTAGTATATCTATTTTCAAGGATCACAGTAAACATGGCTTAGAACTAGAATGTGTAAATGCTCAGTGCAATGTATAGCTTGTCAGATCACAGAAGTAGCTTTCCATTCCATTCTTGATTTGATAAAATGCAGCCAAGGGAAAAATAAAGATGCCTGAAGAACTGCCATATCCTGTTGCCTAATCAAATCTTCAGTTCTGGTTTCTGAAGTGACTGTAGTTTTTTTTTTAAAAAAATATATAAACAACCCATACTCATATTATTTTCTAATATTTACATCACAATTTGATGCGTGTTTACTCTGGGCATAATGGGTGTTACCTCTATGGGACATAAGTGGGTTTAGGAATGCAGCCTAAATGTACAAAGAATTTCTGGAAAGAGGTATCTCAACTGACTGTTCAAAAATACATTTTTTTACAATCTAGAGCCATGCTTTCTTAGTTGTGCAATCCAATAATTAATAATAGATTAATTCTAGCAATAATAATAGGCTTCACTCCAGCCTCTGCACCGAAGAAGGATGCTAAATTACAAGGAGAAAGGACTGAAAGTATGCTTAGAAAACTGTTTTGTACCATTTTCATTTGGGTCAGGTTATCATGACCCCAAATTTCAGCCTCAAATACTAGCTGAAAGAACTTTTGCCTGAAATATTTTTATGGTTAATAGACTGTTTCCTCTCCATTGAACGACGCGTAGGAGGGCCTCCAAAGTTATTGCAGTTTGCAGCCTATTGACTAGGGGGTGGGCAGGAGATGAGCAATGTTCTGAAAATGGGCCCCTAGATATTTGAAAGACATTGGCTGAAATCATAAGCACACTTACTAGGAGTAAGTCTCAGTGAAATCAGTGGGACTTACTTCTGAATAAACATGTTTAAGATTGGGCTATTAATCTGTTCAATATTAAGGCTACTCAGCATCCATTTATAACAACGGGGGTTTTCCCCCAAATGCCACAACTTTCTCCTCCACCTGCATAGGACCACATTGTCCTTATAACACCAGTACTGAAACTTTTATGTTCTAAAAAGACCTTGGAAAGTGCTATTAACTATACAGTAGATATAATTATTCATACAGAGACTGAATAGAAGGGGTGCTCACTGGCAGCCTTGACAAACATTCTGCTAAACTGGGTGAGGATGAGTCAGCTCTCCTTTCAAGCCCACCCTCACTCTCAAATGTTCTAATAAGTCAAAGACTATACCCATCCATACCAGTATGAAATAATTTTGCCAATAACTAATCTTGATTAACTGAATCAAAGGCTGCAGAGAAGTCTATGAAAATGGAATATATGTGTTTTGGGGGTATATCCCAACCTATGTGAGTAAAAATCCATTTGCATAAGGAGGCTTTCCTGCCCCCCTCCTCCACACAGCAAACCCCTGCACTCCCCTCAGAAGCATTTCTTGAGGGTTGAAGGACTCTCAGAAAAAGCCTAGGATGTGGCTCTGGAGGTTGCAGTGGGAGGGAGGAATTATCCAAACTTGGGCAGAGGCAGCCTGTGTAACTGAGACATTGCTCACACAAGCTGTCTCCCCCTGATCTGGTTTGGTCCCTCCTTTCCACTGCAGCTCTCCATGCCACGTGTCAGACCTTTCATGAATGTCTCAGGAAAGGCTTTAGAGGGTTGCAAAGGGAAGAAGGGGAGCAGGAAAGCCTTCTTGCACAAGCAGACTTCCACTTGCATAGCATTGGATACAACCCTTTGAGTTCAGCAGTCTATTTAGAAATAAAGTGGTCAAACATGAAGCACTCTATGATGTTACTTCTCACCGCCCTAAAACCTTCTTGCTCTTCAGTCAGCAATTCACAATATTCAAACCAATTTTCCAATTTGTTTAACAAATAGCACTAGTATAGTGAGTCCACTCAAGGTATATTTTCCTGATTTAATGGGGGGAAGATTAGGATTGAAAGGATGGTTGAATCTTCTTGATATGCAAAATAAACTAATTAGTAGCTGACTGAAGCTTTAAGAAGCTCTCTATTGGCATAGATATTTTAAACTGTGAAAAGTTGCATTTCTTGCAAGTTATGAAATACTGAAGCATTGGTAAGCAATGGGCAAGACTAGGAGATTGTGTGTGTGTGTGTGTGTGCGTGTATGTATACACATACATATACACATTTATTTATTTATTTATTTCTATACCTCCCAATAGCCGAAGCTCTCTGGGAGGTTCACAAAAATTAAAACCACAGAGTGCAGCATAAAGCAATATAAAATATGAAAGCTTATAACTACAATATAACAATACAACCAGAATAAAACCTAGCAGCAATGCAGAGATTTAAAATACAGATTTAAAACTCCAGAGCTAAAAGATTAGGAAGCTAAAATGCTACAATACTGGGAGAATAAAAAGGTCTTCACCTGGCGTCAGAAGGAGTATAATGTAGGTAGGTGCCAGGCAAACCTCTCTAAGGAGCTCAGCCGGGGTGCCACAGCAGAAAAGTCCCTCTTCCTGGTAGCCACCCGCCTCACTTCCTTTGACGGGGGCTACTGGAGAAGGACCCCTGAGGATGATCTTAGGGTCTGGGCAGGCACATATGGGAGGACGCAGTCCTTCAGATAATCTGGCCCCAAGCCGTTTAGGGCTTTGAATGTTAATACCAGCACTGTGAATCTGGCCCAGAAATGGACTGGCAGATGGAAAAGCACTGGTGTAATGTGATCTCATTGGCCAGTCCCCTGCCTTATTTTGGACTAGCTGAAGTTTCCAGACCATTTTCAAAGGCAGCCCCTCGTATAACGCATTGCAGCAATCCAGACAAGAAGTTATCAGAGCATGGATACCTGTAGCTAGGCTATCTCTGTCCACATGAGGGCGTAGTTAGTATATCAGCCTAAGCTGATAAAAAGTGCTCCATGCCACTGAGTTCACCTGTGCCTCAAGTGACAACAGGCACATACCTAAATAAACGGACACCATCTATTCACTGCCTGTGAGCTACAAAATAACATTTAATTGATGAGACTGAATGGGAGTGATATCATATGAAGCACTGAACTTACCCATGTAGATAGGAGTCCCACAGGTAGACTGGAACATGCTTTCACTTCCTCCCATCTTTTGTACAGCTAAGCCAAAATCAGTCACCTACAGGAAACAGAACTCAACTGCTTTGAAAATTCCCTGATGATACGTAGCTGGAGCTCTTTTATTCATCGTAAGAGTTCATTGTTCTTAGCAAAACCACTTGAGTGAGAGCTAAAAGAATTTGATTAGATTTCTCAATCACATGTAGAACAGTGCATCTTAAGCAGAGAAAGCTCTTCACCAATCCTCCTATAAATATTCAGAGACTACTTTTAAACAACTTTAACCCTTACTTTGCAAACTGCACTAGTATTTGAGCATACATGAAGTGAGAAGGTTATTTGTAAGATTCAGGATAAGCAGATTCAGATTGATTTTTTTTTTTAGGGCTTGCATCAAAACTAATATAAAACATAAAAAATCTATTAAAAAAGCAAATGTTTTAATTAGGTTCCATTTTCATTATGTTTATTATGAGATCTTTAGGGGCAGAAAAATGGGGCACGGTAGATGCTAGTTGGGAAGCTCTGAGCAAGACAGATGGAATGCATGCGTGAACTGTCCCCAAGAGGAGCTTCGATTCATAGGAACAGAGGAAGCTGCCTTATGCTGAGTCAGACCATGGGTCCATGTAGCCTTGTGTTATTGACACTGACCGGCAGCAGCTCTCCAGGGTTTCAGGCAGGAGTTTTTTCTGCTCTACCTGGAGATGTCGGGGATCAAACATGGCACCTTCTGCATGCAAAGCAAGTGCTCCACCACTGAGCCACAACCCCATTCATGCACTACACTGGTTGAGGCAAAATGCATTTTATCATAGCATGCTGCGTTATTTACCACAGATAGTACCTCAGCAGTTCAGTTCTGTGTCAGCATGCACGTTATAAAATCCTCACAGCCATTTTATAATGGCTATAAAAATGGTAAGTAAGGACGATGTAATATATAATTTAGCAACCATCAAGAGCCAATTATTTCCATACAAATAAATGAGTGTAAGTTCTTGATACATTTAATGCGTTTAGGTAGTAAATACTTATAATACCCAAAGTCGACAAAGTAGAGAGTAGCTGATATGTAAAACATCGTATGTTTTTCAAAATTGCTAAAATGTTTAAATTAAATTGTCAGTGTACATAATTCATATTAATTATGACTCCCTCAGCTTATGGTTGCTAATGGCTTGGAACTATATCCAAAAGGTGTAAGAAGAAGAATAAGGTATACTTTTAGAAACATTTCTTTTTAAAATTATGTATAAGTATACTATTCTTCTTTCAACAAGCCATTTCACCAATAGCACTTGACTCCTACATATTTGTGAATTGTTCCTATGTCAGCCCCTTTCTTTTTGGCTTGATTACACCATTACACCTCAGTTTAAAAGCTACTAATAGTAATTTACTAGGAAACTTGACTTTTGATACCTGGATCTAAAAAACACACAACCAAAAGTAAAGTGTTGAAGTAAAGTGTTGCAATTTCTGGGCTTACCTTTATATTTAATTTCATTTCATTTTCTTCATCAATGTCACTGCTTTTAACTAAAATGTTTTCCAATTTCAAATCTCTATGAACAATATCTGTCAAGATGGAGAACAAAAAGCAAAAGTGTTATTTATCAACTGCGTTGAAAATATTCTGACAGAAATGTTTTAAACCCTTTTGATTGAGTAATTTATGAGCTCCACTTTCAGTGCCTTTTATCCTACATTAATGCACATAAGCAGACTCTGTATTCTTTCTTTTACAGAAAAAGCCTTGTCTGTACATTCCATACCAGGATCAAACTAAACTCATTCTTCTAATAAAGTGAAAAAAGAGAAATCTGCATAGATTTTATGACACTGAAGATGTTTTGTCACATGATTTACTTTAAAAGCCCCAATACACTAAATGAAAACATTCAGCTCGTTTCCTGTGTTCAGAAGGACACAGCATAAGGATCAACAGAAGCAGAGATGAGCAAATCTTTCTTGTTTTGTTCCATGTCACATTTACACTTATTCAGTTCAGGTTCACTGTAGTGCCCCCACAGTTCCGCTTTGCTGTCTTCCACCAACTCATGATTTTTCTCTTTTTTATATAAAAACAACAATCACCGTAGTATTTAATCACATGTTTATATGTGTTTATCTCTCTGTGCAGCATGGTGGAGAGGACTGGGCTCCATATCACTGCCCAGTGAAAGCATGAGCTACCCCCTCACACTCTCTCTCTCTCTCTCTGGGTAGTGCAGCAGGAAGGATCAATCCTCACCGCCATGGTGCCCAGAGGATCAGCGCAGGTACAGTATAGATATGCTCACTCACTTGCACTCTCCCTTCTGTAAGGCACAGTGGTGAGGATTGGGCCCAGAGAGACCAATCCTTCATACGGCACCATCCAGGGAGAGAAGCAGGGGCTATCTGCATGATATGACAGCCGACCGTGGGTTATTTAACGCAGTGAGGCTGTGGCACGAGTGGGACTCATGTGTCCACAATTCTGAATATGCAATCCCCACTTGGGGGTTGTTGTGTCATGTGAACCTGGCAAACATGGGTTATGCAAGAGTTAAACAACGGGAACCCCATGTCTGTTTTAGGGTTATACGAGGCTCGCATAGCCCACTCTCAACAGGGTCGCATGACACAACAACCCCCCAGTGGGGGGTTGCACATGCAACCTGACAAGCCATGGCGTATTGTCCAAACCCAGTCAGAGAGTGAGCAAGCAGAGATGGTGGCTGCTTCTGTAAGCAGCAGCTGCAGCCTCCTCTTGTTTATTTGAACCTCCACTGCTGGGCCTACTCCTCCCTGCTGCACCAGAGACAGGGGAGGCAGAAGTGATGGCTACTCCTCTGGACAGCCACGGCATCCACTCACTCAGGATGGCCTTGGTGGGCTCAATCCTCCTGCTGCACTGTCCAAAAACAGAGGTCAAGAGAACAGGTAAAGCCTCCCAGAAGGAGAGGGGAGAAAAGTGTATGGAATCAGCAGCAGCCACTTCTTACCATCAATCTTTCCTATCATGCCCCTGCCTCCCGCCACAAGAGGTAGAGGGCAAGTGAGCAAAAGGAGGCAGAGACTGCCTCACTCACCTGTGCTCTCCCTTTGGGGGATGCAGCAGTGGAGACTCAGCCCAGTGGTCCTAATCATCCCTGTCATGCCACCAAGAAGATGAGTACAGGTGAGCGAGAGGGGGGAGGTGCCTGTTCCTTGAAGCAACAGTTACTGCCTCTGTACTCTCTCCCTCTCTCTTACACACACACACACAGCAGAACTGCAAGGAGTATCAGGCAGGTGATGGTTGCAAACGATGGTCACTGGTGCATGATTTTAGATATAGGCAGGGCCAGCCCAAGACATTTTGCTGCCTGAATCATAGCAGCAAATGCCCCCATCCTGAACCACACAAGTCAAGGTGAATAGTATCCAAAGCCAGGCAAGTTATTTTGGCACCTGAGGTAGAAAATCCCATAAGCCCCTCCCCGCATCCCCGGCAATAAAAATACAGTAATAATAAATGAAATAACATAACAATTTACTGCCCCTTCATAGAACCCAACATCTGCTGCCTGAGGCCGTCGCCTCACTCTGCTTAATGGTAGGGCCAGCCCTGCATATAGGACGATGCATTTTAAAACAAAGCAGCCAGAAACAGGAGTGGAAATTGCAAAAGCTATACACAGCCATCAGATTCCAGCATTCCTGTCCATCGGTAAGTACAAGAGGCTGGAAAAGGTCATTCTGAGGTGAAATCCAATTGTGGAGGAATTTGCCAGCATCCCTAAATAAAAAGTTCCCTTTACCATGTTTTTCTAACCAAGGAGTGTAGAGGAAAGCTTTATGTCATAACCCCAAAGAAGGGATGATAGAGTGTGTGCAGTACAGTTAATATTGATACAGATGAGCTGCTAACCTCTGTTAAGAGGGAAGAGGACTGTGAGGAGAAAGCATGCATTTCTACACAGCAGGCTCCTCATTTCCTAACCTTAGTTATCAGGGAGTCAGCAGTACATTTGTGCCAATCCAAAATGTCACAGTACAGGAAAAAGGATACATTATGCTGTTTTCTAAATTAATTTTATCACATTATGTGTAAAATAATAAGCTACTACTTAAGATGAACTAAAACATTTTTGAAAACTGTGGCTAAGTTCCAAAGAACCACTTCAGGCACACATAAGGGATTTCCTGTTTTGTTTTTGTTTTCCAGTAGCAGTTCTTTGCATTGCATTAGAGGTAACTTCTGTAGCTCTGACATTTGGGGGAAGGTGAAATGGAGGGCCTGCTTCTGGAAAGAAGGTCTCAGAGGCCAACTATATAGGTAAACCTTGCTGAACAGTCTTTTGGATCAGGGCCTATATCTATAGCAGCCTTCCCCAACCTGGTGCCCTCCTGATTTGTTGAACTTCAACCTCCATCTGTCCCAGCCCAAAGGACCAATGATCAGGAAAGCTGGAAGTTATAGTCCAAAGCATCCATATAGTCCAAAACATGGGGAAGGCTGATCTACAGCAATGAACAGATGGCAAAGATTATTTCAGATTATTTAAAGTATTCAACTTCTGCTTCCTTTCTCTCATGGAATGAGCTTTTCCTTATTTCCTGAAAGGTTACAGCTGTAATGAACTACATAATAATAATTAGAAAAAATAGTTTTAAAAATACAGAAGAAACAAAATAGTAATGACCTTTTAATTGTTAAACAAGGAAGACTATAACATTTTTTAAAAGAATATTGGCTTTCAGTTAATAAGGCCACAATACGAAATAAGTTATACATACAAAAATGGTGAATATCATTAAATACAATAGAGAATTAACACCCTTACCTTTCCTGTGAAGATACGCTATTGCCGATGCAAGACTCTGAATTATGTGTCGTGTCTCATTCTCTGTAAATTGACCTTTTCTTTGAAGAATCTCTTTAAGTTCTCCATCCTCACACAACTCCATTACAAGGTACATGCGCTAACATTAATAACAATTATATATATATATATATATATATATATTATTTATACTTTATTTTTTATAAAGCATTCAAGAATTAATAGTTATTTTTAACTTAAAATGCCAAGAATCTGAAGAACATTTAGGGGAGGGGATGCAAACATTGCAAACATTACTTCTTACAAAGATTGAATAATACAATGATCACAGATCTTCATGTTTCGACTGGCCAACTGTCACCCTCATTAACAGAACCGTTACAACTTCACTCAAAAAGTTAAAATGTGAAGTGCAATTTATACTGGTTGTAAGTGGTTCTTCAAAAAGCAAAGACTCATTTCAGATTAAATGACACCCTAATTCTAAAGATATTCACCCAATGTGGGAGGATTCTACCACTAAGTGAGCTCCAAACCACAGACATAGTTACCCCACCTTCAGTATCTTCTGCATCCCTGCAGCCCATTCATTTGGGAAAAAAGACCGGGTCCCTCCACTGAAATGAATGAGGACACCCGCAGAAGTGCAATCTCCATGGGGGCACCTCAGCATATAGAGCAGTTTGTGGCCCTTTGGAAGTTTGGGCCTACAACTCCCATCAGCCAATGGTGAGGGATGATGGGAGTGGTAGACCAAAACATCTGGAGGACCACAAGTTGCCCATCCTGATATAGAGAACTCTGAATTTAGTTAGTTAGTTAGTTAGTTAGTTAGTTAGTTAGTTAATTTCTACACCGCCCAATAGCCGAAGCTCTCTGGGCGGGTCACACACAAAAAAGAATTGGGGAGCCAGTGTGGGAATTCCACTGAAATCAATGGATATTTCTTTCAAGTAACCAATTACTGTTCCAAAATACCTCAGGCACCTCAAATGGAACTCCCACGCGAGTGAGGGCTTCCCAATCACTCCAATACTAGGAATGCTACCGAAGTTAACAAGGAAGCCCTGGCACATAGAGGTGCTGCATATGGAAGCCAATGCTGATTCGTGGCCAACAAATTTAATAATAGTCTGACACTCATCCAGGCAGTATTTGCAGAAAGCTAATAATACTTCTACCTCATTTCCAGAATATACATGCTAATACTACTCCCAGGAAATATCTCAAGAAATAGATATAAATGCTGTAAAAATAATAGTTCCCATGAGACAGATATAGTACCAAGGAAAAAATGGATGACACCACATGACAGAGAGGAAAGTTTTTATCCCAGCAGTGGCTGCATCATTCTCAGATGACCCCCAAGGGGGGGGGGGGGTCAGCACCCCTCACACCCTATAAAGCCCCATCTCTGCTTTATAGGAATTAATCAGCAACCCATCTGCCATCATCACATCTTGCTTGACCCTTAGTGTGAATAGCATTGTGGGAGTAATATTTAGGAAATCTTACTTTTGGTGTCTCAAATACTTCTTCAAGATATATTATATGCTCATGGTTTACTCTTTTTAGGATGCTCACTTCCCGTTCAAGTAGTTTTACAGCAGAACTTCCAGCCTTAAAGAGTGAGAAAAATATATTTCTTATACATTTGAGTATTAATTACATAGTTTCTTGTTAAGCAGGTTCTTTTTAAATATAACTCAGGTGCTTGAAAGTCAGGTTCCATAACCTCAGTCTTATCAGACACTACACAGGCTCAGATCAGGAGCAGTGTGGTAAAGCACTTGTTCTCTACTCCCTGTGCCACCAGGGTCATTGGCTGGAGGAAGGAACTGCTAACAGTTCCATATAGAATGTCAGCATTACTGTCCAGAATCCTCCTGAAAAATGGGCTTACAGAGCCAATCTCATGCCCCTGTATTCCATAAAGCTCTCCGATTTGCTGACCTCCCTCAATCCCAGCAACTTGTTGAGGGAAACCACTAGGCCATCCCTCTGCATTTCCAGACACCCCGACCACCTGCCTATTCCAGGTAACTGCCAGCACTCCGCTTATAATATACTGATTTCATTCTGTAGAACTACTGTAATTTTCTAGTTTGTTAACAGTAGCTTAAGGTTTTGGTTCATCATTATTCTTCCTTGCACAAACATGCATCCACAGGCAGCAGATTACCATAGATCATAATAGAGCCTTGTCCCACCCCCTTGTGGTGTATGCACACTTGGCTTTTGTCAAATGTACCAACTCCATTGCTGTTCCAGAACCAGTAACATGGTCCCGGACTAGGAGGCTCCATACAACCCTCCACACAAGGTGTTCTTGTATCCAGCATTGTTCACTGGAGGCACAGGAGGCCTCAGTGGCACAGAGCACCTTTTCTCAGCTTAAGCTGATATACCAACTACATCCTTACCTGGACAGAGTTGCCTAACTTCAGTTAACCATGCTCTGGTAACCTCTCATCTGGATTACTGCAATGCATTATACGTGGGGCTGCATTTGAAAACAGTCCAAAAACGTCAGCTGGTCCAATATAGGGCAGCAAGATTGTTAATGGGGACTAGTTGATGTGAACGTATTATGCCGGTGCTTTGTGATCTGCACTGGCTTCCAGTCTGTTTCTGGGCTGAATTCAATGAGCTGGTATTAATTTTCAAAGCCCTAAATGGCTTGGGACCAGGTTTCCTGAAGGACCTCCTCTTCCCATATATACTTGACTGGACCCTAAGATTGCCCTCAGAGGCCCTCCTCCAGGTATCCCCACAAAATTAACTGAGATGGGTGGCTACTAAGGAGAGGGCGGCTTCAGTTGTGGCACCCCAGTTATGGAATACCCTCCCCAGAAAGGTTAATCTGGTGCCTACATTGTGGTCTTTTTGACACCAGGTGAAGACCTTTTTATTTTCCCAGGCTTTTTAAGTTCTTCAGTTTTTATTGTTTTAACTCTGTTATTGTATTTTTAAATCTTTATAGTGGTGGTGGTTTTTACAGTATTTTAAAATACTGTAATTTTAAAACTCTTAAATGTTTTATATTATGTTTTACCATGCTGCTGTATTTTATGGTTTAACTGTTGTGAACTGCCCAGAGAGCTTTGACTATTGGGCAGTACTTCTCCAATAGCCCTTGCCAAAGGAACTGAGGTGGGTGGCTATCAGGAAGAGGGCCCTTTCTGCTGTGGCACCCTGGCTGTGGAATAAGCCCACTAGAGAGGTTTGCCTGGTGCCCATGTTGTACTCCTTTTGGCACCTTTTTATTTTCCCAGCATTTTAGCATTTTAGTATTTTAGGCTCTTAGCTCGGCTGTTTTAAATCTGTATTTTAAATCTCTTCATTGTTGCTAGGTTTTACTCTGGTTGCACTTTTATATTGTAGTTTTAAGTTTTATATTTTATATTGTTCTACACTGTACCTTGAGGTTTTAATTTTTGTGAACCATCCAGGGAGCTTTGGTTATGGGGCAGTATAGAAATGTAATAAATAAATAAATGTAGAAATATAGATACATAAAAAATAAATAAAAATAAAAAAGGCAAGGAGAAGCCTTCCATTACAAGAGTTCAGAAACTGCATGTCAGAAGGTATACATCACCTGCTGGCTAAGTTCATTGCTTTTGTCTCCCACACCTAATCTTCTGCATCCTGCCATTCTATATGTCACTTGCTAAAAGTCAAGCATGCTCTAGTTTTGGCCCCTCCAAGGAACTGTCTGGCTGAGAATGGATTCTGCTTATATGTTAATGGAAAGCCCCTCTCCCCAAATGATACCTAGATAGGAAAAGTAGAAGGGCCTGTCTTCCCTCTAGATAGCAACACTTAATCCTTTCAGCATTTTAATTTAAGATGAAATGAGACATCAGGAAATGGAGACACAACTATTGTTTTTATTGTAACCATTAAACCCAGAAACACAGATAAAAAGAGGGCTAGAAGTCACTGAATTTTAGGAAAGTTTTCTCCAAGGGACAGTGCAAGAGAAAATCTTCTAAGTCCTATGTTGTCTCCTTCTCCCTTTCCCCTGTTGCCACTAGGCTCTGTTTCTACAATGCTTCAGTCTCAAGGTACAAATTTAAGACCAGGAATATTCCATTTAGTAGCTCCTATCGTCTCCCCAACTGGTCCATTAGCCAGCTGGAACTATTTTACTTCCTTTTTCTGATTTTTGCTAAATTTTATTCTGTCTTTTAACCAGGCCCTCACCAAAGCCTAAGCATCAAAGATAAACTCTGATCCCCTTATTGAACTGCTAGTGAGTCTTTCCTTCCCCACATTTCTTCTCACCACGACCAACTCCCATAGCCCTGAACATCTCCTGCTGTCCCCAAATCTCCTGCTGTCCCCAAATGGAAACCCCATTTTCCAGCAATCTTTGATCTATTTGCACCCTAACACTTGCTCTCAACCTCCCTACCCATATCGCTTCAGAAACCAATTGCCACCCTAAAACCCTCTAATTGGGGTTCACTCATGTCCATTTCCCTGATGCCTTCTCTTCTCCATATTAGGTTATACACCCAAGTGTCAGGAAAACCACATAGAGCATGTTTGCTTCTCTCTCTCTTCTAAGCCACTTTTACATATACTTGCTAGAACTATTAGTATCCATGATATTTTTAACGTTTAAGTGCTGGACCATTTACCCTTATATGTTTTAATTTGAATAAATAGTTCTTATTATTTCTTTGAAAACCCTCAACTCCAGATACTTTATTCCTCTAAATAAGATGCCCATTCCCACTGGTGCTTGTTGACGCAACATTTTTAAAATCCGTTAGATGTACTTGTGTCAAACACACACAAGAATGTCAACCAGTATACATGATAACACAGAATAGCAGGCTGTTATGTGAAATGTAAGATCTGCTCAGTCAAGAAATGGCAGCAAGCAGAACAGGCACATTGGACAGAGATATGGGAGGCTCCCCATAAGGGCCTAGTGTCGTGTCAGTGCACAAAGAAAAGTGGGGTGGAGAGAGAGGAAAAAGGACATTCTGTTATGCCATACAGAGGCCGCTCTGTGTAGGATGCTGCGGCTGTATGAGTTAAGATAATGTCCTATGTAATTTGATTATTACAAATTGGATTTTGCTATTTATTTGTTTGCTTACCTGCTTGCTTAACATGATTTTTAGGCCATCTTTAAGGGTGGAACCTTTTTAAAATTGCCCTTTATTCTAAAAGATTTATCCTAATGGGACACCTTGAACTCAAATGTGCAGAACATACGAGGCAGCAGTATGAAACAACTTATTTCACTTAAAATATCGGCAGTCTCAAAATGATAACCAACATTATGATTATGTCCCCATTTTCAAGGAACTTACAGCTCAAGACAATAGCAAGAGGACAGTAATCAATATATTCTCCAATTACAATGGGAGTTTTGGGCACATAAATATCCTATAGTAATTTAGAGGCAATGTTAAAATAAGATAATCACTGCCTGTGTCATGTCCCCTATCAAGTATACATAACGTGGTATTTTATATTGATATTGAATAAGATGTCATGAATTGAAACTTCCCCTAACCTCTTTTTAATCCTACTAACATGGTCTAAGTTAATCAAAAAGTATCCTTAGAGGAAGATATTTGTCATAGTTATTTTTTTATATTGTAGTGAAAGTTAAGTAGGGAAAGATTTTGTTTTTCTCTTTACAGTATACCTAGATTGTCTGAGAACTGATACCTAATTTAACCCTGAGAAGGAGGTATGGAGATTGTAGAAAAGAAGATCTGCCTGAATTCCTTGGTTACCAAAGGCAGGATGTCGTGTTCCCCATTGAATCAAGCTAAGAAGGGTTGATAACCTCATGATGAACCAAGGATTGTGCTTGCCTCTCTCCTGCTTTTTTGCATGATATGCTTATAAGACTGAAGGTAGCGAAAAATGGCATGGCCACACTGTTTTGTTAATTGCCACCTGTGAGCCTCTGACAATTGATGCCTAGTCAAAATGTGGATCTTGTCTCTAGAAGAGAGAGAACTGGTTGCTTGGAGACTGAAGGGCAACATAACTTTCTTTGGAAGGAGACCAAAAAAAGTTTAAAGGGAGGGAAGTGAGAAGGACTGGAAGGACAGCCATCTTTTTTTAAATGCGTGCCTGCCTGCTTTCTGGGACAAGCTGTCCCTATGTTTGCACCAGTGGGACTTAAATGGAGAGTGAGGGACACTGGGGCTACTATCCTATTCATTTTTCCTTTGTGATTTATCATTTATATTAACTTCTATTAATATTTTCATATTCTATTTTTTTATAATAAAAGAAAGAGTTTAAGTAAAGGAACAGGACTTGCACATATAATTGAAGATTTGGACAATTATTTTTGTACACAGGTGGTTCATTCTGACACAGGATCTATCAATCTCAGCTTACAGAGGGTTTTTCCCCTCCACTTTTTGGGAGATAGGTTATTCAAGCTGCTGATAAAATTCTGTTCAGAAGTTATCGTAATCCATGACAGCTGAAAACAAAAACTCTTAATTCATTACATATGATGCCTACCTTTTCCCGGTTCACTTTCTTGATTGCCCATTTTATGCCTGTTTCTTTGTGTGTAGCTTCAATCACCACACCAAAGCTGCCTTGTCCTAATTTCCTTCCAAAAGAATAAATTTCCTGCAGAAATAAATAATGAAGAAGAAGAGGAAGAAGACAAAAATTAGAAAGTGGGATTTTGTTACATAGGAATGTTCAAGAAATTAAGTTAGCACTGAAGTATGTATTGGGGAGGGGAGATAAAATATGTATCACAACATGCAAATTTCAATTAAAAAATCAAACTCTTATTTCTGAGGAAGTAAATATTCAGTTTTGTTCAATGGTGTTTCTTATACTCTCAACCAGAAATATGCTTTAAGCATTTAGAAAAACATAACCTAGAAATGAGCTATGGGAGGGGCAAGTAAGACTGAATGAATGAAAAAGAAAAAATAATTAGAATTCCTCTTTCACAAACCTAAAGCACTCCTTGTATAGTCTCAGCAAAAGGAGTTTCCTCTCCACTTCCAATTTAATACCTGTTTTACCACATGCAGGTTTTTAGCTGTAATCTAGTCCAATTCATATTCCTCTAATATTATTTTTGCTACCAGTTTGTTTTTTTAAAAAAACAAATGGCTATAAAATGATCTAAACTACTTGTCACTCACTTCTAGCTCCATATATAAATGGATTGTGCCCACCTCAGCGCCCTGCCATTTTTAGTCCAGAAATATTCACCAAGCTGCTTTATATCTTTGGCCAAGAGCAATGTGGGATGAGACAGTGTAATATGTAGCAAAAAAATTCTGATAGAAACAGTAATGCAACAAGGAATATTATTTGATACCAACAACAATAAATGTTAGGCTTTGGGACAATAACAGTGTTGACCCCTCACAAAAGGTTTCATTCTGCTTGGAAAGATAAATTAGCAGAGACATAGCTAACTGGACAATCAAGCTTCAGTTTCCCACTGCAACCATTTATTGTCATTGACAAAGGAGACTCTTCCACTATTCAACTAGTGTGGGATCTCCTGAGATCATTAATACCAACCCTGCCAGTAGTTCTAATCTAAGGTTGGCCAGAGTGAGCCCTGAGATTAGAAGTGGCTTTTCCAAGAAGCACTAATCCAAATGCCTCACTTTTGTTAAGAAATCACTTCTTTGGGGGAACACCTGGAAACTGCCCATGAATTGCCCTTTTATTTTATTTGCAGAATGTATATACCACTCTACATCCAACAAGATTCCTGAGCAGTGAACAATCAAAAAGAAAAAAAAGTCAAAGCAAAGAACAGAAACATTTAAAATCAAATTATTCCAGTAAAACTGTGGCTGGTCAATCAGGGAAAATTTGTTTAAATGAAAATGTCTTCAGCAGGTGCCAAAAACAAGCAACACCATCTGCCTGGCATCGACAGGCAGTGAATTCCACAGAGAGGAAGCCTGTACACTGAAGACTCTACTCTGAGTGGACTCCAAATGGACCGCAGGTTAATGCAGAACCACCAGGAGTGCTTCATCTGACGACCTCAGAGATCAGGCAGGCTGGTAAGGGAAAAGGCGCTCTCTCAAATATCCTGCTTCCAAGTTTTTTAGGGCTTTATACACCAATAAAAACACCTTAAATCTGGCCTGGTAGCAAATAGGCAGCCAATGTGATTCCCTCAGCAAAGGTGTTACATGCTGAAAAAAGGAGCTCCTGACAACAGCAGAGCTGCTGCATTCTGCACTTGCTGTAGCTTCCAGACCAACCTTAAGGGCAGCCCTACATAGAACATGTTGCAGTAATCCAGTCTTGGGGTTACTAGCACTGTACCGCTGTGGCCAAACTATCCATGTCCAGGAGAGGCTATAGCTGGCATATCAGTCAAAGCCTTTTGCACAAGCTTTTGCCAACCAAACCTATAACTGATCTGGGAACTGCTGAGCATTCTGAGAAGGTCCCTTTCCCCCACAAGCTTTACTGGAGCCCTATTCCCCCTTCCTAAACCTCCCCTTCTCCCCTCCCAAAGCTCATGTATCCTGTGTCCTGATTTTGCAGCTGAGTATCTGTTCTTACACTTTGGATTATCACCCTCCTTCTCTAGTTTTCAAAGACAACCTAAAGGAATATCTTCCTCTTTTATTTTTCTTCTAACCACATTTCAACCTGCAATCACCTTCTTCCCCCCAGCTCCTCTGAAAATGAAGTCACATTGTGCAACCCTGCCACAAACTCACCCTTAACCCCTCCCCCTTCCTGGGAAGCCTTCAAAATTAACCATTTAACTGCTATTTTGTTAAATTTTCTCAATAAAACTTGATTTCTGGAAAAGCTCTGATCTCATCTTTGTTGCTCCTATGAGTACCTTATGTGAACACTCCACGATCTTGACTAAACAATGCCAGTTACTCATGCTAGGCTCCCTTGCTTTTTCGTTAAAACATACTAGTTCTAGGCCAGACATACAAGAACCTGTCCCCTAGAACAGAGTCAAGCTGCAGTGGCAAACACTGACCCAAATTCCCTAGCACAACATTTGAGCTATATTCCCCCCAGCCATATTCCCTGAATACAGAAAAGTAGTCTGCAGACAGAGATGCATGTCCAGAGCAAGTGTGGTAATAACAGCATGCCCAACTTTTTCTCCCCACCTGTGCCTTGTTTTGTTTAACATTCAGCCTGGTGAAGAGCTCTGGAGAACTCAATAGCTTGCTCTTGACTTTGTGGCATTTTAGGTGGTCCTAATAAAGATACTGCCAATACGGTAGCTTATAGATTTTTTCTAAAGGACCAACACAGTTATCTACCATTGTTGTAATCTTCTTCTTAAAGTTATACCAAAAGTTCCGAGGGATATAGTTACAAACCTGAATTGCTGCTCCATCCTCTATTCGTGTGTGAGGAACTTTGAATTCTGTACTACTGCCACGAATGCCTGAGGTAATGAGCATTTTTCTGTGACAGTCTGTTAGGTCTGACTTTGACATCTTTAGGAACATAAAAAGAGAAGCATGAAATTAAAACACAAGCCATTGTTTGAAAAGCCTATACACTGTTTTACATACCTTCAAGCACATGAAGTAAGTTATATGCAAGTTATTACAAGAAAACAAGAAAATATATGAAGTGGGACGAGAACTTGAAAAGATGAACTTAATAGATTTCAAAACAACAGTAGAAATATATATAATAAAGGGTGAATAAGGAGTGAGAAAGATGTAGAGACACTTTATATAAGAATCTGGATCCCTTCCATGTAATGCTTTTGATCAATTTCAGTCAGGAAGTCCAAATTAATTCATGTTGCATCATCTTTCTTATGTTCTACTTCAGTTGCTGAAATTAACATGGTGAAAATCAGTAGTTGTATTTTTCTTTCTGGAAAACATGGCCAAAAATGCCTCCCACCAATAGAGTCTGGGTTCTGCAGTATGCCTTCCAATATCCCTCTCTTTCCTGTTTTCTATAAGAAAATGAGTATGTCTACATGGCAGCAGACAATTATACCATGCATCAACAGGTGACAGAGTGAAAGAAGAGAACTGTCAAAGCCACCCTGAATAGCATCATCCTGCATTGGTGTAGAATGTCTCAAATTCAGTGCAAGTGAGCTGGAAAAGACCTCAGCCTGAGATCTTGGAGAAGCTGCTGTAGTCACAGTAGATATTACTGGGCTAGATGAATAAATGATTTGATTCAGTTTAAGGCGAGTTCATATATTCATATGCATTGTTTCAAATAAATCAGTGTAAATGATTCTCACTGCACCTACACAAGCCTTTTAAACTAAAGCAGAGCTACATATGTGAGGAAATCAAGTAAAGAGACTATAGTTACAAATGTATTCACAACTGAGCTTATGCTAAAACATTACAGATTTGGGGCAACTTCAATAAAGAGCAATGTATCTTCTCAATTAGAGCAATTACTAGGGTTTTAAAAACATTTCTAACGAATACTACTAATAATATAAACAAAAAAAACTTAGAGCATAACATAAGGAAAGCAAAAATACTTCTTTTAGTGTGAATGACCTAGCATGTTCCCACCAGTTTCTATAGTCAAACAAGAACTACAGTAGCAGATTCAATGGCAACTAAGCTGATATGACATGGTATAAATGCCTGCATGTAAATTAATCAATTAAGGGCAAAATCCTATGGGGATAGTTGTCCACCTCCGAACTCAGAGGTGACTGACTATCCAGTGCAGGGTGGGCAGAGCAGATCTTCTCCTCCGCACTTCGGCCGCCCTGCATTTGCTGCTAGATGGCCAATTTCAGCTGTCTAGCCAGGGCTCCTTGAGGCGTGGCAGCGGGGAGAGATGCTGGACAGTGCATAGGAAGTGTTGTAATGGCACTTCCGCTGTCCCCTCCCCGCCCCCAGGAACACCCCCTTTTTGGCTGCTCCATGCTGCTCTTTCAAAGCGCTGGCTCCAAGCTCGGTTCCCAGAAAATGAAAAATCCTATGGCCGTCTAGACGCTGTCTAGCAGCCATAGGATTGCGCCCTGAGGCTGTAATCCTATGCCCACTTACCTGGGAGTAAGCCTCATTGAATTCAATAGGGTTTATTTCTGAGTAGACATGTATAAGATTGCACTGTAAGTATTAAATTAATGTGGTAACTGATGTCTAGAAAATAAACAAGTATGTGTCTAACTAAGCGAACAAGAAGATGTTAAAAATTATTTATGCTAATATGATGTGATTCCTACACTAAAGGCATCAAAGATTGGCTTCATAAACGACAATTACGATTTTTATAAAATTTACATCTTTTTTCAAAAGCAGATCAGGATATACTCCTTAAATACTGATGGCCATCTGAGATTCCCGCCTCCCAGCTGAGCCAGAGGAAGCTGCTCCAGCTGGTCTAGGGACTACAGAAGCAATCAAGCTCCCAGCGAGCAAGCGATCAGAGCAAGCGAACAGGGGGAGCAAACAGGAGTTGGCCAGGGGAGCTGCAGTGGCAGAAGAGACAAAGGAGACAAAGGCAAAGAGGTAAGTGGGCTGGAGGAAGCCCAGAGGGCTGTCCATTTCCTGCTGAGTGGCTGTGAGTTCACCAGGTGCCCCTGAGAGCTTCAATTAATTGGGGGGGGGGGTGGCCTGAGTACTCCCAGCATCTGAGTGGGCAGGAAGCTTCAGTCTGTTTCCCGTCTCCCAGCTGAGGCACAGGCTACTCTAGAACAACCAGGAAGCTAGACACAAAAAGGAAAAGAGACTATGGAAGGACAGGACTCCCCAGTGGTGGTGACCTGCAAGATGCGTGCCGTGTTTGTTTTCTTGCCTGAGAACAACATGGCCTACACGGGCAACAAGTGCAAGTTGATCACGCTACTGGAAAAAAAAGTAAGAGGACTGGAGCGGCAACTGTTGACAGTCCAGGGAATAAGGGAACACGAAGAGTTCTTGGACAGAACGGTGGAACTACAGCAGCAAAGTGAAGAACAGAAGCTAGAAGAGCAACAGCAAGCTTAGGCAGAAAAGGAAACTGCTGAGGTGAGGAAAAATGAAGTAGAGGATACTCCTTGGAAAAGGGTGACAGTTAGGAGCAGAAGAACTAGAAGACACTCATCACCAGTGGAGGCAGTGGAAGTAGGGAACCGTTTCCAGGTACTTGAGGAGGAGACTGGAGGACAGCCTGCAGAGGGAGAATTACAGGGGAACCTGCATGAGAGCAAGCAAGATGCTGAAGGTCAGCCAAGCAGAGGCAATGAAACCAAGGCCTACAGCTACAAAAAGAGAAGAGTAGTAGTAGTGGGAGACTCCATGCTGCATGGGATAGAAACCCAAGTATGTCTCAAAGACCCGTGGAGTCGCCAGGTATGCTGTCTCCTAGGGGACGGATTACAGACATGACTGAAAGGTTGCCTGTACTCATAAAGCCCACTGACAGGTATCCCTTTCTTTTCATCCATGCGGAAGCAAATGATACCGCTAAGCCGAGCTACGAAGAAATCACGTCAGACTTTGAAGCTTTGGGAAGGCAATTCAAGAACTTTGGGGCCCAGATAAGTTTTCTCATCCATCCTTCCAGTAGTTAGAAGAGGGATAGAAAGGGAAAGAAAAATACTCCGGATGAATGACTGGCTACGAAGGCAGTGCCAACATGAGAGATTTGGATTCTGGGATCACGGGCTATACTTCCTGGAAGATGGACTGTTGACAAGGGGCGGGTTGCACCTCACAAAGGCAGAGAAGAACGTGTTTGGCCACAGCATGAAGAACTTTATCAGGAGGGCTTTAAACTGAATCCTACGGAGAAGGGAGACGTAAAGTTGGGGGTAACAATGGACAAAGGCTCATGCACCGCAACGGAGGGAACAGCTCCAATAGCGCCCAATAATAGTCTTCACAAACATGTAGGAAGAAAGCCAGACCATGAAGCACATGGTCTTCGATGCCTATATACCAATGCCCAGAGTATGGGAAACAAACAGAACAAACTTGAACTCTTAATACAGGAGGGAAATTATGGCTTGATAGGTGTAACTGAGACTTGGTGGGATGACTCTCATGATTGGAATACAGCAACTGAAGGATAGAACTTCTTCAAAAAGAACAGAAGGAACAGAAAGGGAGGTGGGGTTGCACTGTATGTTAAAAATACATACCTCTGCACAGAAATACAGGAGGATGAGCTTGATAGCCCCATTGAGAGCATCTGGGTTAAAATAAATGGAGCAAAGAATAAAAGCAACATGGTGGTTGGAGTCTACTACTGGCCACCCAATCAAGGAGAAGACAAGGATTAAACTTTTAAAAAGCAAATAGCCAATGTTTCAAGGAAGCATAATGTAGTAGTAATGGGGACTCCAATTTCCCCGATATTTGTTGGGAGACAAATTCTGCAAAACATGGCCCCTCCAAGAAATTCCTGACTTGTGTGGTGGATAACTTCCTCCTACAGAAAGTAGAGGTAGGAACTAGAGGATCTGCTATCCTTGGCTTCATCCTAACCAACAGAGATGACTTAGTGGGTAAAGTAGCAGTTACAGGAACTCTGGGGGAAAGCGACCATATTATACTTGAGTTCATGGTTCTAAAGGAAGCAAAACCCGGGTGTAGCCAAGCACGTACCCTGGATTTTAGGAAAGCTGATTTCAATAAACTCAGAACAATGATAAGTAAGGTCCTATGGCAAGCGACTCTAATGAGAAAAGGAGTCCAAGATGGGTAGGAGTTTTTTAAAAAGGAAATTCTCAAGGCACAATTACAAACAATTCCAACAAGAAAAAAAGGTGGAAGACAACAGAAGAAGCCAATGTAGCTTCACAAAAAGCTTAGAGATGACCTGAAAACAAAAAAGTACACATATAGGAAGTGTAGAGAAGTCCAAGCAACAAAGGAAGAGTACAGGCAGGTAGCACAGAATTGCAGGGATGGTGTCAGGAAGGCTAATGAGCTGAGGTTAGTGAGGGATGCTAAGAGCAACAAAAAGCCTTTCTTCAGCTACGTGCAAAGTAAAAGACAGAGGAAAGAAAATGTGGTTCAGCTAATAAGGATGGCAAAATGATAACAGATGACAAGGAAAAGGCAGAAGTGCTCATTTCCTACCCTGGCTCAGTCTTCTCCCAAAAGAGGGTCTATGACCCTCTAGCAAAGGTGAAGTACAGGCTGAAGGGGCAGGATTGCAACTTGAGATTGATAGGCATATGGTCAAGGAACACCTAATTACTTTGAATGAGTTCCAATCTCCAGGGCCAGATGAACTGCACCTTAGAGTAATAAAGGAACTGGCAGAAGAACTCTCAGAACCACTATCTATTATCTTTGAGCAATCATGGAGGATGGGTGAAGTGCCAGATGACTGGAGGAGGGCTAATGTTGTTCCTGTCTTCAAAAAGGGCAAAAAGAAGGAACTACGCATGTTTAGACAGAAAGAAGTCGTACAATGCCCAGCATCTCCCAGCCAGCCATGCTGGCTATGGAATGCTGGGAGTTGTAGGACTTTTTTCTGTATAAACAGGATTGTGCCCTTAACCTGCTATAGAAAATAATGTAATGTCAGCACCACGCTCACCTCTTTAAGGAAGGCATTCCATAATCAAGGCACCACTACTGAAAAAGGCCTCTCTTTCAATGTTACATACCACACTTCTATTAAGGAAGACACATGGAGACACTCTGGTTGTAATCCACCCAGAGAACATTAGTTATTGGACCTACTAGAAATGAACGAAATAAATAAGTAAATAAATGAAGAAGAGCTTCAAAATGTGGGCAGACTGGTACAACAAGAGGTGCTCCTTCAGATTTGGCTCGTAAGTCATTTAAGGCTTTGAACATACATACCAGAACCCTGAATTGGTCCTGGAAGTGAATAGACAGCTAGTGCAGTTATTTTAAGACTGGTATAGTGTGAACAAATCTGGCTGTACCAGTTAAAATTCTCGCAGCCATATTCTGCACTAGTTCAACATGTTCAAGGGTAGCCCCACACATAACACATTACAATCATCCACCTGAGAGTTTATTAGAGCATGGAACACCATGGCCAGACTATCCCCATCCAGGAACGGCCACAACTGGCAAACCAAGCAACACTGGTAAAGGGCACTCTGTGCCACCAAGGCCACCTGGACCTCTACTGATAAAGCTGGATCTAGGTGCATCCCCAAGCTGTGAATCTGCTCTTTCAGGGGGAATGCAACCATGTCCAGAACAAGTTGAACACTGATTCTGTGGAGCCATGAACCATATACCCCCAATTCCTCCATCTTGTCAGAATTCAGTTTCGAACTCCTATCCCTCATTCAGGCCATTAGAAAAATCCAGGTACCAGTTCATCACCTGCTCTGCTTCACCTGACTTAGATGACAGAGCTGAGTGTCATCAGGATCAGCATACTGATGACACCTCACTCTAAAACCTTGGATGACCTCTCTGACTAGCTTCATATAGATATTGAAAAGCATGGAGAATAAGATGGACCCCAGAGCATGTATCATGGGGTCAAGCAGAAAACCCATCTTTTGGAACCCACTGTCCAGGTAGGAGCAGAAACCACCATAGTACTATGCCCTCTTCATTCATCCCACAGAGTTACTCCAGAAAGTTACCAATGGTTGATGGTATCAAATGCTGCAGAGAGATCAAGGAGAACCCACAGAGTCACACTCTCCCAACAGAGGTGATCCATTAGGGCAACCAAAGCTGTTTCAGTGTCAAAGCCACGCCTGAAGCTGGACTGAAATGATTCCAGGTCATCTATTTCATCCCAAAGTGCCTGGAGATGAATTACCAGCACCCTGGCCCAAAAAGGGAATACTTACAACTGGACGATAGTTATTACATTCTTCTGGGTCCAAAGAGAATATCTTATGGAGTGGCCTCACTATCTCCAGTTTCAAGGTTTGGGAGACCATTCCCTCTTGCAAAGAAGCATTAATCATTTCCCAGACCCACCCAGTCAGGTCCCTCTGGCTTGCCGTAATTAGCCATGATGGGAAAGGTTCAAGAACAGACGTGGTCAGTTCAACCCCTCCAAGTACATCCTCAGGCAACATCAAATGAAACTATCCCATATAACTAAACCAGATGGTGCTTTCAATGCTGCTCCAACAGTGGCATCAAGGTCAGAGGGAATCCTCTGAATCCTTCAAGGATTCTAATATATCCCTTCCTGGATCAAGCTGTAATAAACCTTTTACCATCCAGAAAAGCTCTGATGGATGGCTACCTGAAGATGCAATGGTGGAAGAGAAGTAACTTTGCTTCACCATCACCACTGTAATGAAGCAGACTCAATAATGAGCTCTCACTTGTGTTTGCTCATATTCACTACAAGACTTGTGTCACATGTACTAGTCATCTCCTTGCCTATTTCATTGTTGCAAATGCCCTTGTAAACTAGGGGACTATAGGACTATCTTTGCCCCTGAACACCCCTCCTGTAGAGCACTCATTGTCAACTGCCTATTCCATCTTGCTGTTTCAAAATGAAACAAGAGCACCAGCCAAGTCAACCAGGAACTCCCCATGAGCATTTGGGAATCTATCAGATTCCATAAGTCTCTGGGGGTGGATCATCTTAATGTGTCCCACACAGGTACACTTCTGCAGAGGGGAATGGGTGCTACCAAGTGATTTCACCACGATACAGGGGTCATAGAGATCCTTCCCACTTCCAGGCCACCAACCTCCTGTCCAGACAAAAATATTGGATTAAGAATGTAATCCATAAAATGTGTTGGGCTTGTGATGTGCCAAGACAGCCCCATGGTTGTCATGGCAGCCATGATGTCCAAAGCTGGCCCCACCAAGATGATCCTAGCATTAATATTAAAGTCCCCCAGGGCAAGCCTCCTTGGATTCTCTAACACTATGTTTAAGGCCACCCCAACCAGTTGGGATAGGAAGACTGATGGACAGAGGGGTAGCTGGTACACCAGCAGAATCCTAACCCGTCTCTCTGGCCCAACACCAGATACAAACACTCAGACCCAGCAGACCATCTCTCTCCTGGAGAGGGAGATGTAATCCCTATAGATGTTCTGCTATTATTTACAGGGTCAGTTCCAGAGAATAACGCCAGGTGATTGCCTCAGCCCCCTGGCAGTGAAATTGTGGGGTACAACAGGGCAGTATTTTCTCCTCGATGTTGTTTAACATCTATATGACACCACTGGGAGAGTCATTAAGAGATTTGGAGTGCTTAGTAGGGTGCTCAGCAGCTAGGGTTAAACCTGTGTTAAAAGAACTGTACTGGCTGCCTATTAGCTACCAAACCATGGTGTAGTTGACATACAATGCCCTAAATAACTTGGGATCAGGATACCTAGCAGACCACCTGCTCCTATATTCACTGAATCAACTGTTGAGATCTTTAGAGGAGGCCTTATTGGTAACATCACCAAAATGGGCCTTTTCGGCAGTTGCACCCACCCTCTGGAACACCCTCTCACACACGGTTTGAGAGGCAGAAACTGTAGTGAGCTTCAAATGCCTTTTGAAAACTTAGGTTTATATAGTCTTTTCCTAACTTGTGACTGACTGTGGCACTGGTCTACTGTTTATTGTTCTTGTTTTAAGTTAATTGTTTATTATTTTATATTGTTTTTATATTGTATGATATATGTATGATATATGGTATGGTTTTATAGTATTTTATGTGTAAACTGCTTAGAGATTTTATTATATTAAGCTGTATAAGTATCTATAATAATAAAAGAGGATTGTGTCTGCCTGTCTGTCTCTCTGTCAAAGCCATAGCGCCATAACCTTGAACCTTAGAGACCTGAAACTTGGCATGCATACTAAAGGAAGCCTAGGGCTGTGCATCTTGGGGTTATTTGGGTTTTTTTTAATGCATTAATTTTAATTACATTAAGACTGCAATCTTATGTATGTTTAGGCAAAGTCCTACAACTCCCAGCATTCCCCAGCCAGCTATGCTGGCTGGGGAATGCTGGGAGTTGTAGGACTTTTCTCTGCCTAAACATGCGTAGGATTCCACCCTAAATGTGTCTGTGTGATTGAGGCCTGCAGTAAGATATTCAGTCATTAGGTGGCAGACTTCCATAACCAGCACATAGCTTTGCAAAATTAGGGATGTACGAAAGTCCCTTACCTTTGACGAAATTTGCTTCGCAGTGGGGGGGAGGCGCTCCGTCCCTCCCTCCGAAATTCTGGCCGGGGGGGAGGTGCCCCGTCCCTCCCGCCGCGAATCCAGGCCGGCCGGGAACGCAAATGGCGGCGGCCGTAGCCATCACCGTTTGCGTCCCTGCAGTCAGCCGTGATAGGCTACGTAAATGTTTACGTAGCCTATCATGGCTGAGTGAAAGAAAAAAAAACATGCATACGCAAATGGCGGCGCCCATGGGCGCCGCCATTTGCGTTCCTTATTTTGGCACGTGTAGTCTACGTAAACATTTACGTAGACTACGGCGAAAATAAGGGGAACGCAAATAGCATACGCTATTTGCGTTCCCCTTATTTTCGCCGTAGTCTACATAAAAGTTTACGTAGACTACACGTGCCAAAATAAGGAACACAAATGGCAGCACCCATGGGTGCCGCCATTTGCGTACGCGCGGTTTTTTTGTTTTTTTTTCCACTCAGCCATGATAGGCTACGTAAACATCTACGTAGCCTATCATGGTATTTTTTAAAAAATCTAGTGTTTGGGGGGGGGTTGTTTTTGGGGGGATCACGTTTGGGGGGGTTGTTTTTTTACTGGAAATGGCGGCGGTGGCAGCTGGTCGGAAGACCAGCCGCCACAGCCGCTGCTGCCGAACCGCCTCCGAACCGCCGCCGCACCGCCGCCGCCAGGGAGATTGGCCAAAGGTAAGTCCCGTCCTGGGAGGGGGCGGGGGGGCAGATCATTTCACCACCGATTTCAGGGGTCCGAATGCACTGGCATTTGGCCTTCCCGAGATTCGTGGCGAAATTCTCTGACATCCCTATTTGCAATTGATAGTTTCAAGTGGGGGCGGGGAGCCATATCACTCTGTCTCTAAAACACTCCCTGATGGGAATGGAATGAGTAGACCCCTCCGTCAGGGGCACAGAGGGCTGCACCATGGCACGGACTGTGCCTAGAGGTGCCAGTGGCCGTGGCTTCTTTGGACAGGGCAGGCACAATGTGTCCAACTCTGACAGTTGCATAACTTTGCTTGAAGGCTTCCCTGTATAACACTAGGAGTACGTTCAGTAGTTATAAATAAATAGAATGAAAATTGTCTTAGCTAAACTCTGCTGGAGAAAGAATCTCCTCTCCACCCCACCCCACCTCAAAAAATCATAAAGCTAAGCATGCACCCACACATGCAGGTAAGGTGTCTGATAGTGAATGCCCAGCATTCCACTCCAACCACTGCTACCCCTGGCCATACATTCACTGATAACAGTGGAAAGGGCACTGAAAGAGCACTCAGACACCATCTCTCTCTCTCTCTCTCTCTCTCTCTCAATCACTGGCTCAGAGATGGAGCAGATCTGTCACTACACACACGAAGATCCACTGAATCTTCCTACAGTGAAAGGAAGAACTATTGTGTCCGTCACTATACCAGTGCTTCCCAACCTGTGCCCTCCAGATGTTTTAGACTACAATTGCCATCATCCCTGACCATTGGCTATGCTGGCTTGGGCTGATGGGAGATGAAGTCCAAAACATCTGGAAGGCATCACGTTGGGGAAAGTTGCACTATCCAACCAGAAGGAGGGAGCAAGGGAGGTTGAGGCAAGAACACTGGAAAAGCATTCAGACAGCAGTACTCTTTCTCAATTACTTCCTCATAAACAACTACTGTGCATTCCAAGTCCAGAGACCCTGTATTCAGATTCTGACGATTACTTGGTCTCCCCTTTTTCTTTCTGCAGGCAGCTCTCCAACAGGTGCTGTAGAGAACAGGACTTCCACTACAGGCCACAGCAAAAATCAGGTAACAAGGCAATCTGACACAAATCATCCATCCCTAGCAGTGACCAAAGCTCTTCCAGCTGTTCCTCTGTGGGATTGCTAACCTACGTGTTCCACACAGGCTCCTGCACCTTTGCAAGTTCCATGACAGGTAGCAATGAAAACAGAGAAAGCATGAAGATAGAGCCATGGTGAACAAACCACTTCCTACTCTGCTGTCGTGCTAGGGTAAAAGGTTGGCGACCCCATCTATCTTTGATGCTGTTCAGTAAAAGCTTTCACTTTGTCACAGCTGCTGTTCCTTTGTCACTGGGAGTTAGCAGAAAGGGATCCCCTTCCATTACCCTAGGTCAATCTCACTTCAAAATGGGACTTTGACTAGGAGGGGATCAATTATTTTTCTGCTACTAGGGCTCTAGGTCAGTGAGCCCTCCACTCTCTGCCCACTCAGGCTCCAGTGAGAGCAAGGGGGAAGCCCCTCAGAAATGACCAGAGGAAAAGTTACCGCTGCCATGATAAATGATGCAGTCAGTTGGCAGGGTGGGGAGGAAAATGATGCCTACTTGGCAAATAACTAGCAGGGCCGGCCAGTTAAGCAGAACAGCATATGGAGGTGGAGTGATCACTTGAGTTTCCAGGGAGAGAGGAGGCAAAAGACTACCTAGCCCATGTAGGAGGTAGGCAATGGACCCATGCAACACTCTCCCTGACTGACTGGCTCAACACTCCATCAGATGTGCCTGTGTGGACTGGGCCACATCCAGGGCTTGAGCCTGGTACCTACTGCTGGAAAGACCACTGCTGTTTCACAGGGTTAAGGTTTTTTATGCAGCTACGTGGTCCTGGCACATATGGCTGGGCACCATGTCCCATGGTACATCTGTCTCCTGTCTGTTTCTGTGGCTGAAGGAGCAGGGTGTGCAGTGTAGGTTTGAATCCTGACAGCTCCCTCCCATTCACATCTGACATGACTGCTGCTGGCTAAGTATCCACAAGGCGGAAACTAATTTGAATATGTATCTTGGAGGAAAAAAGAGAATAAAATCTCTTATGTTAGTTTGCTTACGTCTCCTATAGGAGATGTTTGTTTCTTTGACGTGCCTTCTTCAAATCCTGAACGTTCATTTCCTGAGGCTGGAGCAATCGCTGAATCTGCGGTCTCTACTACAGCTCCTCCAAAGCACTCAGGGTCCTTTTTGCAATGGGGGCAAAAAAATACAACATTGCTCGGTTGAAATGATGCAGAGCACTGGGTGCATTTTACAGTCTTCTTTTCCTGACTGAGATCAGCCATCTGTTTGGTCATGTAGGTCCTGCTGTGCAAATTAAAGAGTAGCACAAAGATTGGCACCTCTGTGTCCACTGTTGAAGGAAGCAGAACAAAAAGCTGAGAAAAGGAATTGGAAGGTCACAGTTAGTAGACTGGTGGCATAAAAATGTGTTGTGCCTGTCAATGGCTGTCAAGCAACAACAGTTTTGTAACAACAGTACTGTAATACAGACCTTTGATACAGCAAATTTATAGAATCAAAGGTGAAAATATGTGACTGTACAAATGTGTTACAAGCAAACTAGCACAGTCATAGAATTATGGGAATTTTTCCACATATAAAAATATAGACAACAAAGACAGGAATGCTTGTAAAAAAACACATTTATAAATTAACCATTATTTAAAATAAGATCTTCCTGAAATGAGACACAACGAGGAAGAAGTAAGTATTTTGTCCTTGGTTATTTTTTTAAAAAGTTACTACAGGAGCAATCTTATGGCCCCTAGATAGTGTCTAGAGGACACAGGATATTTTGGATTCCTGGATCCGAGGCCAGAGACAGCGCTCTGACCTCAGACCCCGGTCCGAGCTCCCCACCCCTCCCCCACTCCCTCATAGCCAGCGCAGAGCGAACTGCACTGGCTGCCTCTACAAGCTCACAAACACGAGCTTGTAGAGGGGTGAAAGGGGGCATGCCAGCAGGAGGGGAGGGGAGAGGACTGGGGTCGCAGGGATCCAAGCCATCCCCAGGCGTCCCCAGCCTCCTTCCCTCTCCCTCCCTGAAGCCTCTGCTAGACGGGCAAAAATGCAATGCACCTCCTGCTATGCACTGGATACTAGTAAGCCTCCGAGTTCAGAGGCTTATGAGTACCCAGGGCAGATCCAATAGAATTGTGCCCTAAAACGGTAAAACTAAAAGAGAGAAAGAACTATCAGTGCCCTGTGTTGTAATATCTAATATAAACAATGCATGATATGATGTCATCATGCTGTGCATCTCCCCCCCTCTGCCTCACATAATTGGCTGGTGGGGGTGGGTGGAGAAAAACACAGTGCAATGATGTCGTGTTGTTTGTAATAGACTTTACAAAGAACAGGAAGCAAAGAGACATTGAGCAGAGGCAATACCATATAAAAGACGTTATAAAAAACATCCAGTTTGTCCCTAAAATTAGTAGCATTTTTAATTTTCTGGACTTGTGCCCACATTTCTATTGAAGGATTCTTCTATCTTATTTACTGCTCAATCCTACAAGCATTCTAAATTTTTCTGTAAAACTAGAAACCCAAAATTCAATCATAAAAAATAACATACACCAACTGGTTAATAAAATCTGCTTAAATGATCAAGAGGCAACTCTACCTAGGGAATTTGGGGAAGGGTGCGGAGGTTGAAATCACATGTCCCTTCTTTTTTTCCATCGCATTCATTTTGTATGATTTTTAATATAAAAAATGAAGACATACAAAAGGTAGAAAACATAACCAATATTTACATATACAAGCCTATTGTATAAATTTGCAGAATATCTTCCACTGAAAGTGAATTTCTCTCCATCTCGAAAACTCTGCTGTTAAAACACCAAACCCAAACACGACTCAAAATTAAGAAGTCAGGACAATACCTACCTCAAGCTCTGTTTGCCTTCAACACAAGCTGGTCCCAAAAACCTTGTTCTACTAAATAATTTGTTTCTTGGTGGGTGGGCAGGGGGATCTTAATCAATCCCTCCTTTTTTCTTAGACATATATAATATCTCAAATTAGCTCTCACAGGTTGTTTGCAGGGAAAGCAGCCCATGCTCTCATTTAATACTAAAGTAGCAGCACCAGAAAGAATCCCTATAAAAGCAGGAACAATTGTGCAGATTTGCATTATCATTATGACTGCTCATCCCACCCCATGTAGAAATGCATGCAAGAGGCCAAAAAAACCCAAATGGGTACTGTGTGGGCCACAAACAGAGCCAACAAAAACACCCTAAACATGTCATTTACCTAAATCTAGGTAAGCAGAAAGAACGATTGATCTTGATGCTTTCAATTTATAAAAGGGGAAAGTAGTGCTGCACTTTTATAATCGAACGTCAGATGGAATGTTTGTTAAGTACAACCTAAAAACACACACAAAATATCTTACCTCATAAACTGAGGGCCATGATGAAATGGGTAATACTGTCATGGAAGGGAGCAGAAGCAACACTGGATAGAGAGAAATCACTGAACTCCAAAACTACAGACTAGATTCAATCATCCTACTGTTCATGAACTATCTAAAACGAAAAAAAAAATCACAAGGAATAAAAACTGAATGCTACAGAAGTAAATGTGTATTTGATTAGGTTACATGTATTGATAGGATGTGGGGCCTTGGACAGAAAGTTGAAGAAGATATTGACAGGTAGCCTACCTGTAACTGTAGTTCTTCAAGTGGTGTCTGTGACTTACACGTATGGGTTATGTGCCTGCGCAGAACGGTCATTAGGAACATTCAGAGGTAAACAGAGTTTTAGGTGGGAGCCCCACCAACCTCCACTGTGCACACTCCAGGTGTGGCTCCCTCGTGCCTCTCAGTTCTGAGTCCGCCACAGTGGAGGAATAAAGAAGGCAAGGCTTCGAAGCGGGGAAGAGGGTGGGCTGTGTGAGTTCACAAATGACCACTCAGCAAACCAGTTACAGGTAAGCAACATGTCCTTCTTCTTTGTGGTCTCTGTGACTCACAAATATGGGTGGCTGAAAAGCAGAGACTTATTGGTGGAAGGAGTCTCTGTCATGCCAGAATCAAAGAAAAGAACGCTCTGCCAAAAGCCACATTGGTGTGAGCTCTGTTATCCAGGCAGTAATGTTTGATGAATGCAGATGGCTGAGCCCAGGTCGCTGCATTGCACAGTTGTGGGAGCGAAATACCTCTGAGGAAAGCAGCAGAGGATGCCATGGCTCTATTTGAGTGATCCCTTACCTGTAGGAGGGGTCGAGAGGTGTGCCAGTTGATAGGCTAGAAGTATGGTGGAAACCACCCATTTGGCAAAGCATTGTGACAACACCAGGTGGCCCTTCCTGGGGCCCAAGTGGCAGATGAAAAGATGGGTAGAATCATAGAATAGGAGGGCTGGAAGGGGCCTATAGGACCATCGAGTCCAACCCCCTGATCAATGCAGGAATCCAAGCCAAAGCATCCCTGACAGATGGCTGTCCAGCCTCATCTTGAATGCCTCCAGTGTGGCATTTCAGACTACCTCCCTAGGTCATCGGTTCCATTGTCGTATTGCTCTGACAACCTTTCGAGTACTTGAAGAGCGCTATCATATCTCCCCTCAGTCTTCTCTTCTCAAGGCTAAACATGCCCAGTTCTTTCAGTCTCTCTTCATAGGGCTTTGTTTCCAGTCCCCTGATCATCTTTGCTGCCCTCCTCTGAACACTCTCCAGCTTGTCTGCATCCTTCTTAAAGTGCAGGGCCCAGAACTGGACCCAGTACTCCAGATGAGGCCTAACCAGTGCTGAGTAGAGGGGAACTAGTACTTCCCGGGATTTGGAAGCTATGCTTCTATTAATGCAGCCCCAAAGAGCATTTGCCTTTTTTGCAGCCACATCACATTGTTGGCTCATATTCAGCTTGTGATCGACAACAATTCCAAGATCCTTCTCGCTTGTAGTGTGGTTGAGCCAGTATCCCCCATCTTTTAACTGTGCATTTGGTTTCTTTTTCCTAGGTGCAGAATTTGGCATTTATCCCTATTAAATTTCATTCTGTTGTTTTCAGCCCAGCGCTCCAATCTATCAAAATCACTTTGAATTTTGTTTCTGTCTTCCAAGGTATTAGCTGTCCCGCCCAATTTTGTGTCATCTGCAAATTTGATCAGCATTCCCTGCACCTCCTCCTCCAAGTCATTAAGAAAAATGTGAGTACGGCAGGGTTGTATACTCTCACCTTACCTATTCAACCTGTACGCAGAACACATCATGCAACGTGCTGGGCTTGATGAAGCCAAGGCTGGAGTTAAAATCGTTGGAAGAAACATTAACAATCTCCGATATGCAGATGATACCACTTTGATGGCTGAAAGTGAGGAGGAGCTGAGGAACCTGATGATGAAGGTGAAAGAAGAAAGTGTACTCAGTACTGGTTAGGCCTCATCTGGAGTACTGTGTCCAGTTCTGGGCACCACACTTTAAGAAGGATGCAGACAAACTGGAGAGGGTTCAGAGGAGGGCAACGAAGATGATCAGGGGACTGGAAACAAAGCCCTATGAAGAGAGACTGAAAGAACTGGGCATGTTTAGCCTTGAGAAGAGAAGACTGAGGGGAGATATGATAGTGCTCTTCAAGTACTTGAAAGGTTGTCACAGAGAAGAAGGCCAGGATCTCTGCTTGATCATCCCAGAGTGCAGGACACGGAATAATGGGCTCAAGTTACAGGAAGCCAGATTCCAGCTGAACATCAGGAAAAACTTCCTGACTGTTAGAGCAATACGACAATGGAAACAATTACCTAGGGATGTGGTGGGCTCTCCCACACTGGAGGCATTCAAGATGAGGCTGGACAGCCATCTGTCAGGGATGCTCTGACTTGGATTCCTGCATTAAGCAGTGGGTTGGACTCGATGGCTTGTAGGCCCCTTCCAGCCCTACTATTCTATGATATGATATGATATGATAATTCTGAGAGTGCCTTGGACTGCAAGAAGATCAAACCAGTCCATACTCCAGGAAATAAAGCCAGACTGCTCACTTGAGGGAATGATATTAAAGGCAAAACTGAAGTACTTTGGCCACATCATGAGAAGACGGGATACCCTGGAGAAGATGCTGATGCTAGGGAAAGTGGAAGGCAAAAGGAAGAGGAGCTGACCAAGGGCAAGATGGATGGATGATATTCTGGAGGTGACGGACTCGACCTTGGGGGAGCTGGGGGTGGTGACAGCCGACAGGAAGCTCTGGCGTGGGCTGGTCCATGAAGTCACAAAGAGTCGGAAGTGACTGACCGAATAAACAACAAAAGATAGGAGCAACATTAGCCCTCCTCCACTCATCTGGCACTTCACCCGTCCTCCATGATTACTCAAAGATAATAGACAGTGGTTCTGAGAGTTCTTCTGCCAGTTCCTTTATTACTCTAGGGTGCAGTTCATCTGGCCCTGGAGATTTGAACTCACTCAAAGTAATTAGGTGTTCCTTGACCATATGCCTATCGATCTCAAGCTGCAATCCTGCCCCTTCAGCCTGTACTTCGCCTTTGCCAGGGGGGTCATAGACCCTCTTTTGGGAGAAGACTGAGCCAAAGTAGGAACTGAGCACTTCTTCCTTTTCTTTGTCATCTGGCTGGGAAGAATGTGTTTGGCCACAGCACGAAGAATTTCCGAAAGGGTAGATTTCCAAAAGGGAGATGTCCTATGGATGTGAAAAGAAAGTCCCCTTCTGACATCTAGAGAATGAAACTTGACCTCCATTGGGAAGGTAGGTTAAGGAGGAAGGTTGGCAGTACAGTATCTTGAGTTAAGAGGAATTGTGAGACAACCTTTGGAAGAAAGGAGCAGTCCAGTCATAGCACTACTTTGTCCCTATGAAAAGTAAAGAACGGTTGGTCATGCCATAAAGCACACAATTTGCTCACCCTTCAAGCTGCTGTAATGGCAACAAGAAAAAACACTTTCATCATGAGAAGCCTAAGGTCGGCCATGGCCATAGGTTCAAAGAGTCCCGGGAGGGGACAAAAGGATTTTTAGAGATATTTTAGCTGTGAGGCAAGAGAACGTTCCAGATGCTGCTAGTCACTGCAGTGGATGAAAAGAAACTGAGAGGCAGGCAGGAGACATGCCCCGGGCATGCACAGAGCAGGTGGGCGGGGCTCCTACCTAAAACTTTGTTTAGTACTAGAATGTTCCAAATGACGTTCTGTTCAGGCGCATAACCCATATGTATGAGTCACAGAGACCACGAAGAAGAACCTTTAGATCCCTTCGTCTATGAATATTCATAGAATAACATTCAATTTAAGAAATTGTTTATCAGATCTTATACAATTCCAACCCCACAGGGATGAGTTTCTTCTTCCCTCTCTTCACAAATACATGGGGGGCGTAGCTCTTTTGCACTACACCCCCCAGTGCCTGCCCAGCTAACTTGTGGGTGGGCAGGTTGCTCTCTTCTCATATGATGGCAATAGCAGTGCTGACTGCAGATGGGGACATGCAAGGTGTGTCTACAGTTTCAGTTGTAAGGAAAAGAAAAATAGTTTCAATTTCCAAGACACAGAGATTCCACATTTTAATACCGCATCTCTGTTTAAAATTTTGTACATTATGTCCCAGCTAAGTCAAAGCACAAGTGTTGTACAGTATAACCATGCTATCCTTTACTAATAAGTTGCACCAACTTTATTATGGAGCCTGACTACTCATGAGGTCCATTTTTGGTGCAGTACACACTTCCTGCTCTCAGACTACTGCTTGGATAATGGAATGCTCCCTAACTATACAGAAGTTGGCCATCCCTGACATATGGTACATCAATGAGTTTAATGGTCAAGCATGCTAAGTGAGAGTGTGTCTTATCTACCTCATAGATACCAAAGAATAATTAACCTAAAGAATCTGTCATATTTTTTTGTGTTAGCCAACCATATCAAATATGTAGTCTCATTTTATGCATAGTGAGCCCAAGTACATTTTAAAGCATTCCTAAAATACCAAAGAAGAAGAACAAAGCAACAGAACTAAATACAAAAGTGATAATCTAAACAAATGCAGGAGTAAGTATTCATTATTATTCTTTCTGGACAGGTCACATCTTTCAGTAACCAAAATAAAAAGATCTAGAAAATCTTTACAGGTTAAAGCCTGCCCACTGAGTTTTCCTCAGAATACTATAGCAACCAAAGTGATACTTAAGGGCGCAACTCTGGGTATATTTAGACAGAAAAAGTTCTACAAACAACACCCAGCATTCCCCAGCCAACCATGCTGGCTGGGGAATGCCAGGTGTTGTTTGTAGGACTTTTTTCTGTCTAAACAATCATAGGATTGTGCCCTAAGTATTGGTATCATTTATTAGTTTCTAAAACCAGTAGTTGCATAGCTAATAAAACAGTCCAAAATACTATGTAATTGTAGCCAAGCCTTTAATCTCAGCTAACAAAACCAAAACCTTTTATTATTTTTGATTTCTAAGAGTACATTCATTCATAAGCAGTAAGTACAACTAGCTCTGCAATTTAAATTTAAGTCAAGTTTTAGATTTAGAAGTATTTTAGGGATGCAACTACAGGCCAAAACCAATCATTGTCAAAATTGTCTTAGGGAAATAGGTTTAATTTGTTCAACCACATTATATATGTTAAAAGTTACATATATGTTATATATCTCAAAGTATAAAGCTCCCATGCTATTATTTTATTTTATTACATTGCCAAAATATTTCAATTCACTGACTTATTATAATAGTCAATCTGCTGAAGGTGACCCTGAAGTTTTCTTCTAAAACAACAACATTCAAATTCTGTACCATGGCAATATAGATTCTGTAAGAAAAACCAGAAAATTATTTGAATGACACAATGTGGAATTCTGTAAATTTCTCTAATCTTAAATCCTAACGCCCCTCCCCCAATGTTGATGGATAGAAGGGATTAAGATGGCACATTGGTGCCTCTCCAGCAAAGAGAAGCACCACTGGGGGAGACACTGCCATGACACAGGCCCCCATTGTACCTGGACCAGCAATAGCTGGCAGAAAGCCCTGAAATGGAGAATTCTACGAGCAAGGAGACTGCTTTGATCCACTGGATCCAAAACCACTCTGTTCCCTGGGTCTGGCCCAATCCGGGACCATCAGCTGTGCCACCCTGGAGCTAACATAGGAAGAAATGCACACATACACTCACACTCACCTGCCACCCTGGCTGACGTGAGCCAGCAGGACTTGGAATGCAGTGGTGGACTTGCCACTCCACTCCTCCCTGGGTCCACTTTGGATTGCTCTGCCCATTAGCATGATCGCTGCAAATAGTTACCTTACTTGCAGTGGAATTTGAAGATTTAGGCAGAGACTGGGATGATGCAAATGGGGCAAGGGGGAAAAGAAGGGTACTGGGATGCTGAAGGTATCAATGGAAGTGGGAGCAATATAAGGGGAAAGCACCTCTTGGCAGGAAGATATATGAGGAGATCTGGGGCAGGCATGAAAACCAGAGAGTGATTTACAAAATCTTTAGTCTGATGGTCCTATCAAATGTTTTCAAGACTGACAATGAATATGAATAACAAATCCAAAATTTGCTTGATCCTCCCAGACAGTGATAGCATAAATACTGGTTTGATCATTATCCTTTGTGCTAAAAAAAACTGTAAAGAATTATTTTCATGTGTTACTGGTTTAAAAGGTTTGGGGAAACCAATTAGGAAGTGTTAATATTAACAGGAAAATACCTTTAATGGGCTAAAAAAAAAAAAAAGGAAAATGCACTTCTAGCATGGCAGCAAGTTCATAGTGCAATACTGAGGTACAAAGTATAATGGAGAAAAACTGAAAGAGGAAAGCCGGTTGTTCATTTGAGCATTGCAATGACCTTGAATACTCATCACAAAAATGGAAGCAAATATCAGACAATTTTAGCAACTAGTCAGAGGAAAACATTATTTGAATAAATAGTTTCCATGAAAAGAAAATTCAACCATGTATTCTCTTTTGCCTATGAACATTCCAATACCCTACAGTGGATCATATTTTTCTTAAGTGAACACAATTCTGATCTTATATGATATAAATTCTGGAGTAATTCCACTGAAGCCAACGCTGTTACTCTAAGTTTAAGTATTCTGGCTCAGTGTGATTAAAATCAATAGAGCGCATCATTTGATGATACCACTTCTCAAGAAAAGGCAATAAGCCTCAGGCATGCTATTATTTGATTACACAATTTCATTGACAGGTTGAAAGGCTTAAAAGGCAACTGAGAAATGTGGAAGATTTCATTTTCACAGGAAAAGGATTCATTTCCTCATTTGAAAGGATATCACCATGTCATTTCCTCAAAGCTAAAAAAAATCTGTCCTTTGTTGTAAGAAGCTTGACAAGAAAATTCCTTTTCTATATCTTCTAATCTCAAAACAGCAGATTTCTTGTCTGTTATAGTTGGATTTTTTCCAATAGTGCAAAGCATCATTTGAAAATATTAATGGCTATTATAGCTCTGATAATAATTGTTCTGTCTGTGTATTTTTGTGGAAACCAGTATTTTGAAATCCAGTTTTTCCTCCATCCTTCCATCCTCCTCATGTCCATTTAGCTATTATGGCTTGGATCCAGACTTCATGTTCCACATACAGAAAGGTTCCTTCAGTCCACAAAAAACATGTGATCCAGCAGAGGAATCCCACTAGTGGAAAGGGGGAAGTCTAAAGATTTAGAAATAATAACAATAATTTAAATAGAAATACAGTATATCTCACCATTGTGGAAATGCCTGACCAAGGTGCCTTGTGGGCCTGCTCAGCCTGCTGTCCAGGTGCTAACTGTTGATGGGCAACTTCAAAGCCCCTGCTCTCCCACCTTAGGGTTCTTTGCCTTTAAACCAGATTGAGACTGAACACCTCTTCAATAAAGGACACCTTCAAATTGAGAATTATCCTCTGCAAGCTCACCAAAATAGAGGATTGTCCTCTGTAAAGTAGGGCACTTGGACACTGGCAAAAGTCACCTCCCCGCTTCCATAGGAAGGAGTATCCCCCAAGTGAAACTCTGCTCATAAGATGCTCTGGTTGGTGGGAGCAAAGTCTGGATTCAGCCCAATGTTTCTCTTGGAGTCCACCAAGAAGCATAGTCTATCTATAACATTCAATATAGTTGTCTACACCTTGAATCCTCAGAATAGGTCAAGATTTAAATCAAAGTAAATACACAGTTGGTTTCTGCTGGAATGACTGATGACAAAATAAGAATGAATATGTAAACAAGGGAATTTTCCAGCTGCCATGCATATAGAGCTTACTGCCTACTTAACTGTCTTCACAGGTCCACAACTGTCCATAACATGCATGAAATGAGGCAGGCACTAGATCCTACAAAATCTACTTTCAAAAAAAGTCTCAGATCTAATCTAAGCAAAGATAAAGAATTTATTTTAAAAACACAGACACACTCTGTATCAGGGGCTACTCTGCCAGACAGTATGATGATTAACCTCCATGGCCTCCTACATTAATCTGCCACACCCACAGCTCCAGAAATCCCCATCTAGGCTAGCAAGCCACTGCTTCCATAAAAATGAGACTAGGCTGCTTTAAAGAATTAGTACAGTATAGTATAACAGCAGAGAACTGAGTTGGAAAGGCACATCTTCCCCACTGAGAAGGAATGATTTGCAGCCTGGCTCTTGCTGTGATAACATTACAGACTGAAGGCCCTTTGCCTATGTACTGCCTTAATGCACAACTCAGATCTTACTTACTTCCTAGACCTTGTGTTTGTCCCAGATCCTGTTTCCCACTCTATTCTAAATACCTAGTACCTGATCCCTTGTCCTGACTGATTTTGAACCAGAAACAAGCCCTTTCATTATTGCCTTCTTGTTCTTAGCCCATTCATGATTAACCCACTGGTATCTGCCAGCCAAGAAACATCATATTCCGGTGAAACTGTAGCTTAATGCTGGTTGCTCATCTCTATCTGACTTCTGCCTACTTCTGATTGAGGACTGACTAATTAATCACTTATCCAATTTGAGCCTGACACATTCTAGTAGGTGTACTATATTATATCACAGTGAGTTGTGTATTGAGAGTACTGTAGGTGTTACAGTGTTAGAAGTACTGTCTTCTATGACATTGCAGCAGGTGCTGTGAGTGCTGGTTGCACAGTATGTGTTGCACTGAGGTGTGTGGTACCAGCATGTTTCTGAGCCCAATTTAAAGTGCTGGTTTTGACCTTTAAATCCTTAAACTGTTTGGGACCAAATGACTTGAAGGACCACCTTCACCCCTATCAGCCTGTCCACACTTTAAGTCCAGCAACAGAGGTCCCTCTCACGTGCCCACCTGTGAGGGACGTTAGGTGCGCGAATACACAAGAGAGAGCCTTTTCCGCAGGGGCCCCACACCTCTGGAATAAGTTGCCAACAGGGGTCCATGAGGCCCCATCATTGCAGACTTTTAAGAAGGTCCTGAAGACTTACTTGTTTACTCTAGCCTTCCCCTGATTATGTTTTATGAGACTGGGTTGTAGCTGCAACTATGTTGCAGGTTTTGTCTTATGCTGTTGTTACTTGTTTCTTGGAGCATTTGCTGTTTATATTACTGCATCTTTTTATTATATTAATTTTATTGTTGTATGCTGCCTTGGGAGGGCTCCTGCGCTGAACAGTGTCCTAGAAATATTTTAAAATAATAAATAAAACTGTGTTCCTTTGTGATAGTGTAAAGTATAGCATTGTGTGTGAGAGAGAGATGTGTAGATGCATGAAATGGAAGTGTGGGATGTACAAGGAGGATGTGTGCAGGTAGTATAATGTTTGTGTGACAACTTTTGTATTTTGATGCATATTCACCTGTCCAGTTAGAGAATATTCAGTAACATCCCATGACATCACAACACTTCAGCCTATTGTTACTGGGAGCGTCACCATTACCACCACAAAATTGAGTAAATTACAACAAAGATAATGTTCATATACTAAAACACAGTTTTTCTAAGTATCAGCCTTCTAGGAGGAATAAAAGCCTTTGAAATGAATGTTAATATTGTAAAGAAGTATTATGGCAAGAGACTGCATAAAAAAGCTAAGAAATTTTCAAGAGGTTGGCTCGGATGTGATCTATAGGCAATAGATTATGACAGTATCAGATGTACAGTGGAAGCAAGAGTCCAAGAGCAAGCTGTTAGGCAGGCAATTACCACTGACAAGTTAAAGCTTGCCTACTTTGACTATCTGTCCCAGCCAACGTTGTTGGGGGACAATCTGGACCTGAAATGCCACACTCTGGGTTCCCGATCAAAAGATAAAGAAGCATGTATAGCTGGGGGTTTTTTTACAGGTGGGAAGTGTTTGTCTTTCCAAATGTTTGTCCCTCACAGTCTCCTATTGACAAGAAGGGGTGCAAGAAGGAAGGAACGCCTGCATTCCACTGCTGCATTAAGGACCATTTCAAACATATATTACTATGCCCAAACTTTGGTATGTATGGCATGGTAAGTAAACACTTAAAGCCACCTTACATCTCTGCCTCTTCACAGGAATCGTGAGCTAAATCACACATACACATACACACTAAACATACAGTACTGTGCAAAAGTCTTAGGCCACCATTAGATTTGTTGTTTTAGCAATGGTATAATGACCATATATAATTATTTCTCAGTCTCTTCATTAGAATACAACCAGAAAATACAGGAAATTTGTATGCAGTATTCAACAATTAAAAAAAAAATCAGAAAAAACAGCTTCCATAGGCTAAAGTGGCAAGTATTTAGTATGACCTCCTCTTACACTAGAGTAACAGCAGGCGCCTGGCCAGGAATGGTCTTCATGGAAGGGTAGCAGCCAAGAAACCACCCTGTTCCCCTTTGTGAAGGGGAACAGGGTAAAAAGGCTAAGATATGCTAAAGCTCCCAAAGATTGGAATGAGGATTAGCGGAAAAGAGTATTATAGAGTGATGAATCCAAGTTTGACATTTTGGGGTCGAATCATTGACAATATGTGAGAAGAAGAGTTGGAGGGAGATGGACAAATGAGTGCTTGTGGCGTTCAGTGAAACATGGTGGAGGGTCTGTCCTGGTTTGGGGCTGCATTTCTGCCAGTGGTACTGGCAACCTTGTCCGTATTGATGGGATCATGAATGCTGAAAAGTACAGACAGGTTTTAATTCATCATGCCATTCCTCCTGGAAAGCGCCTGATTGGGAATGGTTTCATTTTTCAGCATGATAACGATCCCAAGCACAATGCTAATGCAGTGAAATCATATTTAGCGAGGAAAACAGCTGATAAAACACTCACAGTCATGGGCTGGCCTCCACAGAATCCAGACCTGAATATTATAGAGGCAGTATGGGATTACCTGGACAGAGAAATAAATAAAAGACAACCTACATCTAAAGAAGAACTCTGGGAAGTGCTGAAAGAAGCCTGGTATAATATACCAGAAGATTACTTCAGAAAAGTTCAGGATAGTCTCCCCAAAAGAGTTCAAGATGTGCTCAGAGCCAAGGGAGGTCACACTAAATACTGATTTTTGCCTGTACATATTTCCTGTATTTTCTGTTTGTATCTTAATACAGAGACTGAAAAATAATTATGGATGGTCATTAAAACTTTGCTAAAACAACAAAGCTGGTGGTAGCCTAAGACTTTTGCACAGTACTGTAGGTCACAGAAACTCTCTGCTTATAAATGAAATTTTACTTTAGTACGGAGGAATCTGTATAGGCAACATCTATACTGTAGAACCCTGGGACTGCATTCATGTATCATGTATGTGTGCGACATCTAAGAACCCCCAGAGAAATCAGGCTGTTTGGCATCCAACTCTGTTTAAAGAAACTTTATTTAGAGTTTAGGGATACCATATAAATTGCCTTTGTGGTATGTTTGGCACACAAACAAATGCAGTTCTGGCCTTTGATCAGTGGCTTTAAAACAACAAAACAACAACAAAGCAGTAAATGACCTCAAGCAACAGGAAATACTGGGGTGGCAAACATACTTTATCACAGGGAAAGCTAACCCACCGCTACATTGTTAAAATAGTCAAACTCAATCCTGTCTAGTTCAAAATGTTATACTGGGTTTTACAGCACAATCCTATGTATATTTACTCAGAAATACATCCCACTGTATTTAATAGGTCTTACTCTTTTGAAAATGTGTTTAGGATTGCAGCCCTAGGCTGCTTCCAGGTGAGGCTTTATCACACCATCAGCCTGCCTTAGAGGGGATCCAGACGATGCTGTCTTCCACTCATAACCCTCCTATATTGTCCCACAACTTCTTCTGCCTTTTTCCTTCCTGCAGAAAATCCGTTGAGGGAAAAAGAGTGCCTTCTGACTAGTAGCACTAGGAGCCCTCCTACAATATGTGGCTATCACACTTTTTAGAAAAATGATGACAAACACACCTGCTGGTGCCAATATAGCACCAAAGATCCAGAATCTTTCCATTAGGTTAGCCTACTTCCGCGCACTTAATGACAACAGAATATAGTAGCTACAAGATCAGCCTATAGTGAAAAGCAAATAAACTCTTAAACCCAGCGGGAGGATTACATACATACTAAGTTTTATTTAAATTGTGTAAGTACTTCCTAGTGATACCCTACATACAAATTAAATGTTAAGTAATGATAAACTGCTGGGGCTAAACTAGACGTGCCACCATTAATGCAATTAGCAATTGTGTGGATGGCTTTTTAAAAGTAAACTGCAGCCTCCACCCCACCCCACCCCAGGGGAGGTGGGCAAGAGAGATCCAGATCAGCACCCTGGTGTGGAGGGTAGGAAGGCTTTAACCCTTTGTCCTCTGCTGCAGTCCTGATCCAGATCAAACCCCCTGCACCAGCTATTTGCCTTGGGAGAAAAGGCTCCAATTTGTTCCCTACCCACTATACCAGGGTCCTGATCCAGACTGGGGACCCTGCATTTACTTTATGTCATGTTTACTTTAGCCCTGTTAACTCTGTTTTCATTGTCTATAGGGAGACAGCTGAAGTGTTCTTATTCACTTCATTTTCCTCTGTTTTAGGAAGCAAGATATAAAATGCAAAAATGCAAGTGAGACTGTCAGGAACTGTGGGCACCCTCTTTCTATGGGTGTGGGAGATTTTATTCATTGGACTACATAAAAATCAACTTCAAAACCTAACCAACAGCATTCATTCACTTTAAACTATATACGATTTTGTTTCCATTGAATAGCAAAAGAAAAAGAAACCTTTTCTAAACCTTGCATTTTAATAAAATTGATTAAAAATTAAAATTCTTACCTGATTTACTCACATTTGATTGGTCACACAAAAGCAATGTAACTTCAAAATGTTCCCATTGCCTATATTTAAAAAAAGAATGAATTTTACTTTCCATTTATACTTACTGCTCCAACATTGTAAGTAAAACCTGGAAGTATGCTTAAGAACAAACATCAAACTTATATGATAACAAAGTACCACAGCAGTACAATTCTCACCAGGTTTTCAGAGGCTGGGAACCAGGGCTTTATAATCAGTTGGGCACATCTGGAAGGGGGGAAAACTACAAGCAAAGACCCAAGGGGAGCAAATACAACTTAATATTTGATTACATGTAGAAGCGTCCCATTGCCAAGGACAACAAGGGCCAGGCCTGTACAAGTAAAAGTAATTATTTAACTAGCCAACCTGCTAACTAATGCTTCAGAACACTGAAAAAAATCATCCTGATTTTATAACATAGCAAAAAGTCATTGATGCTAATTATCTGCTAGTGAGAAAAATAAAGCAAATAAACCATCTTCATGTGCAAATAGCATACAATTTTTTTTAGGCTGCGATCCTAAACATGCTTGCCTGGGAGTAAATCTGACTGCACCCAATGGAGCATACTTCTGAGTAGACATGTATAGAACTGCACTGTTAGAGCTTCACTGAGCTTTTCTTAGAAAAATGCTATGTTCATTCTAACAATTCTCAGAAAACATATTATTTCTCCATCTGGCAATCAATTTCATGAAAGATTTGGCCCTATCACTGTGATAAATATTAGTGAAAGTGGCTATAAAATTTTGTGTGGTTGGTATATGACTCCTGCCCATCTTACCAAAATTAATAGCAATGAACATGATTCTTGTTGATGTTCCCAATCAAGGTCTTTTCCTCATTTTGTGGACTTGTCCAAAAATGGTGGGGTTTTGGAAAAATATATTCTATACTATTGAACAGATGATTGTGTATGCAATACTACTATATCCCCTACTTGTTTTGCTGGGTTATATGGATAAATTGGTACTTCTAGCTAGTATATTCAGAAATAATAAACTTCCTGAATTAAAACTTTGGTTAGTTAAAACCTAGAAAACTCCAGAAATGGCTAAGATAACTGAAAATATTCATTTATAGAAAACAGGAAAATGTGCATCTCTTTCACATGCTTGCATCAACTTTATGGAGAGGTAATATGGGCTTAAATTTATAAATTATTTGCATTGGTATAAATAGTGTATTTTATAATTTGTTTCTTTTATAATATACTGTTTTTGAAATTTTGTAATTATTGAAATTAAAGTATTTAAAAAATTTTCCAGAGATATGTCTCCCATGTTATCTCTTTTGACAAGAATGCTTGCATAATAACCAACATATATTCATCACATGCTAGAGGAAATAGGTTTAATGTATAGCGCCATAACTGATAGTTTTTATTAAAAAAAAAAACAGCTTGCTTGATTAGGCTAATCAAATATTCTCCCAATATAGTGATTGCATCACGGTGCATGAGGTTTTAGTTAAAAGTATGGCTATGACATTAGTCTCAGGAAGAGTTAGATACGATCCAAGTTTTCACATATTGACCCAGTTCGCACAATCAGAACAAGCCACCGTGGCTTAAACAAGCCACGGTGGCTTGTTGTGAGCCGCAGCATGTGTCAGGCACGATTGTATAATCACCGCCAGGCTGAGGCTTATCACAATTCTACAACCTTCCTAGTATGTTCCATTTACTTGCTTCTCCAAATTTGAATACCACCAGTCAGTTCAATCACAGATGTTACACTAGCACTGGACTTATTCCACTTATTCCACTTATTCCACTGGACCAATTTCATTCTTCCATATCACTCAAGCATGATAAAGTCATATTTATGTCATTATAGCAACACAATCCATAAGATCATGTGCTTCACCCACAACTTCAGATAAAACCTACTCAACTCCCTGATGACAACACACACTATGCTTTACATTTTTTCTTTCAAGTCATTAGCAAATTTATTCTTTGTACTCTGGCAAATAATGCAGAAGGCTCCTTATGCTACAATTTACCTTGAAAACAGAATAGTATCAATATACCCTCTCAACAATTGATTGATTGTCTTCAACCATTGAAGAGATTAAGAGGTTTTGCAGTAATTTTTGTTGGTGAGAGTATGAACAATCAGGAGATTACCTTCACATGTGGTGGCATTGTGCTAAGACAGATATTCTGGACAAGTGTTATAACCTATAAACCACATTAAAAGAATCACTACTAGGGTATTTGAAAGGCAGTGTCCCAGAGTCTTATAGGAAGCTCATCAAGAACCTCTTGGTGATAGCAAAATGACAGTAGTCAAACACTGGAGAGAGAAACATTTGTCTTCACTTTATCATTGGTTCAGGAAAGTTTGGGAGGTAGAATAATTTTTTTTTTCAAATCAAGCTATACTAATGCATATCAAAACAAACTAAAAAGAAGCAATTTTGTAACAAGGTAGAAACAGGTTACAAGGTTTTGGAATCTACATTAAAGTGAACCAGGGAGGCACCATATTTATCTCTCCTGTACTTGGTCTCATATAAGTGATTTTCGAATTTCAGTGTTGTTGTAATTGAGATACCTAACAAAAATGACATAATCATTCTGGTAAATGGAAAAACCTTCCTTGCCTGCTCAAGCAGTACTCCTCTACAACATCCCACTATAACCACCAAATATTATCATATCATAAGAGGGTCAACTACAAATCTTCAATTAATGTCATGGGTAAAGTCAACAGGAGGTTAATGTAACTGTGCCCTTCTACTTTGCAAATGTTATGTCTATAAGCAGCCTGAATCCATATATGCATATTTATAATTATATATCTACTTATGTATACACAATGTGTGTAGGTCTGTGAGATATATTCCCCGTGTGTGTGTGTGTGTGTGTGTGTGTATATATATATATGAATGATATGCCAGTAAACACGTAATGAAATGAAATGTTTATTTCCATGCAATTACATTTCTGTTCAAATCTCTTATGTATTACTGAAGTGTAAGGTTGTGTGGTTTTAGTTTTCAATAAATAATTACATGAAAGATTGTCACAAATTATTAACATTATATACTTTGGCAGGGCCGCTCACCATCAGCTGTTGCCAATTTTTGCTCACTTTATATTGTGTTGGATATTAACTCAAAGATGGCATTACATACACTAATGAAAGGACAAAGGCTTCTTATCTACTCCCTCTGTGCAGGACTATTAAAACCATCTTTTGTATCATGCCTTAGTAATAAGATGCTGTTTTATGGTGTTTGCTCTATCTGTTGAGGTAAGATAATGGAGCAGCTATTGTCCAGGTAGATTTTCATTTCATCTGGTACCTAGCCTAAGATGCAAATCCCCACCTTCACATATCTTTGAACCTGCTGTTCTTAAGCCATAGGTGTAGTCATAAAACACTCCAGTGCACAGGGAGATATTAATGCAAGAAAAAATCTGCTCACTATCAAAACAAGCACTGTTACTGTTATGTGATTCACAAAAATATGTTCTTAGGGCTGTTATCTCCACTGTTATAGAGATACATCCTATGGAGAGCAGGAGGAACGACAGAGGTGATCTTCGCCTCTGCAGTCCTCATGCTCTGCATTTTGGGTAGACAGGCTTTTTTGCCCTTCTCACTGGGGTGCATCAGAGCAGGATGGAAGAAGGCTGGCAAGGCCTGGGAATATGTCATATCCCGTCTTCCCCAGTCCCGTCCCCTCCCTTCCCACTGGCATGTCCCTTTTACCCTCCTCCAAGGTCACCGTTGCAACCTCGGAGAGGCAGCCAGCACCATGCCAGCTGAGAGGGGGAAGGGGAGTGGAGCACGGACAGCACTTTGCAGTTGGAACTCCACACCGTCCTTGAATGCAGGAATCCGAATTATCCTATGGCCCTGCAGACTCTGTCTATGGGCCACAGGATTGCTCCGTTGGTCACTTTAGCATGTCAACAGCTTTGAAAATCAAATACACAGGCCAAAGCTTCTGTAATTTCAAATATTTCATAGCTTAAAACTATACTGTTACACTAACCAAATATCCCAGATAGTGCTAAATAGTGTTAAAGTAGCATTATAAACTGAAATATGAAGTATTTGGAAAATTAATATCATATTATGCTAGAAATCCTAATAAAGGATGGTATTCTAATATGAAATAGCACAAATTTTAATAAACATTTTCTGGGCAAATGTCAATCCAGTTTCATGTCTAGTTTCAGCACAGAATCTGCCTTGGTAATCCTAATGGATGACCTATAATGGCAGAGGGACTGAGTGAGTGTGACCTCTTAGCAGCCTTTAAGACTATCAGCCATGGTGTCCTTCTCAATAGGCCCCGTATGGTGGCAGCTGGAGACATGGTTATATGGTAGTTATGCTCACACATGCAGGGCCACCTCCACAAGGTGATGCTGGGGGATTACTGCTCAGCCCTGTTGCATTCATAATCAGGGTCCTGCGGGATTCTATGTTATCCCCCATGCTCTTTAACATTAACATGAAGCTGCTGAGAGGGGCCATCTGTGGATCTGGTGCCATCATATGCCAATGACACCTAACTCTACTCTCTTTGACATCAGTCAGGTGAGGCAGTGAATGTACTCAACCAGTGCCTAAAATTAGTAATGAGCCTAATGAGGGCCAATAAACTGAAACTCAACTTGACAATATGGAGATTCTATATACCCCATCCTTGAAAATCACAAAACCAATTCACTGGGCAACAAGGGCTTAGTGAATTTTGCTGCTGAGTTTGCACCATTAAAGTTCAGCTACAGACTCATCATATTGCATGAGCTGGGTTTACACTCAAAAGCAGGTGATGGCAACAGCATAATGGCGTTCTTTGAGCAGTGCTGCAGCCAGACTTCATGAAGACTTTCCACCTCTTCTGTCCTTTGCAGCCTGCCATTTTTACTCATTAGTGGCAAGTACAGGGTATTATTTTGAGTAATAAATGTTAAGATACGAATGAATTTTCAGAATTCTACGTGGTTCACTGGGGGAGAAACTTCGGGACTGGCCTACACTTGACTGAATTCCTTCCTCTTCACTCGGTAATCACTTCTGTGCACAAAAGGGATTTCATCCAGAATGGTATCACTCATCTTCTTCACCTTGCCACTAGCTTTTAAATCAACGAATATAGGATTTACTATTTGTTTACATTTATACACCATTCTTCTTTGGGAACCTTGGTGAGGCTGACATAGAGCACCCAAGCGATCACCCACACAGGTGCTGGCCAAACTGAGACCTGATTAGCTTTGTGAATTTGTCATAACAACTCCTCTGGAAGATCAGACCGAGGATCCTGTTTCCAAAAGTGGCCAGCTGGAAAACTCCAGAAAATCCACAAGCAGAGCATGAAGGCAATAGTTCTTTCCTACTGTCTGTCCTCAGCATTTGGTATTCAGAGGTATACTGCCCCTGAACATGGAGACTGAATTTCGCTATCATATCTAATAACTTTTGATAATCTATCTCCACCTCAGCATCAAGTGTCTTCAGACTTCCTCAAATATTCATTTATTAAAATGACCAATACAAGCAATTCACTACTCTTGTCTCCTTCCTTCCACAACCAGTTTTTTTAATCAGAAGTCTCTCTTTGACTTGTCTAATCAAGTACTGTTTCACATGTCTAGCACACAAATCATGTCAAGTTTCCTGCAGCACTCCCGCATTTGCCCCATCAAGGTTTTTCCAGATTAGTTCACAGCAAAAATGCAGTTGCATTGGACTTTTTATTCATTTTATTTCTATGTCACTTTTCAATAACTTTACCAAAGCAGTTTACAAATCAATGGTAATATACACAAGAAATAATTGTTTTGTTGTTGGATTTATTACTGTTGATTTCAAATCTAATATTGTTAACATAAACAAAGTGCTTGTCAAACGACAATGTTTTGCTGGTAGCAAACTCTAATTCTTCTCCCACCTAGTGGGACCCTTGAAATCTAGACTCCATCCGGACTACTGTAAAAGTGTCACAAGGACCTATCGGATAGCATCTATGCCACTGCAGATCATGAACCACACAGCTACCTAACTCCATATTTGCATCATACTGTGTATGGTGTATTTGGTATTCTATATTTGGTATTCTGTGTCTGGTGGCTAGTGTGTGTCAGAAAGTTGGGCCTGACATACTGTGACCTTCATACCAGTTCTCAGCCTACAAAGAAAAGTCTCACATGGGAGCTGGAAATGACTGGATTCAAGGCACAGCCTAGAAAAAGCCTTTATCCGATTCACTGCCTGCATCAATTAACTCAGTCTTTGTTTTGGCACTTTAGCTGGATTCGCTACTAAAAGTCTTCTTTGCCTTGAATATAGTCAGTTTCCTCTGCCCTGACAGCCTCCTATTTGCAGGAGCAGCACAACCACCCTCCTCCCCAACAAGCAAGGTTATCCCCCTCTCATATGGGGGTTAAAATCAAAGTTGTAAAAGAAACTACATGATAGATACATAGATAGATACATCTATGTATCTATCATCTATCATAGATAGGTGATAGATACATAGATGTTAGACAGCAGACAGACAGATTTTATATCCCACCTTACTTCCAGAAAGGAAACTGAAGGTGGCATATAAACAAAAGATCAACAATACTTAAAACAATACCATCCAACCCCTTACTCATACAGCAGTCTTAGGGAGCAATCCTATGGCTGCTAGACAGCAGCTAGACAGCCATAGGATATGGTGTTTTCCAGGAACTGACCTCGGTTCCTGGAGAACTGACCTCCCTCCACTTCCGCACTGCCTCCGAGGCAGCGTGGAACAGCCCTGTCCTCCGCGCTCGCAAGAGGAGTGCGGAGAGGCTGGAAAGGGGCGTGGCTGTTGGACGTTCCAGGGCAGGGAGACTGTAATTGCCTGTACGACACATCCTGTGTCGTACAGCAGCCTCCTTCCCCACTCCATGTTCCTGCAGCTAGACAGCTGCAATCGGCTGTCTAGCCAAAAAAGCAGGGCAGGAGGAGCGCAGAGGAAATGATCCCCTCCGCGCTCCTCCTGCTCTGCTTTGGATAGGCAGTTGCATGGCCGCCTATCTCGATAGGATTGTGCCCTTAAAAACCTAAATAAATAACAACAGTAACAATTTCTAGGAGCAGAGGTCAACCGTGAGAGCTCAATTAAAATGAGCCCAAAGGTTATTAAAGTTTTTTAATCAAACTTTCATTTAATTTTAGTTCATTACCCTGATGGAGTGATGCAATTTCTCCCCCTCCCCCATATCCATTCATATCAGATCAGATGCATCTGATGAAGTTCGCTCCTGCATGCAGAAACATACATTGCAATAATTTCCATGTCAATCTGTTGCAGCCTACCACGGCTTATTTAACCTGGCAAAGTTGACTTATGCAACGGTTGAACAACGCTCAATGGGCTCGGACGACAGAGTTAAACAACCCTCGCATAACTTTAAAATAAAGTTAAAACCATGGGTTACAAGCACTGCAAGTCACTGTGGCTTAAATAACAATGGGTTGCGGCAATCGTGTAAATCGGCCCACCATGTCAGACAATGAGGGGAATATTTTTCTGCAGGAATAAGTTAAAGAAAACAGCACACTCTATGTGTGAGTATGTAAATCATGTGTATGTAAATCGTGTAGATATCCAGTGTGAAAAAAATTATTTGTATTCCACTGTTATTTTCTCCTCAAAGAGAAATAAATCAAAGCTATTATCTTTGCAGTTATCTGGAATAAAACACAGAAGAATACAGGTTACCTTTTTTATCCTCCAAACTTTGACAAAATTATTTATCATTTACAAGTCTGTTATATAATAAGACAAAACCTTCGATAAAACTTCACTCAAATACCAGGGGTGATCCAGCATACACAGCATTGCTAAAAGTAGAAAGGAAACACTGAAGGCTACAGACTTGATAAAAAGTGTGTTGTTGTTTTCCAGTTAACTTCAGAGCTTGCTATGAAAAAGGGAGATATGATAAAGATCCAGTGCTAAACAGAAACTACAGTCAACTAGTTTGATTATCCAGAAGATGCTTAAAGCTTGAAATCAAAACTGCTGCTATAATATAAAGTACATTTTTAAAAATCTGGAAAAAAAATACTTAAAAACCCAAATAACTAACTTGCAATATTTTACACTCAAAAGTATCCAAAACAGTCAAATAAGTCTGTGTTTTTCTTAATATAGATAACTAATCCTGTAGTTATTTATTATTTCCACAAGGTGGCACCTTAGTCCTATATTTGCTCGTTACAATTAACTGTTGTTTTTCAAAATATTATACTGCTTGTTAGTGAAAAAATATATTCTTGTGGTTTATACTTCAGATCACCAAGGGCTTTCATTTTAAAAAAATCTGAAATAAAAATTTCTCATCTGTAGCAATATTCAGCAGAATATGTATACTCTGCACATGTTTAACCACATTGTTCTCCCCAAATCACCAAAAAATCACTTTGTCCTTCATGGAAGCTGGGAGGTACACACTGCAAAGCAGATGTGTGTGGGGTAACTAAAAAAGGAAGTTGTATTATCCCCTTCTGGTTCTACTTTTGAGTAAATTTCAGTAAAATGCTGCAGCTCTTCCCCTTGAGTAAACCTCTTCAGGGAAGAACAGCAGCATGCCATTTGAATCTCAGTAGTATCCATTCAATTAACTGAGCTTTGTCCTTTTTAGTAAACTGCTTTCTAGCACAAATCCCTGTCACATTCCACTCCACCCCAAGCTCTTCACTTGTGTCACAGCTGACAAAACACACGTTGCTGCTTTCAAGCAAAAATGGATTTTTTAAAAAATCTCAGGTACGTAGGTTTGCACCAGCCAAGTTAGTTCTGTGTTGGATTAAAACCCATTAAGATAGCTTGAGTCTTCTCCTAACCTGTCTATGTCCCCCAACCCACAAAGCAATCATGGTAGCTATTACCAACATCTTAATATAGTTATGAGTTGTGGGTTGGTCTGAAGGACCTTTCAGGGATCCCTCACACCCCAGTGCCTATGACGGCAAAGAGATTTAAGATTCTTTCCAACTATGTAATCCTTGCCTCTCATATTTCTGCAGATAGAGCTATCAGGGTGCCTACTTTGAGGCAATACCTCTTAAAGACAGGGGTGCAGAACTTGTAGGCCAAAATATCTGGAGGGGCACAAATGCCATGATCCCTCTCCATTGGCTATGGTGGCTGTGGCTGATGGGAGCTGTAGCCAAAACATCTGGAGGGCTGCAAGTTGCCCCTTATATAAGACCAGCCATAGCTCAATGGTAGAGCACATGCTTTGCTTGGAGAAGGTCCCAGTTTTAATCCCTGGCATCTCCAGGGAGGGCTGAAAACCCCCTGCCTGAAACATTAGAGAGTCTTTGCCAGTCAGTGTCAACAATACTGGGCTGGGTGGACCAGGGGTCTGACTCGTTATAAGGCAGTCTCCTATGACAGCTAGTAACATTCTGGTGACGTGGTTCAATGGGAGCTAGGATGGCCCAAGAGTGCTTAGGTGATAAGCACAGATAACCAATCTTTCTTCCCCCACTAGACAAGGGAACGGAACAAGTAAGGTCTGTGTGTGTAGCAGGAAGGCGGTCTGTGCTGGAACTGGATCTGAAAAAGAGGCAGAGAGCTGAGTTTACAATATCTTGCAACCTCCTGTTTGTTACACTGCACCAATCTTTGTGCCCTGATCCTAGTTTGCTCCTTCAGAAGCTCATGAGATCAGGCCATAAGTAATCCCACCTCCATACAGAGTGAACACAACAAAGAATGTATTCAGACCAAGGCCTTAAAAATGATAAACAAAAGAATACACTATGATGAAGGGGCAGCACACAATTGGTAGAAGTATAACAGAAAAATTTAGCCAGTGATCTAAACATTCTGACTAACAAACTTGTAAAATCTTGTCTAGAGAGTCCTACTGTTAAATGGAAACCACAAAAGTGCACATAACAAAGCAGTTTGCCCTGTTTACAGCAGGCTTTGGTTGTTGCTAGGAGCACTACTTTCAATGGGATTTTTCCATTCTTGGCTTCCTCAAGTACTTGTTGTAACACTTCCCTACTCAAAATGCTTTTCGATTGCCCTGTGGTGTACTTAAATATTAGAGAGAGACCACTTCTATATAAAACCAGTGTACCGTATCTCTGTTTACATTATAGATGTACAATTATTGGGGAAATTTTGTACCAGCTGCACTGGTTCCTGGTGTGTTTCCAGGGCCAATTCAAGGTGCTGGTTTTAACTGTTAAAGCCTTAAACACTTTGAGTCCAGTGCACAACCTTTTTCATGTTGGGCACCGCATTGATTGTTGGGTGACCTATCGTGGATGCATGACAAAAGGGAGCAAGTCCAGGGCCAAGAGGTGTCTTCATCCCGTGACAACAGATCTAGCAATACAAAATCACTCCATATTACCATCCTTATTTTTCATTTATTCACTTGTATCTATTATTTTCCACTGCTTTGCTTTCCCTCAAAGATTCCCATCATAGCTACACTGTTCTTTGTTTCCTTTATTTTCTAATTTTATTTATTCCCTTTACTTCAATTGCTTTTTTATTTACATTGATTTTCATTTCCTTCAAACATCCCCCTCCACCTCCACAACTTCCTCCAATGTTTTGCTTTTGCACTTACTTTTGGAAAGTGCATTCCTGTCACTCTCCTATCAGCAGTACCATTCAGAGGGCAGGAGTCATAGTGCTCTCTGAGACCGGTTGCCGAAGTGTCTCCTAGAAAATGCTCCGGCTTCTGCACCCAGAGGGAAAGCCTGAGTGCAGAGGGCAACCTCTGAAAGTGGCAGCTGGAGAGACCCTGTGGAAATGAGTGGTGATGCTGGGCTTAATTGGAGGGGGTGGGATGATTGTGTGTGAGGGGGATTGGTGCTGGCAGGACTGGGCCAAAATCAGCAGCAGCAGAACCAGTAACACTAGGATCAGTGGCTGTGGCAGAAGGAGTGATCGGCAGTAATAGGGGTTCATGGAGGTCCACAAAAAAACCTTGGGGCCACATGTGGCCTCTGGGTTGTGCACTCCTGGCCTGCATTCTTGTAAAGCTGCCTGTAGGTTAAGATAATTCCAGAGTCCCTATTCACTGGCCCACCATTATGATCTGTAAGACTGGTAGGAACTAGAGATAGGACCTTCTTAGTGGTGGCCCATACCTTATGGAACTCCCTCCCAAGAGATATATGGTTGGCTCTGTTTCTTTGTTTTTAAAAGGGGGGTTAAAATGTATTTATTGGCTCTGGCTTTTAATTTTAATTTTTTAATTATATATGCTGCTTTTGTTACTACTTTATTATTAAATCTGTTTACAATTAATTTATGTCTTACACTAATATAGAATAGCATGATTTATATTGCTAGTTGGCTTGGGAAGACTGTAGTCTTGAAAGGCATCTAAGAAATACATTTAAATAAAATAAATAAAAATGTCAGTGGAAACTCACATCGCATCTATGGTTTGGTACTTTGCAGTCAGTCCAACGTAAAGATACCATAAAGATACCGTTACACAAAAATTGCTCCTGTTCAGAATATTTTCTTATTAGTCAGCCATTATTAGCTATTTAAACCCCTTTGTCCACACTTAGAACAAAGATAACTTTCAAGTCTTCTTTTTTAAAAAATCTGCAAAATCTTGCTAAGCCTGAGTTAACTGTCATTCAAATGTAATCATTTCTTACATTTTCTCTTGCCATTTCTTAAGTAGCCATTTTTTAAGAATAGGGGGGGAAACTCACCATTAATCTACTAACATACACTCTATGATATAAGAATCTTGTGAGCCATGAAGCCTAAAAAATCCTATTCCTTCCTTCCTTCCTTCCAACATCAAACAATTATATATGCTTATACAATGAATATTCATAAACTGTAATTTTATCAGCTGCTTCCCACCTTCAGATACTCATTGAAGAAGTTCACCATACTAGCAGTTAATCCATACTTTAAAATGTTAAATGAATGTCACGCTGAAAAAAAATACCAGCAGTAGGAGAGATGCTCCAGAACATTAATTGCCACATAGTGGCATCTGTTGATGCTTTAGATAACACACATCTTGGACAACTCCTTGCTTCAGTAGCAGCCTGGTCCCATGTATATTTATTCAAAAGTAAATCCCACTTAATTCAACAGGGACTACACCCAAGTATGCACACACAGGATTGCAATGTAAAACAGCATTACATTTTCTACTAGTAATGAAATATTATACAAATCTTAAACTTTTTCAGTAAAATTTAGTGTATATTTGCTCTGCTAGAACACTTACAGACAACCATTTCGGCAAATATGCCATAAGTCATGTCCAAAATAAGACACCCGGACACTCTACAGATCCTGCACCTGTACCATACACTAGGCTCTTTCAGGCCTTCTCACAGCAGGAACTGGTAAATCCTTCTATTTTTTGGCCTAGTCAATAAACATTGCCATCCCACCACAGAGCTACGGCTGAAGCAAACCAGTTAGTAAACTTATTCAAGTATAGACTAACCCTAAACTGAGTTTTGAACCAGGACTCAAGCATGGGGGATGGGAAAGGGTACATTTTACCATGGCCCAGAGATCCAGGGGTGGGGGCAACCTAGGCTGCACTCCCATTACCATGAAGGCGGGAAAATGAGGTTCACATGCTTGAGAATGTTTATGGAAACCTAGTTTCCTGTATCTATGTACTTACTATTCAGATCTTGTGGGACCTGATGTCCCTTCCAAGATAACTGTACAGTAAAATATGGCTGCCCCCATGTACTGACAGCCTACCAGGGGCATTATATGGGGGGAAAGCCTATCAGGGACACTGTACAGAAAAAAAAAAGATGGCTATCCTCATCAAAAAATGGGGGAACCATCTTTTTTTTACTCCATATAATTATCCAGGAAGGAACAGTATGTAATGAAATACGGCCACTTCCTGGAGTATTTTCAAAAGCATTTTCTACCCTTGCTGCAGGAGCCAAGCTTTCTAGATGTTCCAATTATCCTGAACTTGTAAAACAAAAAGAAAACCCTAAAGGTAGCACCCAGACCACCCAATACACTGTAAATAATCAAACCGCACTGTGGAAAGGTAGAACTGAGGAATAATTCGCATATCTACATTCCAATCTGAGCACTGGTTCAAGAAGTGCAAATGGGCGAAACTCCCTCCAAAATGCAGAGTGAATTAAATCATTCTTCTAGAAGCTGAAAGAAGTTTCAGCACACTACCACCCATCAAAAACTCCAGGTGTTCTACTATGAAGCAATTACGGTTATGTCACCTAGATATTATGTCTAGCGAGAATGAGCTTGCAAGAGAAATGGACAGCTGTGCCCAATGAGGTACTTAGTTCAGCATCAGGGTAGACTTCAGGGCCGTGGTGTTATTGTGGTCTATAGGAATTCCATCTCCCTCTGCAGGCTCCCTGTCCATCTGATTACTGGTCTGGAGTGTTTTATTTGTACCTTGTGTTGGGCCAGCAGGACAGATTGGGGATTCTGTTGGTGTAATACCCACCCTGCTGCTCAACAGTCTCCCTACCTGAGCTGACATAGCTGATCTCCGGTGTGCTGCTGAGATCAGGCGTCAGTTCTGTCCCCCATGCTATTTAACATTTACATGAAACCACTGAGTGGGGTCATCAGGAGTTTGGAGTACATTGTCTTCAGTATGCTGATGACACGAAGTTTTATTTCTCCTTTTCATCTTCATCAGGTATGGCTGTGGGTGTGCTAGATCTGTGCCTGGCTGCAACAATGGACTAGATGAGGGCTAATAAACTGATCTAATCCAGACAAGACCAAGATGCTGTTCGTGGGTGGTTCTTCTGCCTAAATGGGGGGTGCTCAATCTGTTCTAGATGGGGCTGCGCTCCCTCTAAAGGAGCAGATTCGTAGCTTAGGGGTTTTCTGCAACCATCTTTGTCACTTGAGGCTCAGGTGGCCTCAGTGGCACAGAGTGCATTCTACAAACTTCAGTTGGTGGCCCAGCCATGCCCCTATCTGGACAGGGATAGCTTGGCTTCACTCATCTATGCTTCTGTAATCTCCAAGTTAGATTACTACAATGTGCTCTACATGTGGCTGACTTTGAACATGGTTCAGACACTGCAGCTTGTGCAAAATGCAGCAGCCAGACTGATAACAGGGACAAGAAGTTTCGAACATATAACACCGATTCTGGCCCACTTGCACTAGCTGCCTGTATGTTTCCGAACCTGATTCTATGTGCTGGGTTTGACCTATAAAGGCTCGGGACTGCAATACCTGATAGAACACCTCTCCTGACTACTATTAACAGCTATATGCTGCCTGCAGGGCCAGAGGCAGCATGCCTCTGAGTACCAGTTGCTAGCAAGCAGCAGAAGGAGAGGACATTTGCCTCCATATTCTGCCTGTTGGCTTCCCAGAGGAATCTGGTTGTCCACTGTGGGAAACAGGAAGCTGGACTAGATGGATCTTCGGACAGATCCAACAGGACTGTTCTTATGGTCTTGTGTTAAGGAACAAGGGTTGCAGCAGTAAATAACTGGAAAAACAAAGTTCCAAGCTAGAAAATGTAATAAAGTTACGCCTGGGTAGAAATGACTTGGTAGCAAGCAGTGTGGTTAGGGGGCTTTTTCCAGTAAAAAGCTCATGTGACTTTGAATTACACATGAAGAGCAGTGTAGCACTCCTGTAAACTTACTGGTTCCACAAGGCAAAGGAGACCAGACCCTTTCCCTTCTTTTCGTTCCTTTTTATTAAAGATTTTATTAATATTTTGAACAGCAAACAATTCATTACATTTATAATAACAATTTTAAAAATGAAATAAAATAGGGAGAATGACGATAGTTTAGCTCATTTGAAAATAACATAGATTCATCATCTATATAATGTTATAAACAAGTTCATCTTGTTTATTTCCATATACAGTACCTTGCATAAGTATTCACACCCTCCCCTTTGACTTTTCCACATTTTGTTGTGTTACAACCTGGAATTAACATGGATTTAATTAGGATTTCTTGTCACTAATCTTCACGAAATGGTCCATAATATCGAGGGGGGGGGCAGATTTACATATTTTACAAAATGATTTACAAATAAAAAACTGAAAAGTCTGAATTGCAAAAGTATTCACCCGCTTTGCTGTGACACCCCTAAATAAGCTCTGGTGCAACCAACTGCCTTCAGAAGTCACATAATTAGTTGAATGGAGTCCACCCTGTGTGCAATTCAACTATCATATGATCTCAGATCAAAAACACCTGTTTCTGGAAGGCCCCAGAGTTTGTTGGAGAGCATATCTAAACAAACTGCATCATGAAAACCAAGGAGCTATCAAAACAAGACTGGGATAAAGTTCTGGGGAAGCACCAATCAGGGTTGGGTTATAAAAAAAAAAAATCCTAAACTATGAGCATCCCCAGAGCACCATTAAATCCGTTATTGCAAAATGGAAAGAATGTGACACAAACGCAGCTCTGCCTAGAGAAAGCCGTCCACCAAAACTCAGTGTCTGGGTAAGGAGGACATTAGTCAGAGAAGCAACCAAGAGGCCAATGGTAACTCTGAAAGAACTGGAGCGATCCACAGCTGCGATGGGAAAAACCATCCATGGGACAACTATCACCCGGATGCTCCACAAAGCTGAGCTTTATGGAAGAGTGGGGAGAAGAAAGCCATTGCTGAAAAAAAATACCGTATCAATCCCATTTGGATTTTGCCAAAAAGCATGCAGGAGACATAGCAAACATGTGGGAAAAGGTTCTCTGGTCTCATGAGACCAAAAGTGAACTTTTGGCCTTACTGCAAAACGCTATGCGTGGTGCAAAGCCACCAGTGCTCCTCACCCTGAGGACTCCATCCCCACGGTGAAGCATGGTGGTGGCAGCATCATGTTGTGGGGATGCTTTTCATCAGCAGGGACTGGCAAACTGGTTCAGGATTGAGGGCAAGATGGATGGAGCCAAATACAGGGCAATTCTAGAGGAAAACCTGTTTCAGTCTGCAACGGACCTGGGACTAGGGCAGAGGTTCACCTTCCAGCAGGACAATGAAGCCAAAGTTACACTGGAGTTGTTTAAAAACAAGAACCTGAATGTCTTAGGCTAGACCTCAATCCAACTGAGAATGTGTGGCAAAACTTGAAAACTGCTGTTCACCAAAAGACCTCATTCAACCTGACAGAGCTTGAGCAATTTCGCCAAGAAGAATGGGCAAAAATGGCAGGATCCAGATGCACAAAGCCAGCAGAGACTTACCCAAAAAGACTCACAGCTTGAATTGCTGCCAGAGGTGCTTCTACCAGGTATAGACTCAGGGGGGTGAATACTTATGCAACCAACAAATGCTGGTTTGTTTTTGTTTTAATTTACTTTTGTGCCACAATAAAAAATATTTTGCACCTTCAAAGTGTTAAGTATGTTGTGTAAATCAAATGGTAAAAATGCCAATTAAATCCATTTTAATTCCAGGTTGTAACACAACAAAACGTGGGAAAGTCAAAGGGGTATGAATACGTCTGGAAGGCACTGTATTAAGACAGTGCCACATTTCCATAAAAGCATCCTTGTTGCTGCTTGTTGATTTTATTCATTTAAGGTGCAGTCCTATGCATTTTTAGACAGATATAAATCCTACAGCTCCCAGCATCCCCCAGCCAGCCATGTTGGACTTATTTCTGTCTAAATATGAATAGGATTGTGCCCTTAGTTAGCTTTTCTGCTAATGGTATGAACAATATGTTATTATGTTCCACTGAAAGTGCATTTGATTTCCATGACTTTACTGTAACTTGTCTGGCTGCCACCATTATCCCTTCATTTGAACCCTTTCTGGGTGAGGTGGAAGGACTCTTCCCCATCCTCTCTTGCAGAAACTATCTATTCCCTCCATCGCTTCCTAAGTTTTAATTCCATGTGTTTTAGCAAATATAGGGTTTATAAATGTCTGATTTAAAACACTTCTATTTAACAATCTGTTATGAACATTCCCAGAGAGACTGAATATGACAATGTATTGAAAATTAGATAACATAATTAATTTGTAGTACAGGAGCAAAGAGAAAATGAGTAATAATCTTAGTGTATTGCCCTTGTGTCTTATGGCACAGTAGCCATAAGATGACTTTTGTTTCAATAACTCAGAAGGGATTTAGGAATTAGAGTTATATAATTTAATACTTTCATAGAATAAGGGTGATCTAATCTAATTTAATAAAGGGGTTGAAAATTCTGCCAGAAATCGTGTAATGTAAGAAACAAGAGACAAACCTATGCCTATAATGGGCAGTAAACTCTGCCAGAGACTGATCACAGTGTGCAGTTTCATAACAAATTATTATTTTTTCAAAAGTGATAGTTTAGTACAACTACAAAAAACTAATACTTACAACCAACACAGATAACTCCTACACTGCAAATTGTTCAATTCCATTAAATTAATAAGAGCTATATCTGACCACAAATATACAATCAAAATTGCACATAAACAACAGTATAAAGCAAATTCTATAAATTTCTAGATGCATGTATATTAAAGACAGCTGTAAATATATTTCAGAATCAATTAAAAACCTAATATTGATGAATTTGTCTTACCCTTGTTTTGGGGATATATTGCCAATTATCTTTTAAAACATTTATATTTAAAAAGCTTCTCTTTGTACGTATTTTTGTACACAACAGTCAGATAAAAATAACTAGATGGTTCCACATAACTATTGAATAGCATGAGTGAGAAAACGAAACCCTAAGAAACACCATATTGTAAAAGAGTTGAGCAGTAATCTCTCAGCAACACTTTAGAAAATTGGCTCTCCTGGTAGGAATAGAATCACTGCAATGGACAGCCTCCAGTCGCCAACCTGGATGGCCTATTCAGCATAGTCAATGGAATCACAGTGATCAGAGCGAGCACACAGGGAGAACAAACAGGAGTTGGCCAGGGGAGTTCAGCAAGGGAGGTCAAGACCCCTAATGTGTTTGAGTTTTTTTTTTCATCTTTGTCATTTCTTTTCATTTCTTTTCATTTTTTCCCTTTTTTCATTTTTTTAAATTTATTTTTCTTGTAACACACACTTCCATACCAGTGGGCTGGTGTTTTTAACCTCCAGTAAGTAGAGGACCAGGCACTGGCTACTCTAGAACAATCAGAAAGCTAGACACAAAAACAGAATAGAGGCTATGGAAGGAAAAGACTCTCCAGTGGTGGTGAGCAGCCACTTTTGTGCCATGTTTGTTTTCTTGCCTGAGAACAACATGACCTACACGTGCAACAAGTGCAAGTTGATCACACTGTTGGAAGAAAAAGTAAGGGGACTAGAGTGGCAAGTGTCGACCCTCCAGGGAATAAGAGAACGCGAAGAGTTCTTGGACAGAACGGTGGAACTGCAGCAGCAAAGTGAAGAACAGAAGCTAGAAGAGCAACAGCAAGCTGAGGCAGAAGAGGAAACTGCTGAGGTGAGGAAAAATGAAGTAGAGGATACTCCTTGGAAAAGGGTGACAGTTAGGAGCAGAAGAACTAGAAGACACTCAGCACCAGTGGAGGCAGTGGAAGTAGGGAACCGTTTCCAGGTACTTGAGGAGGAGACTGGAGGACAGCCTGCAGAGGGAGAATTACAGGGGAACCTGCATGAGAGCAAGCAAGATGCTGAAGGTCAGCCAAGCAGAGGCGATGAAACCAAGGCCTACAGCTACAAAAAGAGAAGAGTAGTAGTAGCGGGAGACTCCTTGCTGCATGGGATAGAAACCCAAGTATGTCGCAAAGACCCGTGGAGTCGCCAGGTATGCTGTCTCCTAGGGGACGGATTACAGACATGAAAGGTTGCCTGCACTCATAAAGCCCACTGACAGGTATCCCTTACTTTTCATCCATGCGGAAGCAAATGATACCGCTAAGCCGAGCTACGAAGAAATCAAGTCAGACTTTGAAGCTTTGGGAAGGCAATTCAAGAACTTTGGGGCCCAGATAGTTTTCTCATCCATCCTTCCAGTAGTCAGAAGAGGGATAGAAAGGGAAAGAAAAATACTCCGGATGAATGACTGGCTATGAAGGCAGTGCCGACATGAGAGATTTGGATTCTGGGACCATGGGCTATACTTCCTGGAAGATGGACTGTTGGCAAGGGATAGGTTGCACCTCACAAAGACTGGGAAGAATGTGTTTGGCCACAGTATGAAGAACTTCATGAGGAGGGCTTTAAACTGTATCCTACAGGGGAGGGAGACGTAAAGTTGGGGGTAACAATGGATGAAGACTCATGCACAGCAACAGAGGGAACAGCTCTAATAGCGCCCAATAGTAGTCTTCACAAACACGTAGGAAGAAAGCCAGACCATGAAGCACATGGTCTTCGATGTCTATACACTAATGCCCAGAGTATGGGAAACAAACAGAACGAACTTGAACTCTTAATACAGGAGGGAAATTATGACTTGATAGGTGTAACTGAGACTTGGTAGGATGACTCCCATGACTGGATTACAGCAATTGAGGGATATAACTTGTTCAAAAAGAACAGGAGGAACAGAAAGGGAGGTGGGGTTGCACTATAGGTTAAAAATACTTACCTCTGCACAGAAATACAGGAGGATGAGCTTGGTAGCCCCATCGAGAGCATCTGGGTTAAAATAAATGGAGCAAAGAATAAAAGCAACATGGTGGTCGGAGTCTACTACCTGCCACCCAATCAAGGAGAAGATGAGGATGAAACTTTTGAAAAGCAAATAGCCAATGTTTCAAGGAAGCATGATGTACTAGTAATGGGGGACTTCAATTTCCCTAATTTGTTGGGAGACAAATTCTGCAAAACATGGCCCCTCCAAGAAATTCCTGACTTGTGTTGCTGATAATTTCCTCGTACAGAAAGTAGAGGAAAGAACTAGAGGATCAGCTATCCTTGACTTCATCCTAACCAACAGAGATGACTTAATGGATAAAGTAGCAGTTACGGGAACTCTGGGGGAAAGTGACCATGTTATACTTGAGTTCTTGATTCTAAAGGAAGCAAAAGCCGAGTGTAGCCAAACGCATACCCTGGATTTTAGGAAAGCCAATTTTAATAAACTCAGAACAATGATCAGTAAGGTCCCATGGCAAGCGACTCTAACGAGAAAAGGAGTCCAAGATGGGTGGGAGCTTTTAAAAAAGGAAATTTTAAAGGCACAATTACAAACAATTCCAACATGAAAAAAAGGCAGAAGACAACAGAAGAAGCCAATGTAGTTTCACAAAAAGCTTAGAGATGACCTGAAAACAAAAAAGGACACATACAGGAAGTGGAAGGAAGAACAAGCTACAAGGGAAGAGTACAGGCAGGTAGCACAGAATTGCAAGGATGGCATCAGGAAGGCTAAAGCTGAGAACGAGCTGAGGTTAGCAAGGGATGCCAAAAGCAACAAAAAGGCTTTCTTCAGATACATGCACAGTAAAAGACAGAGGAAATAAATGGTGGTTCAACTATTAAATAAGGATGGCAAAATGATAACAGATGACAAGGAAAAGGCAGAAGTGCTCAATTCCTACTTTGGCTCAGTCTTCTCCCAAAAGAGGGTCTATGACCCCCCTGGCAAAGGCAAAGTACAGGCTGAAGGGGCAGGATTGCAGCTTGAGATTGATAGGCATATGGTCAAGGAACACCTAATTACTTTGAATGAGTTCCAATCTCCAGGGCCAAATGAACTGCATCCTAGAGTAATAAAGGAACTGACAGAAGAACTCTCAGAACCACTATTATCTTTGAGCAATCATGGAGGACGGGTGAAGTGCCAGATGACTGGAGGAGGGCTAATGTTGTCGCTATCTTCAAAAAGGGCAAAAAGGAGAAACCTGGGAACTACAGAGCAGTCAGTCTGACATCAATCCCTGGGAAAATTCTGGAGCAGATGATAAAGCAATCCATCTGTAAGCACCTTGAAAACAATGCAGTGATTACTCGAAACCAACATGGATTTGTCAAGAACAAATCCTGCCAGATGAATCTGATCTCATTTTTTTAATCAGGTCACCTCCCTTGTGGACTGTGGGGTGCTGCTGACATAATATACCTCGACTTCAGAAAAGTTTTCGACAAAGTGCCCCATGATATCCTGATGAGCAAACTAGCTCCAAGTGGGCTAGATGAAACAACGATCCGGTGGATCCACAGTTGGCTATAGGATCAGACTCCAAGAGTACTTATCAATGGGATCTTCTCAAACTGGGGAGCGGTAACAAGTGGGGTACCACAGGGCTCAATCCTGAGCCCAGTGCTCTTCCACATTTTTATTAATGACTTGGAGGAGGAGGTGCAGGGAATGAGGATCAAATTTGCAGATGACACAAAATTGGGTGGGATAGCTATTACCTTGGAAGACAGAAACAAAGTTCAAAGTGATCTTGATAGGCTGGAGCGCTGGGAAGAAAACAACAGAATGAACTTTAATATGGATAAATGCACCTAGGAAAAAGAAACCAAATGCACAGTTACAAGATGGGGAATACTTGGCTCAAAAATACTACAAGCGAGAAGGATGTTGGAATTGTTGTCGATCACAAGCTGAGTATAAGCCAACAATGGGATGTGGCTGCAAAAAAGGCAAATGCTATTTGGGGCTGCATTAATAGAAGCATAGCTTCCAAATCACATGAAGTACTAGTTCTCCTCTACTCAGCACTAGTTAGGCCTCATCTTGAGTACTGTGTCCAGTTCTGGGCACCACACTTTAAGAAGGATGCAGACAAGCTGGAGAGGGTTCAGAGGAGGGCAACAAAGATGATCAGGGGACTGGAAACAAAGCCCTTTGAGGAGAGACTGAAAGAACTGGGCATGTTTAGCCTTGAGAAGAGAAGACTGAGGGGAGATATGATAGTGCTCTTCAAGTACTTGAAAGGCTGTCACAGAGAGGAAGGCCAGGATCTCTTCTCGATCATCCCAGAGTGCAGGACACGGAATAATGCGCTCAAGTTACAGGAAGCCAGATTCTGGCTGAACATCAGGAAAAATTTCCTGACTGTTAGAGCAATACGACAGTGGAACCAATTACCTACGGAGGTAGTGGACTCTCCCACACTGGAGGCATTCAAGATGAAGCTCGACAGCCATCTGTCAGGGATGCTTTGACTTAGATTCCTGCATTGAGCAGGGGATTGGACTCGACGGTCTAATAGGCCCCTTCCAACCCTACTATTCTATGATGCTATGAATCACAGAGGTCCAGGAAGAACTAGCAGGGACACATTCGCCCCTGTCCTTCTCCCTGCATCGATCACTCATCAGGGTAACCAAGGTTGTTTCAGAGCCGAAACTGGGCCTAAAGCCAGACTGTATCTAGATAAGCAGTCTCATCCAAGAGTGCCTGGAATTCTATAGCACCTTGCCTCAGAAAGGGATATTTATGACTGACTAATTGTTGTTGCAATCCTTAGGGTCCAAAGAGGGCTTCTTCAGGAGAAATCTGACAACTGCTTCCTTCAAGGCTGCTAGGAACCTTATTATAAGGAGCCATTAATATCTATTGGACCCAGTCAGCTTTTACTAGATGTTATAAGCCAAGAGCAAGAGTCAAAGAAACAGATGGCAATTAATTCATTAACTGAACTACAAAACTAGTGCATTCATACTGAGGGAGATGCAAGCAACACGGGAATAATTCCCACCAAATAAACATGCTTAGGACTGGTCTGTATGTTAATTAATTTATTATTAGATTTATATCCTGCTCTTTCTACCAAAAATGGCACTCAAGGTAGCTAACAACCATATAATACAGATCAAAATAAATTCATGGCTAAAACAGAACATTAAAACAAATCAATTAAAAACATAACAATAGAAGACATAGGCAGCACCCAAACAGTTAAACCAACCACAGGACAATTTTGCTGGATCCAACCTATAGTCAGTTCTATAAGTGAACTGAAAACAGCCAAATTCAACATTACATGAGCAGACTTCCGCTCATAGAGTAGGAGTTTCCCTTCCCCTGCTCTCCCCTGCAGCCCCCCCATGCCTTCCAAATCTGCTCTGGAGGGGGTGCGGGAGGCACTGGGGGAGAAGGAATTCAAGCTATCAATGGTGTGCATTCTGCTGGCACTGCTGGATACAACCCTGTTATTTCAACAAGAGTGTGTTTAGTATTCCAGCTCCTTTAACATAATGTAGTAATTGCTGCCATTCCAAGCAGACTCCAAAAGTTCCAGTGAATGGAGACCCCAAACCTGGCTTACATAAATAATAAAACATGCTTATTTTCATAAGCCAAATCTTTCCTTGGCCTTGGGTCTGAAGGGTGCATATACACATGCAGCCCACCAGAGGGAGTATGCACATAAGAATGAAAACATAATTGCCAAAGAATATATGGGAATCTCACGATAACTAAAGAGATTTAGGCTGGACATTAGGAAGAAAACTTTTTTAAATCTAAAGGCGTATCTACATGCATGAGACTTAAAGCAGCATGTTTCATCTGGGTTTGTCATGCAAGTGTAAAACCTACATTGCATTCCAAATGTTTATTCTGTGCTTTCTCTTCAACATGAACAACAATCATAAACGGCACACAGAAAGCTCTCAGTCAATTTCTCACCTATGAAAATACTCTAAGGAAGAGCACAGTTACATGCTGAACTGAACTCTGTGGAACTGCACTGCACAAGTGGTGGAATACTTTCCTGATTCAGACAATTTTGTTACAGCTACAGAGACCTTCTTGTAGCTTGAATTGTATGGCAGTAAAAATAAAAGGAAGACAAGGTACAAAAGTGAAGCGATACTTTATAGAGAACTGTGAGTGTGTGATAGAGAGTTTTCTTGTGGCCTTATGACATCATGAATGTTTAATGTAGGAAACCAGACGGATCTGAAAAGAGAGCTTTCCTAACAATTATGTATTCAGCAGAGAGAATAAGAGGACCGGAAAAATCCCAGACTACTGGCAGTCTGAAAGGTTCATTTGATGCTCCTACCCAGGCATCTGATTTTTTTTTCCTCCAAGCTTGGAAGGACAAGATAACCAAGTCTTTATTCATTTGGCAGGCACCATAGTGGACTCTGGCAGGACCACACAGGAAGAAAATCAGGAAACTGAGATACCACTTACAACTCTATTTTTAAGTCAGGGACTATAGAGAGTTATGGAGCTGGCTGATCATTCTAGTGATTTTGGTGAAATCTGACAGGTATCATGAAAACAAAATCCGGGAAATATTGCAACATGCCTCAATGAAGAAAAAAGGCAGAGGTAAATCTGAGACAGGACTAAGCCCCAAAACCTGTTTTCTTTGTCAGAGGAATCTGAGAAGAACAACAGAAGAGAGAGAACACTTCTGGGCATGTGGCAGTGTGCTTTTGACAGAGGCAACAACACCCTGCAATATTTTTCTGACAGGACTCTTCTCTTGTGTCTATGTGGCAGATGGAAATCTAAAGCTGAAACTCTTCTTGTCACTGCAACTCCTTCACTAGCTGAATTTCTGCCTGTTACATATGGCGAAGCTAAAATTAACAGACACAAATCTGACATCAGAAATAGCAACAATCAGAAACCAGTCGGAAAACATTCTATCCTCTCATGCCACTTTGCTACTGATCTTAAAGTGGCCATTCTTGAACAAGGGAACTTCAACCAAAGACTCCAGAACTGCTAAATTACAACTTATTAAGAAGTTCGATTCTATCACTGCGGCATGAGTCATGATAACAGGTTTTATCCCACCATATATGTTAGCTTACTAATACCAGGATGTTTGTGTTATCATCACTGCTTTGTGAATGCTCACTGTAAATATTTTACATACGTTTACAGTGCAATTCTATACATGTCTACTCAGAACTAGCCCTCGCCGAGTTGAGTGGGACTTACTGCCAGGTAAGTGTGTACAGGATTGCAATCTTAGGCTGCAACCCTATACCCGTTTACCTCGGAGCAAGTGTCATTGAACCCAACGGGGTATACTTCTGAGTAGCCCTGTACAGGATTGCACCATTACGCTTTGACAGAATTGTTACAGTCTGTACTTTTTGTATTCCATTCCTCTCCGGCCTCATTGCTCACGAATGCCTTTTATTTCTCTTACCACCGCGTGTATAATATCTTTGCCAGCTTAGGATAACTCTTCCTGCGTCTGATGAAGCGGGCTCCACTCCACCAAGGCCTACGCCGCCATGAATCTGTTAGTCTGTAAGGCGCCACGAGGGTCTTTGTTGTTTTTGCTGCAACAGCCTAGAACGGCCGCCCCTCAGGACACCGCTAAAATTAACAGAATACCCGAACAAGTGAGCTGGGTCACACATATGAGGACGGCACAGACCCAGATGGAAGCTGACTTGTGAGCGCGCGCGCGCACGGGCCCGGTCCTCCACACAGCGCTGAGCAGCGCCCCGCATGCGCTCAGGGCAAAAGCTCCAGCCAGCGAGGGAGACGCTGCGCTCCCCTCCCTCTCCGGAACCGGCTGCTCGGGGCGCCCCGCGGGAGCCGGCATCCGGCTCGCCGTCGTCATGGCAACCCGACAACTTGCCGCCCGCCTCTCTTGCCCGAGCGGCAGCGACTCGCTAGCAGTACAGCGCTGGAGAGTCCGCCCGCTCTCGCCGCCTCGCCTCGCCTCGCCTCGCCTCCCCCCGTCACACTCGCGGCTCACCCCCGATGCCTTCCCGCGGCGGCGGCGGCGGCGGCTCCCTCCCGCGCTCTGCGGCGCCTTCGCACTTGCAGAAACTTTTCGCCGCGGTCAGGCAGCCTGGGCACCACGGGCGGTACAGGGGCCGCGCGGGGACAAAGTGACTCGGAGCGCGGAGACGTTCCTCGCGGCCGTTCTCATACCCCCCCCCCGTCCTCCTCCCCCGGGGTGGGGCTGGTCAGCGCCTGAGCAGGAGCAACTGTCCCCGCAACCCGCCCCCCCCCCGAACACGTTCGTCTTGAGCCTCGCAATAATGACAGCGTTAGAGTTACCTCAGCTGACCGGCTTTCCTAACCCCAGCCTGTCCCTCGGAGCGGCCGCCCACTATTCTGGAAGGCAGGACGCTGCTCTAGGCCCAGCCCATTCCAAAGCAACCTGAGTTCCACCAATGCAACCTGAGTTCCCTCCAAGACTTGTCAGTGTGCTGTCGCCCTTCAGAACTCATTGCCTGGAACTAAGACCCCTTGATTTCTCTGACACGTACATGGAACCTATGCGCAGTGCGCTGCGGAGGCTAAAGAACCAGGGGTTCCGTAGCGGGCTGGCTCGACTCGCACAGAATTCCCACAAAGGCACCTGTAGGTTTCCCCGCAGCATGTGCAATTCTGGCATTTTCTGCTTCCGATAAGTGTCAAGGGCCCAGCAAGCATGCAAAGTCTTGGGCTGCAACCCTGTGCACAATTAGGTGTCGAAGTCAGCGGGACGTCAGCAGGACTACTGTGTCAGTTTGTCTTTTGTAAGCCAGCCCAAGCCATTGTGGTGGCTATTGCAGAAAATCCAGATGGCACCCCCAGCAGCATTTTGTTGCATAGCTCTCACGCATCTCACACGTTGTGCTTGTACGGGAGAATGTCAGATCTATCTCCCAGCCTGACAACTCAAGTGCATTTAAATGCCTGCTTATAGCTCACTACCTTGTTCTGGCCTTGAAGAACTGGTCTCCCTCCTCTTCCTTTTCTCTCCACTCTCCTTCTCTTCTGTATTTTGCCTTCTTAATTTGTAAGCCTGATGGTAGAGTCTGTCTCTTATTTTTTATTGATGGGAACCGCTTTGGGAGACAATAATTGACTGAAAGGCAAGCTAAAATTTAACAACAACAACAACACTTTAATAGCAGCCCCCCAAATCTGCCTGAGGCAGCTCCTCATAGTATGGCAGCTTCTGGCCTTTTTAATAACTTGTTTCTAAAAGTGCAGCCTGGCCGTATTTTAACGTTAGCAAAATACTCGTGCAAGGAAACCTTAATCCAGCACCAATCGTGCAATATCCCATTTAGATAATGTGGGGAAGGATAGCCTCACTATAGGAAAACAGCTATGGCTGCTCTTTGCAACGTTTTAAATAAGCTTGGATGATGTGCACGTGCATGCATATCTTGTCATGTTTTTGTGTAGTCCTTGTGTCTAAAAGAAGTGTACTGCCACTGAAGACTGAGGGCTAAATTGAGAGGTGCAAAAACAGCAAGATACCGTCCTTTCAGTCTGTACCAGGTAAGAGTGCAAGTAAGGGATCACATTTTGAATGCTCTCCCACCTAAAGAATCACACAACCTTTCCGGCATAATTGGAATGTGTGTACATCATGGGGCTGGCTTAAATTCTTGATGTGCTAGCTTGTCATGTACATGAAGAGAAGCATTCAAATACAAAATTTAAAGTCAATTCCTAGGTGCAAGTTGTCCCAGGAAAGTGGTAACTAGCATAGGAGCATGTGTGTGTGTGTGAGACACGCACACATCATTCAGTCTGTCTGTGCCACCAGTAGAGGCTGGTGGCTCTGGTGTCGGTGGGGCAGTAAATCTCTGGGTTTCAGTCAGAACCAGTCAGGACTATAAAGGAGCTATCCAAAGTGCTGAACCCTATCCCCAAAATGGGTTCAGCACCTTGGATAGCTCCTTTAGAGCTCTGACTGTTTCGGACCGAAACCCAGAGCAGATTTACCGCTCCACTGACATTGGAGCCACCAGCCTCCACTGTGCACCACTTGTACCGATTCTGCTCATTCTGGTCTGCCGTACAAAGTAGCAGAGATTACCAAAGTCTTTGTGTGGCTGCTAATGTCAGGAATGGTGAATCATTATGCCTGGCAGTGAAAAACCATCCATCTGCCCAGGAGCAGCCAAGAACGTATCTATGCTTGCAGAATGCAAACTGTATTTATTTACTAACATGGAATAGCATTACTATAAGCAATGAACAATGGGTTGGGGTGCGGTGACCTTTTCCAACGTCCACACTATTGTGAGCCGCTTTTGCAAGTTAAATAATCTATATTTACCTTAGATTGATGAAATGTTCAAGATAATTATAAGAGGAATTTAACTATAATTTTTTTAAAATCTCATGTTTACTAGTGCTAGCTATAGTAACAGTGGTGATTATGTAGTAATCTTTAATTATTTAGGGTACAATCTTGTACACACCAACTGAGAGTAAGTCTGTCAAACTCAGTGAAACTTCTGAGTAGACATGTATAGGATTGCACTGTTAGCTGTTAAGATAAATGAAAACACCCAAGTTCCTTCTCAATACAGCACTATCAACTATAGTTAAATTAGGCATTCTTTCCTGTTCATGTTCTTCTACTTAAATCATTAATCGTCCTGTTTACAATATGTTATTTTAAGGAGCTTTAGCTGTTTTTGTCCAAAATTCTAATACTGAAACAACTTTCTGTATTTCTATATAGTCACTTCAAGTATTAAAATATGTGAAAGGTCTCCCTTGAAATACTAATGTATGTAAGGCTGTAATGTAAGAATCAGTTGGTGGCATTTGCTAATGAATCATATACATTGTTAGGCATGTTTTGTCTGTCACTCAGTAGCATGTGTTAAAGCAAGGGACTGGGATGGGTTTGCCCTCCCCATAAGTGACACTATGTATAACCATTGCAGTACATAGGCCTACAGCAGCCTTCCCCAACTTGGTACTCTCCAAATGTTTGGGATGTCTACTCCCATCAGTGCTAGATAACATGGCCAATGGTCAGGAATGCTAGGTGTTGAAATCCAAAGCATCTGGAGGGTTGGGGAAGGCTGGTCTACCTACAGATTTTTGGACTATGTAAGCTGAAAGATACATTGCAGAGTGCTATTGCATGGAAGGACTCAGTTATGACAACTTGGTCCTCCACAAACCCTCATAGGATTGGTTGTACTACTATGAAAATATGCCAGCCAAGGTATCTAGATTTCCTAGCTCATCTGCAGTAAGGTGCAGATCAGCTGCAACAGTTGACCACTGTTGAGTAGTGAAAGTGAGTACCCCACATCAAACTCTAAACCATGCCCACTTTTCAAAAGTGACAGGTGCCCCGCCCCCTTTGGGAGCCCAGATGTCCCGCCCTAGCCAGAAGTCCCACCTTCGGAAGTTCTGCCGGTCATATGACCATCAGGGTCACCTGACGAGGGTCATGTGACCCCTCTACAAACTCGTCATGCCACTGTGGACCAATGGGATGAGGTTTTAGAGCCCTAACAGGTACAAGTGTGGAAATGGCCCTTTGGGCCATTTCCAAACCCTGCCCAGATTGGCTCAGGAGGGTCATATGACCCCACTAAGAACTCGCCCCATCACAACAAACCAATAGGAAGAGGCTTTAGCCCCCTTACATGTGCAGGGGCCCTGGAACCATATACAGTCACATCCCCACCCCGCAACAGGCAAATAGGAACAATTTTAGGCCTAGAAACATCCTACCCCATCAGCCAGTCAGAAGAGGTGCTGCCAGATTCAATCAATGTAGGCATTTAGCTTGTCCAGACATGTTTCCTGCATAGAGAACATGGAGACGCCAAGCACCCTTGAATATTGAACCCCAGAAAGGCTGTAAGCTGAGTAATGCCTTGTTGTTGTTCAGTCGTTAAGTCGTGTCCGACTCTTCATGACCCCATGGACCATAGCACACCAGGCCTTCCTGTGCTCTACATACTTTTTAAAAGAATTAGAAAAGGGGAGCCTGCTATAGCTCTTGTGAATGTAAGAAAAGATGCAGCTGTGGCAGAGAACATACCTGTAGACATTTTTACAGAATTCCTGGAAAATTTGAGGAGGCTGTAAGCAGCCTGTTAAAACAATGTAGACCATCCGCAATAAGCAGTTCAATAAAACTTTAAGAAAGAAAAGGAACTTTACATCTATATAGATGTACTTACTGCCACAAAAGTTATAATTGCAGTTTTCACAGAGCTACTAGGGGGCAAGCCTTATGGAGACAAAAAAAGAGGTTTCCCAGTCAAAAAAAGCATTTATATTAAGCTGTTTAGCAGCACCCCTTCCTTCCTTCCTTCCTTCCTTTCTTTCTTTCTTTATTTCTGCAGAACACTTGTTTTTATGTTTAAAACTTACTACAAGCTTACCTGCAATCTGCCCCATCACCCTGGGCATATTTAGAAAGCTGTTAAGGTTTCCCCCCAAAACTATGTTCACCTGGAAGCCCGTATAGAGATAACTGAGCCTGCCAAAGTTCAGACAGTTAGGTCTAATGGCTTTTGTGTTAGCCACAAGTAAAATTTGCTTTTTCCAAGAAAATTTGTCAAAGTAAAGAGATTTAATTTTTTTGTGCTTCCACATAAATTCAAGGAATTTGGGACCTAGCAGGCCCTATGGAGCTGACTGAACCTGCCAAATTTCAGACAGTTAGGTCCAGTGACTTTTGCGCTAGCCATGCGTAAAGTTTCCTTTTCTCAAAGTCTAAAACAAAAGGTAAAAACTGTCAAGTCACCCAGGGGATTAGAGATCCTAATCAGAAGGCGTTTAAGGTGACCATTAGGAGGTCACTATCCCTAATCTCTGGTGTAGGGGGGTTTTTTTAGGTGCAAAAAGCTTCTCTCCCCCTACTGTTCTTTTCTGCTCTTACATGCCCACTGTTGTGAGCTTGCCTGCAATGAAATTTTGAAGAGGGAGAAGGAAGGGAAGAAAGAGCTCCACGTGAAATACTGGTGTTTCACACAGCATCAGATTTTACTGCCCTGAACTGGAACCTCTGGATTCTGCAGAAGTTTAGTAGCTTCAGTACAGCAAAGGTTCCAATCAGCCTCCACAAACTTCTTTCTCCCCCTCCACTTTAATTTCTCCTAAATAGCTGCAGGACTCAAATAATCCCAAAGGGAGGGTTAGGACCATATCGTGTCATGATCGAGAAACTGCTGGGGCTTTTAAATAGGTTCTACAGTTTTAAAAAAAGCTAGAAAAAGCCCTCAGCCACCTCACCTCATAAAGTTCATTTAAGTACGCGCAATCCTTGCAAACCCTCTGCAGCCTCCTAAATTCCTCTGAAGTACTACCTCTCTGAAAGGAGCCACTTGGCTTAGGGAATTCTCTGTAACCCCCACCCCCACACACTTTCCAATCACCATTCTTCTTTTCTTCTTCTCTCCCCTATCCTGTTCTTTCTTTCTCTTCTTTATTCCACCCAGAGCATATCTTGGGGAATTCTTAAAGAGAATTCTCTTCAGTGGGCAAGAGACATTCTGAACTGTATTTGACTTTATACAAACAGACAAGAGGTTTGGGTTTTCTCCTTCTCACTCAAGACTTTGAGAAAAGTGGGTTCACATGGTTGCAGAGAAACAAATCTGGGGCTGTTCTGTTTGTCAGTTGCCCTTATCCAGCAATAGGAAGGGCTGTAGCTCAGTGGCGGAGCACATGCTTGGCATGCAGAAGGTCCCAGGTTCAATCCCCAGCATCTCCAGGTAGGGCTAGGAAACAATCCTGTCTGAAACCCTGGAGAGCTGCTGCTGCCAGTCAGTGTCAACAGTACTGGGCTAGATGGACCCTGGGTCTGACTCAGTGCAAGGCAGCTTCCTGTGTTCTTCTGAACAGAAAGCTTTAATAAAAATAGGAGTTTTGGGTTTGTTTTTTAAGTGGAGGGGAGATAAATATTGGAAATTTATGCAATCCTATGTATGCCTACTGAGGAGTCCCATTATGTTTAATGAGGCTTACCCTCAGGGAAGTGTGCATAGGATTCCAGCACAAGTTACTTTTGCAGGGAGGTTTGCACCTTGATGTTCTGCATGTTTACTCAGAAATAAGTCCTGAGTTGTGACCATGGTACTACAGGCTTAATACTGTGCCTACCCAATTCTGTCTAATGAATTGACTACCCTTTCAGGTCAGTCCTATGCATGTTTTGTCATTTGTGGGGTTGGGGGGGGGGTTGCATGAACTCTAGCTTCAGTGGTGAGGGAAAGACACTTAGTGCATGCTCAGAGTTTCTCCATAACCAAGCCCTAGTTTTGAAAACGGACCAATTGGCTGAATCCTGGTGAAGTCTTGGCACAAATTACACTATGGGGAGGAAGATACAATGAGAGCTTGTGCACAAAGAGGAGTTGCACAAAACAAGACATCTGTTTTTATGAAAAGTTGCTGGAGGATGGTAGGATGAGAAGGGATGGTTGCATGGAGTGGAATAGAATTGGTAGGGAGAGAATGCAAGTGCTCAGTGGTGAAAGAAGAACATTCTGCACATGCTCAGAGGCACTCTCTATTTAAGAACATAAGAAGAGCCGTGCTGCATCAGACCAAGCTCCATCTAGTCCAGCATTCTGTTCACACAGTGGCCAACCAGATGCCCATTGGAAACCCACAAGCAGGACATGAGTGCAATAGCACCTTCCCACCCATGTTCCCCTGCTGCTAACATTGGTGAAATGTAAATAAATTCTAGTAATTCTAAATTAGAATGCATGCATATCCTTTAGAAACTTTGCAGGTTTCTTGCCTGGCGGACACCTCTAATGCCCTGTGCATTTTCATACAAATTTACCCCAAAAACTATTGGGGAAGGGGTGAATGGAAGGGAAAGCAAATCACTCCCTTCCCCAAACTAGAGAACTCCCCTTCCACATGAACTGCTGCAGCTATCCTTCTGAAACTTTGCTAGTTTCTTACTTAGGGACAACTGTAGGCTGTCTATAACTTTCAGAACAATGGTCCACAAGGAACACAGGGAGATAAGTATGTCCTCTTTTGGAGACCTCAAAATGTCAAGGCCACCCTTACACAAAAATCCTTGTGGCTATCATTCTGAAATTTGGCAGACATGATCTCCTCTGATGGGGCAATGAATCCTGAAATTTTTATCCAATTCTTCCAGGGAATTAAAACATTATTGGCAGTTCCCTTTAAAAGAAAATCAAAATATAAACCCTGCACCTATTTTTCTGACATTGGGCAGGTGTAATCCCCATCTAGGGGGCTACTATGCCTGAAATTATCCAGTTCTGACCAAGAGAAAAAAGTTAGGTTTTTTTTTTTTCCTAATTTCCCATGGTAGTCAACAGGAAGCATAAAGACTCATTTTTCTAAACCTTTACTCAGGTTTGGTGCTGAGCTGAAGTGGTTCGACTACAAATTGGCCCAAGCAGAAGTGGGATGTTTTCCAAAATGCTGAATCGGGGTCTGAGTTGAAGTGGGGTGGGGGGGTCAGTGCACACTTCTTATGTAGGTATCTATGTATGTAATCTATACACACACGCAAGCACACTGCCTGCATGCACGCACCACACACTCACACACACACATATATATTAGATGTGCGCTTAGACGTGTGTGTGTGTGTGTGTGTATATATATTTATATATGCAAGTTTGTGTTATGGGCCTGTGCCCCGGATATTTTAAGACACTAGCAACGCCCCTGCCCACAGATAATTGGCTCTGTGTTAAAGCTTAAAGGTTTCACAGCATCTTTGTAAAAAGAAAAGTTAGATTCCTCTCTCAGTCATGGGGTCAAAAGTAAAAAAATACATTCGAAAAAAAATTGTAAGACCGAAAGCATTTAGATGCTAACGTCTTAGCCACAAGCCTGTACAAAGACTTAAAAGCCTCATTTCCAGAGAATGATTACAAATCATACCTTTTAAAACAGAACCCTGTGGAAGTACGTATGCCTGGCCAAAAGGGCCTATGCCGTTTTACACTGCAAGGCTGGTGCTGAATTGATGGAGAAGCTCTATACAGTCAGTAAAAACAAGACCTGGAGCTGACTGTGGCTCAGATCATGAGCTTCTTATCGCAAAATTTTGGCTTAAATTGAAGAACATAGGGAAAACCACTAAACCATTCAGGTATGACCTCAATCATATCCCTGATGAATATACAGTGGAGGTGAGGAATAGATTTCAGGGATTAGACCTGATAGACAGAGTGCCTGAGGAACTATGGACGGAGGTCCGTAACATTGTTCAGGAGGCAGCAACTCAATCCATCCCAAAGAAAAAGAAATGCAAGAAAGCAAAGTGGCTGTCTGAGGAGGTTTTACAAGTAGCTGAGGAAAGAAGGGAAGCGAAAAGCAAGGGAGAAAGGGGAAGATATATCCAACTGAATGCAGAGTTCCAGAGAATAGCAAGGAGAGGCAAGAAGGCCTTCTTAAATGAACAGTGCAAAGAAATCGAGGAAAACAACAGAATGGGAAAGACTAGAGATCTCTTCAAGAAAATTGGAGATCTCAAGGGAACGTTTTGTGCAAAGACGGGCATGATAAAGGACAAAGAAGGCAGGGACCTAACAGAAGCAGATGAGATTAAGAAGAGGTGGAAAGAATACACAGAAGAACTCTACAGGAAAGATCTGAATGTCCCTGATAGCCATGATAGTGCGGTCACTGAACTTGAGCTGGACATCCTAGAGAGTGAAGTCAAGTGGGCCTTAAGAAGCATTACTAACAACAAAGCTAGCGGAGATGACAGTCTTCCAGCTGAGCTATTTAAGATCCTAAAAGATGATGCTGTTAAAGTGCTGCACTCAATATGCCAACAAATTTGGAACACTCAACAGTGGCTGCAAGACTGGAAAAGGTCAGTTTACATTCCAATTCCAAAGAAGGGCAACGCCAAAGAGTGTTCAAACTACCGCACAATTGCGCTCATTTCACATGCCAGCAAGGTTATGCTCAAAATTCTACAAGCTAGGCTTCAGCAGTGTGCAAACCGAGAACTACCAGAAGTACAAGCTGGGTTTCGAAGAGGCAGAGGAACTAGAGATCAAATCGCCAACTTTCGCTGGATCATGGAGAAAACAAGAGAATTCCAGAAAAACGTCTATTTCTGCAACATTGACTACGCTAAAGCCTTTGATTGTGTGGATCACAACAAACTGTGGCAAATTCTTAAAGTGATGGGAGTACCAGGCCACCTTACCTGTCTCCTGAGAAACCTGTATGAGGGTCAAGAAGCAACAGTCAGAACCAGACATGGAACAACCGATTGGTTCAAAATTGGGAAAGGAGTACGACAAGGCTGCATATTGTCACCCTGCTTATTTAACTTATATACAGAGTACATCATGAGAAACGCTGGGTTGGATGAATCACAGGTCGGAATTAAGATTGCTGGGAGAATTATCAACAACCTCCGATATGCAGACGATACCACCCTAATGGCAGAAAGCGAAGAGGATCTAAAGAGCCTCTTGTTGAGGGTGAAAGTGGAGAGTGCAAAAGCTGGTTTGATTGGAGGTTGAATCAAAGCAAAACAAACTTAACAAAGCTTCTACAAATACTTAGGTTTCTACAAAGGCCCAACCACCACCACCTTCCTCAAATCCTCCAGTTAAAAACCCTTAAAACTAAGAATTTCTCTCACACTTCCAGCAAAATACAAAATCTCCTCAAAAGAGAAAAAAGCTACTTGCCTTCTAGCAGAATTGCAAGAATGTCAGGAACACATTTTGGGTGAAACATTTCTGTGGAAAAACGGAACAGCTTACTCAAAAAAAATGTACTAGAGGTTTGAAACTTTACAATATACCGCCGCCGCCCCCTCCCCCGAATGCTATTTGGTCTGTTGGCTCGATGCTAAAAGCATGGCCATGCTGAGGTCTTTCTATCAGATTGCGGTGGGGGACAGTTCTTAAAAACTGTTAAGAGCCCTACTTTAAGTACCCTATTTTAAGTACCACCCTTTGGGCCATTTCCACACATGTACCTGTTAGGGCTCTAAAACCTCATCCTATCGGTCCACGGTGGCATGACGAGTTTGTAGAAGGGTCACATGACCCCCGTCAGGTGACCCTGATGGTCATATGACTGGCAGGACTTCTGAAGGTGGGACTTCCAGCTAGGGTGGGACATCTGGGCTCCCAAAGGGGGCAGGGCACCTGTCACTTTTGAAAAGGGGGCGTGGTTTAGAGTTTGATGCAGGTACCCACTTTCACTACTCTGATGTGAAAATGATGTTCAACCAACTTGCAAATTAATGAGGCAGCTCAAAACTTAAATTAAGCCTTTATTTGTTTTTTACTTTCCTGTCTGAACTTCACATAACTCTGGTTTGTGCAGATAATAGGAAATAACATACTTGGGCTGCAGTCCAAGGGACAAGATGCATGCATGTGAGAGAGAGAACTATGAGCACAGCTGGAGTTTTGCTTGCTGTTCCTAATAAAGTAGTTCCCACACAATTAAAGAGATAAATGGCTGTTAAGTTTTTGAAGTGCTGTTATAAGTGCTTTATTGCTCCAGATATACAGTTAGCTCTTCTCAGCCTGCACATTTCACTTTTTCAGATGATAGGCAAAATGAGTCTGTGCAGTATTCTTGATTCTTTAACAATGATTGTTGGCGGTACATAGATTGGTTAAAAAACATTAATTAATGTCTGCCTTCTCTCATTGGAATGTTTAAATACCAGACCCCATTACATGTATAGTTAAAGAGAATACAGAGACCACTGGGATTTTTTTTCATACAATTATAACAACATGCAATGTCATAGTTCATGCAATCCTGTTTATGTAGCGCTGGCCTCATAAGCAACATGCTTTATTTGTCAACCCTGGCCTCTCCCAGAAAATGATATTTGTTTTCTCAAATTTATTACATTTAGCTAGCACATTAATTGATATATAGCATATAAAGTTAATATTATATTATAAAGACTAAAGATAAGGGGTCCTTGAAAGAAGTGGGGTACATTCAAGAATTACAGGAAACTTTCAGACACCTCTGGGAATACCATATTTCCAGAATGCTGGCCTATAAGGAGTGGTTCTGGTGATGTTAGGGATTACCCACTCCAGCCTCCAGATTGAAGACTTTTCAGGATGTGTGACACACATCCCCCCCCCCCCCGTGTGATGCTGTGACTATTCCAATTTTCTCTTACCTGGCTAGGTAAATATAGTACTATACTCTCTGATGAATTTAAAAAGCTGTAGCTGCCTACTCCTCTATTAGTCTGTTTCACAATGTAATTTATATGTCGTCATGAGTTTATTTAGCTTTGTGCACTGAGAAGTTTTATCAGAACCACGAACATTTGTTTTCATAAATATTCCCCATTTGAGAAGCAATAAAACCACTGGGTGCATCATCTCTTAGCAACACTTGCTTCTATTTACTCTTGGCAGAAAAGAATAGGCGCCTTTGAGACTAAGAGAACTTTCACAATGCAGCTAAAACTGTAGGCTTTCATTTCTAGACATCTCACTAACATTTCCCCTGAGAGAAGTGTGAAATATCCCTGCAAATATGGATGCAAATATGTTAATTCTATTTGGCCCCAAGTTTCAAGTGAAATATACCATAACCCATACAGGTAATACTGCAGTTTTCTACAGTATTTATTTTGTTTGTTTATTTCAATAATTATACCTCACCTTTCTATGATCAAATCAAACTAATGGTGGCAAACAAATATAAATCACACAAGATTAAAAACAATACTAACAATAAAATAAAATGAAATGAAATAAAATAAAATAAACAAAAGCAGCATCTTTAAAAACCTCAGCAACAGTAGTTGCACTAAATATGGCTTGTATCCAATGTTAGTTTAACTAAGGTCCCATTCATTTCAGTGGGTCTACTCTAAGTAGAACTAACGTTGGATACAACCCCATAAATGCCCAACAAAATAAAACAGACCCCATTCAAAAGCAGGCAAACAGAAGGCCAGACAAATCTCCTGCACAGTTTTGGTGCCACAACTGAAATATGCTCTCTCTTCGCCCCATCAGTTGTACTTCTGTTGTTGAAGAGACATAGCTTTTCTACACAAGGCTGTTATCTGATCTTGGAAGCTAAGCAGGGTCAGCCCTGGTTAGTACTTGGATGGGAGACTGCCTGGGAATCAGGCTTCCTGCACTGAGCAGGGGGTTGGACTAGATGGTCTTGTAGGCCCCTTTCTACCCTATGATTCTGTGATTCTGTAATCCACTGTATCTACTTTAGGTTTCATCACAGAATTAAGACCCGAGCGCTATAGGAGGAGTGTTTCCTTTCATGCTTTCCCACTACATAACCTCTAGGTGGCGCTGTGATATAGCAGAATAGCACAAATACACAAGAGGAAATCGTACTTTCTTTTGCTTTCACAATTAAATGTCACATTTTCCCTGCTCTAAAAAAAACTCACTGAAAGTGCTGGTTAGACGCAGAAGTTAAACTGGAGGGTCACAATGTCATCTAAAGCACTCATAAACAACCATGAGTAGGGAATGACGAACGCATGATAAATGCCTTGTGTACAAAAGCCACAGTGGAGGGTCTCAGAAACGGAGCACAAATCTTGAGCAGGTTCATGTGGGAGAAGGCAATTCCTAAGATACATCTTTGTGCTAAACATTTCAGAAGACTGTCGATTCATAAAGTATGAATAAGGATAACTTTTGTCTTGAGCACTGTACAGGATAAATACATATCCCACTTTTCACTGCAGGTTATTTAAACAATTTTTAAAGGACTTGTAACCTACTTCATCCCTCAATATACATTCTTTCCTTTCTCTCACTTTGGAGGAATAAGAGCTCAAGAAACATTCCTGCACCTGCCTATTACCCATCAAGGGCAACAGTGAAAGTGGTCAGTGGTTGTCTTCATCAATTCTGTGTTCGGAAGTGTTCTGTGTTCTGTTCTGATTCCTGAGACAAGTAACCCAGATCATATCTGAGCTTGTATCTGTTTATAGCAGTTTAATTATCATAGCTTCATGGAAAAGTATCATGGAAAAATATAATGTGGAAATATAGGGCAGTATGCAACTGTGTCATTCCGTTAGCACAAATGACATTGTGCTAGCAGAAACTAGGTTCCAAACTGTGCACAAGAGGAGAATCCAACTAAAGTTACATTTGCACAAGCGGTTGTGCATTATGTTCGTGCAACTGTTTGTGCATAAGTCTTTATGGGTATTATGGGCAGGATCCAACAGTGTCATTCAGCAAATTCAAATAGCACTAGTGGAGCTCCACCAAATCCATTGCCCAAGCCATTGCCCATTACACTTGTGCAACCTGTTGTGCAACCAGTTCACCATTCCACTTACACAACCCATTATGCAACTTGTCCCAGTTGCACAAGTGCCAATGGCTTGCACAATGGAAAGATATGGCAGAGCTCTGCTAGCGCTATTTGAATTTGCTGAATGATATTGCCTATAATGTGGTGAAGGTGCAGACAATTCTCCCTTTGAGATCCCTAACCCTGCTCAGAGAATTACAGTTCCCAGATCTCTTGGGAAAAGAGAATGACCATTGCAGTAGTCTAAGTCTATTGCATAGATATGCACACCATCGCTTATGCCAGTCTTCCCCAACTTGGTGCCTCCCAAATGTTTTGAATTTCAATTTCCATCATCCCCAGCCAGCACAGCCAATGCTCAGGAATGCTGGGAGTTGTGGTCCAAAACATCTAGAGGGCAACAGCTGTTGCCTACAAGGCCATCAAGTCCAACCCCCAAGACTGGGGAAGGCTAACTTATACAATACACTGGCAGGCTGCTCCTGATGAGAATCCAAATGTCTTAGGCTTTCTTCACACGGAGCTTTTATCTTGCGATTGAGATGGCTCTCTCAGAGAAGTCTGTGAGCTCCTTACATGACTCCATGAACCTCCAGGGCGTCTCCTGCACTAAATGCCCTTTGTTCTGTTTTTAAATAGATTGCAAATAATGAGCTATCAAATTATTATTATTATTATTATTATTAAATTTATTAATCGCCCATCTGGCTCGTCACCCAAATTACCCCGTTTATTCCACTTGAGTTCCCTCTGTGAAAAGAGGAAAAGCAGCAAGAAGAGGAATAAGATCAATGAAAGGTATAGAAGACTCAGATATGGGGAGAAGGAGGGAGAAAGGGGAGGGGGGGAAAGGAAGCGGGTGAAAAAGGGAGTGGTTATGATCCTGCATTTAAAACAGAAGCAGAAAGCCCCGTTTTAAATGCAGGATTTTAGGCTGGTGTAGAGATGCTCTTAATAGCAGAGTATAAACTCAGAGAGTATAACTCCGTAAACCGAATCTGATACTTCAGTTGACAAGCCAAAACTAAAGAGTAGATGCTTAAGTATGTCCTAAATCCAGTTGCCATTCTGGATTTAGCACAAGGTAAGACACTTAGTAAGTCTATGGAACCTTGTTAGTAACCCAGTGGGACCTGACACTTTTAAGTGTGATAAGTTATTGTGTGTTCTGGTGCATAGAAGAATGATTTCTGTAACTTTAATGTTAAATGCTTACATGACCAGGATAGTTTAATAGCAAAAGTTGTTCATTGTAGTTGAGTTAGCAATTTGTTTTATGAGTCGGTTTAATAACCCCTGGTATTATTTCACATTTGGTGATAAATTCTCTACTTCCAAAGTAATTACTGCCACCTGTTGAGGCAGGAAATATCTCCTACCAATCAATCAATCAATCAAGTGGGGTGACGCCTGTATTGCTCCACCAGTTAGTTGGTTTTGGTCATCATCTAGAAGGGCCTTCTTAGAAATTAGAATAAATGCTCTCTCTTTTTTTGCTATACGTCTTTATAAAGCTTTACAATTTTTTTAAAGGATTTCTCACATTTATTTGTTAGTTTGTCTAACCAAGTTGATGCAGACTTCAGGGTAATAAGTGGAATACTTCCATCTTATTGATAAAATGCACTTCGAAACAATCATCACTGCAGATACACATGGCTGAATTACAATACAAACATTTCACTTAGCATGCAATGAACTGTGTCTGTGACCACACATGACCCAGCATGCCCTTCAGGACAACCTGGAAGGTTCAGTTGCTGAAGAACACAACAGCCTATCTCATAAAAGGGATATGTCTGAACACGTAAGCTGCCAAAAGCATAGTTCACAAGTGATCTAGTATCTGCATTGGATTATTCCTGTTAATTTCTGGGCATAATTCAAGGTTCTGATCAGTTGTAACCTAAAAACTCTTAAGATGTTCATACTTACCTGGGAGTACATCCCATTGAACTCAGTTGGGCTTACTTCAGAGGAGACATGGATAGACTGCACTGTAAGACTTCCACCCTAAACATACTTATTAGAAAGTAAATCCTGTTGAATTTAGAGGGACTTACTGCTGAGGAAACATAATTCAGCAGTCTTGTGGCACCTCAAAGACTTAGACGTTTATTATTGCATACATTTGTTAGTCTTTAAGGTACCACACGGCTCTTCATTGGTTTTGCTGCAACAGACTAACATGGCTACTCCTCTGGAAATAATTTAGGATTGCACTGTAAACTGTTTGGGTAATCAACACATTTAAGAGGATGCAATGGTTGATGGTATCGAAAGCCAAGCCACAGAGAGATCAAGTAAGAGGAGCAAGGTTACACTCCTTCTGTCAATCTCTTGATAAAGGTCATCTAACAGGTCAACCACAGCCAAAGCAAACTCTTATAGTTGGTAGGAGCACAGTTTTAGCATTTTCTATCTTTGCAACATATGTAGACAGCAAAGGTACGTAAAGAAGCATTCTTAGTGACTGTTCCATGGTTAGTTCATTCAGGGAGCAATCCTATGGCCCCTAGACATTATCTAAGGGCCATAGGATACTGGGGATTCCCCCTCTGAAGTCAGAGACAGCACTCTGACCTCAGAAGGGGGAGTCAGAGATCCAACCCCCAGACCTTGCCCCCTCATACCCTGCGCAGAAAGAACCAATTGCCCTCCAAAACACCCCCAAACTATGCACCTGTTAATTCAGGGGAAGTGCCTCCTAGGTCAGAAAATTGACCTGGGAGAGGAGGAAAGGGGGCATTCTGGTGGACGGGGAGGGGAGGAGACCAGAGAGGCCAGGATACAAGTTATCCTGAGCCTCTTCCAGCTTTCTTCCCTTTCCCTTCAAAGAGCCAGCGTTAGATGGGCTAAAAACGGGCTAAAAAGCCCATCTAGTTAAATATGCAGGGCAAGAGGACAGGGAGGTGAAGATTGCCTCCACCACCCCTCCTGCCCTGCATTAGATGATCAGAGGCCTCCAAGTTCAAGGTCTTCCAATCATCAATTTACTTTCAAAACAGTGTGGTGAAGTGGATAAAAGTGTTGAAACAGGTTCAAATTCATGTTCAGCTGTAAAGGTCAGTGTATTACTTGGGCTAGTAAGTCTCTTTTAGACTAACCTACCTCGAAGAATTCAGAGCAGATAAATGGGGATAACCCCACTTTGAACTCCCTGGAGAAAGAATAGGATACAAATGCAAATAAATGAAGCAAGACATGCCAAGACCAAACTAGAGCATATTTTTATAGGTTATAAAATGTTTCTGTAAAATGTTTGGTGGTAGCATTCATTCTGTTTTTAATAGATATGTTCTCTCATGTTTTAATTATTGTTATTTTCACTTAGCTTTTTTTTTAAATGTAGGAAAAGTAAATTTCATCCTTTGAGATTATTCTTATTGCAGATATTTATAAATGCTAGAAACTCTTTTATATTCTTTAAAATATACTGTATACACACACACACACACACACACACTGTGTGTGTGTGTGTGTATGTATGTGTACATCCATTATCTTCCATTATCTTTCCTTGATCTCACTCCTCTTCTTGCTGCTTTTCCTCTTTTCATGGAGGAAACTCAAGTGGAACATAACAGGGTCATTTGATAGCTCATTATCTGCGATCTATTTAATGCAGAACAAATGGCATTTAGTGCAGGAGATGCCCTGGAGGGACATGTCGTCATGTAAAGAGCCCACAAACTTCCGGGAAGGAGCAATCTCAATTGCAGGATAAAAGCTCCATGTGAAGAAAACCTTGGTTCATCTATCCCAGTATCGTCTACTTCAACCGGTAGCAGCAATACAGGATCTTGGGAGAAGGTTTTTCCTAGGCACACTGAGACTGCCTGACTAGAGATGTCACCAACTGAACCTGGAATCAAAGCATGTGTTCTTCTACAAAGCTATGGGCCCTCTTCAGTCCTAGATTCAGCTCAGTTAAGAAACCATTAATACTGTTAGGCTGGCAAAAATAAAGCATTGGGCCTATGTGATTAGTGTAGATGAGGTACCCTTTCTTCACCATGGCTTCATTATAGAAGTTCAGCTAACTGACTGGGAGATTGTAAGCTTTAATGAGGTGACCAGAATTCTTCAAGAAGAGGGAAGACCATTTAGCTCACTTAGTTGTATCTGCAAGGACTGTCTCATACCTTGCCCTTAGCAAATATGTGCAAGAGGAACAGGGAGTAGTTCTTTGTTCTTTTCTCAACAAGAACTCTGCCAATGCAATCAGATTAAGTTCTCAGATAGCAGCAATCAGCATCCAGGATACAAGAAAACATCCAGCAACTTGGAACATCACAAAACAAACGATGGAAGGATCTACGTACCTACAATGAATGTTGTGATAGGAGGTAGGTTTGTGTTTTCTGGACATGGTTTAATAGTCATGCCCTGCTTTCTTATTTACACTGTCTGTCAGGAGCATCCTAGCTGCGTCTTGCAGTCCCCTCCAATAGCCAACTCAGGACACAGACAACGAGGATTCTTTCGAAGGCTTTATTCCTTTATTCCTTTATGACTCTTTCAGATACTAATCACTAGCGACTAAGCAAGAAACAGCACTGGGGAAAGATAGCAGAGTAGCCTAAGCTCCAGGTAAGGCAGTTGGTCCCCGTTTGAAGGGGAACCACGGGAAGACCCTGAACTTATGGGCTAGGAAGAGATCCTCCCTCTTTCCCTTGGGTCCTCTGGATGCGACCGTTGTTTGAGTGCCAAACGAGCGGTACGCCTCCTTTCGGCGCCCTCCATCTGTCGTCGCTCCCTGCGTCTGCGCTGAGCGTCCAGCCAGCCCCCCTCCCGCGCTCTCTCACTGCCAGGGTCACTATCTCTCCCAGGAATGCTGGCAGGAGGAATCTCTTCCAGCTGCTGTGCTTGTGAGAGATGAGCGAGCTCCTCTCCCACGGATTGTTGTTCTTCCTCAGAATCAGAACTGCTCTGGGGCTCTATGGGCTTAGTTTCCACCCTGACACTCTCTTTATGCTGGTTTGTATATCCCACTAGATAACGTTTGTTGGGGCTTCACTGGCTGCATTTGAAAGGAGACTAGACTATACACACTTACCTGGGAGTAAACCCCATTAAACTCAATGCAGCTTACATCCAGTGATGTTTTAGGATGTTTTAAAAAATCACTGTCCTTGACCATGCCACTTTTTCATTCAATTTACAGATATAAAAAATGTGAAACCAAATTTAAGCATCACATAGGAACATGGCCTAAGGATTCTTGTTAGTTTAGTCAGAGTTCTCTGTGGTACTGTGATTATCTCTACAGCATCTCATTGTCATGTCTGATGTAGAAGCCTATAGATTCAAGCCAAAAATAAACAGGGATTAGTAAACCTTTAAGAGGTGGATCCTGTTTATAACTGTATATCCCTGCCACTTTCAGTAAACTGATAAGGATTCCACTGATAAGACCTACAAAGAGATATGCCTGGATGCTGTCCAGTAGCATGGCCTATTACAGATGAATAATTAAGGATACAATCCTATGCATGTTTAGACAGGAAAAAATCCTACAGCTCCCAGCATTCCTCAGCCAGCCATGCTGGGAATTGTAGGACTTTTTTCTGTCTAAACATACATAGGATTGCACCCTAAGTGTTGGTGAACTCCTGTAAGCACTGACAGATTGAACAAAACCTCTAAATTTAGGAGCAATGATGCAGTGAACTCCATTATAATTCTACTTTATAAAGCATAAGTGTTGCCTGCGTATTTCTGGCAAAAGATGTGTTTGTTTGTTTATTTGACATTTTAAAATTTAGGTTGCCCTTCATCTTAACAGATTCCAGGATGGTGTACAGTAATAAAAATGCAATATAATAAAAATAACATATTACCATCATCCTTCATATAACCTGACTGAGAGGCAATAAAACCAATCTAAAATGCCTGGGAAACGAAGTGTGGCTGGACCTGGTGCAACAAAGACTGCAGTGAGAATACAGGTTGAGTTTCCTTAGGAAGGGTGCTCCAGAGCTGAAGTACCACTGCAGAAAAGGCCCTCTCATTTGTACAGACATAATGTACTTCATCAACTGATGGTGCTTGGAAAAGGGCCTCATCCATTCTCACTAATACCTGAGCAGGATGATTTGGACATTTGGGTCGCAGGCCATTTAGTGCTTTAGAGGTAAGCACTATCACGTTAAACTGGGTTTGGAAACAGGAAGCCAATGTAATTGTTTAAGAATTTGTGTAGTATGGCTCCACCTAGCTAAACCAGTCAGGATTTTAATAGCCAAACTCTGAATTAACTGAAGTTTCCAAGTCATGTTCAAGGGCAGCCCTACATATAGTATATTACAGTAATCCAATCAGGAGGTTACCAGTGCATGGATCACTGTAGCCAAACTAGCCCTGGCTGGGTGACCAGCCGGATAGGCGAATAATAAAATAAATTCCCTGTCAGATGGGCGAATAATTTGAGATAGATAGATAGATAGATAGATAGATAGATAGATAGATAGATAGAATGAATCCCTGTCAAGGAATGGCCTTAGTTGGTGAACAAGCCAAAGCTGGTAAAAAAAGTACTCAGTGCCACCAAGGGCCTGCAGTGTCAATGCTGGATCAAGGATTACCTCCAAACTGTGTACTTATTCTTCAGAGCTCGTTGAACCTCATCCAGGACAGGATGACTACTGATTTCCCTGACCTGAAAACCACCTATCCACAGCATTTCCATCTTGTCAGTATTCCGTTTAGTTTATTATCCCTTGTCCAGCCCGATACTACATCCAGACAATGATTCAGCACCTGCACAGCCTCACCTGGCTCAGATGACCTTGCCCAGAAGCTTCATATGGATGAGAGCATGGGAGATAAAATGGAACCTTGTGAGAGCACGCAGCCTAAATGTCTGGGGTCAAGGAGAAATCCCCCAATACTATGTTACGTAATTGACCGTGCATGTAGGAGTGGAACCACTGTATCACCATGTCTACAGACTCAAAAGGGCTGTATACCCCTGTCTCTCCCAACAGAGGTTATCCATCAGGGCAACCAAGGCTGTTTCAGTGCTAAACCCCAGCCTGAAGCTGGATTGAAATGGGTCCAGATAATCTGTTTCAACCAAGATCACCTGAACTTGAACCACAAAAGAGGATGTTTGTGACTGGGCAGTAGTTGTTACAATCATCAGGGCCCAATGAGTGTTTCTTAAGGATTGGTATCACAACCACCATTTCAAGGCAGCAGGAACCACCCCCTCTCTCAAAGAGGCATCAATCACCTTCTAGACACACCCAGTCAACCCCCTTGGGCTCAGTGTAAGCAGCCAAGATGGGTGAGGATCAAGAATACAGATGGTCAGCTGAACCTCATCAGGCACCTTCTCCACATTCTCAAGGTGTATTAACTGAAACTGATTCATACAGCCAGATTAGATGGTGCTGTGGACACCTCCATAGGAACTGTATTGATGAGGGGGCCAAGGTCAAAATGAACACAAGTGACTTTATCCTGAAAGTACATTGCAGACTTGTCACAGCAGGTCTCTGAGGATTCTGATATATTGTTTCCAGGGTCTAGATGTAATAACGTCTTTACCACCCTGAAAACCTCTGCTAGGTGGCTACTTGAGGGTGCAACGGTGGTGGTGAAGTAAGATTTCTTCGTCACCATCACTGTCACAAGGAAGACATGATAATGTGCTCTTACTTGTGTCCAGTCATGGTCACTGTGAGACTTGCACTATCTGCATTCTAGTTCTTATCCTGCCTGCTTCGTTGCCCCAATTCTCTGGTGAACCAGGGAGCTCACTGGGCTCTGCAATACAGGAGAGGGCATTGGGGAGTGATTGTGTCAATGGCTCTCATCTTCTCACTGTTCCAAAGCATGTCCAGGGCTTTGCCAGGAGTGCCAGCCATCTCAGCTGAACTGCTCCCAAAGCAGATCATTTTGAAAATCCGTGGTGTAAATACAGCACTGTATAATTTAGGTGCCCACGTACCTCAGCTGTTTTAATTAAAGGCTGCCCCTAAGTAGACTGCTATCTGGCCCAAGGCTTGCAAGGTCCTGTGTGACATCAGAGCAACAGAGGTTGTGATATCAGAGCACATCAGCCAATGGCATCAAGGGAAGCTGGGCAGGAAGTCAAGAGTGCAGAACTTGCCAGTATTCGCAGCCTAACGTATCAACAGGCTCTTAGCTAATTATGTAAGGAATGTTAGCCAAAAACATTGGCAGGGAAAGAACTTAACAGTTTACATTCTTTTTTCAGTGACTGGTTTATTATACAATAGGAAAAGAGACAATGTTTTTCTACAGCATTTATGTTGAACAATATTAACATTGGCAACAGGGGAAAATATTCAGGTCTTCCTAATAATTCTATAAACTCTCTATTCTCCATTATAACATCCACGGATACCATATTCAATAAATTCATATAGACTGTGCTGAAAAGCTCTCTTCATTTACAGTAAAGCTAGTACAGCTGGGAAATCACTACCTTTTGGAGGACTTAAAGCAACTCTCATTTTAAAGAGTCAGATGAAAGCCAGGAAATGTAAAAAGAAGGCCACCTCACTACATCTGCAATCACACCCAATCCACACTAACAATATACTTTAAATATCTCACTTGGGATTGGGAATGAGGCTAAACAGAGGTAAAGGAATGTCGAGCTGGAGGAGGTGGGGCATGGATGAGGATTCATGGAGCAGTGTGTGATCAAAACAAGGCATGAGGGATAAGAAGAGGCATTATATAGACTGAAACAACTGCATCTCGGATTATGAGCCCCGTTGCTTGTCTGCATGGGCTTTTCACACATTTTAAATCTGACGCTGTACTGATCATGTGGGAGGGTGAAAAAAGGCCCTGAAAAAGCAAGAATTATGCACCACAGAAATGCCCTCTGCTAGCATCATTCCTGTGGTCCTGTGGACTGTATCTGCTGGTGACTGGCTTCATAATCACACCTACAGATCCCATCTACAGTACAGTTAGACAAGGGTCTGAAGACAGGTATAATGTGAGCTCCTAGTGTCAGATGGGCATTTCCTCTCTTCCCCTCTTCCCTCACCTTAGATTGTTGCACCAGTCCACTTCTGGCACCCAGTCACTCTCTATTAGTGAGAACTGAAGGCAGCAAACTTTTTTTCTGGAACTAAAGAGAAGAATTCCTGCATGTATTTCTCTCACTTCCTTCCAACATCACATTCTAATAAACAGAGTATCATAAACTCTCAATTGAACTGGTCAGCCACTGCTTCAACTGAAGTCCAGGGATTAGATTTTCTTTTGCCACACTTTGTTAGCGAGGCAACATAACTAGAAGCTAGGAGTGGCATTGCGCTCCTCACACCAGGTGAATTTGGAACTCATTTTGTGCAGTGAGAGTATGCATGGAATGTGTTTGGTGCATTGTAATGGTATATTTGCCAGTTGGCTATGTTAGCCACAATCTATAAAGTGAAGCAAATGTATGGAATAATTTTAAGAACAGCATAACAAATGACCTATTTTTATTATGAATCACTACTGCATATGACCAAAACTTTTGTATAAATACAAATCATTAGACAAAACAGATAGCTGGGAGACTACCCATTAAAATTACATTACATTAAAAATGTAATCAGCCCAAAGGATCTAGAAATAAGGTTGGTTGACCACTAGTGTGAAGTCCAGGTGAAACATCCAAGTGATATTTTCTATCTCCTTTCACACAGTCAGTTACTTTGATTTTTTGTTCTTCACAGCATACCAAGCAGCACTCCAGAAGTCACACCTGAGAAAGACCTTTAGCTGGCCAAAACATTGGTCTTTTAGTTTTTTCACTTTCCTGCGTACAAAGGAAACAAAAAGGTGAGTCGCTAGAGGATCTGATCTTTTCAAATATTATTTGACATTGTATTTTACTTGGCAAAATAATTAGGTAGCTTGACAGATCTTCACTCACTCACTCTGTTCACACTGACCTATTTACACAACTGAACATGGAGTCCATCTTAGGCGAGTATCCAATGTTAGTCCTACATAGAGTAGACCCATTGAAATGAATGAAACTTAAATGAGTCACAACTAACTTAAGTCCAATTTATTTCAATAGATCTTCTCTATGTAGGACTAGCAGTGGATACTACCCTTAGTAATCAACTTAAGAATAATTCTAAATAAGAATCATCCTAATCTAACTGAAGTTTGAGAATACATTCCCAACCACATTGTCAAAGTGTTGCATCAATAGCTGTGAACAGCATTAGTTCTGGGGCCACTTAGCAATCAAGTGTTTTTGCTTTTGCATTCTTACAGCATGTCGTCGTCGTCTTTTGGGCTGGATGCACTCTTGTCTGTAAGAGGGCCACTGGAATCCTTTGGGAGCCACTTGGCTATTCTCCACATCCTCTGAGTCGGAGTCATCTTGCTGCACCAGGGAGAACTGCTTCTCTGGGTAAATATCTTTTAGCTTGCTTTCAAAGAATATTTCCAGACATCGTCCAGCCTCAGCAACCTCTGAATCAGGCTACAACAGAAAGCATCATGATTTGTTGTGATAGCTGTTGTTTACCTAGTAAGACCTGTTTGCCCTTCTGTTGCTAGGATTATGAGCCTCTTGATTTATGTTTTCATTTCTTTTTTTAATATTAACTTTTTTTTCAAAAGCAATGCAATTTACAGTTAAACAGAAAACAGCTAAAAGTTCCAACATGTAAGGTCAAGGTAGTAGTATGTCAAAATAAAGAATACTATACATTAAATAATGTTGCCTTTCAAAAATAATAAATGAGCCAAGGGTGGGTGTGGGAAGGATGGATTCCTGTTAACATAAGAAATAAACAGAAACCATACACTGAGAAAGACGTTGGGTTTAACCACACATCTAGATAACCTAGAGCAGTGGGTTAATATCCCTTGTTGTTGTTGATGTTCAGTCGTTCAGTCGTGTCCGACTCTTCGTGACCCCATGGACCATAGCACGCCAGGCCTTCCTGTCCTGCGCTCTCTCCCGGAGCGTGCTCAAGTTCATATTCATTGCATCGATGATGCTATCTAGCCATCTCATCCTCTGCCATCCCCTTCTCCTTTTACCTTCAGTCTTTCCCAGCATCAGGGTCTTTTCCAGAGAGTTTTCTCTTCACATTAGGTGGCCAAAATATTTCAGCTTCAGCTTCAGTATCTGTCCTTCCAATGAGCACTCAGGGTTGATTTCCTTTAGGATTGACTGAGTTGACCTCCTTGCAGTCCAGGGGACTCGTAAGAGTCTTCTCCAGCACCACAGTTCGAAAGCATCAATTCTTCGGCGCTCAGCCTTCCTTATAGTCCAGCTCTCACAGCCATACATTACTACTGGGAAAACCATAGCTTTGATTAGACGGACCTTTGTCGGCAAGGTGATGTCTCTGCTTCTTACTATGCTGTCCAGGTTTGCCATAGCTTTCCTCCCAAGGAGCAAGCGTCTTTTAATTTCATGGCTACAGTCACCGTCTGCGGTGATCTTGGAGCCCAAGAAAGTAAAATCTGTCACTGCTTCCATTTCTTCCCCTTCTATATGCCAGGAAGTGATAGGGCCAGATGCCATGATCTTAGTTTTTTTAATGTTGAGTTTCAAATCAGCTTTTGCACTCTCCCCTTTCACCCTCAACAAGAGGTTCTTGAGATCCTCTTCGCTTTCTGCCATTAGGGTGGTATCGTCTGCATATCGGAGGTTGTTGATAATTCTCCCAGCAATCTTAATTCCGACCTGTGATTCATCCAACCCAGCATTTCTCATGATGTACTCTGCATATAAGTTAAATAAGCAGGGTGACAATATGCAGCCTTGTCATACTCCTTTCCCAATTTTGAACCAATCGGTTGTTCCATGTCTGGTTCTGACTGTTGCTTCTTGACCCTCGTACAGGTTTCTCAGGAGACAGGTAAGGTGGTCTGGTACTCCCATCACTTTAAGAATTTGCCACAGTTTGTTGTGATCCACACAATCAAAGGCTTTAGTGTAGTCAATGATCCCTAAGGATCTTTAATTAATAACGGCAAGATGCCACACTCTGCTGAACCAGTTATGTAGACAGCAAGGATGTAAGGACAAGCCAAATAATCCTCCCAAGGCCTAGCCTGAGGGGTGGGTTTTCTAGGTATGTTATCACTGTTGAGTCTTGAGGAATGGACAAAAGCAAAGAGAGAAAAGAAAGGCAAGGGAATACACAATGATCAGCCAATTCCGTCAGTGCAAGACAACAATAACAGTCAAGGAGGATGATAAATCAATTGTCTATCCTCTCTTGTTTTTGTACTTTATGTTTATTAAATAGTAACATTAAAAGCAGAGGGTCTTGCAGATAGACACACAGATGCAGGGAAGAAGAATGCAAAATCACAGGGTGAAACAGAGACCATTTCTTTCTTCATCACCATCACAAATTATTGTAGTCTCCATTTTTCAAAATTAGTAAATTAAAAGACGCTTGCTCCTTGGGAGGAAAGCTATGGCAAACCTAGGCAGCATAGTAAGAAGTAGAGACATCACCTTGCCGACAAAGGTCCGTCTAATCAAAGCTATGGTTTTCCCAGTAGTAATGTATGGCTGTGAGAGCTGGACTATATGGAAGGCTGAGCGCCGAAGAATTGATGCTTTCGAACTGTGGTGCTGGAGAAGACTCTTACGAGTCCCCTGGACTGCAAGGAGGTCCAATCAGTCCATCCTAAAGGAAATCAACCCTGAGTGCTCATTGGAAGGACAGATACTGAAGCTGAAGCTGAACTATTTTGGCCACCAAATGCGAAGAGAAAAGTCACTGGAAAAGACCCTGATGCTGGGAAAGACTGAAGGCAAAAGGAGAAGGGGACGGCAGAGGATGAGATGGCTAGATAGCATCATCGATGCAATGAATATGAACTTGAGCACGCTCCGGGAGAGAGCGCAGGACAGGAAGGCCTGGCGTGCTATGGTCCATGGGGTCACGAAGAGTCGGACACAACTGAACGACTGAACAACAAAATATTCAATCCAAAAACATTGCCAGTGTTTGACTTATAAGTATCTTTTCTCCAGGCTAATGAGAAGCTACCCACAATTACTATCCACTTGCTTTCTTATTTATTTATTTGTTTATTTATTTATTTATTTATTTATTATTTCATTTATTTCATTTCTATACCACCCAATAGCTGAAGCTCTCTGGGCGGTTCACAAAAATTAAAACCAAACAGCACACAATTAAACAATATAAAATATATAAAACATTAAAACCACAGTATTACAATACAACCAGAGTAAAACCTAGCAGCAATGCAGGGATTTAAAATACAGATTTAAAACAGCAAAGCTAAAAGTCTAGAAAATTAAAATGCTAAAATGCCTGGGGAAATAAGAAGGTCTTACCTTTAGCCAGCCCTATATTTGCATCATTTGGAGCCAGAATAAAGAACCAAGATTCAAATAAAAATATTCATGGCGACCCAACCCCCCCCCCCCCTCCACAGCTCAGATTCTTTCAATGGGTGCTAGAGCGTACTGCTTTCTGAATCTCAAGGTACTTACATAGTTGAATGTTGCACAATTCCAGAACATAAGACGCACATCTGCTACCAGGTCCTCAGAGGTAGAGTAATGCAATTTGTCCTTTTTCTGGAGCTTTTTCCGGATGATGGACAAATCCATGGGCCTTTTGATGATCTGATAATAATGGCGAGCCTGTAAAGAATCTCATTGGCATAAGATTTTTGATAAATCACAATAATTCTGTAAACCTAAAACGTTCCTATCAAATAGGCAAGTATTCTTTGCATTGTGCATATAAGGCAGACACCCAGTTTGGATGATTAAACAACACCCAGTTTGGATGATTAAACAAGCCACAATTTTTAATCGTGGGTCGTTTCTGAGAGGTCGGGTAAGTGCTGGCTCCTGATCACTCCTCACCCACTTCCACTTTTCTAAACAATCCAGGAATGCCTTGTTCCTGGGTTGTTAATTGGTGACATCTGAATGGTTTGTTGTTGGGTTAAAACTCTAGGTTGTTTATCCCTGAACAACCCAGAGTTCTGGGTTCAGATGTCAGACAATCCAGGAAAGTTCCTGGGTTGTTTAGCAAAGTGGAAACAGCCGAATGGGTGGGAAACAGGATGCTTGCTCACTCCCAAATGCTTACAAATCATGCGTACCAGGTAAATGAGCTAAACTTTGAAGGGCAATGAGATGATGGGACTATAACTGAAGTCAAGCAAAAAAGCAGTGTTCCTCTGTTCCTTATAAAATAACATTAAAAGAGCCCAGCATGTTCTGCTTAAAAAACAAGAGACTGACAGGGATATGATAGCATTCCACAAATATATGAAAGGGGCAACTATGATTATAGTAACAGGACAAGAGATGTGAGAGCACTCCTGGGGAAGGTAGGAAGTGGCCCACCTCCTGAGATCACTCTTGTAACTATGCAAAGCTTCATTTTTAACATCTTGTGTATTTAGTATTTAGAGTTAATAGTATCTAAAAATCTCAGCACTAACTCAGCTCTGGGATTAGATTATTTTCTGGCATGATGGATGATACTGGCAATCCTGAACCTTTAGTTGAAATAGGCATTTTCATTGCAAAGGACAGGGTAGGGCCTGCCAACAGGCAATAGGGCTGTTGAACAGAAATACAGCAGAGACTGCACACTGAAAAGGGTAAAGCAAATCCCCCCAGAGAGGTCATTTATGTTTGCATAACACTTACCAGGGGGCTGACTGGTTCATGGAATGGAAGACTCAGGTTATTGCAGAGCAGTGACAGTACCAGTTTCTCACACTTCTGTAAAATGTGAATTTACAATTAATTTTGTTTATAAAAGAGCTGCACAAATACCTGCATTAATGTCTGACATCAGTTAAGAGCTTTTGCACAGATACTTTATTTCTCAGTATTCCTACTCACCCTCAATTCTAAACCAAGTATCCCTACCCACAATAGAACACAGAAACTCTTGGCGAATTTCCACTAAGCATATATTACCATTATGAAAAGTATGTGTTTCTTTTTCACATTGATTGTTAAGATCCATATTATATCTACAATATGATTGCCAGATAAGTCTTTATACATGGAACTACATGCACTTTTCTGTTTTCATTCGCAAACTTACATAACTTAATAACAGAGGGGGAAATCACAATAACATAAAAACTGCTTAACCAGTTCAAGCTAAAATTCAATCCTTTAAAATCCCATTCAAATCAACGGGATGTAAAAGTGCCTAGATGAGCTGGATCACATCCTGTGCCTTAGTTCCACCTACTTTTTAAAGATGTTCCACAATGAAGGAAATCACGATCTCAAAATATGTACACGCATTTACAAGACCAGTTAAACATGGCAAAATATATTGGCAAAGCCCTCACCCCTGCACAAAATATGTGAGTGACTTGATCCTGACTTGTGTTCAGTACAGATGGAGTCCACTGTATTGTTATTTATTTATTTATTTATTTATTTATTTATTTATTTATTTATTTATTTATTTATTTCTAGACTGCCCAATAACCAAAGCATTCTGGGTGGTTCACAAACATTAAAACCACAAAGTGCAGCATAAAACAATATAAAATATGAAAGCTTAATACCACAATACAACAGTACAACCAGAATAAAACCTAGCAGCAATGCAGAGATTTAAAATACAGATTTAAAACACCAAAGCTAAAAGACCAGGAATCTAAAATGCCAAAATAAATTACTTTTCATTTTCACTCCACGTGCGCACATACTGAAGAATCAATGTACATTACTGGAGAAAAAGAGAAGAGCAGACATTCCTTCTCTATATTCTACTTTCAGAATGTGGACTTACCTTCTGTTCATAGTCATCGAGGCCATAAAGTGCTCTTGCTGGCATTAGTGTGTTACCGTAGCTGAAACGTGTGTTTTCACAGTCATAGTCTACCTCTGGTTTCTCCACATTGCGACAAAGTGTGCACACCCATTCACCTCTGCAACGTAGAAGGAAAATATATCTTCAGATTGTTCCTGTTGATCACTAGGTCCCTGAATTAGTGACAGATGCTTTAACAAGCATTATGTTGGAGAAGGAAAGCCTTGACAAGAAACAACCTCGACAACCATTACATTGGGGAAGAATTCTCCTTTGCTGGTTGCCTCAGGCAGAAGAAGCCCATTGTGATGGATGCTGCAGAGGCCTATGCAGACCGTACGTTCTTTAGGAATTCATGTGTTTAATAATTTAAGATACAGGGTGCAGGCATGGATGCAATAAGCAAACAGCAGGGGCAGAGAAAAGACGCTTTTATTTATTTATTTATTTATTATTAAATTTATTAATTGCCTATCTGTCTGGTCACCCAGCCACTCTGGGCGATGTACAACATACAATAAAACAGTTTAAAACAATAAAATTCTACAATAAAAACATTTTCTAAAATACCCTAACCCACCCCAAATGCCTGCCTGAACAACCACGTTTTTAATGCGCGGCGGAAGCTCATTAAAGAGGGGACATGATGGAGTTCCCTAGGGAGGGAGTTCCACAGAGTGGGGGCCACCACAGAAAAGGCCCTCTCCCTCGTCCCCACCAGTCTAGCTGTCCTGGCTGCTGGGACAGAGAGAAGGCCATCCGAGGCTGATCTTGTTAAGCGGCCTGTCTGGTGCTGCTGGAGGCGCTCCTTAAGATAGGCTGGGCCGGAACCATATAGGGTTTTAAAGGTCAAAACCAACACCTTGAATTTGGCCCGGAAAACAACTGGTAACCAGTGCAACTCCTTCAGCACTGGAGTGATGTGATCTCGCCGGCGGCTGCCTTTAATCAGGTGAGCCGCCGCGTTCTGTACCAGCTGCAGTTTCCGAACCGTCTTCAAGGGTAACCCCACGTAGAGCGCATTACAGTAGTCTAAACGAGAGGAGACCATGGCATGTACTACCGATGGGAGCAGATGGACGGGAAGGAAGGGGCGCAGCCGCCGTATCAGATGAAGTTGATACAGCGCTGTCCGGCTCACAGCTGACACCTGAGCCTCCATGGACAGCTGGGAGTCTAAAATGACCCCCAGGCTGCGGACCTGGTCTTTCAAGGGTAGCCGTACCCCATTCAACACCAGATCAACATCCCCTAGCCTCCTTTTGTCTCCCACCAGAAGTACCTCGGTCTTGTCAGGGTTCAGCTTCAACTTATTCCTCCCCATCCAGCCACTCACCGTCTCCAGACATTTGGACAAGTATTCTACGGCCAACCTTGGTGAAGATTTGAATGAGAGGTAGAGCTGCGTGTCATCCGCATATTGATGACATTGCACCCCAAACCTCCTGATGATAGCCCCCAGCGGCTTCACATAGATGTTAAATAGCATCGGGAAGAGGATGGAACCCTGTGGCACCCCACAAGTAAGTGGCCACGGGTCTGAAACCTCCTCTCCCAGTGCTACCCTCTGATACCTGCTGGAGAGGAAGGACCGGAACCACCGCAATACGGTGTCTCCAATGCCCAACCCCTCCAGGCGGTCCAGGAGGATACCGTGGTCAACGGTATCAAAAGCCGCTGAGAGGTCGAGGAGAGCAAGGAAGGAGCATTCACCCCTGTCCAGAGCCCTCCTCATATCATCTACCAAGGCGACCAAGGCCGTTTCTGTCCCATGCCCAAGCCTGAAACCTGACTGAAATGGGTCTAGATAATCAGTTTCTTCCAAGTGTGCCTTCAACTGCACCGCCACCACCCACTCAATCACCTTGCCCAAAAATGGCAGATTTGAGACTGGGCAAAAGTTGTTCAGAACTTGGGGATCCAAGGAGGGCTTCTTTAAGAGCGGTCTTATCACTGCCTCCTTGAGGGCTGATGGCATCACTCCCTCCTCAAGGGAGGCGTTCACCACCGCCCTGTTCCCCTCACCCAGTCTCCCTCTGCAGCCCATAATGAGCCAAGATGGGCAAGGATCAAGTAAGCAGGTGGTCGGCCGTACAGATGAAAGCTGTGATGAAATTCTTTTTAACATATGCCAGGTATGTAGAAGGCTCTTCCAAGTTATGATCTTCAAGGTGACAAAATTCTATTGAGAGTCTTCATGCTGTGTAAAGTTCTTGTGTATCTCATACCTAACCTGTATCAAAGTTCTCTGGTTTATTCAAAATCCTCAAACATACATTCTTGTAAGAAAAATGCACGTTATCTGTATTTGTGTGTTTGGCATATGGCATGGGGACGAGCCATAGCTCAGTGGTAGAGCTCATGTTTTGCATGGAGAAGGTCCCAGGTTCAATCCCTGGCATCTCCAGGGAGGGCTGGAAAAAGTACTGCCTGCAACCCTGGAGAGCCGCTGCAAGTCAATGTTGACCATCCTGATCTAGATGGCCCAGTGGTCTGACTCGGTATAAGGCAGCTTCCTATGTTTGTTCCTATGTTGGCACCAATTAGTCCAGAATTAGGGTTAGATTCTGTTTAAGCATACACATCCCAGCTTGATGAATCTCATTGGACTTAATAAAGCAGTGATAGGTACCAGTTTTGTAAGGTTAGGAGAAGGTCCAACCCACTCTTGTCTTTTGCTCTCTCCCCCTACCTAAGCTCATTCTGCTACTTTTGCCTGAACTAAAGCCCCTCTGAGAAGGAGGATGCGCCTAGTGCCACCACCTCCATGATTGTTTCTTAGCAGCCCCCACTTGTTTCTTCCCTGTTTCCAGGCTGGCCTGTTGGTCATCATGCGTGCAGGACAAATCCCAAAGATAAGCATCTTCGAAAACAACCACTGAAACTCACACATAAATCTCGATGCAAAGAACTGGCCCTGAAAGTCTCAGACATGTATACATGCGCCAAATGGAGCAGATATGCCTTGCTCTAGATGTACTCACACAGGAAAGCTGAGCAATGCTGGAACATGGCATGACAGATGAAACACCTTTGGGCAGTAGTCGCAGCACAGCAGCTCTCCTCCATTCAGACAAACAGCACAAAAATCCTCGTTCTCAATAGGGTGGTCTTCCTGGGTAAGCACAGATTTTTTCATGTTACTGAGCCTGTGATCTACCAAAGGAAGCAACAATTGCTCAGCCGGTTGGCTCATGGGGATCCTCCTTTCCTCCAGGTTCTCAGGTGTGGGATTCAGCCTTTCAGGTGGATTTCCTTGATTGACCTTGGATGAAAAGTGAATTCTAAATGAAAGAAACCCTTAATTTTCATGCACAGCTATTGAATTACTGCAGAAGCTTAAAAGCAGAAAATAAATGCCTCCAGGAAAGCAGCCTTAGCACATCCACGATTGCAGATTCCTATCTCACAGCTTCTCTGTAAGTCATAGCACATTAAACATGGCCATTTCCTCAAATTATATGGTATTGCAGGGCCATACTGAGAGAAGTCAAATATGTTTGCATTGTCTCCAATTACATTCAATAAAAATTATGCCTGAAGATTTAATTGATATAATCAATAGATTAACCAACTAATTAGCGAAGCTGAGATTCTGAAGCTTGAATGGCGGTGTGTCCTTCAGAGTGCCTGCCCCTCCCTCCTGCTCCTCCCTGTGCCAGATCTATTGGAAAGGAAACTTTAAAATGTACTTTGCTTCCAGTTTGAATCCACAGCTAGAAGAATTTAGCTATGAATACACCCTAATTTTTATTTATTAATTACATCTGTATACCGCCCAATAGTCAAGGGTCTCTGTGTGGTTCACAAAAATTAAAACCCTAAAATACAACATGATAAAACATAATATTGCTTCTAGCATTAAGAACCACATACAACTGAAATCAGTTGAAATGAATGGTGTCAGCACAGCATGGAAGAAATGACAAGCATGTCAGCATAGCATGGAAGAAATGACAAGCAGCGACCGAACCAGCTAAGTCGAGTTTACCTTAATAGCCATGCTTGAAGACTGAGAACCACATTCAATTATCAGCAGGAAAGTCCCGTCATGGTCACCTTTCTGTGGCTGCAGTTTAAATACTGGAAGCTCTCCAGATTCTGGTGCGCATATCTTCAGTCGTTCCAGTCGCACATAAGGGATTTTCACCTCTTTGGCACAAGCTCTAAAATCAATGTTAAATATTGGATTGACTTCATCGGTGCAATTAAGGATCATCCCTCCATGTTTACCTTTATTACTGCCATATCATTTGACAGGCTGGCTTGTCTTTTTATATGGCTAACCAGAGTACTGCAACATAATTTTATTAATTGATGCGACATTTCAAGAACAAAATTTCATACTTCATGATTTAGCACCACCAGACCCTCACACACAACAGTAGACATTTCTGCACACAAAGCTATTCCTATACTGACTCCCCACTGGCCACTCTTGTCAGCTTTGGGGTGGGGAAAGGTATGACAGTATCTAGACTCAGTTCCCACAACCCCATAGTTGACAGTGTCAACCATAGGCTGGGCAGATGCACGCATGATCTCAATCCAGAAAGGGCACCAAATGCACAGCCCTGGGTGCAGGGCCAATTTTCAAAATACATATACCTATGCATGACACATATTTGAGCAGGTTGCCTTTGTTGGCTCAGGGCAGTTATCTTCAGAATGCTTAATTAGAGTGCCGTGTTAATAAGTTTCTGAAACTATATCTCAAGTGAATTAACAAACACTACTATATATCAATAGAAGTGTAGTAATTATACAGGCATCTACTATACCACAATAATCAAATAATGAGGGCGTCGAGCCTGGATGTGGGATAACTGCTTTAGAAATTACTATATTTCAACCTCAGTTTCCTAATCTATAAAATGGAAATATTTAATGACCAAAGTCACTGAGTCATTATGAAAATGAATTTGGCTGCAAAGCATGTTGCACACCAAGGGTTGTATCTAACCCTGATTGTCCAGCGGAATGAAAAACACTGGCAGAACAGTTTCCCGCCTCTCCCCTGCAACTCCCTGCATGCCCCCTCCCCAATCTGCTCCAGAGGATTGGGGGACCCGCCAGAGCAGATATGGATGGCATGCAGAGACCTGCAGGGTGGAGCAAGGGGAAGTCCACTCATGCAATGCTGGAGTTAAGCTCAAATGCTCCACAGACAGCAATAATAATGTTTCTGCTTCTTGTTATATTGGATTAGATCCAACATGGAGCCAGTAGAAGCTAGTATAGTGGGATTTTCTTCCTCTGTCCTCTTTTCCTCTCTTGAGAGCGCATGGGGGGGAGCAGGAATTGCTCCCCTCCCAGTTCTGCTGATGGAACAGCGTTGGATTCAACCCATTGTTTTTAAACTGATAAACACTTCACATTTTAGTATCATTTAAAGTAATTTCACATTTCTGTGAAAGCTCACTGAAATGTAAAGTACTACGGAATATGCAAATGTGCTAATGTCGTTCAAGCATCAGTGCTGGACTTTGTTGGCCTAGGATCCATGCCCTGCGCATGAGTTCCCTTGTGCAAGCCATTCTCAGTTTCTAATGTGAGAATTGCTGGCATGGTTAGAACTGGGGTGGGCAGCTTGTGGCCCTCCAGATGTTTTGGCCTACAACTCCCATCAGCCCCAGTCAGCATAGCCAGTTGTGAGGCATGGTAGGAGTCTTGGGCCAAAACATCTGAAAGGCCAGAAGTTGCCACCCCTTTGTTAGGAGCAGGGGCTTCAAGATGGAAACTCGCATTTCAAACCTTAGCTCAGCCAAAATGGAGCTGATCAGCTGATTAGATTAATGAAGCAAGTTGCCTTAAGCAAGCCACTTTCTCTCGCCCTCTACCACGCATCTGTAATGGAGCTAATAATATTGACTTACCTTGGAAGGATTACCAAGTTGGTGTCTGTGAAACACTTGGAGCTTTTAGAAAAAGTACTATATAAATATATTAGGCATTACAATTATTTACTATAATGCATAAAAAGGAAATATTATCTGATCTACCACACAGAATTGTGGGGAGATCAAATAAGCTAAAGGTGATAAAGGCATCTGCAAACTTCTAGCTTCATTTTAGGAGCTTCTACACCAGTCTGTAAGTACTTAAGAATTAGGTGTTCTAAAACATCTCATAAAAAGTGGTACTACCTCAGCATCATGGACAATACTTAATCAATCCCCAATACTTACACTGGGGAGAAGTCTGCAGTCTTAGAGCACATTAAGAGTGCAATCCTATGTGTGCTTAGACAGAAAAAGTCCTAAACTCTCATGCTGAGAGTTGTAAGATTTTTTCCTGTATAAACACGCCTAGGATTGCACCCTAAATGCATTTAGGATATTAATAACTGTTTTATAATTATTATTTTTAAACTGTTAACTGTAATTTGTTCTAGATACGCTCATCTAGGATTACTTCAATTTATCTAGGTTATTTCAACAATAAATGCAATTTCTAAGCAGGGAAAAAAGAATTCATTTTTGAAGCTATGCCTTAAATTCGTCTGTTCCATGAATTTTGTTTACCTGTTGCTCTGATTACTTTTAATTTCCATTTCAAAATGTTCCTCTTCACAGTTATGGCAATCTACAAGAAGAAAAATGGCTAAATTACAGGTGAAAGCATCCTGATGAACATTCATGATCTCCTTCATAGTTTAACAGATTAATCCTATGGGAAGGCAAGAATCTATAGTGGAAGAACCACCACTTCCTAAGCCCTACCAAACTCATGCTGCTCTGACTTCTTTATATCTATGTTAGTGCCAGGGCTGGTGTAGTTTTCCTCCAGTGGATCTAAAGCCACCTCCGATCTGCCCCTGACACGCACCTAAAACATCCCCCTTTCGCCCTTACTACTGTTGGGAGGAACTACGGAGCTTTCCACCACCAGTCAAGGGAAGACCTCTGTAGTGGGCCTCCCTCTCTTTCCACCATGGAGGGGGAGGTCTGTGGTATTCTATGACCCCTGGGACTCTTTTCCAGGAACCACAGGATTGCACCCTGATATATTTGGATCTTTCCCTAATAAAACATGCAAACGATCTGTGTATCTAGAGGTTTGTTTGTTTTTCTTTCCGTCTCAGAATATAAATTCCTCTCTTACATTTTATTTTCTGGGGAAAGTTGTTAGCATCATTTATAATTTTGAGCCTTATTTAGTGTCATTATGTTAATCTCAGAGTAAACATTTTAATAGATCTTTATTATTTACAAAAAAACCATACTAAACTGTCACGTATACAGACAACATTTAAAACCTACAGTTTCACATCTATAATGTATACATCTCTACCTTTATATATTAATAAAATCTCCCTTCTTCTTGTGTCCTAATAAAAAATAAAAAATAAACCTGCGGATTATAAATCTGATAAATTCATAAAGTTGTGATCGGGCAGTGCAGTCCTCTCCCCTGCCCGATGCTGATGGCTTGGGGTGCCTTAGGATTGTACATTGGTGGCTCCCTGCTGGCTCCCCCTGCCCCCCCCCATGCCCAGGCAAGCTGAAAGCTCCCATTGGTGGTTCTCCCACCAGCAATAGCTGATGAAAAGCCACAAAACAGGACGTCCTGGGGGCAGGAAAGGGCAGCCCCCACCTAATGCCACTCTATTCCCCCAGATGGGCATAATCTAAGTTTATCAGCTATGCCAGCCCTGGCACTGGGATAGCTAATTCCCCATCCCCATTGTTGTCAATAGGCAGGGCGTGGGAGGTGGGAATGATGAATGTGAAGATCCACTGGGCTGAACATAAGAGCCATGCTGGATCAGAGCAAGGGTCCATCTAGTCTAGCATTCTGTTCACACAGTGGCCAACCAGCTGTCAACCCGGAGCCCACAAGCAGGGCATGAGCGCAGCAGCACCACCCGCCCACCCATGATCCCCAGCAACTGATGTATACAGGCCCACTGCCTCTGGTACTAGAGGCAGCATACAGCCATAAGGACCAGTAGCCATTGGTAGCCTTTTCCTCCAGGAATGTGTCTAACCCCCTTTTACAGCCATCCAAATTGGTGGCCATCAATTGCTGGGAAAAACCCAACGAAGTCACACACATCTCCTGCCCTGGCCAGTAGGAGCCCTCAGGGCTTGGGATGCAGCAGGAGATCCACTACTCTGCCATTTCCTCCAAGGAAACGAAGGCAGTATACATAATCCTCCTCCTCTCCGTTTTATCCTCACAGCAACCCTGTGAGATATGTTAGGCTGAGAGTCAGTGACTGGAGCTTCATGGCTGAGTGGGGACTAGAACCCAGGTCTCCCGAGTCCCAGTCCAACCACTACAACATACTGGCTCTCTTAGGATTGCTCTGAAAGTCATTAATATGTAGTTCTTTTTTAAATAAATTATATTACTGGATTCTACTTTTCTAATACCCAGGTATATTTTTGTAAGAATTTCTATAAGGCAGAATTTCTGTAAGGTAAAGTTAACCTTCTCCAATTGTTCCCATCGTTTCCTAATTACTTCTGTCCTACTGGGGGTTTTATTATTTTTCCACTTTTTGGAATATAAATTTTGCATAATTTAATAGGCACATCATAATTTATAATGTAATTATATATAAAATCAGTTATTGTTTATCCAGTGACACTATTTCTTCTACATAATTTAATAGGCACATCATTGGTTCAGCTTTGATATTTGACTAACTTTTTTTTCATATTTCTTGCACAAGGATCTTGCACTAAGTCAGAAAACGCCCTTTGACACACAGAAAAGACCTTTCACTCATGGAAGAACACCTCTGGATCCAACCTTTTGACCTCCACTTAGGAATCTGGCAGCTGGATTTGAAACTATTCTAGTTTCTCTGTGGTCTTCAAGCACTGTGCCAGATAAAATGCATTATAGTAGTCTAATCTGGATGTGACTAGAGCATGAATGACAGTAGACAGGCCTGAGTTCCCTAAAAATATTGTTGAAAGTGTCAGATGAAGAGTATTGTTAAACAATACTGTTACATAATATTGGAAGAAAAGTAATAAAGAAGGGCTACATTACAAGCTGTTTTTCACATTGTGAAAACTGGCCTCATGATGTCTGTTGCTGGAATTCCCAGGATTGATTCATGGAATGTAAAAGATATACAGCATGAGGAAGAACTGGTGGAATATGCATCCTTGCTGAAATTCACTACAGAGCAATCAAATTCTCTACTGCTTTTTCTTCTTTGGTGCATAATGGCCAAACCTCTCCCTGCTGCCCACTATTTTGGGCAGTTCTGTGATCCAACTGGTGAAATGTAAAAGTGCCTCAAATCAGATTAATTGAATACCTTCTCTGGGCTCACCTGAAGCTACCTAAAAGCCCTAGATCTTTTGATAAATATACAGTTGCTAGCCAATCAACCCTGGACAGCCACATCAATTTTCACATCCCAATATTAGTCAGGAAGTTGCTCCACGTTTGCTATGGGCAAGTATTGTAGACATCAAAAATCAGCTCCAAACAGTTAATTTTGTGATGTCAGAAACACATCACAAGGCATTATGGCAGCAGCACATAATAACCACAATATGCAATGGGGAATATTAGATGGTTTTAAAAGTCCAAGGAAGATACAGAAAAATCGGATACCTTCAATATGTCTTGGGTTTGGATTAACTGACTGTAAGCAGGACCTGTTGCTGATAAGTACGGGAGGGGAGGCACATGGCTGCGTCTTCTTCACCGAAAGATTAATAGGCTCTTCCAGAATATTGTGGATAGGAAGAGCTAACTCATTAATGTCTTTTGACTCAGCAGCGGAACAGTCACTTCCAAGAGGGTAGCTCATGGGGCCGAACTCTTCACTTTCCAGCTTGCAATTAAAAAAAAAAAAAAGACATTGTGCATTTCAATTTTTTTTATATCAATCTTGCCAAAATAACCATAACAGAAGAGCACATTGACATTATTGAACATTGTTGCTCTGATTCCAAACCCCACATGCACTGTAATAGGCACTCAGAGGCTGGAATCCAAAGAGCCATTTTCAGCATACTCAACAGGACCTTTGAACCATCAACCCACATGCCACATCACAAACAAGCTTTTGCTCTTCAAGAAATAGAAGTCCAATCCCCCCTTGGGCACATGGAGTAACGATCCCATGGTTCTTTGAATCCATGCCTGAGATTTTGCAGAGGCAAACTATGATATATACATGTGGATCTGTTGCCTCCATCCAAGTCAGTGGTTAGTCCTTGCATGTGGAAAAGCTCTGAGTCTACATAGGGACTGCTAAAGGCATAACCTCCCATGGATTTGTTCTGCACAGGACTAATAGGAATGAATTAGACTTGTACAAAAGCATGGCAGTTTATTTATGGGATTTCCACGACAGCATGAACGGGAGCTGCATAAGACCACCACCATGATTTTGAACAAGTACCGCTCATTTCAGTGGAGACATTCCATGCATACAGTGCAGTATGACATTAATTGGAATGACCATTCTGATCATACATCCTGCCAATGAAATTGTCTGGTGTCTCAACAGTTCTTACCTTGCACACTGCTCTGACCAAGGGCATGCCACTGGATGCTAAGTGGTCAATATTGTTAGAACTCAGGTCATTTGTAGTTCTTTCTAAAGTCAGGCTGTAACGAGGCACAGCTTCAGGCAACACATCAGACATATTTGGCATACTCTGAGCCTGGCCAGAAGTTACAGTGGAGATTTCTTTGGCCTGTGGGTCAGCTGACTTGGATACCCGTGTTGAAGACAACTCCATTTCTAAAGCATTTGAAAAGCCCACAATGTTCAGTGAAGCTGACCGCTGAAAAAGAAGACAATGTGTAGCTCAATGTGCATGCATATATGCATTCGTTGGATAGGGAGGTTCTCATCATTCATTTATGTGATTCTATGATTATATTTATTTTTATGCCACCTTATGATATTTTATATTGTTGCATGTCATTTTGGATGCTTGTCAGAAGAGTGAATTAAGGAGGTCAAATCAGTCAATCCTAAAGGAAATCAACCCTGAGTGCTCATTGGAAGGACAGATACGGAAGCTGAAGCTCAAATATTTTGGCCACCTAATGCGAAGAGAAAACTCTCTGGAAAAGACCCTGATGCTGGGAAAGACTGAAGGCAAAAGGAGAAGGGGACGGCAGAGGATGAGATGGCTAGATAGCATCACTGATGCGATGAATATGGACTTGAGCACGCTCCGGGAGAGAGCGCAGGACAGGAAGGCCTGGCGTGCTATGGTCCATGGGGTCACCAAGACTCGGACACGACTGAATGACTGAACAACAACAACTGTGATATTTAATCAAGTAAGTGTGCAATCCTATCTTGATAGCCGGCAGCCTCTGAAGCTGGAAGCTGCCAAATATCCAATGCAGGCCGGACAGACCACGGACACGATCCTCACATCCATGCTCCGGCCACCCTCCATTTTTGGCTAGACAGGCAATTTTGCCTGTCTAGCCATGGAGCTTCGAAGCAGGAGGCGGGGAGGCCGCACAGTGCATAGGAAGCTGTGTAATGCAGCTTTTGCTGTCTCCTCCCCTCCCCCGAGACCACCCCCTTTTCCCCGTCTCCATGCTCCGTTTCCAAGCATGGAGGCAGGGAAGAACCATGCCAGCTATGACGAGGAGGGAGAGGGGGCAGGGAGTAAAGTTTCTGGGCTCTGAGGTTGGAGCCTTGGTTCCAACCTCTGATCCCAGAAAGCAAAATATCCCATGTCCCCCAGATGCTGTCTAGGAGACATAAGATTGCGCCCTAAGGGTGCAATGCCATTCATGTTTAGACAGAAAAAAGTCCTACTACTCCCAGCATTCCCCAGCCAGCCAGTGTAGGGAGTTGTAGGGCTTCTACCTGTCTAAACATGCATAGGATTGCACCCTAAAATATTCTAGTCAACCAAAAAGTTGTCCCTAATTATCAGTCAGCAGATTAAAAATAATTAATACAAGTATTTCTAAAACTGTAACTGGCAAGTGCCATCATAGAATCATAAATGAGGCATTCCTTCTTCTCTGCCATACAGGAGGGAATGCTTCTTCTAAGATTAGGCCTGCTCCAACCAAAATCTACTTCCTCTAAAAACAAAGGAAGTATACCTTTTTCCATTATACCATTTTTCTTATATGCAAATGCATGCAGGTTTAAAGGATTGATCTAATTGATTAAAACTCAAACAATTAATCTACTATGATTACTTTTACTGAGTGACAGCCCTATTAATAAATAGCCCAAAAGAAAGAAAGATTACCCTTTATGACCTGTCACTACTTAATAGAAGCAGTAGTTATTTTCTCATGATATGTACCAGTCACTCATGTATAGAAATGTAGTACCTAATTCTCAAACAGCCCATTCAGCTATATGTACTTGTCGTATTGAGGCTTATCCTCTCAGTCACCCAAATCTTTTACAATTATGTTCTACCCATTCCACTACTTCCAAAGTCCTACAAACTGCTCTGGTGGTTCTTTCCTCTCTTCACCCCCTCCCCATTGATTTCAATGAGGAGAAAATTACCTAAGCCAGCTCCAGGCTATCATAGCTAATGGGCCCAGTCCTGGGACCTCTCAAGGGAATGAAGGTGCTTTGAATCTAGCCTGTCAGGGAAATAGAGGGGCTACTGGGCATCCATAATTCTGAGACATTATAAGAAGCATCAGAAAATGGATTTGTTTTGTATGGACCTCATAGCAAAGATTCTATCCATTCCATAATTCTACTGAATGTAATTCTGAAAGCCTTGGATCATCAAGAGTATGTTCTGACCTTGATTTCCCATGTTATATTAGAAAGGACAGGGCTAGCAGGAGGAAAGAGTGCTTCTGGACCAGTGTGTTTTTTTTGCCATGGCTGGATCCCATATTTCTGAAGTCAGGAGGTAAGAGCTAGAAAGTGAGCCAAAGTGCCAGCAGTAGCAAAGTTTGGGATGGCATCCAGAGATCCCATGCCAGTATCCCAAAGGCATGTCAGTGTCTCATGACTGGACCATTCACTGGAACTGATCTGATCTGGTTCCAAAGGACTCAATCGGAAGACAGCTAGCAACTTTCAGAGCTACAAAGCACAGGACTTTGCAAGAATACCTGATATATTTGAAACAACTAATACCTTTAAAGAGATTACGTTCTACAGAGAAGTGGGCTTCTATTTTCCCTTATTACTGTTCCTGTTCCAGGAAGAGTATGAAGAGAATATAATAGACTGCATCAGTCAGTATAAAACATTAATCTTACTAAAAAGGAAAGAAAGGAAAAATGGGGCCATCAAACTGCCATCTGTTTCTCCCTGGAGGCAAAAGTTAATTCTGTGGTTATTTTAATAATGAGGAAACATTATGATCTTTCAGTAAAAATATATGTGTGTATATATTAAAGCTCCTGGTAAGGAATTGACACATTCTGCACTCTGATCCACGAAGCTGCTGTCAAGTGTGAAGTGAACAATGCGCTGGGAGTAAGACTCATTAAGGTCCTATTAATTCTCCCCCTAAAATAATCATTCCTTTTGCCATTAGTGGGAGGAGGGGGATGGGAGATGGGAGGCACCTCTTCTCCCCTAGTGGTTTCTGCTGTACTGGATAATATGTGATGATTCTTTTCTCTTTCTCTCTTTCTTTCTTTCTTTCTTTCTTTCTTTCTAATGGCTCAGAGTTGTCTAAAAAGCTTTGACGTTTCCTTCCTTGAACACAACAAACATCCATTATATATGCTGTCACACTGTTGCTGCTGCTGGAACACCTTTCCATTTTGACATTTTAATATATAACGTTGCACAAATGTCTATTTCTCCCACTACATATCTTTGCTGTCTCCTTTTTTCCCATTCCTCCCGTCCTTCATTTCTACTTCTTTATCAATCCTCCACAAGCCCTTTGCAAAAGGACCATCTCACTTCTCTACAGCTCCTCCGAACACACTAAAGCATTAGTTGCAGCAGCAGTCTTGTAATAATGATGATCTTGATAACAAAAACTGTTGTTCTACCATTGCTGTCTCCTTTATCTCAAAATTTTAAGTCTTAAAGTTGAGGTAGTTGCCACCATGTTCACTGACCTTACTCAGTACCTTTAATAGCAACCTGATATGCAGACATTTAGCAGGCAGGTTGGTGATGGGGAAAGCTTCACCTTCTAGCTTTCTCCATGTCAGGCTGCTGTTAAAGAGGCCAGTTTGTTTGTTTTTTTAAGAAGTGCCTGCCCTGTTTACAATAATGAAAAAAGGACAGTAGATAATGTGCCCCAAATCAGAATTAAAAATTAAGTGCACATTTTAAACAGCTCCATGCAAGCATGCATTATAAACCACAAAGGAAGTGGGAGATGGAGATGCCTACCTTTAATAAAGTCTTGGCTTGGGAATTGTTAAGACTATACAGATTCTTTGCAATTGCACAGAAATTACTCAGAGCAAATGGCTGCAAAGTAACGAAGGCTGCTGTAAGTGGAGCAATCCCCCTGGCAGCTCATTATGCTGCAAGGTTAAACAAATGCACTAATTCAAATCCAGTTAAGTTTAACTCAGAATGCACCAATCGCCTGCACATGTATTCCAAGCTTTTTTGCTTGACTTTCCTAAGTAGAGTACCCCTGATCAAAAGCCCCTGCTCTGAAGGGGGTGGGGAGGGGAGCTTTGTTTAATGTAAAATTCTAACCCAAGAAAATGGAGCTGGTTTTACAGTGCAAGGAGCTGAAAGAGCCAGCAGAACAAGCAGCATCATGTATTATTATCTTCCTTTTCAGGTCAAAGAAATAAGCTTTGCTAATCTAAAAGACGCTGTGAAATATTTCTAAAATTAGTGAACAGAAAATGTACTGGTAACCAACCCCCCACCCCCTGCAAATGGCTTAGCTGAGTGTATCCAATGGTCCAGGATCCCTATCTGAAGGGACCAGAGTCCAAAGGACCTGATCCTAAGCATTTCCAACTGATCGAACTGCCTTTACTAGTACAATTACTTTTGTGCAGCCCTGGCATAATGCCATCGTCTCTGACATTTAGGGTTGCCAGCTGACCTTTAAAAAACAAACAAAAAGCCAGCCTTGGTTTTGCAAAGTTCAGGCCAACTACCAGTACAAATACAAAAACAGGAATATAAAAAAGCTGGTCATTAGGCATGAGGCTGCATGGTTGGATACTGTAACCTGGAAGCATTGATTCTGCAGAACTAATCTTCTGGAGCATCCTTCCCCAACCTAGTGCTCTCCAGATGGTTTGCACATAAACTCCCATCAGGCCCAGCCACCATGGCCAATGGACAGGGATGCTGGCAGCTGAAAGCTGTCCTAGGGACCAGTGGAGAGGGGTGTCTGGGTGGAGTTCGGATGCTCTTCCTTCCCCATCGTATGACTGGTGTTTGCACTATCATGGAGTCAGACATTTTAGGTGGAGTCCCCATGCCCTGATCAGTGGGCTGGCTTTGTTGACCCATGTTTTTGTTGGGGTCAAAAATCTAGTGAAGCTACATTGATGCAGCAGTCCATGAGCCTCCATCTGAAATATGCATGTAGTAGTGCAGCAAGGGTTAGGATTGCGCCACAAATTACTACAATGATCAACACATTCAGAAATCTCTGGGCCCACAATTGTGCCCCGTAAAGCCCGAAGTTCTGGAAGACTATAAATCTCGTCTCTAATCTTACAAAACTGCAGGTTTCTAGTACTCAAAGGCAGATTTAAGAATAAAAAAAAAACACATGAAGAGTTTCTACTGAAGACTCCAAAAGTACAGGAAGTGTATGTGGGATTTTCAGGGGTTAATGATGAGGATGGCGGTTCCACAGAGCCTCACTGACACTGTCTCACACAGCTGTTACTTCACAGTCTCGTTATCCAACTCTTACGCCCTTTCTGCCCTCCTGGTCCTGATGAGAAAAATCCAAATTCTGCACAATGAACTTAAAAACTAAAGCAAAGCCAGAGATACAACATATATTTTACACTCAGGACCCAGGTTCAATCCCTATCATAGGCTCTGAACTGGGCAGGGGGGTGCCCCAGCAGGGAGCTGATGTCATTCAGAATACTGTCTAGCTCAGCGGAAGGCAACCCAGTGTCCTCCAGACGTTTTGGTCTACAACTCCCATAACGCCTGCCCATTGGGAACGCTGGCTGGGGCTCATGGGGGTTTAATGCAAGACATCCGGAGGACACCAGGTTGCTTCCCCTGTCTAGTGTAGCATAGTAGGAGGGCCATTGATTTGAATAAGTACACAGCAACTGCTTTTTTCTTTCTTTTTAATTCTTCTTAAACCATGCGCATGAGTTTACTGAAATGGGACTAGTTATCACAATTCTCCCAAACCAATAACAGGGAGCATACAGCTGACTAGGGAACAGACAAGAAGAGAACAAAACTGTACTTTTTACTACGACTAATTCACAGATTCCCTATCATGTTTTTATTACTTCACTATACCTAAATATTTGCTTTGCCTAAAATTCCACCAAGGGTAAAACAGTACTATTATATTGTTCCTGAGCTGTCTGCCCACCCACGTCCAGTGAAAATACCTCTCCCTTTGACAGGCATAAAGATATATAGATGTCCCCGTATGACATTTGACATCTGTTGATGATGGCATGCCTGCTGCTGCTAATTATTTCAATGAGAAGTTTTTGTAAGAGCTATGAAAAACAAAACATCTTTGCCAAAATGTAAGAGACTTTTACTATCACACAAATATTCTTTGTTATTGTGGTTTATTGTTTATAGTAATGCCATCAGTATACATGGTGTTTGCCCCAACAAGAAGCAGAAAGGAATGATATGAAGATCACGTTCAGAGCACAGCTGTGTAATGGTGACCTTGGCCGCAGCAGATTTGGTGCTTCAGACCACTCACAAGCCACAGAGCACCCGTACTCCACCTATGTTGTTTGTCCACCTATCAGCACAGCAAATACAATGATGCGCAGGGAGTCCGTTCATCTGCTTCCCAAGAGCTTTTATGCGCAATGTAAGTTTAGGTATAATAAATGCATGTTTGATTGCAGTATATCTTGCACACAACCCACACATAGGACTCCAGAGTACTGTTTTCACTGCAGGAGTATTGCACTGAGCACTCAAAACACAACATTATGCACTTGGTTAAATGTGACGCTTCTCACAGATAGTACATTCATTGCTATTGCAATTGCTATGTACAACATTGCTGGCAACTTTTATGGGGTGTTGGGGAAACATCACTCCTCCTCTGCCCATGACAAAACTCCCAGCTGTGCCAACAAGGCTGTGCACCCATTTGCTATATGACTCTTCCACATGATCTGGCCATAGTTTTAAAAGGGGGGCCAACAGTAACATGGCTATAGCCCCATCTATTGGATGAGGATGGGATAGCTCAGAGTTGTCATGAAAGGTTCCTGGCAAGTTATCATGCATTAGCCGAAACACACATGTGGCATGGCTTCAGTAAATGTTTAGAACAACCCTGAGCTTACATCATGATGGTTGAGGCTATACTACTGTAAACCCACCTATCTCATTTGTCCAACTTCCCTCTTCTAACACGGATTTTCAAATCCATGTTAGTTTTCAAACATGCAAATACACACACAATATGAGAAGACAAAATACTGAAGCAACTTAAACACACTGAAATTAAGGCACATATACAAAACAAAACAAAAGTGACCTATCAAATCCACAGATAGACCATGAATTCACATTAAAAGGAATGTTTCTCAAGGCTAAGTTGGCAAACTGAAAAATGCGTTGGAGGCAGCTTAAAAGTTAGCATTGGGGAGAGGACATGCGTAAACATTCTTCTATTTGGAAAGAACAATATGACCACTTAGTAAGAACACCATATATGTGACAAGAACCTTTTTGTCTAGCCTGCAGAACCTGTCAGATAATTTTATACGTAATTATCACCTCTAACAGGGCTGGAACCAGGCTTGGGTAGACCCTTGGCATGGGTCTACCAAAGCTCCCTCCCCCCTCATCAACAGGCCCCTGCGCCAATATCCCCTACCACCTTCAGTGATGGTCAGGCAGCCACAGTCAACCCTTCCTCCTCCAGGCAGGCTGCTGCTGTGGTGGTGACAGCAACATAATCAGCTGGAAGGAAGGAGACGAACACCCACATTTAATGCCACATAATGCAATGCCTGGCAACAAGCATCACGTTGTGGGGCATAAAACATGGCAGGTGCTAGGGTCCCTTTTTCCAACCACTTATGCCACTGCCACTGCAGCAGTAGCCTGCCTGGAAGAGGAAGAAGTTGGCTGCAAGTGCAGCTGCATGACCTGGTAAGTGGGCAAGCCAGCCTGCCGGGTCAGTCAGAGGACGACTGGCGACTACAGTAGTGGTAGTTTCGGCACTAACGGGCCCTCCTGAGGGCTTGGGCCATTGACAACTGCCTGACAGTGCCCACCCCTAATGCTGGGCCTGCCTTCCAGACCTTTTCCAGCCATTTCTATTGTTCTGTTGTGTCAGCAAGCCTTAGCCAAGGAAACCAGGGTTGCCTTGTGAAGAAGATTGGCTTCAGGGCGAACAGCTGGTTGAGAATGGTGGATGAGTTCCTGACAAAAATCTGCAACTAGTCTGTTGAATGGTTGAGCACACTCATCACAATTCCTCATTTGCCCATAACCTTTCCAGAATAACTGACTAGAGCTCAGTAGAACTGACTAGAGCTGGAGTTATGTACCATCTGTTAAAGCCTTTAAATTAGGCAACCTTGATATTTATGCTCACAGAGAATGAGGACTAAATGCTTTGCCAAACTTGAACATCTAAAGTTTCCTCTGGATCCATTACCCACCCTCCAATTATGAAAGCATCTCCTTCAGAAGTAGGGACAGTAGAAACAGTTTGGTGGTAGAAAGATGTCCTATGGAGGATATTATTATGGGAATTAATAGGCTTCAAGATATGTTAGTGAGGATCCCACATGCTGTTTGATGTATGGTTGATTGAGAAAGTGGCGTATTTGCGAATACTGGTATCTAAGAAGCTATGTTGATTCAACTTTATTTAAAAGTTCATTGCAGGAGATTAAGTTTTCTTCAACAAGTTAAGTCTGTCAGACAATTTATCTTTGCTATTTTCCAGAAGCAAAAGTCCTCAGGGCTGTTCTGAGTGATGAACTCTGAATGTACAGAACAAAGGGGGCTGGGCAGGAATGAGATTTTGTTTTTCTTCAATAGTTTCAGGTAAACAGAGTATCTTTAATGAAGAGATGCTTAAAGTATTTACTTAGGCTTATCCCTATGATAATTCCATATCAAGGCAGCCAGTATGTAATGTCTGGCAGCATTTTGGTCCATTTGTGTCCACTGATGCTCTGAAGAGAGAGGCAACAATTCAGGTAACAAATGCAGTTGGAAGTCCAATTTGTGGTGACTGAGTGGAATAGTTTCAGATTTTAAAAATTTTTTTTTTAAGGATTCTAGGTAGGATTCATTTGCACAAGTGCTCTTCTGGTGAGTCAGAAGAAGTCATCAGAGGATCAGTTTTGCATGCCTTTGTGGAGTTGATTAAAAAGTGGCTGGTAGTTGAGTGTATAACAGAGAGGTGAAAAAAAGATTCCAATGTGATGCCATAGCTTGGTGGGCTGGACAAAATTATAATTTCTTTCCGAAGCAGCCTTGATTTCATAAATCAAGTTTATATTTACCACAATGGACTTATGATAGTTAGCTTTATATCCAGATGCTTTACCAAATACGTTAAGCCAACATTGGGTGGGAGATGTAGTGTGTCATTATCAGAGAAAAGAACCACTTTATTCTCAGTTTGGTCACACTTGGATCACTTTGTTCACCTGCAGAGCATCTGCTAAGGATTCCACTGTCAGGACATACAGCAGACAGCTTTGTCTAATACCTCTTTTGAGATGAAAGGGAAAGGAGTCAAAATTGTTTCCTGAAACCAGCCCACAGGGATAATTAGTTTGAATGGTCCTGGCAGAGTTAGGACTGGAATTCAGCCTAAGAAGTAAATACTTGAGGTATGGCCATTCGATGCAATCAATGCTTTCTCCATCAGCATTGAGGCCCAAGTAGGTTAAGAGGTGTTTTGTCTGCTCTTGCCTTGTATACAACATCAAGCACGCAGAACACTTTGTCCACCAGGCGTCATCATGGGATGAATTCCATTTGATCAGAATGGATGTACTGGGTGATGCTGTTGTCCAATCTGTCACTTAAGACAGCAGTAAAGTTCTTCGAGTCCTGATTGATTAAGGATATTGAGCAATAAGAGGCAGGCACAGATGAGTTCATTCCCTGTTTCATCTGTCCATCTTTTCTACCACCCACAAACAATAACAATTCAAAAATATGCAAAACGTCTCATTGCTAAGCTATCAGAATCATATGCAAATATGCCTAATTGGCACACATCCTTCTTGTTGGATTGATTGCTTGATTTCTCTGGCAAAGACTGCGGCCCATACAAGGACACTATGTACATAGTAAGTCTTCCTAGAAGATCCCCTCTGGCCATAGTCCATAGGCTATGCATTAAAATTATTCAAATATTAGCCATGATAGATAAATGCAATTTCCATGTAAAAAGGTGACATACTTGGAATTACCAGATGCGAGGAATAAACAACAGGGTGTGGCCAATTAACTTCACATTTCTTGGGGGTTTCTAGGCATCTGATTGGCTGCTACCAAAAACAGATTCCTGGAATTGATCTGATCCAGCAGTGAAATTCTTATGTTTCTAAATGCTACTTAAACAAAATGGCCTAGCTTTGCAGACACCACACAGCTCGAACTCATAGAAAAGGCATGTGAAAGCTTGCATCATATGGTTAAACTAACCAGTATAGCTCCACATACATTCTCAGGAATCATGCAGAAACAGCCAAACAGTGGTGTCCAAGCAAAACAGCCATGGGATATGAGTCAAGGCTAAGCAAATTAGCCTTAAAAAATGCATCTTTTGAACCATAAGGAAATGTGGTCTGTTTCCAGTTAGCTACAACCCCAACCCCATTAAAAGGTCAGCTCCTTGAATCAATCCTTGCCTCATTTTGGCACCAAGCCATGTGGAGTGACACCACAGTAAGGCATGGCTGTGACTTGTGGGCAAAGTGGATGGGGCTTTTTATTTTGTTTGTTCTATTTGTATCCTGTTCTTCCTCCACAGTGTCCAAATCAGTATGCATGGGAGTCTCAGTAGTTCTTCATTCAGAAACTAGACAGAATAGGCTTCACTTCAGAGAGAGAATTACAACAGCACCATTATTCCACTGACTATCCCAAAAAGGACACGTATTTTTCATTCTCCACCTAAAAAATTGCCTAAGCTTGTTTCCTGAACCAGCCCACAAAAGCTACTGGCTGATAAAAATGTTTACTAGCAGCATGCCTACACATATCTATGTTAGTCATTTTTACTCTAAAAGAGAAGAGCCCACTTCAGTAAAGCATCCCAGCCTTGTCGCTTGGAGTCATTTCTTACTGACCACAGGCTGAGTGCTTTTACAAATGGGGCATAAACTGCTCATGGAAAGGGGAACAGGACGGAGGTGGGCCAAGAGCCTGCAAGGAGCTCATGGCAAGCCTGACACATCAGGAGCTCTGGCTGCTGTTCCAACCACAGTATGAAATGAAGTAATTGTATTGCACACTACAGTGGGAGAGGAGGAGGATTACATGGCGGCACAGAGATCCAAGATGTTCTACCAGCATAAACTAGCTTAAGGATTGCTTCATACATGACATTTTTCCTACATGGGTATACCAAAAAAGCACACCAGCCCAGGTACATTCATATATCCCACTATGAGTGAAGATTATAAATATGCCTATTTTACCTGTAAGGACAGGGGGACAACTCCCCCCAGCCCATCCCAGGAGTTTTCCAGTGTGGCCTGAGAAAGAGGGAATGGGGGTTAACTTACATTCGAGTCCTCCTCCTCAGAAGGCTTGTTTGCTTGCTCCAGAGGAGAGACAGAGTAATCCCCCCTAACGTGTCATGCCCCTGCCCTTAGGATGCTGCCTCATACCAGATCAGACTGTTCATCCATCTAGCCCCAGTATTGCCTACTCCAGCCTTCCCCAACCTGGTGCCTTCCAGAAGTTTTGAACTACAGCTCCCATCATCCTTCATCATTGGCCATGCTGGCTGGGGCTGATGGAAGTTGAAGTCCAAAACATCTGGAAGGCACCAGATTGGGGAAAGCTAGTCAAATCTGACTGGTTGCCACTCTTCAGAGTCTTAGGCGGAGAAGGGTCTCTCCCATCACCTTCTACCTGATCCTTTAAACTGGAACTGTGCTAGGAACTGAACCTGGTGTCTTCTGTATGCAAAGCAAGTGTTCTAAGCTACGGCTCCCCCGCTTGTGTGCAATCTCTCATTCCACAGATGCCACTTGCCACCAGCGAAAGTCTCATGATCATTCCAAGCCCTGCAATAATGCACAATGACTCAGCCCTCACCATGACAACTGGGCTGTTGCTCCTTGATCTCCCATCTCCAGGGCAACCCTTTCCCAAAACAACAGAGTCATCCTCCTTGATTGGCTATCGGTCCCTGGTGTGGTCCCTGATTTTACTTGCCATGTTTGCCAGCATCACTGCCACTGCTGCTTACATTAGTCAGAAGCCTGTTGTCAAATCATGGCTTTGTACACAGAATTACAGGACTAATCTTCATGCATGATGAAAATGAGGATGATGAATACTGGGATTTCTTTTCTAAAAGCTTGTTCAAAAAAATGTCATGTATGAAACTGCCCTAAAAACGTATCTTTTCCACCATTGCCTGAAAATCAACAAATCAGAATTCATGAAAGACTAAAGCAAACCAATGGCATTTTCATACATGAGGCTTAAAAGTTTGTAATGGAAATGGAAATGTATCTTGTCCAGAAAGCTCATTTGCATTACAAATGCCTTTCTTCCACATCGTCTGTTACATTAGCAATGAACAAACACGCATATCAATTGTCTGAGAAGCTCAATGGCTATTTAAGCACATATATGGACACATTCACTGTGTTCCAAAGATATGGATTTCTACAGAGAACAATCTCCTCCAGAAAGTTGAAATTTCACCAGAAGTACTCTTGACCTTAATTCTTGTCAAAGTGCAGAAAGGGACAGCAATCTTCAAAGTGGCCATATAGAACTACAGAAACATTTTCTTTTATTAAAAAAGAAAGAAACTTCATGTACCTTTCTGACTGGATTCAAAGTACTCTCTGGAGAGTGAATACTGACAAAAGCTTCCTCTAATGGCTGTGACATAGCTGGAATCACATTTCTATCAAGGGGAAGTGCTGGTTTTTGACCTTCTGACTCAACAGAATCTTCACCAACCTATGACAAAAGAATAAGCAGCACAGATTCATTAATGGCAACAAGATCACTTCCTTATTTTAATTATACACACACACACACATACACGCACGCACGCTCGCTCATCGTTTGGAGGCTTCAACCGATTTATTAACAAAAACTGGCTACTGAGAGTGTATTAAATGTTAAATAGCTTGCATTTGTTGCCCATATGCCACCCAACTTGGTTTGAGGCATTGGTTATGACCTTTAGGGAGCAATCCTATGGCTGCTAGTCTGTGGCTAAACAGCCATAGGATATGCGGTTTTCTAGGAACTAACCTCGGATCCTGCACTCCGAGGTGGGTTCCTGGAGAACCAACCTCCCTGCCCTTCTGTGCTGCCTCGCAGGCAATGCAGAACAACCCCATGCTCGGAACAGGAGCACGGAGCGGCCAAAACGGGGCATTCCGGGGGGCATTCCAGGGCGGGGAAGGCGGAAATGCCGGTACGACACATCCTATGTGTCGTACCGGCAGCCTCCTCCCCCTCTCTGCCTTCCCACGACTAGACAGCTGAAATTGGCTGTCTAGCCACAAATGCAGGGCAGAAGCGTGGAGGGAACAATCCCCTCCGCGCTTCTCCTGCCCTGCATTGGATAGACGGTCGCCTCCAAGTTTGGAGGTGGCCACCTATCCCCATAGGACTGCACCCTTAATTCCTTAAATGGCCTTTGCCCACCATTTCTGTGGACACATCTCTGCTAATATGAGCCTCCCTATTCCTTCAGAACTTCTGGGAAGGTCCTTTGTTGCATGTAGGGGCAACAAAGGACCTTCAAATCTTGTGGGGCTCAGCCTCAAGGCAAGGCTTTCTCAGTGTTGGCCCTGCCACTTTAGAACTAATTATCCAGGCCAACACATTGCAAGAATTCAGGTACAGGCTCAAAACTCCCCTGCCCTATTTCCTACATTGCAAGAATTCAGGTACAGGCTCAAAACTCCCCCGCCCTATTTCCTAAGGCATTTAATTTGAATTTTTGAAATGGATGATATTGATACTTTTGCTTGTTTTTTATTGTGTTTTTAAACACACATGCACACAAATTATACATCACCTTGCCCTTCAGTGAAAAGGAGATTTAAAATGTTTATAAATAAATAAAGCAAGCTATATTTAAACTAAGGCTTCATCCTTATTATTTCGTTTTTAGACAGCAGCCTCACCCCACTGTTACAATGAAACAGGTGACAAATAAATGGTGATACAGGTGCCCTACATAAAAGACAAAATGCTTTTGATTGCTGCCTCTTTTCCCCATGCTATGGTGAAGACAAAAATTCCCCCAAAGCTGCTATTTGCCCTGGGAGGAATAGTAACTTCCTTCCCAGGCAGATACCTGAATCTAAGAAGAGCCCTGCTGGATCAGACCAAAGGCCTGCCTAGTCCAGCCAACCAGATGCCACTGGGAAGCCCACAAGCAGGGCATGAGTGCAACAGCACCCTCTTCCTTGTGTTCCCCAGGAACAGGTATACAGAGGTATACTGCCTCAGATACTGGGAGTAATATATAGCCATCATGACTAGTAGCCATTGGTAGCTTTATCCTCCATGAATTTGCCTTCAAGCAGGGTGGGTAGGGGTGTCAGGACTACAACACAGAAGGAAAGGATTAAACCCTTGTTGACCCTCCACTGTGGAGTGGAGAACCCTCAGCGGCTCCTATTCTTTAAAATAATGAAAAATACAAACCACCCATTTATAGACACAACCGGGCTCTTTCCCTTACCTGCTAGGCACCCCTCCCTAATGTGCTATGCATTACCCTTATGCTCTGCTGCTCCTCCAGTCCCTGTGTGTTAGGGGGTCTGGGCCTTAGGAGGCCTGGGAAACCCAGCGATCCTCATTCCCATCCAGTTCAAAAGAAACATCCAGCCAGTTCACTGGGGACTAGGTGACCACCATATGCATCTACGGTGTCTCCTTCATGCACATGTCTACTTGCAATGATTTTTGCACTAAAAGAAAATGGGGGGGGGGGGGGCCTTAGCCAAGATTCTGAAATATCTAGTTAACAAACCTACTTGCCTCAATTTGATATAAAAGGTAAAGGTGTCCCCAACCAGTCTTGTCCGACTCTAGGGTGCGGTGCTCATCCCTGTTTCTAAGCCGAAGAGCCAGTGCTGTCCGAAGACGCTTCCGTGGTCATGTGGCCGGCATGACTGAACACCGAGGTGCACGGAACGCTGTTACCTTTCCCGCCGAGGCGGTACCTATTTATCTACTTGCAATTTCTTGCTTTCGAACTGCTAGGTTGGCAGGAGCTGGGCCTGAAGACAGGAGCTCACTCCGTCACGCGGCACCCGGGTCTCGAACTGCTGACCTGCCGACCTTCTGGTCTGCAGTTCAGCGTCTTAACCACTAAGCCACCACGGCCCTGCTCAATTTGATATAAAGAGGATTAAAACAGGTTCTGTTTCTTAATATGGGTAAATGCATGATGCTCTTCTCACCCATCCCCACCAGTGCTGCTTAGAGTTTAGTTCAGGATGTTGAACCTCTTTCAGCCCAAGGGCTAATTTCCATTTTGGAAAAGCTCTTAAGGGGCCAAAATCCGGTGGTGGGTGGGGCCAAAGGCAAAGGGGTGGGGCCAAAAATGCCAGCATATTTTAGCATACTGCGAGTCACTAAGCCTTGGGAGGGGCAATTCCAACCTTTTAGAATGGGGGAAAACGGGACAAAAGCCGGGAAACCACCAAACCATCAGTGGCCAGGGAGAAGGAGGTGGTGTGTGGCGAAGCCAAAGGGGGAACCCTGAAGGGCTCGATTTATTTGGCCCCCCAGAATTACCAGATGTGGCCACAGGTCTGCGGTTCTGCACCCCAGCTTTAAATGTTCTACAGCACAGATACCACCAAATGTAAAGGGCCATCCTTTGTACGGGTTTCTAGGGACACGAAAAAGACCCATTTGAACAAGCTCACTTGTTGTGCTTCCTCCTGGCTTTGCTGCTGAACTGAAGCCGGCTGCCTCACAATGTAGTTTATCTGTCCAACGATCGTTTGCTGAACATGCTGAGGCTGTTTGGCTGGATTCAGTTGCAGGCTCGGTTGCTGAGCCTGGAGGAGAAGCTCCAGATCTTTCTTCATCTCCTCCAGTTCAAACTGGTGGTGCATGATGTCCAGACTCTGCTGTATCACTTGCTCATGAGCCGTCTCGTTCTGGCCTGTCGTGGACGGCTGCTGCGGCGACAGTGGCGGCGGCGGCAGCTGTTCCTGCGGCGGCGACAGCGGCGGCAACTGATTTGGCCTGAGCTTCTGGAGAGGACCGAGCTGAACTTGCACTGTCGGGCTATGCAGCGCAGGCGGTGCAGGTGGCGGCTGGGCATGGCCAGCCTGGCCTTGCTGACCGTCCTGCAGGGGGAGAGGGTAGGCGGGGTGCACTGCGTGGTGCGCTGGCTGCTCTTGGGAATGCTTTGGCATCCTGGCAGATGAGCTGTCATGCTCCTGATGAGACTTCTGCTCTGCACAAGGCTGCATTGTTTTCAAGGGGCGTGAGGTGCACCGCTGCTCTCTCTCGTGCTGCTGCAGGCCATACTGCAGAGGGAAAGGCTGCTGCTGGGGCTGCATTTCAGGCGGCTGCCGGAAAGACTGAGGGTGGCTCATGGTTTGATGGGGAAGCTGCCCTTTATTCATGTGCGGGATGTTGAGGCAGTGGGTGCAGCACACGGGGGTCGGGCAATGGACAGGAGTCTGGAACTGGTGCGACTGGTTATTGAGAGGGTCGTGCTGCGGTGCTGGCGAATGATGTCCATGGTGATGGTGGTGATGATACAAAGAAGGCTGCATTCCTTGCATGCTTCCGTAGGCTGTCACGTCTGAGTGATGGATTGGTCCCCCCTCCATTGACAAGTGGCCTACAGGAAGCAAACAAGAGCTGAAGTTGGAGGGCAGCTCCAGCAAACAGGGGTAAAGCAACAACAAATCGCCAAGAGGAGGGGACTTCAACCTGTGCGTCCAAGCAGGTGTACTGGCAAAATCCCAACATAGCTCAGTTAGCAAACCGTTCTTCAGGGGAACTGTTGTGCCTCCATTTGGGATGGAGGAGGACACAGAATGCCTACGCCTGAGTTTGGGGAGGGGCCCAGCACATGGGCAAGCAGAAGACATCTGCAGCTCGACCCAGATGGCCTCACTTATCAATCGGACTCAGCATAAAAGACAAGCCTCAGACCCAGTTCAGGTGGTGGAGGCAATTGTTGATGCTCACCTGTAGCCGAAAACGTTCTTGCCAGCTCCTGGATGACTCCAACTATTCTTCAGCACATCCTTATATCTGGTTTTGTTTTCCTTGGCTTCAGACTGATACTCTTGGCTTCTTGATCTTGGACTATTTAATGACAAACGCTAGCTGCTGCTTCAACTCAAGTAATTTACGACAGCTTGCTTCCAGCACCTGAACTGGGTTTGAGGCTCGTCTTTTATGCCGAGGCCGATTAATAAGTGAGGCCAGCTGGGTCGAGCTGCAGATGCCTTCTGCCTGCCCATGTGCTGGGCCCCACCCCAAACACTCTTAGGCTAAGGCGATTGTGTCCTCCTTCATCCCAACGGAGGCACAACAGGAACCACCAAACCATCGGTCGGGAGGAAGGGAGTGGAACCAGGGGAAAGGGGGGGCGGTCTTCTGGGGAACCCGGATTGGGGCTCCAGGTGGGCCAGACTTGGCTCACAGGTCTGAAGTCCAACACCTCTGCACTGGACCACTTGGGGTTTGAAGGATAGGAGAGTGGATCTGGCTAACTTTTTCAAAATCCCTGTTAAAAATAGAGAAGATTTGGTGGGACAATAGCCAGTCGAGAGGCAGCTGTACACCTTTTGCCCAAATGCTCATTCAGAGCACTAATGATGCTTTCCACAGAAGACAGTGTAAGCAACCTTTCACTTCTCTTGTGAAGACAGTGATGCCACTTTGCACATACAGAAACTCCCTTCTGAACAGACTGAACGCCATCCTGGAGAGGAGATGTACACACCCATTTTCAACTTCATGCACTTTTTGTGTTGGATGTGGACAGATGTGCTCCTTCTGAAGTACCTTACTGGTCCCCTGTGTCTTGTTCGTAATACATCTCCTCTTTCTCCCCAACACTGCCACTGCTCACAAGTGTCGTTAGATGTTCCTGACTGTATTTGAGGAGCATCCCTGGTTTTAGGAGTATATATTCCAGAAGATGTCACTCGCATGTTCTATCATTTCTACAGTGAAAGGCCAGGGACGCTCTACCCTTTAGCTTGGAAACCCTGCCTCCCAGATTCAAGATGTGTGCCATCAAACTTTTGCCCAAATGCTCATTCATAGCACTAATGGTGCTTCCATAAAAGACACTGTATACAACCTTTCACTTCTCTTGTCAAGACAGCGATGCCACTTTGCACATGCTGGGGTTACAGGGGAGGTACCACAGTTCAGAGGCAGACCACCTGCTTTGCATGTAGAAGGTCCTAGGTTCAATCCCTGACTTCTCCAGAAGTCAGGAAGCATTCTTTCCAGAGCTAGGAAAGAATGCTTCCTGAAACCCTGGAGAGCCACTACCAGTCAGTGTCGACAATACTGGGCTAGAGGGACCAATGATCTGACTCAGTATAAGGGAGCCTCCTATGTACACAGCAGGGTGGTAGCATTCTCAGACAAATGAAATCCTGAGAGAAATCCTAGTCTATACAGGCATCACTGCGTAAAAATGAAAGTAACACTGGGTCACATCGACCATTTTGTCCAATCTGGCGTAAGGCAGTTGATATCCTTACAGTGGTCAGATTGAGGCTGAGCTGAAAGTTCTCTGCAGAGAATCTCTGCCTAGAATTCTGAGGAATGGGGGTTGCTCTGGGAAAGTAGCATTTCTCCGTTAGTTCAATAGACAACCCAGCAATGCACAGAACTCCAGCTCAACTCATATGTGGACCCAGCAACCCTATCTTAGACTTTAATGCTACCTTTCCCTTGATACCCACAGCTTACAAGAAGGTAATTCATCCACAACTTTCAAACGGATATGCTCCAATTCAACATCTGGGAATCATTAGTATAAGATTAACTCCATATTTTATTTCCTACTTAATGCCCTTCTTCCCCGTTTTTGATCCTCAGTAAACTGTTTATGGTGCTGCGTGTTAGTTTATGCTCATAGCCAGTTTGATGTTGGTGTTTCATGCAGTATTTTCTAACATTACAGAATAACCTTACAGTACCAACTCATAATTGGTAACATTTTTATAGATGCATGGTAACCGAGTATGTTCATCACTGGATGCAAACCACCAACTCTCTTAATGGCATGATCACATGCCCATGGCCAATTTGCACGACCATATTGGCATTTGAGAATACGGATTCTGGATCCATGCACAATTCTGCACTTGCTGAAGGTCCTATTGAGATTGCTTCAGCACGAGGCTAAGGGTCACCTTTTTTGCTATGGGAACAAGATGGTTGTTGTTCATTATGGCTCCATCCAATTCTACTGCAATGATGAAAGAATAATGTGGAACGGGCAGCACATTGTGTCCCCCTTCTCCCAATCTGGCTTTTGAGTCTGGCATGGTTGTTTGTGTGATCTCATTTCATGTGTGTGTTTTAATTTCCTATGCTACCAAAGCAGCATGGGACAGAGCCATAAGGAAGTGGCAACCTCATCACTCACATAGCGCAAGGATCAGCTATAACACACAACTCAGTCTATTTACCACACAGAAAGTGTTCAAATTCTGTCAGCTTTTCAGGGAGGATGATAAATGTGATTTATGAAGAATTAACTCAGTAGTAGCAATGGAAAAAATAACAATATTTCATATATATTACACATGTGTGCGCATGCACACACACTAAGACTTTCATCTAAGAAGCTCAAAGGAACCCTAAAATTACATGCAGGGTTTTTTTTTACCTAAATTGGAAAGTTGTTTAGTCCAGAAAGATGGGTCCCATGAGAATCTGAGCTTCCAAGGAGGACCAACATCTGTATTACAGTTTGTTTCTAGCAAACGTTGAATCTGAAACACAATCTGGTAAGAAACCAAAGAATGACTACAATGCATATCTATGTATTATAGTTCAGGGCTGATTATGATGTAGAGCTTTCAATGGACGACTGGCCCTACATTTCCATTACTGCTTGCTTTGACATGCAGTTATGTTGGGATAATAACCTTTTGATTTGCTTTAGCTTTTGATTTGCTTACATATTCAAGGGGACAATCAAAGCTGAAGTGAACTAAGGGAGAGGAAAGGGATTCCTGTGGAAATCAGGGACTCCTGAGCTGTCCTTCACCGTGGGAGATGTAGACAATAGCAGAATTGTTGTTCTCTATTCAAGTCTATGTAGACTTGAATAGAGAACAGTTACCTAAAGATCTATGGTGACCTGTAAATGGCCTGAAATAGCAAACGAGGGTGTGTGCTACAGTCTGAAATTCCTTGTCTGTGTAGATGGAATTTGTTAATTTATGTAACAATGCTGAGATAACAACCCACAATACTTTACTGTGTAAAGAAAATCCTCAGTGTCTTGACCAATCCGCCAAAATCTTTCCCCCATAATCACAATATGTAAATGTGTTTTCTTCCAATAAACTATCTTATAGAGAACAAATTCAAGCTACCTTCAGAAATGCAATATGAGTATGAGCTCTCTATTTCAGATCTGGCTGATCTGGAATATCATTAATTCTCCAAAGGCGCAATCCTATGGGTTGGACCCTGGGTACTCGTAGGCCTGAATGCAGAGAGGGAGGTGCCTTGAACCACCCATGCTGCATTTTGGCTAGATGGGCGATTTCACCTATATAGCAGAGGCTTCGGGGAGAGGGAGGCAAGGACCTTGGGGTGGTAATAGGAAAAGCTATAAGGCAGCTGCCCCAGCCTCTTCCCTTACCTGCCCCAGGAACGCTCCCTTTCCCCTGTCTCCACACTCTGTTTACTGAGCGTGGAGCAGCAGCCAGAGCAGTTCTTTCCATGCTGGCTACAAGGGGGAGGGGTGGGAAGTGCAGCTTCCTGGCTCCGAGTTTGGAGCCCTGTCTTCAAGCACAGAGCCAGAAAACTGAAAAAGCCTATGTCCCCAGACACTGTCTAGGGGACATAGGATAGCTCCCCTAAAGTGCCATCACGTGCATGTTTACTCAGAAATAACTCCCTTTGAGTTCAATAGGGGTTACTCTGAAGTAATTGTTCACAGGATCGCACAGCAAGACACACAGGTGTTCACTGTACAGAGTTGTTTCACGGGATCAGATAATTTATTTCGGGCATTTACTCTTTGCAGTCCACCTGTGTAACTTTTGTATTTTTATCACTTGCCTTAGCTGCTGAATAGTAATGTGATTTTTAGTTCTTATTGATTGTACATTGCCTTGTCTGTCTTTTTGGCAGAAAATTGATAAATATTATAAATAAGTTCATAAATAAATAAAGGAATGCATAACTTAATAAATGTGCTGTGTCAACAGTCCACACTGCTCTCATCCAACTGCACTACAGATGAAAGCAGTTGTGGAACTAGACCAAACCATCCGGCCTGCATGATGTGAATCATAGTGTGACCATAACAGAAAAGGTGCCTGAACTTGCTCCATTTTCTTTACTTCTAGTTAGCACTAGAGCCCAACACTAGACACAAGAAAACTTGCGTCTGCTTCCATAGACTTTACGTTGCTTCCAGGTGAATGGTTTTGTGAGTGACTAATGCACTGGTGGGGAGAGCAATTCTATGCCCCCTAGACAGTGTATGGGGAACATAGGATTCTTTGGTGTCCTGGATATGGGGTTGGAGACAGGGCTCCAACCTCGTAGCCAGGAGACCATGCTCCCCGCCCCCTCCCCTTGTAGCTGACACAGAGAGAACTGCGACGGCTACCTCTGTGCACTCGGTAAACAGAGCACGGAGACAGGGGAAAGGAGGTGTTCCTAGGCAGGGAGGGGAGACAACCAAGGTAGCTGGCTTATGCCTTTCGCTATCGTTGCCCCACCTTCCTTCCCTCCCCCTCCCCGAAGCCTCCGCTAGATGGGCAAAATCGCCCATGTAGCTTAAATGCCACGCAGGAAGCACTTCACGCCTCCAGCTCTGCACAGGATGCTCATAAGCCTTCGAGTTCCCAGGGCGCAACCCACAGGATTGCTCCCTTATCATGGTGAGCACCCTCAATTAGAGATGGATGGAAAATTCATTCCTGTTGCTTGGAATACAAACCAGCCTAATTTGTATTTACCAAACCACTACATGAACTGGAATGCAATATTCCTTCAGTTTTCTCCAAATTTTGCAAAACAGTTGTCTGATCAAAAAATATGTACAAATTGTGAACATTAGGGGACATTGCATACAAAAATATATACAATTTTATTTGCGCAAAAAGGCAGACAAATTTTCGTGCAGACTTTAAAAAAACTGCAAATAGATGCCAAAAAAGGATGGAACAAATTTGTATTTGGAGAAATGCAAAAATTATAGAAAGCAAGTGACAGGTTCTTCCATCTCTAGCCTCAATCCACACAACAACTAGGGATGGGCAAATCAGTCTAGCCCTACTCGGTCATTCAAAAAGTGGTTAAAATCAACATGTGAGGAGGGAGTATGCTCCAGGCCTGCCCCACCCCTCTCTCCCTTGTTGCATTTGTCACCAGCTACCCATGGAGGGTGACTGACTGAAGAGGAAAGCCTCCTCTGTCACTGGAAAATCGGGGTTCTGAATTGTGTGGAGAGACCCCACAGAAAGAGGAGGCTTTCCTTTTCAGACAGTTGCCCTCCACGAGGATAGGCTAACAAACACAACGCAAGATTGGAGTGGGACTGGAGCACTCCCTCCCCTCGTGTGTTGATTTTCATCCCTTTCTGAACAACTGAATAGTATTTTTGTTTCTGATCCATGTCACTCTCATGTATGCTTAACAAGAAGCCCGTTCCATCTTGTTTGCATATTAATCTATGAGTTATTTTAATATCTACCTTCATTTTAATATGTATTTATAAATATGTATTTTTGAATTATTCTCTGACAAAATACATATTTCTAAATATATTGTATCTTGAAATATGCATTTTAAAACATGTAACTACTTTTTTTGAGCTGAGAACTATATCAGAACTTCCAGGACACGCAAAAGCTGATAGATAATTACATTCTGGTCTGGGAAGTAAAGATCAGATCAGTTCATAACAGAATTCACAGAGATCTAACTCCTCTAATGGTGACCACAGCCATTAGTCCAGTAAGGATCAACATGGGTGGAATGGCAAACCCTCGCTCCAGAACAGAAATAACAACTCCTAATTCCTTATCTATTTATTACCATTTACTTGAAGGTACTTTCCCCCTCATTTTTGGTTTGGCTTCTGGGAGCGACATGTAGAAGCACTCTTAAAAGTCTTGGACTATCAGTGCTGAAGAAGTCTTCCACACTCAAATTTGGGGACTTGTTTTTCTCATTCCTTGTTATGTCTCAGTATTACAGTGAGCATTTTTTCTTACCAGTTCCTTACTGAAGAGGAATGGAACACGGTTTTTACTGCACACTGCCCAGCTGAGGAAATTTTGAACATGTTCAAATTGCCTGTTTAACACCACAATACCCTGAAGCTGCTGTTCCAGTTTCTGCTTCCTTTCACCAGCGATCCTCTGTCAATAATCAGAAACAGAAGAAACTACTACATTCAGTTATTTTTGCAACCTGAAAATTCACAATCTAGATGAGTATTTAATAAAATCCTTATATTCTCACAACATCAAGCAGAAAACGAGATGGGACAATATCAAATGTGACATCAGTGCTCACGTAAATTATATTGCGCTAGCATTTAAGGGACCTCTAGAGCAACACCAACGCATTTTCTGGGGATCGCGTTGCACCAGCTAATGCTATTGGTGTTGTGCTAGAAGTCCCCTATGCTAGCACCACATAATTTACATTAGCACTCGTGCCACATTGGATACTTCCCAGGGATCTCCTTTTACAATATCTTCTAGAATCAATGGCAGCTTTGAAGACTGGCAACGAGTTGCAAAGAAACAGCGCTGAGACTACATCAAATAGATGTTGAATTGTAGCCACTAAAGCCCTGCAGTTTGACAGTCTTTTATTTATTTATTTATTTATTTATTTATTTATTTCTATACCGCCCAATAGCTGAAGCTCTCTGGGTGGTTCACAAAAATTAAAACCAAACAGCACACAATAAAACAATTTAAAATATATAGAACATTAAAACCACAATATAACAATACAACCACAATAAAACCTAGCAGCAGCGCAGGAGTTTAAAATACAGATTTAAAACAGCAAAGCTAAAAGTTTAGAAAGCTAAAATGCCTGGGAAAATAAAAAGGTCTTCACCTGGCACCGAAATGAATACAATGTAGGTGCCAGGCGAAACCCTAAGGCCTCAGCAGTGTGCAAAAGGGGAGGGGGGGGGTAGATTTCACATATTCTCTTCCTCCAAATCAGGAACACTTCAGCTGTAGGTCTGGAGTGGATGTTTTTCTTGGCCTTCATGACTGGGAGTCCACTGGGAATAGGGGTGAGTGGGTCACTCACCCGGTTCCGGTCCGGGGCATCTGCTGGGGGGGGGAGGCGATCCGTCCCTCTCCCCCGGAATCCTCCCCGGCCGCAGCCTGACTTCTGGCTGCTGCAGATGCACTGCAGACACAAATGGCGGCCGCTATGCTGGCCACCATTTGCATCTTTGCCTTAGGCCGTGATAGGCTACGTAAGTACTTACATAGCCTATTACGGCAAAGAGCAGGGGCACAAATGGCGTAGTGACTGCCATTTGCACCCCTGCTCTTTGCCGTGATAGGCTATGTAAGTATTTATGTAGCCTATCACGGCCTAAGGCACGGACGCAAACGGCGGCTGGCGTAGCAGCTGCCATTTGTGTCCGCAGCGCAGCAGCGGCGGCCAGAAGACAACCCGGAGCCGCCAGCGCCACTGGAGCCGCCAGGTAGGTCCGTTCTGGAGACATTTCGTGGGGTGGCGAGGGAAGGAGCTCCGTTCCACCACGGACTCCGGGGGGGGCGGATTCTAAAGAATCCGGCCTCACTGGAGTCCATGGCGGAATTCTCCTACATCCCTAATGGGAGTGTAAGCACAACAGGAACACAATGTGGAAGTCCCTGCCAAGGGAAGCTAGGTTTGCTCCCTCTCTGCTATTCTTCTGCCAGGAGGCAAATACTTTTTTATTCAAGCAGGCCTTTGTGTTGGATGTAGTTTTTGTTCTGTTTTTCTTGTGATTTTAATTGTGTTTCAATGCATTTGTTTTATTATTGTTTTAATCAATTTTTATGTAAGATTGTAAGCAGCCTTGAGTGCCATTTTGCTTGGTAGAAAGGCGGGTTACAAATCAAACAAATCAATAAATAATATATTTGGAGTGGTCCTCCAAGCTCATGCCAAAGCCAGTGGTTGCCCTTTCTCCTAGTGCATCTCATTCACTGCCACAGACTCCTACATCACCTGGGGATGGATTTCTCCTTCCACACTTTCCCACCCCCTGCATAGGGATGTACGGATCCCCTTACCTGGGGTCCGTGGGGGGGTCCGCAGCCAGGGGGAGGCGATCCGGTCCTCCCACCAGAATCCTCCCCAGCCGGCTCCACTCCGCGGGGAGTCCGCAGAGCCACCGGCTGGCTCCGGCCACTGCCGAACTTCCAGCTGTGGCCGGTCTGCGGACGCAAATGGCGTCCATTGTAGGGGACGCCATTTGCGTTCCTGCCATTGGCCATGATTGGCTATGTAAATATTTACGTAGCCAATCACGGCCAATGGCAGGGACGCAAATGGCGTCCCCTATGCCGGACACCATTTTGTTCCACAGACCAGCAGCAGATGGCTGCGGAACGAAGACGGCGACCTGGACCAGCCGCCGCCAGGCAGGTTTCATCCCGGGGGGATTTCGGGAGTGGGGGTACTCCGTTCCGCCACAGACTCCAGGGGGCCAGATTCCAAAGAATTCAGCCTCATTGGAGTCCGTGGCAGATTTCTCCGCCATCCCTACCCCTGCATCTCTTGGCCGGTGAGTTCACCACATAAACAAATGGTCTGGGTTTAATTAATTGTGGGTTCTTTTGTGTGCATTGTATCTACCATTATATCTTAGCTACCACCTTACTTACCTCTAGCTGTTCGAGAAGAACATTTGCTCGCTTATTTATTTCACTGATCAGGACCATCTTCGCCATTTTGATCTGATTTTCCACCTTCCTTTGCAGGTGTTTTACTTCAAACAATCTGTGGAGAAGGAGCCATTAGCAACTTCATTATATGTACCCATGTACGAGAATGCTTCATAGATATCACTCTTGTGAATGTTAAAAAAATATATATCCCATTAATTTGAGTGACAAGCATATTAGCTGTGCCAGAAAGTCAGCTTCTGTATGGACTTATGGCCTGTATCTTTCAAAGTGCTGGGTACTATGATCAAGGTAATATTGAATTCTAAGCCTGTGTGTTTTACTGCCAACTTCAATGGCATGCTTTACAGCAGGGCAGGTAACATGCGGCCCAAAGGCTGAATGCAGCCCCTGCCTCCTCCCACTGGCCCTATATCCTGAAAGAAAATATGCGTGTGTGTGAGTGTGTGTGTGTGTGTGTATGTGTGTGTGTAAATGCAGGGGGGATGGCATCTAGAACACTACAGAGCACCCAAAAGGTCAAATATACCTTGTTTGCAAGCAAGATTTGACCCTTCTAGGGCTCCACAGCAGCTACAGATCCCTAAAAGGGTCAAATTTAGCATACAAACAAGCTAGATTTGACTTCAGGGGGGCTCTGTAGTGCTCTGGATGTCTTTTTTTCATTAAGAAGTTTTTAAAAAACCTTTTCCCTGGGTCTTCTGGCAGACCGTAGCCAGGGAAGTGGGGGGAGAAAATGGCCCTCAAACCTCCTGAAGTTGCCCAGGCCCGGTTTATAGGCTTAAACTTAAGACTCTTTCTTAAACATTAGAATTTTGCTGAATTGGGGTGACAAGCCAACATTCAGCACTGCCTTATTTTAGCTTATTTGCCAGGTTTCTTGAGAAATCAGCTATTAAATTTGTGTAATTCATTATTAATAGATTGTAGCAAAATCTTTTTTCAGTACTTAGCTGTTGCAATGAAGTACTGATCATTTGGAGTAATTTTTGTATCAGCTTTCATACCTTTTAAAAATCCTTTCCAACTGCTACAGAATTAGACATGTCCACTGTCAACTCCTTATCAGGCAATAATTATTAATGTATTGTGTATGCCACTGAGTTGTTCAGAGCAATGTTTTAGCTTCACAACAACCTTTTGAAATAGGGTGGGCCAGCCTTCTCCAAACCCATGTCCTCCAAATACGTTGGACTACAACTCCCATAATTTCTAGCCAGCATGGCCAAAAGAGAGTAACTTCCCAAGGCCAGCTGGTGACCTTCATAGCTGAGCTTAGGTTTGAACCTAAGTTCCCTACATCTTCACACAAATACCCTAGTTATTCAGGGCTGTCCCAAAGCATTTTGCTGCCTGAGGTGAAGAGCAAAATGGCGCTTCCTCCCATTCCATATACAAAAGCTGACTGGATGGGGAGTTGGAACCTTTCTTCAGCGCTGGCAATGGGTGCTCTTCACTGTACCTGAAGGCATCCAGCTAATTTTCGAAACACAGGGCAAATCACATGGCACACAGTCCTTTCCTCTAACAGCTTGCTGCTGCCTCCCAGCATCTCCCACCTGAGAAAGCTGCCTCACTCTGCCTAATGGCTAGGCCAGCCTTGTAGCCATTATACTAAAGACCTACTCTAAGGTCTCGATCCTATGCACACTTACCATGGAATAAGCCCCACTGAACTCAGTGAGACATTGTTCTGAATAATTATGCATAGGAACCGATGGTACATTAAATAAAAATGGCCACGGATGTTCTCCCTTCCTCCCAAGTCCGATTGCAGGCAAGCTGGCCTCCTCCTCCACATATTGCTGCATGCTTAGGACAAGAGAACATGGTGGTCAAGCTACTATCTCTTCAATGTACTCAACTCCAAAAGCAGTCACACACCTTTCTCCTTTTTCCCTGAGAGGCAAATACGCAGAGTCAGCACGGCACATCTCCACCTTCATCGCCACAGATACAGAACCAAAGAAAAGTATGTGTGGGAAGAAGCAAGTCTCAAGCTATCCCTTCCTCCTTCAAATGATCCGGCCTGGGTCTTACTTCGATCCAGTCAACAAAACCTTTGAGGGTGTGGTGGACTGCTTTTAAAAAGAAACTGCAGGTTGCTCATTAGCAATACGAGTGTTCCCTCATAGAGATTTAGGCTATGGTTGGGGACACAACAGCAAAAGTGGCTTAAAAGTGTCCCAAGTGATAGCACACCCATGTGCTCTGGGCCCACGCCAAAGGAGCTGTCACACTCAGTGGGTTCGCAGCTATCATTGGCATTGCAGGCTGGGGTAAAAGTGTTTCACTGTTCCCTCAGTAGTCCTGTGAATTAGCCCTTACTACTGGTAAGCAACATTCCAGGGAGAGAGGCTCTTACCAAAATTCACCTGCTTATGAAAGGGGTGTCTCCAAAGTTACCTGTCTTCAATCTGTTTGGCCGAGACCTGCGCTCCATTTTTCTTCTCCTCCACCTTACTGGATACATTTTCCAGGATGACTCTCTGGTTTTGCAAAGCTTCCTGAAGATGCCTGAATCTAGGAAAATAAAAGAAGCCTTTGTGTCTTTTTCTCTTTCACTAATATGTCCATAATCCTGGGTTCAAAACCTGGACCAGAAGGACAAGGTAAATTTCCAAATGGTTGGTCTCTGTAGAGCAGGAGTGGAGAACCTCCAGCCCACGGGGCCTGTGGCCTCTCCTCCCGAGCCCCATCCCCTCCTTGGACCCTTTTTTCTGCTGCTCAGCTGTTTCCCACTAATCAGCTGAGCAGGGCAAGGGGGCAAGATCTCCCCTTATTTTGCTGAAATGGCGGGAGGGGGGACTTCCCTTTCCCACAATCTCCCCACCATGTTCTCTTCAGTGGATTGATGGGAAACAGCTGAGCCATGTGTGGGATTTTGTGTGTTTTTGAGTGAGCTATGAATGTGTAAGTGAAATTTGTATGTGTGTGTGAATGAATGAGTAAGCATGTGCAGATGGATGGATGTGCATAAATGGGGTGTGCATGTGTGAAAGTGAGGAGGTAGAGAGAAGGCTATGGCGGAGAACAGGAGAGGAAAGGGTGCTGGAGAGAGAGAAATGGGGCGCCCCTGCCCACTTTTGGCTTTGACCCTACCCATTTTTGGCTTTTGTCCCATCCACCACCAGTATGTCCCTTTCCTGACCATTTTTCATGGAAGGAATGATAACCAGTGTGGTGTAGTGGTTAGAGTGTTTGACTGGGACTCAGGAGATCTGGGTTCTATTCTCCACTCGACCATGAAGGTCAGTGGGTGACTTTGGGCCAGTCACTGACTTTCAGCCTAACCTACCTCACAGGGTTGTTGTTGTGAGGATAAAATGAAGAGGACGAGGAGGGCCATGTATACTGCCTTGGACTCTTTGAAGGAAAGGTGGGATATGTATGTAATCAAGAAATAATAAATATGGTCCTGGGGTGGGGAGAAGGCGGAAAGGTTACCCACCCCTCCTGTACAGCCATGAATGCAGCCTGCTACAGAAGGCAAGGAAGTCCAGGGAAAGAACGAGGCTTGGGGAAGGGTGACAAACTCTGTCCCGGTGGAGAGCAACAGAAAAGGGAAAACACACAAAGAAAGGATTTAAAAGTTGTGCAGCCGGCTTCCACTTAGACAGTCAATCAGAGGACTTGGAGGACATGGCAGATTGGTGACACAGAAGCTGGTCTGGCAGCCTTGTTTTCTGGCTTAATGAAGAAAATCTCGGGCGGCAAGATGCAAAAGAAGTCAAGGCTCCTGCACCTTTGAGAGTTGCATAGAAGAGGTGATTCCAGCAGGTATAACTTGCATGAGAAGCTACCACTGCTGAAATTCCCTCTTCTGTGCAGCTACTAAAGGCACCGGAGCCATGTCCTCTTTTGCATCGGGTCACCCTGGGTGGAACTCAATTAAGGACAAAGAGCCATGAATATTTAGTACCTGTGTTCCTTGTGCTCTGTCAGAAGGCAGAAGCGGCAAGTCAGGACATCGCAGGTCTCACAAAACACTTTGAGCGTCTCCTGACTGTGCATTGGGCAAAACAAAGGAAATTCATTTGTTTCCCCTTCTGTTCCTGTAAGAAAGATTAATAGAAAATCACTCCAGAGGCTTCCAAATGCTGTAGCGTTTCCCTCTTCTACCCTGTATGTCTTTTATCATCATCAAAGCTGTTCAACTTTCCTATTTTCAGTAACTCACACAGAAGATGAGAGCAGGCACAGGAGAGACGCGAGGGTCCTGAGTGTCTCCAATGTTTGTGACAGTAAAAAACAAGTTTCTACCGCTTGTAGTTTTGCAGTGCAACCCTATAGGTGTCCACTCAGAAGTAAGCCCCAGTGGGACCCACCCCCATGTAAGTGAGAATAGCATTCCAGTCTTAGAGATATTTTTGCTCACAGAATAGTCTAAACGCCCCTGATGTAGTTCTGTCTCTGAAGATGAGCAGGCCTGGGCCTCATCCGTTCCTAAATGATCCCAGGGCTAGATTTAGGGGCAGGCAACTGAGGCAATTGCCTAGGGTGGTAGACTAGGGGAGGCTGCCATTGACTATCTACTCAACTATCCACTCCACAGCCAAAATGAATAGTAAAAACAGTTCATATGGCATTCATACATGCATACTGATAGATCCTAGCATGCAAATGTATTATTTTATATGAAAGATATAAACCATGCATGCAAATCGCACATCAAAGTCATGAAACGGGCTACAAATGCAATTTAAAAAGTAAGATACGACTGAATGCTGCCACCATCCCTGGGATGGAGCAGACCAGTGAAAAGGAATGATTAGAGGAAGGCAATGTGGCTCTGCGCAAGTCGACAAAAAAGCAGCATCTTTCTTGGACGTCCTTGCAGTGTATTGTTCTGTTCAACAATCTTCAGGGATGCTGTAGAATTTCTAGGCCACCTTCCAGCTATAGAAAATGGCGGCCAAGGCCAAGAAAGAAACCACTGTGGCTGTGTGGACTCACAGAGTACATTGACTTCGCCAGCCACTACCCCCGCCAACAGAAGTGGTGCTTGTGGGCTTCCCAGGTATCTGGTTGGCCACCAGGGGAAAGAAGATGCTGGACAGGTCTTTGGTCTGATCCAGCTGGGTCATTGTTATGTTACATTCTTAAGTGGGCCCCCACGGAGTGAACTGGATGGAGAATGGGAAGTGGGAGGGAGGGAGGGAGGGAGGGAGGGAGGGAGGGAGGGAGAATGCAGGCAGCACCTGAAAAGGTTCCAGCGTTTCAGGGGGGCAGAGTTTCTGTGTCCTGGACAGTCTCTCCCCATGGCTTTAATTCATGTTCCCCTACTCGCATAACCCCTACTACTGCTCACATTTAATTCTCCTCTTTCTCTGTTGTGTTTGGAATACAGCATGCAAGCTGAGCATTATTATGCAAAATAAACACATTTCCATATATAGTTCATTTGCATAACCTATTCTAAGCACATCATCTGGGTTTTCTTGGCACACAATGTAGACATTTGTCAGAAAGCAGGAAGAAGATAACCTGTCCTAAGGATAACCTTAATTTGCTTAATTCAACTACTAAACAATTCAGTTCTCAAAGCTCTGTATAAAATGCTTCTGTTTCTATGATGTTATTCATATTTATCCATCCTCAGGCTACGATGCACAGGCTGTGAGTACCAAACTTTTCCCAAATCAGTAGGTGTATATGATTTTCCCTTCCCCCCAGAACCGTGCCTAATAAATATTGATATACATGTGCATCAGATCCGTTAGTCCCTGTTAGTTTGTTCTGATTCAATCACTTAATACTAGCTTCAAAGGAAGAAAAACTACAGGGCACTAATGGAGATTGGGCATAAAGAGGCTCTTTTTTTGTTAGTGGCATGCTCGCCTTCCAGGGCAACATAGCTCTGAACAGCTAAGTGGAAAGACATTTACTAAGTGGAAAGACATTTACATTTAGGCAACTTTCCAACCAAATTCGCATATTGAAGATTTGCTCCTCATTTCCACAAATTCACAACCATCTTTCACCCTATCTAGATGTAATGTGTAATAAAGCATGTTGCATATTGTATTAACTTGCCACTTGCATATAAGACTGCTGCATATTTTATTGGGGAATGCGTTTTCACTTTGGTGCTTCTTGATGGACATATAATTACCTGACATCTTTATTCTGTGTTGTCCTTATATGAGTTTTAAATAAGCAGAATTAACAAATTATGAAAAAACTGGGCTCTCCCAGTGGCCTTTTACATACTGAAGACTGGAACTCTGGGGTTTGATTTAACAAAACGTTACCACTCAAATGGATAGAAATGCCCCCTGAGGGTAAAGGCTTCCTTCAGAAGTGAACAAACACACACACCAAACATACCAGTCCCCTCTTCACATCTCCACTACTTTGTCTGAGGGTAGAACATTTCACAATGCCATTCGCTAAGATTTCCCCTCTGTGTTGCATTATATTTCTGATGAGTTGGAGAAGGGGATCCTGGGATGTGGTACGGACTGGCTGGGGGACTGATTTTGCCTTCTAGTGCATTTATAAGAATACATCCCCAAATAGAAGTTTCTCCTTGTGTATAACCAGTTCTGCAGGAAAGCCCTTTTCTTTAACATGACCTCATTCTCATATCTGGATCTGACAGCCTTCATTAGAGCTAGCGTGAAGCTCAGTACAGGGTACTAGGTCTGGCTTAGCCACAAAATTCTTTAGGAAGCCTTAGGCAAGTAGTAGTCTCTTTGAGCTTTTCTACTGTTAATCAGCTGTTAATCTGCTGTAGATGCAGATTAATTCTGCAGTTTTGTCGCAGAATTGACATCTGAGCACTACACGACAAGCGTTTCCTTTTCTGCTTTTCCACTACATAACCTCTAGGTGGCACTGTGGTATAGTGGAATGATGCAAATACACAAGGGGAAATCGCGCTTTCTTTGGCTTTCACAATTAAATACTGCACTCTCCCTGCTCAAAAAAACCTCGTTGAAACTGCTGGTTAGACACAGAAGCGAAACTGGAGGGTCACAAAGTCATCTAAAGAACCCATAAACAATTGTGAGTAGGGAATGATGAACGCATGATAAATGCCTCATGTAGAAACGTCCTTTGGCTAACCCAGGAGTGGGCAACCTGTGGGCCAAGGGCTGCATGTGGCCCCCACCCTAATGTCATAAGGTAAGGATAGCCTAGAGTAAGAGAAGGAGCAGGGAGCCAAAACTGACAGAGTGATAGAAGGAGGGAGAGGGGAAGCCCTCTGCAAAAGATCAGTTCAGACCTCTGGCAAGGGTGATTTGTCCCTCCCCTAGCATCCTGCTGGGTGGGCAAGAAGAGAGAGATTGAGAGAGAAGGAGCTGGTAGAAAGAGAAAAAGAAAGACAGAGAAGGCCAGACTTTTATTACAGCCCTGCCCGATCCTGTACTAAATTCAGCCTATCTCTGATTGTTTACCCCATTACCTGTGATTGCCCTGGTTTTCCTGATCCTGCTTAACCTCACCTCTGAAGCATCTGAATTCAACTATGCCACTTAAGTCTGACAGGAGCCCCTGATAGAGATCACATGATCTGGGACACTCTTCTTGTGCACGCACGCACGCACGCACGCACACACACACACAAATACACTGAACTGAACTACAACATCAATTGTTCAGCATAAGGAAGAGAGAAAGACAAGATGAGGTTAGATTTCTACCTGAACATCCCTTCAATGCAATCGGCAGGAAATGTTCTCCTGTTTCCGTGCCGTGCCCGTGTTCTTCTGTACACAAGCTGCAGAGCCACTTGTTGCAGTTAGTACACAAACTGTGCGCAGGCCTCTTCTCTTTACATCCAGAACAATTCTGCAATAACAACAACAACAACAGTTTGGAGCTGAATAAACATATAATCAAATTTGGGGTGCCTTCCATTAGCTTGTAGAGATGCCTGATTTTAATGCAGATTTGGATGCTAGCCTTTGTAAGGATGGTGCTTCTCTTACAATGTTGCAGGTCAATAGCACTTTGAGGCACACATAGCTGTGGTGATTTGTAGTCCAAAACATCTGGAGGGCACCAGGTTGCCTACCCTGCTTTAGAACTTCACCCCATGGAACATGTGGAGCGGAGTAGGAGGTTGCAAGAATCCAAAACAGAATCAGAAATGAAGCAATACATTGCATTTTCTCTGTGGTAGACTTTCAACGGATGCAAATCTTAATCTGTTTCTATGATGACTCTAGAGAAGAGGATAAAAATGTCTCTCCAGGATGTGGGACACTATGCAAAGTGCACTGAAGTGGGGAGAATGCCTAATAACTCCATAGGTTTTATTGAAGACTACAGTTGCTTCCAAACAACTTTCTTGTGTTTGGTAACTTAAGTTTAAAAACGTAGGCTACAATCCTATACCCACTTATTTGGGATTAGGTCCTATTGAACTCAGTGGGACTTGCCTTTGAGTAGACATGTCAAGGAGTAGACATGTACAGGATTACAGTGTTACAACGCAATCACAAGTGCATTTACTGAAAGGTAAACCTCACTGAGCTCCATGGGATTTATTCCCTTGTATAGCTAGGTTTAGTTTTGTTGTTCAGTCGTGTCTGACTCTTCGTGACCCCATGGACCATAGCACGCCAGGGCTTCCTGTCCTCCACTCTCTCCCAGAGTGTGCTCAAGTTCATAGCTAGGTTTAGTACTACAGCCTTAATTGTAGATAATGGCCATGATCCAGCAGAGCTGATGAATGTGCTGGAGGGAGGGAGGGAGGGAGGGAGGACGGGAGAGGAAAATTTGGGGATGGTGATTTCTTTCCTGAATTTATAAGCCACCCTTCAGTATAACACTCCCAGGGTGGTTTACATATCAGAAAAAAAATAAAAGAACAAATACAATAAAACCTGGTATAAAATCATAGAAAACAGAAGCCACAACAAAACAATAAAACCCAGAAAAACAACAATAAAACTGGTAGTTAAACCAGCTTTGAAACATGTTGGAAGGTATTGGCAAATATTTTATTTATTTTTATTATTGCATTTATATCCCGCCTTTTTTCCTCTTTCAAGGAACCCAAGGCAGCTTACATTATCCTCCTCCTCTCCGTTGTATCCTCACAACAACAACCCTGTGAGGTAGGTTGGGCTGAGAGTCTGTGACTGGCCCAAAGTCACCCAGTGAGCTTCCATGGCCAAGTGGGGACTAGAACCCGGATCTCCCGGCTCCCAGTCCGTCACTCTCGCCACTACACTACAAGGGTTTGCCTGGTGCCAAAAAGGTATCAAGTTGGTACCAGGCAAGATTCTCTGGAGATGGCATTCCATACATGAAGCACTGCAACCAAGGAAGTCCTCTCCCAGTCACCACCCGCCTAACTGCAGAGACAGTCGAGAGCCTGAGAGACAGGGGACGGGGGTGGATATGCACACGAAACAAGAGGGCTGAGGAAAAGAGCGTATGATGGACTTCTCTTGATCCATAACCATGGTTTAACTGGAGCCCTCTCCAAGCATTCAGTCTGAATGCAGGAAGGATCAAGTGAGAATGTGCAGGTCCATCTAGATATACCACCTCCATGACATCCCCAGCACAGGAACAGGAACCCATGGAAGAAACCCTACACTAGGGGTGCAGAGCCTGAGGCCTAGGGGTCCAATCCAGCTCTCTGAGGGTCCCCAGATGGCCATGCCTTTTTCCCTGGCCCCACCCCCTTTTCCCCAATGACAGATCATTTGGTGGTTTCCCAGCTAATGTGCAGTTTTTCCCCATTCTCAGAGCCTGAAATTCCTCCCCTGAGGCATCATGACTGCTTATAAGAGATTTAAGATAAAATATGCTGGTATTTTTTAGCCATGCCCCTTTTGCTTTTGGCCCCATCACTGGAATGTGGCCCCGAGAGCTTCTCCAAAATAGAATGTGGTCCTCTGGCTAAAAGAAGCTCAGCACCCCTGCCTTACCTGCATAGAGAGTGGTCCCTTTCAGACTGAGCCAATCACACAGCAGTGAGGGAACTTGACTGCCACATACGTCATTCAAGAGGGCAGGTCTAGCCCAGCGTGCTCCCGCTTGGCCCTTCCTGGGGTCAAACTGAATGCCTGAATTATTATTATTTATTTCATTTCTATACCGCCCCATAGCTGAAGCTCTCTGGGTGGTTTACAACAATTCAAAGAGGGCTACTAAATAATCAATACACTTTAGAAACCTATGAGCTTTGCAAAGAGAAGGCATATTTCACCTACTTCAGCTTTTGCTACTTACACTATTGTGCTGCTGGCAAATGTGCATATCAGTCTAAAACTCTTGTCCTATTTTTGTTGTGAAGAGATGAGCAGAGAGCAAATACTCCTGCAAGTCAGGATATAAACGATTCCAATCACATGTATACTAAACCACCTATTGCACTTTAAAAAAAAAAAAAACCTGATCAAATTATCTAGCAGGATCTCACTATTTTTTTGTTCCCAGGCAACACTGCTAGGGTGATCAACCCCTAGAGGGCCGTTTGTGGAAAAACAAAACCTGCAGGCTCTTCCTGGAAGTGTTATTTTTAAGCAGACAGACTATAGCTAGTATTTTTGTCTTCAGAGTTCTTTAGAAATATGAATCCTCCTCACTAGGCTTTTCTGAAGCTGATGTTCCAGTTTTAGGCTTTCTTCCTCCTGGTTTCCTAGGTTCATCTTTGCAAAGCAGTGAACAGGTGGTGAAGAACTGCTGTTGTGACTAGCAAAACAGTGAGAAGCAAGGGTCGAAGGCAGAACAAAGAATTTCAGAATTAGGGATGCTTGCGGAATCTGATCTTTGCAAATTGCAATACAAATCAGCCTGATCCATGCCTTTGGGGGGCAATGTGTGGATCAGAACATAGTCATCCTTTGGATTTCGCACTTCTCTGAATTTTGTGATGCAGTTCTTGGCTCAAAAATGTATCAAAATGTGTGTGTATGTTGTTTCTGTTAAAAATGTATTTTGAGATAAAATATACTTAAAATGCCTATTTTATGAGAAAATATACAAATTCAATTCAAAAACATATATTTAAATTTTTGTGAGGCTTTAAAAAAACAAAAGAAATCCAGATGTGGAATTAATGTGGAAATAGAACAGAACATATTTACCAATGAACACATGAGCAGGTGAAACAGACTGGAAACTGACCCATCTATCCCTACTTACAATTTCCCTGGAAGGCATGTTTGGGGAAAACACTTCAAAAGATCCTGAAGTAGTTTCTAACCTCCAATATTACACCACAGAATGGTCTTAACATAGGGATACATTAAGGGTGCCTTTAAGATAAATGTACATTGGTAAGACTTCGTAGTATTAGTAATTATCCGCTAGAGATAACCACATTTCCCTCATAAAGGGTTTTTGGTTGCTATTTTTAAAAAGTTGAAACATCCATATTATGAAGTGAGATTTGCTTGTAAACAACGTTTCCCAAGGGACTATTTTTGCATTTTGTTTAGGCAACTCTGTTGGCTTTTGTGTTAGCAGTCAGAGAACTGGAGGCAAGGGTCCCGATCCACAACAGCTCTGATCCAAATAGCATTCGGACTTTAGAAGGCTCAGGTCACACCCCAGTTTAAATCTTTTCCTGTATATATAGTCGCTTGTCTGTATCGCAGCAAGATGATTCATTGTTGTTTTAACACTTCTGTGCTTCCCCAAATAATCAAATCTGAATCTGAATTGGTGGTTTCCAATCCTTATGTCATTTATCCTTACAACTCATTCAAGTAAGTTAGACTGAGAGACAGTGGCCCACTTGGAGTAAACTTGATGGCTGAACAGAGAATCTCCTACTTCGAAACCCAACCCCCTTATCTGTACTCTACACCAAACTAGTGCTCAGTAATCAAGACACTCCAATATATTATTACATCCAGGCAGTTTTATTATATAGCTAGGCTTTACATAACCCAATTTGAGGGGGGGAAGGATAAGCCTCTAGGTATTCCAGATGGGTAGTATGAAAGTCAAACCCTCATGCTCAGGTGGGGGGCTCAAGCAAACACATTTGCTTGGCAGATTGTAAGTACACGGTGGGGCAGGGAAGATGTAAGCCGCAGTTACTTGGCAGAATTACTGCAGTCTGGAGAGAAGCTAATTGAGAGGGGTCCCAGGGTGCTAAAACTGCTGTGAGTCTGGAAGTGCCTATGTGCTTCTGACTATGCCCTGTGATATTGCTCCACCTGAAAGTATGTAAATGGACTTATTACAAAGATACCACAAGTGTCCCTCATGTTCTCTCTTCCAAAGCAAAGGGACCCTGTCAAGGCTGCCCTGAACTTCCCACTGCATGGAGAAAGAGGAGGGGGTGCTCTGGGGCACTGTATTCTGGTGAGAACCTGGGCTAGGTCACTATGCTACACCTGGCGACTTTCCGTTTGACTTCAAAAAGGACTGTGTAGTTGGATTCTAAGCTGTGCTACCTCACAATTGTCACACCAGAGCCACAGGAGAAGAGGAAATGGCAAGCCAGCACCCCTAGCTAGGTGTCCGGCCACCCACCCACAAGAAGCTACCCTTCATGTGTGACTGCTTGGAAGGAGGGAGAAGCCCGTGTCACCACCTGCCTGGATCAGGGCCCGGCAGAGAGCCAAGAAGAGCTCCTACATTGGCCTTCGGCCTGAACCAGACCAATGCTGAAGCTACAGCTCTCAAGCTGCCATTTGTGGCCAGCCAGCTGTCAGGTTCATCCCTGCAAGCTTCTCCAGACCAGAGCTGGGCAACTGCACATTAAGACCTGACTTGCTGGAAATGCCCAGGGTTCATCATGTCTAGCATTGTTTTTTGAATAACTGCTGAACAGAGGCTTCTCCAAGCCCACAAGCCTAGCAGGAAGGAGATGGCCGTTCGCTGCTGTTTACCATCTGCATCTAGGCCTCAGAGACATACTGCTTTTGTAGATGAAGGTTCCATTTAACCACTGTGGCGAACAGCCATATGCAAAAGCCAGCCCAGTGCCATACAAGAAATGGGGGGGGGGCATTCTTTTTCTAAGTCATTAGGAGTAGGACATCCTTCTTGCTTTCCACAGTTCTTTCCCCCATGGACCTTAAGGAATCTTGAAGCTCACACAGGCCCAGGCCCTTCCTTTTCCTCATCCTAGGAGAAGAGTGCGTAACAAGAAAACTACCTTTCATGTGGGGAGGCTTGAAAATGCGTGTTGATATATAGAAGTTCCTCCCATTCTTTATCCTAAAGTGGACCACAGTCCACAAAAGCATATGCCATAATGAATCTGTAAAGTCTCTAAGACAGAGATAGGGAACCCTAGCCCGATACAGTCTGTGGGTTTTCCCCATACAGCCTACCAGTGCCTTCCTCAGCCCCCCCCCCCCCCCGCCTCCCAGCAGGGCAAAGCTCTTACCTCCAGCTTTTTCCTGCTGTGCAGCAGCTAAAACCTCCTTAACAGTTTTTCCCTGCAGAAAAGAGGGAATGGGGCCTGGGGAGGAAGTTGCTGAGTGATTCAGTCCCTTGGGTTGAAAAAGGTTTTGCTACCCCTCATTTTCCTAAAGGAAATCAACCCTGAGTGCTCATTGGAAGGACAGATAATGAAGCTGAAGCTCCAATATTTTGGCCACCTAATGCGAAGAGAAAACTCCCTGGAAAAGACCCTGATGCTGGGAAAGACTGAAGGCAAAAGGAGAAGGGGACGGCAGAGGATGAGATGGCTAGATAGCATCACTGATGCAATGAATATGAACTTGAGCACGGTCCGGGAGAGAGCGCAGGACAGGAAGGCCTGGCGTGCTATGGTCCATGGGGTCACGAAGAGTCGGACACGACTGAACGACTGAACAACAACAAACCCTCATTTAAGGTGCCACAAGACTCTTTCTTATTTTTGCTACAACCAACTAACAGCTTCTCCTCTGGAAACTGTGATAATGTAGTTCATTTAGAGGACTGTATTATTTAGATATAAGGTTCTGGTACAGAGTGGAAGCTTACAATCTTGAGAGTATTTCTTCCAAGATAGAATTCAAGCCAGCATACATGCGGTCATCCATTCAGGCGCTGACCAGGCCTACTTAAGCTTCAGCAAGGTTGCTGCCTTCAGACCATGCCCTATGACCAACAGCAGCTAATGTGCTATGCGAGAGGAACACTCTGTTTTCCAGGTACAACATACTGTAGTACTGGGTGTCCTCCCCCACCCCCAATACATACACACAAAGTCCATAACCCTGCAACCAAAACCCCAACTTGATGGTGTGCATAAGTGCATAATAACAAATCCAGACTAACAACACAGAAGACTGACTGTGAAGAAAGGCCCTCAGACTCATATCCCCATCTGTAAAATGGAAATAATGCTGAAAAGTTGACTGAGAGAAAGCAAAACAGACCACTTTGCCACTAAGCACAGACTTCAGCCTTGCATGCTCTACTGTTGTTGTTTTTTAGAATCTTCATGGTCTACCAATACATGTTCAGTTTACAATGCAAGAATACAAGTACATGCTTAAGATTTCTTAAATGTTACAGCATAACTAATCTGTGTTAAGTGATTCTGAGTATTCACTCTTTAAAACGTACAAAGTGCCTTGGTGGGTCATACCAAAGTCCACCTTATCCAGACTTCTTTGTAAGAATCCCAGCAACTAGTAGGAGCTACATGGTCTACCAAAATTGGTGAGTAGTTCACCACTGGATGACGATCTATCTTCTGCTCATCCCTGGACTATAGCACTACAGAAATTATCTTTAATAATGGAAACATTTCCTCAGACAACTGAATCACCCCTCTCCCATTTTTAGCAGTGTTAACTGATTGTAGTGCCACTGCCAATATTTTTTTTCTGCTACCAAAGCAGATACCCAGTTCAGATACCCAGTTCAACTCTCAACCTGTTTGAGTGTCTGTCCCTGCCATTGAGAACCTATGACAGGATTGGGATTCTGTTGGTGTACCATCCATCCTGCTACATAAGAAGAGCCATGCTGGATCAGACCAAGGGTCCATCTTGTTCAGCATTCTGTTCACATAGTGGCCAACCAACTGCCCATGGGAAATCCACAAGCAGGACATGAGTGCAACAGCACCCTCCCGCCCACGTTCCCCAGAAACTGGTGTACATAGGCTCACTGCCTCTGGTCCTGGAGGGAGCACATAGCCATCAGGACTAGTAGCCTTATCTTCCATGAATTTGTCCAATCTCCTTTTAAAGCCATCCAAATTGGTGGCCATCACTGCAGTATATCTGTCCGACCTAGCAAGGTGGTCTCAGAGGTGGTGCTGAGGAACCCAAAGCTCCTAGTCTTGGTGGGCTTTAACATTCACACTGAGAACACCTTGTCTGTGATGGTTTGGGATTTCATGGCTGCAATGGCAAGCATGGGTCCTGTCACTAATTATATTAGTGGCAGGATATACTCTGAATCTGGTCTACTGTAATGTACTGAGGAATACTGATCTATGAATGGGGAGCCAATAATGACTCTATTGGAAAGGGCAGATCATTATCTGATCTCTTTTGACTTGTACCCTGCCTCTATCCTCCACAGGGATAGGGGACCAATTTCAATGGTCTGCTGCTGGAGGTTGATTGATCCAGATGTCTCTGGGGGAGTTTCCTGCAGATTTAGTCAGAATGGGGAGATGACTCAGGCCACTGAAACCACCACTCCCAAACATCCTCAGCCAAACCTTGGTAGCCCAAGGAGTTGAGGGCAATGAAACAATTAGGTTGAACAAAGAGACGTCCATACCTTACAAACCAGAGTTACCCTGCCTCCCTACCCCCGAGGCCACGCTGCAAATGATACTCTGGTGGACACATCGTTATAGCTGTCAGAAGTGCCATCTCAGTACACCTGTCACTCACAAAAACGGTGTTGTTGTAGCTGATGTTCGAAACTGCACAGCGCATTCCAGTCTGTTTACCACCTGTATACACTATGGTTCAAAATATTTTCCACTTACCCTTGCCATAGCTGGGTTTACTCTGGCAAAAGTCCCCAAGAAAGAAATGTTCAGCTACATTCCTTGGTAAATATAATTGTTTGCAAAACAGGTCATGATATGATACCTAAACAAAGAGATGGAAAAGAAAAGCAACACAATTCAGGAAATAAATTTAAACACACACTGAGCCATTTCACACAAGATTTTTTTTTAAGGATGTACATCTAAAATGTGTTATGTGTACACCTAGGTGTAATACATGCACAGAATGATCGAGGAACAACTGCTGGGCTGGGATTGGCCATTGTTCCCTGCTGAATGTATATATACACAATGTGTGGTGTATCCTTGCAGAAGACTAGGGCAGGTCCATAACTCAGTGGTCTAGCACATGCTTTGCATCAGGAGTCCCCAACCCCCAGGCCGCGGACCAGTACCAGTCCGTGCCCTGTTAGCAAGTGGGCCACAGGGGTGTGCGAAACCCCCTCACCTTGGGTCCGCGGGGGGGGAGGCAATCCACACACACACACCCCGGAATCCTTGCTGGCCCTGGCTGGCTCCGTGGCAAGTCCGAGGAGCTGCCGGCCGGCTCCGGCTGCTGGCGGACTTCTGGCTGCTGGGACACAAATGGCGTCCGCATAGCAGACGCCATTTGCATACCTGCTCTTCAAGTAATAGGCTACGTAAATCTTTACATAGCCAATTACTGCAAAGAATAGGGACGTGGAAACACCTCCCCAGGAAAAATTGTCTTCCACGAGACTGGTCCCTGGCACCAAAAAGGTTGGGGACCGCTGCTTTGCATGACAACGGTCCCAGGTTCAATCCCTGGCATCTCCAAATAGGACTGAGAAAGACTCCAGTCGGAAACTCAGGAAAGCCGCTGCCAGTCAGTGTAGGCAGTACTGAGCTAGATGGATCAATGGCTTGACTCAGTATAAGGTAGCTTTCTACGAAAGAACTGCCTGCTTTATATTTTACCATTTTTAAATTGCAGTTTTTAAATTATGGACTGTCATGGCCAACAACTCCCTGTTCCGTGAGCGGAAAAGAAAACAGGCAAAATAGTGTACCCCCACTCCTTTTTGCAATGCCCTTCCTGTGGTCTTTTCTGCTTCCACCAGATGGAAATCTTTTTATTCTTTCCTGATTGCCTCCACCAAACCAGCCTTGAAACTCTCTGGATCTCAGGTACCTACTATAGGTTGTGTATGGGGTTGGCTATTAGACATGTGATGGGTAACCCAAGAAGAAATTAGACCACAATGTCTCAAATAACAAAGAATAAATGTTTTACTGAAGAACAATGTTAATAGGAAAAGGTTCTAAAATCTGAATGGATACATACTGTATACACACAGGTACACACCACGAACAAACCCATAACGAGCAATAGGGTAATAAACCAACTAGGGACAAAAAGCACTCAGCTAGCCTAACTAGATTGTGTCCCTATTTTATCCAGGTCCCTTATGCAAGCAATATCTTACAGTCACTGGTCCAGTTCTCTCAACCAGTTCTCCAGTTGCAGCAGGTCTGACTCTTGCTTTCCTCTAGAACACTGTGGGCTTCTTTCCTCCCTTCTCTCTGTCTCTTCTGCTCCTCTGCCTTTTTTATATCTCTAATCCCCCCCCCCCAATTCCAATCAATCAGGAGGATTTGTTGTTCATTTCTGCAAACTAAGTTTCTGTTTCCTGAGTTTTTTTGTTTTTTTTTCTCTCTCTCCCCCTCCCTCTAACTTTCTGTTGAACTTTATAATCCCCTGCTCCTCTGAACACAACTTCCTGGCCTCTAGATTCTAACTAAAACTTTTGATCTCTAAATTATAAACATTTTCGCTGAAACTGACTAGCACACACCAGACACACACACACACACACACTTAACCCAATAATATCCTAAAACCAAACTAAATACAGAAATGGAGGATGGTACTGGTCCTTCACATGGACATTAAAAAAGAACGAACATGAATACCATATATTTGTTATACACAGGAATGGCTGATGTGGCCACTGGTTATTCATTTTTCAAAGTTACATCAACCAAACCCTCCCATGTCATTGTGCTCCTCAAATTTGGCCAGTTCCTGCAAAGCTGCTTTCAGCCAGGGCAGCAACATATGCTGATAATGGCTCCCAAGAGTATGAAAGCTAGCTAGAAGTAGCTAGAGATGATCATACCCCTGCTTCCTTTTGGTGTTGACACACCTACTATTGCAAGCTGCTGCTACATATAAGCAGAGATGTAAACGGGTATTCTCAGGAGATGTGGCTAGTATTTGCTCTGCATGAACCACACAAACAATGAAATGGACCAGAGAATACTGTTGCCTCTGCGGGACTGTAACCCACCATGAAGCCTTCAATATGGTGAGATTATGATTCTGAATATATTCCAAAAACAAAAAATAACACTGCCGCGCAATTTGGAATAGCGCAGATCTATGATCTGCAAATGAATAGTTGCTTTTGTTAATCCAAGATCTCCGGGGGGTAACAGAATCACATCTTTAGTTCAGCTGCAACTTCCAAAATCCAAACTGAACCTTCATTTTTGGAGCAATACACCCAAGAACATAAGAAGAGCCATGTTGGATCAGACCAAAGGCCTATGTAGTCCAGCACTCTCTTCCCACTGTGGCCAACCACTTTCCCTGAGGGGAAGCCCACAAACAGAACATGAGTGCAACAGCGCCCTCCTGATCATGTTAGCAACTGGTATTCAGAGCCATATTGCCTCTGCTATTGGAGGCAATATACAGCCATCATGAGTAGTAACCTCTGATTACCAGATGCTGAAGGCAAACAGGGGGTGGCTAACTATGTTCCAGACCATGCTGCTGGCTATGCTGAAGACAGAATAGTGGATTACATGGATGTTTGGTCCAACCCAGCAAAGTAATTGTTACGTTGTTAAATCATATAGATGCTCTTAACTACATGGGCCCTGTTACTAAAAGATTAAATGATGTCATTGTTCAACACATCTATTTTAATCTTCTCCCTTGTGTTTCAAGTGAAAACAGAACTTCAGACCTGTACAACCATCACCCTATATATATTTCCCTCTGATCAGTTCATTGTAGCTTTAGGCAACATGTTTTTCAAGTCTAAATTAGGTAAACCTATTTAAAATTATGCATCTAGAAATATGGTCATGTATAACTCCAGATGAAGTTGACATCTTATTATAAGCTCTCTTTCATATTATGAATGCTCTGTAGAATAGTCAAATACTAATTTGATCATTACTCGAATGATTAATTAGATTTGTGCCAGTGATTCTCTAAGGTTTGGATGTTTTCCATTTACTAAGTATTCATTGTCCTTGGATGCACAGTAAGCTCTGTACTCTAGAGCGGGGGAAAGCAGGAGGGTGGGGGGAATGAGTTGCAGTGGAAAAGCAGAGGGTGGGGACAGGGAGGCCATGTGTCCTACTTTACTGAGGACTGTCCTCTATTCGAAGGGCTGTCAGAAGACAGTCCTCTATTTGAAGGCATCTTCTATTTGAAGAACGGTTTGGTCCATGTTCAGCTTAGAGATAAAGAACCATAAAAAGGGAGAGCAGAGCCTTGAACCTGGCCACCAAGAGTTAGCACCTCGACAGCAGACTGAGCCGGCATACAGGTCACCTGTCATAGTCTTTCCCACTACAGGGGGCTGTGTTGTATTTCAATCCTAGAAATTATTTCTAAATTTGAATCTATACATCTAAATTAGCATAAGCACATGCAAATCAATGTCCTCTTTTGTTCTCTCTTTTTTTGATGATGATAATGATGATGCATTTCCTCTTTTTTGGTGATGTGTAAGTGACCACCCTAGCGGAGGAAGGTTAAGCATCTCTTTTCCCTGTAATTTTGGTCCAAATCGCCCCATCCTGCTGCCACTTTTCACTAAAATAGGTAACCATTGGGGTTTAAATACACATGTCTATGTATAACACGTTGTTTGACCCTTCTTGTGCACGAGTGGGCTACAGAATTTAAGCAGGCACACTAAATGGAAATGATAATGCTGGCTTTTGCTAAACATTGTTGGCTTTACTGGAAAAAAATATCTAGCAAATGTCTGGCTGTTATATACAGCCACAAATTTTGTCAACTGCCTCAAAGTACTTTTTTTTTAAGGCAGGATTATTTATTTTTCTTGGCAGGTGGCAGCCTTAGGATGTGACTAAATTGTGTTGATAATATAGCCATATTTATGATGGGGAGTAGAAAATTAGCTTCAACAAATTATCTTAAAATACACTGCTTTTTTTCCTTTTTAATCTTATACATCTAAGAGCAGACTCTGGAATCTTGCTGTGACTCTTGCTCCCTCCCACACCAATAAAATCTCCCTTTCGTTGTTAATTGGAACCTGAAATGGTGCCCCTGGCACTGTCCTGTGCCAAAATTGAGCTAATGTGCATTTTGCCACATGGATACATATTTGGAAGCCCATGCATGCTTGTACAGGCAAACAACCAGGTATGATGTGCGAAGAAGCCCTCAGAGGCATTTATTCAAGTGCATATGTTTTCCAAACATGTAAACATCTGAATTAGTCTGTATATCTGAATCACTCAATGCATTCCGGTAACAGAAAGCTCAGGTACCTATGACCTTCAGGCCTCCTAGGTAGTAGAGCGAGCTTCCCAAATAGAAAAATACAAAAAGCAAAAAGGTAAGAGTTAATAGCACAGATAACAGCAAATCGTAAGGCTATGCAGTTACTGCATTAGGCAGATTCCTTCCCTCTACTGCCCACCCCTCTCCATTTGTTCTTCTTCCTAAATATCGATAACATCTTGCTTTGGGTCCACAACAATTGTGTTTGCATCTCGCTGTCTGAATTCTTTAACCCCACGGGATATAATTGACCTTCAGTTACCCTGGGTAGGTTAATCAAGCTCCACTTGCAATACTTGGTAATTTTAAACCTGTACATTGTCGAGATGCACACTCCCCTCAGCTTCTCCCCCCCTCCCCATCCCCGGTGCTTTTACCTTCAAAACCTTGACGATATTGCTGACGTTATCAACGCATTTTCCTTTGGAACGGCTATCCAGACCTAATCAGCATCACATGAAGCACGCCAGAAAAAAAAAACCCGCGCTGCCTGTTTACAGACAGTGAATCACAACTGACAGGCAGCTGTTCCGACGAGAAACGGGAAGTGCTTATGCCAACCTCCTTACACACTGCTGCTAAGACTATGTTATTCATGGGCGGGGGGTACTTTTCATGTTTGCTTACCTGTTCTCTCTAGAAAGCCGCCACTTAAGAGAGGTGCACAAATAAGTGTCTCTTGGCTGAGGAAATGGGCTGTTACTAAGCAGAAGAGCATGCCCAGCGTAATCCCTGGAAACAGCTTTTACTGTACAGCGTCAGGAGTACTCTGATGAGAGAAAATGACTAGACCTTCCCATTGAGCATCTGGTGCTCCTTTCCTTTTTTGCAAAGCCCACTTCAGAAACTCGGAGCAGGGCACAGAGGCATGCAATGCAGAGATCAACTAAACGTGCCTTGTTTTCCTCCCTTACTTTAGGCCTCCTGCATGTTTGCTGGGCTGTTTTTCTTGATTGCTTGAATAAAATGCAAATCCCACAGTGAGGCAGGAATGAGAACAATCACTCTCTCTTCAGCCAGTTCATCTTTAAAAAGAAACTCTCAACACGCTTTATAATAGATGCTCACAAAGGGAGGCTACAGTTGTGTCTCAGCATATTGACCCATATAGAGGAAATCACAAACAAATCACAAACAGTTCACACTGAGGTAGTCCATTCAGCCTCCTAGCCCTCAAATCTGCTGAACTCCAGACCTCAGTGCCATCTAAAAAAAGGTGTATTTCCTACTGGAGCCTGCAGTTTATCGAGACCTCTTTTAAATATATCATTATTATACCTCTGCTGATGGAGGAAAGAATATTCAGCATCACCCTAGAGATTCACTGTTTGTATGTATGAAGAATGATGCAATCAGTGAATCTAGAAAGCAATCCAACATGGGATTGTACAACTCAAACAACAATGCCTCAAGATCAATACATCAAATTCAGTTCTGGTGTTATCACAAGGTCCAAAACAGGATAATTTAATTTCTGCAGAAAGCAGCTCATCTACCTTGACAAATATGACTGTCCTTTCATATGGATTAATGTGACTGGCAGTTTTGACTGAAGGAAGCAAAGATATACCCTTATAAACAGGATCCACTTGGTAAAGGTTTACTGAGCCCTATTTATTTTTGGCTTGAATTCATAGCCTTCTACATATGGCGCAACAATGGAAGATTGTAAGGATAATCACAATATAACAAACAATTTGGACTTGAACTAACAAGAATCCTTAGGCTATGTTCCCATGCGATGCTTACATTTGTTTTTACATTTGTTTTTATGTTTCCCATATCTATAAACTGAACAAAAAAGTGGCATGGTCAAAGGACAGTGATTTTTAAACGACAACCCATGGTGCACTTAAGGGTCCCCAAGACAATGACAAACATAGCAGGAAAATGCTAACGCCCCTTTCCAAAGCAAGCAGCTGCCAAAAGGCAAATTAAAATCTAAACTAAAAAAACTGTACTGAAAGTGGAAAGGGAAAACAGAAACAATATTATGTAGATGTTAGGTTTGCACATGCTCCATGCCAAGTTTATTTATGAAAAATTATATACCACTCTTCTAGGTTTTGATTGACAAAAATAGCAGACTAGAATACAACATGATAAAACCCCACAAAGCAGTTTGATGTTGAATAGTAATGTTTTGCCAGACAAACATCTCAGACACACAAAAGTCTAGCAGTCTTACCCCTTTACTTTACCTCATGGCTTCTCACACTGTAGGTTGCCACGGGGAGTCATGTTGTTGTTAGCGGTCTCTGAAATGGAATTCTCAGCACCCTGGGGAGAGGTAATGACTATTAAGGGTACAATCCTATACCCACGTATCTGAGAGTAAGACCCAATGAATTCAATGGGACTCACATCTGAGCAGACATGTATAGGTTGTACTGCAAAACTGTTAAGGCTGCAGTCCTGTGCACACTAACTTGGGAGTAAGCTAAACTGCCCTAAGACGGAGTTACTTCTGAGTAAACATGCATAGGATGTACAGAGTGACTTGCACTGCTAGGACAGAAAAGTATTATCTGGAATACCCAGAACCCATATTAACACCAACATAATTTGCTTCAAAGTCAAATACTCTGAATTGAGCTGGAGAATTAATTTATGTGGTGTTTTGATGACAAGTTCTATGTGAGAGACACAACACCAAGGAAACAGCTTGTGTTTTTAAAGCGTTCTTGAACATTCATATTAACTATAATATGATCTACAGGAATCCCCCATGTTGTTGACTATCTACTGGCATAAGAGCCCGATTGGACCAGACCAAAGGCCTCCCTGTTTCTCACAATGGCTAACCAGATGGCTCTGGGGAGCCCACAGGCAAGACATTAAGCCAATAACTTCTCCTACCTTTGTTCTCCAACAAGTGGCATTGTTTCCCTTCCTTGCACATGGTGCCTCTGAACCTATGGATAGCTATGGATAAACCAATACTCCATAACTGGGTTAAAGTCCAAGGTCCACAGTTAAAGCCTCAAAGGAGTCTTGCAGTCTCCCATATTTCCCACAATCATCACCCCCTTCTGTGATCAGATTTTTAATACAAACCAAAGCTGAGAAGTGATGTCTGGTTTCTACATCAGTTTCTATGAATCACTTGTTGTTTCCTTATGTCAATATTTACAGGGGTGGAATTGGAGGGAAGCCCCGCAGCCTACCTATTTTAAAGAAGGGGTGGGCAAAATGTGGCCTGTGGGCCAAATGTGCCCCCACCTAATTTTGCGGCCCCTGCTGCTGTACCACCGTTGAAATAGCTGCTGAAATTTGGTGATGCAGCAACAGTGGTGGAACAAGCCACCGATTTCCCTTTAAAACAAGACACATGGGGACTGTGTGTCTTATTTTAAAGCAAAATTGCGCTCTCGAAAGTGTCCAGGGAGCACAATTTTGTTTTAAAACAAGGTGTGTGCTCCTCCTCACATGCTTAGTTTTAAAGGGGAAAGTGTGGGGTTTTGCCCGCACCACAGCATCAAAATTCAACAGCAAATTTGGCAGCCTGGCAGGGTGCGGCCCCTGGGGGGGGGGGGGGAATTGGCCCTCAGCACCCTAGACACTGCCCTCACCTGTTTTAAAGGATGGTCCCAGCCTACCTAATTATTATTATCCTGGGTTCCCAGTACTTAACCATTTACTTCTGTTAGGTTAACAGAAAATAGAAATATTAAGAAAATTAGATTTCACTAGTGTACTCTAGCTGTAAAATGTGTATTTATTTATTTAAAACATTTCTTGGCCGCCTTTTAGAGCAGAAGCCCTCCCAAGGCAGCTTACAGCAATAAAATACATAAAACCAGTTAAAATATTAAAAGTGATAAAAACATAAACACAGTAAAAGCAACAATAAAACCAGCAACAACAACAGCACTAACAGCAACAATAGTAGTCATATCAAGAGAAGGCCATGGTAAAGTAATATGTTTTCAAGGCCTTCTTAAAAACTTGCAGTGACGGACCATGTGCAAGCCTAATTTAAAATGGGTAAATTGTCTTCTAAAGACAGGCTAGAAAAAAATTACCTATTTTATTAAATGTTACATACATGCATGTCAAATGTTTTGTGACTAGATGTGTAGTGTGCTGCTGAGATCATCTACCTGAGTTATTGGCTCTGAACATATTTCTAGTTCTTTTTTGTTATGTTTGTGGCACATTGTAGTACTCTGGATAATGGTAGATCAATAGTGGTGGACACATACATCTGTGGGGGCCTACCTTTTGGTTGAGTTAGAATTCCACTTCTGGCTATTTATTTTTATTTATTTAATAACATATAGACTTGGGGCAGAATTTAATGCCACCGTTGTGCAACCGGGCAGCCCCACCAATTCGGGTCCTCGAGCTGCCCCTACTGCTTGTAGAACAGTTTAGCGCTTCCAGAGGCAAGCCAAAGCAAGCAGAAACACTCGTTTCTAGAAGGGGACAGGTCAGCGCAGCTTCCTTCCAGAAATGACCCTTTCCACTCATTTCAGGGCTTGCTTCCAGAAGTGCTAAATTGTTGTACTGGGGCCACTTGCGGAGCGGAATTGGCGGGGGTGGCCGCACACAGACCAGAATTGGCAGCCAGCTCCGCTAGTGGATGGGCAGCATTGGATTCTGCCCCAGTATTCCCCAAAATGGTGCCCTCCAGATTTTTTGGACTATAACTCCCATCAGCCCCAGCCAGCAGGGCCACTGATCCAGGATGATGGGAGTTGCAGGCCAAAACATCTGGAGGGCACCATGTTGGAGAAGGCTGGTATAAATGGATGCACATTGTCCTGGAGAATATTGTCACCACATATGAGCCAGTGTGAAATAGCAGATAAAGGGTTGGGACTTGGACAAGGGTGACTTGGGTTTATATCCACGCTCAGCCATGAAGCTCAAGTGAGCAATCTGAACCACCAGACCTCTAGCTGAGCGACTGATGATGTAATCCTATTCCCTGAAACGATTGACATCATAGGGCTCCAAAGGGCTAAAAAGGGGTATCTGTTGCTACATACACTGCTCTCTGTATTAAGTCAAGCAATGAAAGTGGTATCCTGTCAGTCATCTGAACTTGGATGTTTTACTTAGAAAATTAATCATGAATATTCAGATTTGAATACCACCTCTTGGGATGTAAAAGCTAAATTTCCTTCAGCCTGATCAGTTTGCCATCCACTGCCCAGATATTTCATTTCCTGCCATATCGTCCTACTTCTAAGCAAATGTTGGGATAATAACTCTCAAAGAGCATTAGCCAGTTGCTCAGAACTCTTGGTATTATTTGTATTTTCTCTAAGGCCCAATTAAGGGAATATAAGGGAACATTTTAAAAGACAAAATGCTGCATTGTATGTCTTCATATTTACCTAACCAAGCCCAATTGTTCTGCTTGCCTTTAGAGTGGGCAGCCGAGAAAGGGACAGAAAATGGTTCTGAAACAATTCCCAACCCCACAGAATTTTACACTTATGCAAACTGCTTGCAACATCTTATTTACTCTCCAAACGGAGTTCTTGTTGGCACGATTAATAAAGTTGTACTATCATCCATACCTCAGGGTGAATGTCTAATTAAAACTAAGGGGTATTCATTTTCAGACAGTAGCACATGTAACACATTGCATCACTGGCCTTTGGAGAGGTTTCAACAAAGCAATTTTACTTGCAATCCCTATAATCTAGTGCCTGTAATACGAACTTGCCAAAATAGCATATATAATTATAATTGTGCTTTAAAAAAATTTACAATGGTGAATGCCTCCATAATTTTTAATGTATCCATTTGCTGGTCTTCTAGCAGCCACAGTGGCTCAGGTTTGCCAAGTCTGACATTCTGGCCTCCATGTTAAAAAAACCCAAACTCTATTTGGGGGAGTAATCAAACTCATGATGAACAAAAATACTGTCCCAATTCACTGCTGCGTTCACAGGTCTTGAGCTTGGGAGGGCATTTTGGTAATTCTTTGGGTGGAGTGGGGGCAATAATCTGTAAAAAAAAAAATTGTGGGGTGGGGAGCTTTACGATAGATGGGAAGCAGGCAGCAGTAGCAGTATTTTTGTCTTTAGTTAATTAAAGTTAATTTTAATCTTGCTGACTAGTTTATGCTGCTTTTGTGATTTTGTGCCCTTGTAGTTTATTTGAGGGGTGGGTTGTATTTTCCTTTGATTGTTTTATTCTTTCTTGTAAACTGCCCTGGGAATATGACTAAAGGGTGGCATAAAAATACCTATAATAAATAAATAATTTTAAAAAATACCTTTTGGTTTTTTCTTTAACTGTTTTAAAGCTTTCCTAATTAATCAATCTATTCTGTCTATGCTGAGCCAAAACCACCCCTCCCAATTTTGTGTTCCCATTTGCAAGCTGCAAAAGAGGGATGCAGTTTGGTGATTTTTAGGGTCCGGAATATTGGGGTTAGGGATCAAAGTTGCTAGCATTCTTCCTATACTTTGGCTGGCAGGCACCATTTTGTCCCCCACCCCCAAATCCTCTTGGAACAACACTATGTCATTACCTATGGTCATTCTGAGGGTGTTTTGGAGAAAACAAAATGGTAGCCAAGATCCAAGGAGCAGGAAGAGCAGTAGTAAACTCTGCCCCATCTCCAACATTTTCCCAAGCTGCTCCCAAAAATGCAAAAGAGGAAAGGCAGTTTTGCCTCCTCTGTGCCTGTCTATGATTAAACACTCTCTTGTGCTACATTTTGTTGAGAAATTGGATATTTTAGTTTTATATGAGAAACTGAGGCACACCAAATGCCTAGTGAGCTAAAGAAGAGCCTATTTTGGACAGTTGGAAGAGATAACTATTATTCAGATTTTTTAATGTTAGTCTAGGAAGTTGAAGATGTTGGTAAACCTCCTAGTTTGCTTGTCCCTCCAAGTCCCCCACATCTTTAAAGGATGCTCAGTTCAGGGGTGCCTTCTAGCACTTTCAGTCAAAAGGCATTGTGCAGCTATTCTGTCTTTCTCTCTTAACAGATGTTTTTGTGGTAAGAAAAAAGATGGAGGAAACAGTGGGAAATCATGGGAGACTTACAAATGCAAGATGACAACATCTCCCGCCCCCTGGTAAAATTATGTGTTTGAGGAGGGCAATTGCACAATAAAAGCCTCATCTGCAAGCACCCCAGGTCACTTGCCAGAACTTTGTAAACTACCTCTCTACATTGCACAAGAGGTGAGAGCAGGAAATATAGTGGGCACGATCCACAGATAATGTATTAGTTCCCTCCCTTCTCTGTCACATCATATAGGACCTTTCTGGAAAAAGAAGGGAGCTCAGAAAAGCCACTGGAAATTCTGTTTCTGTGACAATGGACTTCATCACACCAGGCTTTTTATCCCGCAACTTACCAGAGCGTCTGCTTCCGGATTCTTCGTGGGATTTAAATCGGTTCTTTACACAGCCAGATTTTCTTTTACTGCATAACACTACCTGCCATTTACACTGGTGGGTGGAACTTGGCAGGATGTTATTGGATGTCAGCAGCATTGTATGCCCTCTATCTACCCCCTCTGGGGTTGCCCCTCCCCTCTCTCAGCATGAAATGGAATTTTTCCATTTCAACTTCCTTGCCTCCCCTTTTCTCTTCTGCTCCAATCCCTGCTTCCCTTTCTTCTGAGTAAAGGTGGTCACTGTGGATGTGACAATAGGACTTCCTTGGGAGTAAGCCCCTTGAACTCAGTGAGACTTACTTCCAAGCAAACAGATGCTAAGCCGGGAGACTGCCTGGCAGTCTCCTGGCTATCTGGATGGAAAGCCCATTGAATTCAATGACACATCATTTCCTGCCACTACCTCTTCACCCAGAAGCCAGCCATAATCGGATCAGCAAGGGCTGCAGCCAAAGGGCTCTCCCTGCCCCGCACGTGTGCAAGTCAGTTTTGCCCTTGTAAAAGCAAGCAGTAACACTTCTCTCATTTGAGTATACACTGGGAGAGGGAATTGAGTGGAAAGGGGTTGCATGTGCACACGTTTGCCTGTATCATATAGGGGCCACTGCAACCCCGCCCCCGCTGCTGCCCATCTGCTTAGGCATCCCTGAGACAGGGAGCTGAGTATGGCTTGACTCTGTTTCGCTCCTGTCCCTCACTCATTGCCAGTTTGCTCACCTACTCCCTCCTGCCTGAATTCCACCTCCACAGCCGATTGACCTGGAAGCAGCAACTGCAGAGCTTAGTGGAGCAAAGCACCGGCTCCAGTCCCATTCTAAAGCGCTGGTGGGCCCCCCAGGGAAATTGGGGGGGGGCAGCAGGCAAGAAAGAGAAATGGAGGAGGATGAGGCAGCATCTGCAGCCAAAGTGCCAGATGGGGGGGGGCATCCCGCTCTGCCACAGTTGTGGACTCCCACCATGTTGTGCTCTGCAGGCAACCAATAGCAGACTAGCAAAGAGGTGGGGTGACACTCCCACCCTATCATGGTCACTGGCATCATCATCATAGCCTAACCCCACACACACAAAGCAGCTTGTTGCGCCATGGCAGACGTACATGGGCAGGTGGTGGCAGTTTGATGGAACGAACTGAAAAAAATCCTGCATTTTCCCTGTACATAAATATCATGGAATCTCATGGGGAAAACAGAGGAAAGGCATAGGACAGCTGCTGGAGGACAACAACATCATGTATTGCATGCAGGAAATACCATGAACAGAGGACAACAGTCGCTCAAAAAAACGCCCGTGTGGAGAAGCCCAATATTGCAAGGGCTGGCATCACAAGTAGACTCCCACAACTGTTGCGCTTACTGGAAAAAGAATCAAGAGTTACTAGCAATTCCAGTTAGCTGCTTCTGTTTCAGCGAAACAGCAATTCCCTTGCAAAGGCACATGGGATGACATCATTAGGAAGGTTGAGCGACAGCTGAGCAGTCCCCAGGGTAAAACACAGCATCTCAAAAGGTGATCAAGCAGCAGGGGGTGACAGTTGCTAGATAAGTCAGCGCTTATGTTTAGCACCCAGAGTGGAGCCGAGATGCCCGTTCACCATCAGTACGTAATTGCCCTCTGGGCAAGCACAGCCTGGTACAAGAATCAAATATAGTATAAACAGGGTCACATCTACTGAGTTTCACCAGCTTCAGAAACGGCAAAACGTCTGTCTGATGAGACTGATTGCTGTTCTAATATTTAAGAAGCTGATGTTAGCTTCTCAAACAAGCAATTCATTCAGGGATGCTCTTACATGGGCTGTAAACCAAAAGGGAAAGTCTTGTGACACACAGGCACTCCACTTCTGAATAGTAAGAAGTTTCAGGAGTTCCAGTGCTCACCCAGGGTTCAGTTTCTGTAGAAGGAGATCACAGGGCGCTTACGATGCTTTGGTGAGATAAGGCTTATTTACACACACACACACACACACACACACCCCTATAGGCAGAGCATAAAGTGGGGATTCACAGCATTAATACCACAATGGATTCCTGCTCCTCATCAGATATACAGGGGAACCCAGAGTGCCATAGAATTTCCTGCAGAGAGCAAAGTCAGCTCTCCGCCTCCGTTTCAGACCCAGTACCAGCACAGGCTGCTTGCTAACTCACCTGCTTTCTTTGTTCTTAATCCAGACTCAGTCAGTGCATTGGGGCAGCAAGGAGAGGCCTCCCATTCACAGATCTAGAAGTGGCCAGACTGAACTTGACCCACCAGTTTGACGCATTCTGGCAGTCTCTTTTTAGAACCGCAGCTTCCCAGGATTGGGGTGAGGCGGGAATCCTTGACAGATCATTCCGTTTAATCTCCTCTCAAATTTCATTACACTCAGTATGAAAACCTGTTTTTCACAGGATGAAATTACTATATACTGGGCACTTATTAGGTCAGGCACACAGATTTGGCACATCCAGCCTCTTTAAAGCCATGTGGCAACTAGAGCTCAGCTCTCACCAGTTCCCTGCCTCTCCACTCAGCAGACATGGGCAACAGCAGGGGCCTGTGGTCTTCCATCCCATATCTCATGTGTTTTCTCAAGACACATGTCCTGCACAGGTGGCTCTCTCCCATGCAGATGTGATGAAGACAAGCATCACTTTGCACAGTTTCAAATTCCAAAGCCAATGACCCAGCACGTCTGAGATCTACTGATCATGACGTGTCATCTCTGCACTTCTCTTTAAAAAATGTGTGTTTTCAGTTGAAGATCTTGAAGGCAGCAAAAAGAAATGGAGGGAAAGGGCTTCAAAAGATGTGAAATGATCCCACTTGCAACCCTAAACATAATCACATGCCCCTCAGATCTAAAACAGGCAAGAAAAAGGTGATTAGAACTGAGGTGGCAACTTTGCAGTCCTGCAGTCGTTAACCCTTATGCACATTTCCTTTAATTTAGGATGGCCACTGGGCTTTATTTTAAAACTGGATTAAGGCTGCAATCCTATACACACTTCTTTGGGAGTAAACCCCATTGAAACAAATGGCACTTAAACATGTATAGGATTGTGCTATCACTAGACATCTCATACTATTTGCTCTGTAAGGGCTTTTCTGCATGAGGCTTTTAATCTGCCACTTCACTGAGGCTTCTGCTTCAGATTCTTTGTGGGATTAAGATTGGATCTTTTACACATGCTTTTTCCAAAGAGTTTCTTTCTCTGCCTTTCTGTATGTTCCATTACGCAACCACTAGGTGGCGCTGTGATATAGTGGAATTGCGCAAATACACTAGGGTCTCATGCCTCCATTCACGGAAATACCAGACTTTTCTCATTTAAAAAAAAATTCCAAAAATGGTTGCAAAGAATGGGAGAGGCTCTGGAAGATGCCAACATTGTATAAAGCACCTGCCAGCTACCATGAGTGAGGAATCATGTGTGCACAATAAATGCCTCCCGTAGAAAGGCTCTAAGTATCTTTCAGCACTGACACTGCAGCCTGGATTCAGAGGATGCTCTGTAGAGTGGAGTTAACGTGCCTTCTAAACAGCCTCAACGGATACCTGCTGACATCACAAAAAAGTCTGAAATGAAAAAATGTACCTACCACGTTACTATTCCACTATAAACACTAGTAAGGAATAAATTATACCCAAGCTACAGATTTAGTTCACTCAAGGCTGGTATCAGACATTTAGGTGTCACGTAGAGAAGTCTTGGATCTGCGAGTTTTTCATACAAGACACTAAAAAGCACCTTTCCCACCCCATCTCAGTGGCTGGTTACTCAGGTCTTCCTAAAAATGCATGATGGCCAGGACAAATGTGTCCTCTATCCTATGGATGTGTCAGCCCTGAGTTCCCTGTGGATTGTTTTTATCATGGAAAATATAACTACGATCATGTTTAAATTTGTCCCAGCTGTGGAATCAAATCAGGTGAGTGTAATGTCCAACCACAGCCATCTGTTTGCTGGAACTGTATCAGTTAACGGTGACTGGGGAAAGGATGCATCCTGTTCTATGCTGTCAGCTCTTTCACTGCTTCACATAGATGTTCAACACACAGAGTAACATCATTTAAATAAGATTCAGAGGTGTTTTCTTTCCTCCTCACACTGCTGACATAATAATTAGAGATTTGCACCTGGTGCCTTGTGTGGGCCTATGAGAATATTGCTGTTGATGATTCTTTTCCCTGTCCTTTCTCCTGACTTTCTTTAAAAAAAACACGTGTTCCTGATTTATAACCAAAGAAGATGTGAGACTTAGAATGAATAAGGGATCCCCCCACCCCCACCCCTACAGAATCTTTTGGCAGAAATAGTCAGGCATTTTCTGAACTGACTGCGAGACAACCTTAAAAATGTTACTACCATTTCTACTGATCAGACTTCCTGTCTATTGCTGCCCCAGTTCACATAGGCCTGGTACAGTGTGAATGCGTTCAGCACTTCCATACATTTGTAGCTTTCCCCTTCATTTTGGCCAGAGCAGCTCACTGCACTGAACCACCCAAACTGCTCTTTAATTTAAAAAACAGTTTTGAGATTTTGTGCTCAGAGATGCTACAGGGAAAAGCAATCCTATGCATGCACAAAAGACCACAGACTGGACACAATCCAAGACAGAGAGTCAATATGATCCTGTCCTTACATTATGGCCAAGTGGTGGGGATAGGATTTACTATTAAATCCCTTATGCTAGCAGAACAAAACACTACACCAGAGTAGTGGTCTTACACCAGCATAGTGTTAATGTTGCACCAGCATCATGTAGTTCTGCCATAACTGTTGTGCTGGCAGAAAATGCTAGCACAAGCGACACAAAAATGGGCAGAGCTGAAGGTCTGATAAGGGAGGAATGTGGAGCTTAGCTGGAAAGCAGTAATTCATATGCAGATGTCAGCCCTTTCCCCAATAATGGTGTAACATTAGGCCAACAAAAGACATAGTGTCCATTAAAATGTTCCTGTCCTATTCTTTGGAGAGCCCAAAATAATTTGTCCTGTGACCACCATCACCCTGCCCTTTCATGCCATAACAAAGGACTGGAGTTCAACTAACACAGTAAGTAATCATAGCAATTGATCACAACACTATATAATCCCCAGAAAGGTAACATAAGTCATATATAAAAATGCAAGGTAGTAGATCTCCAGATGTTTTGGACTTCAACTCCCAGCATTCCTGACCATTGGCCATGTTGGTAGGGGCTTCTGGGAAATGAAGTCCAAAATATCTGGAGATCTACCTTCTGCCCACCCCTGTGCTAGACAACCAGGACATTATAAGTAGTAACGCTGATGAAAGGGAAGACTTTGCACAAACAACAAAAGAAGGAAAGGCAAATTGCTAATATTTGTCTTCTCATAAACGTACAGGAGCTCTGCCTCAAGACTCCAGATACAACCCCCCACTAAAGAACCTCAGCTCCACTGCTGTAACCAGGACTGCAAGGGCAAGGTAAGCAAAGGAGGGCAAGTCAGCCACCCTTCCCCAATGAGGTGCTTTCCAGATGTTTTGGAATACAACTCCAATCAGCCCCAGACAGCACGGCCAATCAGGAATGATGTAATTTGTGGTCCAAAACATCTGGAGGGCACCAAGTAGGGGAAGGCACAGCTTCCATCCATCCCCTGAACAAAAAGATGAGCATGCAGAGCAGTCAAACACCCATGTCCACAGATTGTTTCCCTGTCAAACCTCATCCTCACAATACATGGAAACAATGTACAGGCTAAACAACGCTCTCTTTCTCAACAGGTTGGAGCTGTTTCTCCCACAATGTCTGAATTATAGTGTCCTCAGTGTGTCCAGGCCGAAAGTACCTTTCCTCTCCAGGCTCAAGCCCTGGAATAGCTAGTTCTGCACAGTGCCAATTGCTTCCATGTCACTAGGGGTGCTTCCAGATGGAGGGCTCCTAGAAGTGGCAGAAAAACACAGGAGGGTATTTGAAGACAAACTGAAGACAATTTGTCTTCAAATTTGTCTGGACCCCCTGTAAAACTCTGTGAATGAGGCAGGGTGCTTGTAGAATAAAACCCTCAGCTCGAAGCACCCTAAGAAACTTTCTCTACCCACCCAAATCCTTGCAACAGTTTTGCATTTACTTAAAAAATTAATAGGGCAATGAATGAACAGATAAACATACGCACATTTATGTGGTGTTTTTAAAAATATGAAAGGTGGATAGCCTAAGTGAACCATGAAGGGAGAAATGGGCTACGCTGACAGCTGAGCCCAGGTGTGATTCATTGGTATGACTCTCATTTCATTTGCAAAGCTGGGATGAAGCCAGGCTCACCTAGAAGCAGAGGAACAAACTGTGAGCTCCTTTTTATAGTAAGTCTGTCTTTGCCCTAAGGTTATCTCTTTGTTCAAGGTACCCCACTTTTCTTCCTTCTCATATCTCTGGCAGAACACACCATCAAAACGTTTTGGAAGTACAAAGATAATATAAAAATTAATGAGTCCAATAAATGGCCTAATAACAGAGAAGGTAAACTGAATACTGACAATATTTACTTAACAAGCCAAGCCAGAATAATGAGAAACATAGTAATCAATTAGTGCAGTTGGGAAGATAGACTAATCTGAGGAACTCTGTCCTTCTGTCTGTGGTCCAAGGTCTAGATTCTAGACACTAGAATCCCTAGAATTTAGAGATTCTAGTCTAGACTCTGAGAAAGATTCCCCATTTTGATATGCTGGACAGGACTCTAACCCATCACCCGTAGTGGCTATTAGCATACAAAGCCTTGAACCCCAGTTCTAATGCTAAATATCTCAGTACTTTAATGGCTTACCTGCAGAATCCTGATAAAGTCAGGAAAGGTTCCTATAAACACTTGAAATTCCATTTGTGTGGACTGAGATAATAATAAACAAAGATCATATTCTGTATTTTCAGAATGTTCTGTCATTCAAATGCTATCAAGAAAAAAGCAAGAAGACGCTACACTAGGTAGCAAACATCTGCTCCTCAACACATGATCTTCTGTTTATAGCTCTTAATTGTTACAGTTCATCATGAATAACTAAAATTCAATAATCACTCAGTATTCTGACATCACAACACAGGGCTTACTTACTGAAAGGATGTGATTAAATCAAAGGGATCCAGATTCGCCCTCTTTAGAGTAACGATCTAAAATGATTAACCTATGTGAGAATTTTGCAGGATCTTAGTTGAGCAGTCCCCCTGGATTTAGCTCAGGGAATAAGCTGCTGTCCCTGTGAGTTGCATATAACTCCAATGAACAGAAACACTATGAATGATTTAGAATAAAGGAGTTCCTAGAAACAAATGTTAGATGTCATGTCTATTATGGAATAAAACACAAATACTTAAAGAATTACCTTGTATTATTTCTTTGGTAGATTTTGTCACTAAGATGGCCAAAAGGTTCATGATTTGTAGTTATTTTCTTGCAAGCTTCCCTTGAGTTCATCCCAGTGTTGAAACCTAGAACAGAAAAAAATTGAAATGAATATATGAATCAAAACCTACCACAAGTATCTGGCACTACGTTTTAACCAGACAACAGGAATGTCCCCCAATTGTAGCTCCTTTCTTCCTTTGAAGTGGATGCCTGTCATGGAGCAGTACTCTGAACCTTCATCCTCAGCAGATCCTGAACCTTTATCCTCAGAGAAGGCTCCAGAGTTACTAGTTCAGAAAGAGGATTTGGTCACAGAAAGGCATCATGAGCCTTCCACATCCCTAGCATCAAGTTTCCCAGAAAGATTCCAGAGGGTGTTTCCCCTGTGTCCAGAGAAGGTTGCCTTGCCATCTTTGGACTCTAGCCATGAAGATACTTGCATAGCATAGCCACTCCCATGTTGTCACAGCTTGAGACTGCTAAAACAGACCAGGCTCCTTCAAGAGACAATGTATCAATGTAGTAGTGGAGCCAACCAGCCTAAAAGCGAGCAAACCCCTACTTAAGGCTTAGTCTTGATCTGCTCCTTTTTGGAGCAACATACAGATAATCCAGTCGGGCCTCCAGCCCCACTTGGAGTGTTCTGTGGTGCTGATCTCTTCCTGTCTTGCTTCTCTGAGAAAAATCTGACCATAGCAGAACCCTGCAACCCAGGCTCCAATGCAGAGCATTGTCAGAACCCATTGCCTAAAATGGTACACTGTCTCCAGTCGGCTTCTAGGGGAGAAACCAAAGGGCCATAACACAATTGAAGTAGGGGCAAATTATTCTTCCCTGCCCCAAGCACCAGTGACTACACTAGTACTCCCTACTACCAGGGATGAGGGCACCCCCCCCCCCAGATGACCACTATGAACAAGAGGCACATTGCATCCCCTCTGAGACACTCTTAATGGAAGCCAGGCAGCCCAGTGTCAGTTTTGCCCCTGCTGCAATTGTGTCCCCAAGTGCAGTGGGAGAAAGTATGCACCACGTTGATCACTATTTGGGCTCGCCAGTGTTTTGATTCAGGAAGACAAATATGTCTCCTGGCCTTGCAATGCTATTTCTTGAAGGCAGCCAATTTTTCCCCTCCTCACAACAGTATTGCTTATTGCAGTCTTTTAACTTTATCCTATAGTATTTCATGCAAGCCACTGAAAAGCATGCTCTTATCCACATGGTGCTACCATTTTGTTCGAATATGCAGTCTGCTGGCATTGTTTTTTTGATCACGTTGTACTGTGAAAAGATCGAACACAGAAACTAGGAACCTGATGTTTTCGTGTTAATCAGTTACCACAGGTATATATACACACACACACACACACACACTATGTTTTTGTGTGCTTGTTGTAACCATTGGTTGAAACCATAAAAGCTTTATTATCATCATACACACGCGCACACACATATATTTAGACTATAAGATACACAGGGGGGAAATGTTAGCATCTAGTAATGTATTGGCAGGCATCTTTCACTGCATCCATGATCAGATCAGCTTAATCTGTGGGACTGGCCTCTTTTATACCCATAGCTCACAGGCAAGGTGCTCAGCTAGTGAGAGAATTTGTACAGGCCCACATGGCTGCTAGGAATCAGCACAGGACTGGTGTTGTCTGTGTAGTCTTCCCAGATCAGTTGCTGAGGTGCATACCTGGCTGTCTTGAATAAAAGGTCCATATGCTTACACAGGGTCCTTTTAGAAGTAATGCACTAATTACAAAAATTAATGCATGCAGCAGGAGGGGCCATAGTTCAGGGTAAAGTCCCAGGTTCAACCCCTAGCAGTGTAACCAAATCTGTGTGATATAGGGTGATCAGTCCCAATCACACCTCAGATCTAAAAAAGATTTGGAGTAATGAGGCTCCACACAAGAGCTCTTCTAACTTTATATTGCTTTCTTCATTATACCAACAGGGTATACAGAATTTGCACTTCAAATCACATATATCAGATATAAATGGAATTTGGTCCCTATCCAATCATACCACTCAGTACAATGGGAGGCCAACCCCACTCATTGAGACTTTGCTCCAGAGATGATGGGGTCTCATCATCATTCTTGATGTGCCAAGAACGCCATCTGGGACTATTCTCAGACCCATTTTCCATCCATTAATCCACAGTCACTGCATTACCTCACAGATGTTTAGACATTGACCCACAAGTCAGTACACTGTCTTACTGCTGAGGGTGCAATGCCCCTGGGTGGGCTGACCATAAGCATGCTTGTTATTCCACAGGATATTACCATGACTATTTCGAGCTGTTGTTCCACAGGATATTGTAACTGCTGATACGACAGTTGCTGACTTCAGGATGTAAGGGGCTCTTCACCCAGTTTCTAGAAATGCTTACAGCATGGTTTCTGAGACCCCTAATACTACATAGCTCACAGTCTGACTAGAACCCACCGTTGCTCATACTACAGGAACCCATTTGCTGAAAATCTAATACATACTATGGATGCATAACTGCTGATACATACGTGATAACACATAAAATCCAATGTGACCACAAATGTAATGCCTAGTCTCATATTCCCCCTCTTGGTATGTATTTATATATCATAGGCAGCATTAAACTAAAATAGGCATTGTGATGATAACATGACACAGCAACGAGACTAATCTTTTTGGACCTGATTCATGTACTTGGGTTCATTAATTTACAAGAAAAGTGCTGTAACGCCATAAAGGTATGATCATGGATTGAAATTTCAGGTCTTTGTTGAGAGCTGTGGCTATGGGGTGGTATAGAAATGTAATAAATAAATAAATTACAACAATAGCAACAATAACCATAATCAGGATTGCAAATGCAACGGCTGCAATGCAATACACAAGCCAATAATTGCTCTTAGACTTGGTGGTGATATAACATAGTACATCTGCGTCAGGCCGAAGAGGTACCATGTTATATTACCAACATTGCTATTGTTGCTATTATTGTAACCAACAAAGAACTGCTTGGGAGAAAGCAGGTTGGAGGGCAATGGTGAATGTGGGAAGAGTTAATTGCCTCCTACCTCTCACCCATTCTCCATTCTCAGTTGCTCCCTCTGAAGCTGCCTTTCGTTCTTTAAAAAAGAGCATTGGGGCTTTAATATGTGTAGTTAATTGGGCAACTTCCTGTATTATAAAAATTAAGGATGCAATTCTATTCACACACCTGAGAGTAAATACCATTGAACTCACTAGGACTTACATATTTTATTTATTTATTTATTTATTTGGGGAGTGATTCTATGCCTCTCAGACAGCGTCGGGGGGGGGCATAGGATTGTTCGGTTTTGAGGTTTGAGATAGGCTTCCGATCTCGGAGCGTGCTCACCACCCCCTCCCCTTCCCCCTCCTAGCCGGTGTGGAGAACTGCACCAGCTCCCTCTCTGTGCTCAGAAAAGAGAGCATAGAGATGGGGAAAAGGGGGCATTCCCAGGGGAGAAGACTGGGGCAGCTGCAATATGACATATCCTATGGCCACCCCAGCCTCATTCCCTCCTCCTCTGAAGCTGTGCCGCTAGACAGGTGAAATCGCCCATCTAGCAGAAATACAGGGTGGCTGAAGTGCGGAGGCGAAGATCTACTGTCCTCCTGCCCTGCATTGCACACTCAGAAGCCTCCAAGTTCAGAGGCTGCTGGAAATCTAGGATTGCAGCCTTATTTATTCAAAGCATTTTTAACCAGCCCTTCAGCCAAAAAGATAACTTCCAAAGATAATAAGACAGTTCCTGCCCACAAGCTCACAACCTAAAACACATGACATAAAAGGGAAGAGGATTGGGAGGGAAGAGGAAAAAGGCAAATTCTGGGACTAGATTCTTAGTTGCAAAGTCCAGCTGGTCATGGCGTTGGATCTCAACTCAGAGGAAAGGCTGCTGTTTCCTCTTCCTCTAAAGTCCTCAGCAGTGGCAGTTGGGACGGAGGAGGGGGGCTTCAGCTCGAGCTGCATCCAGGCATGATAGAGGGATGCCTGACTGCTTCTTCCTGTAAGGCAGCCCACTGATGCAGTTCTGAATGGACACACACATAATTGGATCCTCTTTATGTAGCATTTGTTGACATATTCTTTATACAGCCATGGAAACAGAATGGCACTGACCAAATGCTTTAATCTCTCCCCCTGCTCCCAAACATGGTCACCATTTCTTGTTTTAAAAAAATCTGCCACATTGGCATGAGCATAAACAGAGGACCTTCCTGTCCCCAAAGGGCAAATAAATAGATATTAAAAATCCGGCCATGTCCTAGAATCTGGTATTCATATTCACAGTACCGTGACGTGGATGGAATTTATTCTGATTTTGCATTCTTCAATTATGATAACAGGCAAAGAAGGTTAAATTTATGCAGTGACAACTACTGTACTAAAAAAAACCATTTGGGGAATCTGGTACCTCATAGTCATAATCTGCTTTAGGACACCATTCTTTATAGGACTGCGGCACATCATATTTGAAGGCACATGTACACGTGTCTTTTTCAAAATGGGTTGGTCTTTAAAAGGTGCCACAAGACAGTTGTTTTGACTGAAAGTTCCGGAGGCTCTCTCCTTTGGTGCATCTTCTCGCTTTATTTAACATAATTAAATAAAACAATAAATATAAATAATTGCAATAAATAAATATTTGACAGAGGCGGTCCGCGGTGCTTCGGAGCCAGCCCCATTGAGCTCAGCGGGAGTTACGTCGCCAGAAATCCAGCCAATCGACGCTGCTAGGAGGAAGCTTGGCTAGCGCACCCGGGCCGCTCCTGGCTTCCGTTTTACTGCCGCCTTTTCCGCCCCCAAACGTCGGCCGTTTATTCTCCTCTCACGTAACGGGCCGAGCTGAGAGCGCGCGAGGTGACGTCATTACCGTCCTGACGTTATCCGCTTTTCACTTCATTAGCGGTGGGGGCGGGAGAGCTACACACAGTCACGTGCCACAGCACCTCCGCTATAAAATGGCTGCGCCTTTTACCATAGAGTAAATGGAGTAAATCCCTGGTAAGGGGATAGAGCGGCTCGGCGCACCCTAGAGAATCATAGCCTTTTGCGGTCGCTTTTTCGACAGACGTTCAAGCTGCCTGTCATTTCTTACGCTGCCCTTCCCGTTTCATTCTATTCCCGCCCCCCGAGCATTCTGGGCGGTCTCTTGGGGAAGGTCTTTTTCCGCTTCCTTTTTCTTTCTTCTCTTCGTGTGGTGGGAGCGCGGCGAGTACTCGGGGGCGGCGGCATTTGACGCGAGGGAAGGATCTGACGCCCCAGGCGCGTGCTTTTCTTTGTGAAGGGCGCACTTCGTCTTGGGTAGCCTCCGTAGTCTCCATAACTGGCTCGCTGTGGGCCCACAGTAATTAACTTTTCAAGTTTATACAAAAAGTCAAAGAGGGAAGAAAAACTATTATTGCAATAAACAAGTAAAGCAGGCTTTGATATTTTTTCCCTTAACCGTCCAAAATGAAATACAGTGTTTTAATCTTTTCCAGCTTTTGCAGATGAGGAACACCAGGAGACTTCCTCAGGCTCTCAGCCACGGCCATGGTCAGGTGGAAGAGGTGAAAAGGACGTGAATTTTGTGCTTCTGCAGGAGACAAACAACTCTGCCTTGTATGATGGCTGTAGCCCAAATCTCAGGTTTGTAGTAGCCTTGCCGAGGGAGCATGACATGCCAGGGCCTAACAACAGTAATTAAAATCAACACAGATAAATTAAACCTCCGTGTTCTGAAGAAAAGTACTTATGTACAGCAGGTGCTAGCCCATATCAGAGGGAAAGGCAGCTGTGTTTACACCCTGCTGATACATTTCCCAGAGGCAACTGTCTGGCGCCAGCTGGAAATTGAGATATAAAACCTTTGGCCCTAACCAACAAGCCTTTTATTTCCAAAAAGTGAACAGCTTTCCTGCATTTGTGCCTGCTCAGTTAATGGGTGCTGGTGGTGAATTAGGTGAATTACTTAAAAAAAAAAATCGTACATGAAAATCTCTGACCAATAAATGCCTATATGAAAAGTTTCGCAATGGGGCTTGCTTTTGATTTTTCAATACATAGGATTGCATTGTGTGATATACCTGGTCGTTGATGGCACAGTGTGTCTTAATACAGGGTTAGGCAACCTGGTGCCCTCCAGATTTGGGGGTGATAACTTCCATAATCCCTGACTATTTGTTATTCTGGCTGGGACTTATTGAAGTAGTCCTGGAGGGCACCAGGTTGCTACTCCTGGTCTAATAGGTTAAGCATAATCATCACATTTATTTCCTGTCCTGTTGTTGAGAAAGGCATGTGATTGTAGAAGGCATCTAACTTCAAGACGGTTGAGAAGTGCTTGTATTTTATTCCTGACTGAATTTAGTAGATCCCTAATGTGAGCCATGTCAATTTAGATAGAAACTGTGCATCTGCGAATAACTGAGACTAGAATCACACCTTACTATTGTCAGTTATTGTAGTGTGCTATAGTAATCAGAGGGTAACAGCTGACCTTTATTCATTGACTGTGTTTGTTGCATAGTCAGTCACTGGTTTAGTGACAGAAGGACTGCAGTTGGATGTCTGTGGATAGAAAAACCAGGGTGGTCCGTGAGGAGAGTTGGAAAGGGGATTTTAATGGTTGAGGGGCCAGGCATTAGTGGTTTATACAACTCTTAATCCTTGTCTTAAGACTATTGCTTCCTCTTGGCATGTGAGGCAATTGGCCATCTACATTTAAGCTTTGTCTCCTTCCCATTCTACTCCGTGGCCCAGTTCCCTCACAATCTTGGAACATCTTATAAACAGATTAAACAAGTAACTGTGGATGAGTTTACATTGCATAATTTTGGTCAGTTTTTATTTTTATAAACATTAGAGGCTTGGCATTCCAGGCTTTGTGACTTCATTCATACATAGTTCACCATATTTTGTTATTTCAATGTACTGAGAAATCTTTGAATGCAGGTTTATAATCTTCATTAATAGTTTTTTTAGGCAAACACAAATGTTCTGAAGGCTAGGATAAGATACGAAGAGTACACCATTGTAGAATTAACGTTGGCAAATAATAAGAAATATCAAAAGCATGATGTTTGTCATTAAATCGCCAGGTCAGCATTATGATATATGAACATAGACTTAAAGTGTTGGTTTAACAGCATGTCTTTGTTGTAGTTTTTTTAAGTGTTTTTCTCTTCATGGAAATAATCAGTAATATATTCCATAATGTGTCACAAAATTCCAGGTGAAATTAATTTATCAGGTGTGCAATAGTTCTTGAATAAGGAATTTATGTACCTACAATAACCGAGACTAGAGTCACATCTAGATGTCATCGGTCATCGTGGTGTGCTATAGTACTCGAAGAGAAATAACTGACCTTTATTCACTGACTGTGTTATTCAGTAGCAGAGTCAGTCACCAGGTTAGTGACAGGTTTACACTCAAATTTCAGTGAACTTTCTGTGGGTTGTGGGGTGGGGTAAGGCACACCTCAAAGTGGCTTACTTTTAACAGTAGGCCACTTTTGGCGGGGGGGAGGATAGAACAGAAGCAAACAAAGACTAACGTATGGAGATACCATGCCTACCTAAAGTATGCATGAGTTATTCAAAAAGGAAATAACATGCCAACTAAGAAGAATTCAGGGAAAGATGTTTGTAAGTAAAAATGAGCCATGTAGCAAATGTACATTTTCCTTTCTTTCTAGCCACCCTATTTATTTTGGAAAAGTTGGTATTGGACCTGCCTAATTGAAGAAAAAAAAAGACCATCAGATTAACAAGCATCCAGAGTTTATGAGCATATGAGACACAATTATGCCCCAAACCAGGTTCAATTAATTCTTCCCACTGATGTTGGTACCCTTGGTAAGTGTGTGAGCAGCAAACAAAGACTTTAGATGAGTTTTCTGTGAGATACTAAAATCATTCCAAATCGTTTCTGATAGCCCACCGTCTTCCAAACATTTCCTTTAATTTACTTTTAGACTTTGTTGTGATGAACAACTTTAAAAGCCGCAATATTAAGTCAGGATTTGCCTACTTGAAGTGGTTGGATTTGATTTCGAACTGGTTAACTGTCCTATATTTTTGTCCTTGTGCACACTGGCAGATGTCCATTGTAAAAAGCTGTACTGTTTGGATGTAAAAGTAGCAAATACTGTTACTCCTGTGTTTGCACCAATTCCAGTATTCATGCCACTATATTACCTGCTGAAAAACAGTCTTTATTGACAAGTGAGGCGTGGTTTTTCTGTGTGGTGGGCTCTGGTGCCTCATCCTTTGCTCTTTCAGCTGAGGTGTCCAGTTATATCATCTGATTGAAATTAGAAGGTAATGCTTCAGGTGCTTCATTGGGGTTGGTTGGCTACTTGAAATCCTCTGATTCCACTTTGTGCAATTCTTTTGAGAAGCCATATTTATAGAATAAACAAAATACTTGTTCACATAGAGGCTAGAGTCACACCCTGACATTCTTGTTGTTCTTGGTGTGCTATAGTTCTCGGAGAAAGACTACTGATCTCTATTCACTGCTTGTGGCATTCCATGCCACAGCAAGTCACCAGATCAGTAACAGTTTTTGTGGCTTAAGTTGGATAATTTCCTGCAGTTTCCTTGACTACCAAATAAGGATCAGTTTGCACCACTGCCTTTAATCATGAATATCATTTTTTTCTCTTTTCATCAGGTGTGAACTATATGATGAAAGCAAATTAATATGCTGCTGCTTGATGAAAGTGAAACTTGAGGTGTCTAGTTGAGCTCTTTGGAAACCACCACACTACAACACTGATTGCTAGCCATCAAATATATTTAACTGAAGTAAGACTTGTTCTCAATCTTAAATATTGGCACAGCTTGCAACTTACCTACCAACCATGCATGGCAGCCCACCAGAGATTCAGTAAACACATTTCTTTTTGTCTTCCTGATATTCAAAAATAAGAGGGTTGTTCCTGCTTGGTGTGAAATACTGCTGGTGAGCTGCATTCAGCTTGGTGGATCACAACTCTGATTTATTTATATTATATTTGAATATGTCTGAAGTATATTGAGGGAATACTAAAGCTTTCAAACTTGTTTGTTTTCAGTTCATGACAAAATCCTTGAAAAGGGAAAGGTGCCTAAGCAACTCTAATTTGCAGAGTTCAGCAAGAGAGCAGAATTAAACATCAAGAAAGTTGAAGCGTGCGTACCTGCGATATCAAGTCTTCATATTGACTTCATTTTAAAAAACTGCATAAAAGCTCACATTGCTTGGTTTCGATCTGTTGGCATGGGCATAGAATTTTGAGGGAAGAGTAACAGTTGGGGAAGAGTTATGTGAAACTACTCATACATGTGTAGTGTCCTGGCAATCTCTTGAGTTGCTGTAATGTGCTGTACTTTATTTATAGCTTGCCTCCTTGTTGCCATGCACAGCTGACTGACAACATTTACAAGTCTCTCCTTGCAACAAAACCAGAAACTACTCTTAATATGTAAAATAAGATGTGTAAGATTCATGTAACAAAGCAATAAAACACGAAAGTTAATTGCTTGCTTTTGCTTTCCTGTGCTTTTGTATGGGCAGCAGTGGTGGCAGATTGAGACCTCATATTTGTGATCATCCTTCATAGGCCCATCTTTGAAAACCATTTCCAAAGTACCAAGTGCAAATTTAGGAGTCATTTTTTTTGTATGTTCATTGGTGTTTATAATTTGTAAGCTACCTTTAAGGCTTCCTTTTGATATTTTTTGGTTTTCAGCATAAATGATAGTGCACATTTCACCTGAGAAATGACATTCCCATTTAATGAATTTCATAGATTTGCCTAGTACTAAATTCCTAATGCTTTTCATAAAGCTACATAATTCAGCTGCTTGGGCATTGTCCTTGTAAAATTGTTAGCTTGTGCTTTCTGCTGAGCTGCAGACAGCTTTTAACCTAACATTTGTTTATACTTAAGTGCAAAGTATGAACACATTGTTTGCTCTGATTCAGAATGAGTGGTTGCAGGTCCTCCTCACTCTGGCTTTACTTTAGAAATGACAGCCAAACTGTTTTGTGTGAATAAGTTTTTAGTGATTGTATTTGGTTAATCTCAAAACTGAGTAAGAGAGGGCCTGTTGATGGGAGGGTTTGGGTAATCAAGGAAGTGATGTCCTGCCTGTAGCCCGTTTTTAAATCCATTCACTATGGCAGCTCAAATTGCATTGTTGGTGAAGTGACCCTTCCCACCTTTGGTTAATGCAGCAGTTGCATCCCTTCTTGGAGTGACTGCTCATTACCCACTTTTGTAATGTCCAGGTTCAATTCCATTATATATGTGGGGCTGTCAGTGAAAAGTGTTTGCAAACCAGCTGTTTCAGAATTGGGCAGTGATCTGTACTGTCACCTAGTATGAACTATGCCTGGACATAAATTGTTTTTTTTACTTAAAGCCCTGATTGACCTGCAGTTAGGATTTCTAAAGGACTGCCTTCTGTTGTAGGAAGCTGTCTTTTTCACATGGATCCCCATAAGATGTCCTGTGTCAGTTGGTCCCACCTTTAGAGATCACACAGATAGCTATGGACACAGGGTTTCCTCTATGATGTCACCCTGTTTGAAGTACCCTCAGTGTGCCTTTGCTTCCCATTTTTTACCCCGCAACTCTAGTGTATATGTGTGGTCAGGAGTGTACAGTGGTGGATTGTCTGCCAGCTCCAGGCTGGGTGGGACTGATACTGAGGTCTCTTGGACTGAGTGGATCCAAGGCTACCTCCACCCACCCTCACAGTGTCCTGTTGTGGGGAGTACTGCTAATGGAGCTTTCCATAAAGCCTATGAGAAAGTCCTCCCCCCCCCCAACTACACTGTCCTGCCACCTCATCCTGACCTCTCCTGGATGACTGTCCAAGGGGGTCAGGATTGCTCTGCTTAGTATCCAGTAAAAACAAGTTTATTTTTGCAAGCGTTTATGTAAAAGGACTTCTGCTGCTTCTGGCTTTAATTACAGTTATGGAATTATTTTACTTTCAATAAAATAACCCTGGACAGAAGGGGCAAGATGGGATACAAATACCACATACATGCAGTTCACTAACATGTTTAAAGTAATCTCTTTTCTAGAATTAATTCTGAACCCAAATAAATTTGTTAACTGCCAGGGGTGGGTGGGGTTAGTACTTTAACGAAGCATCTATTAAATGTAGACAAACTAACCACTGTGCCTAAAGGCCTTTCTAAAACATGATTGTGCAGCACCTCTTCCCAGCTCAGGTACAGTTAGATGCAGAAAACCTTATCTTCACAGACAGGAGTGCTTTTCTAAATCATAACAAAAGCTGAAACTCACAGAATACTGTTATGTTATAACATCTTGAACCCTAGAGTCTAAGCCCCAGGGCTTTTTCTTCCCTAAATCAAGTTATCAGTTTTAGAGTTAATAAGATTTTTTGATAAGCTAAAGTTATCAAACCCACACACACAGCAACCTGAAACTTTGAAATTTGTTTATTCATGCTCCAAGCTTGAATACATAAAAAAAATCATTTATGCCACTAGCACACAGGCTCCACCAACTTCTTTGATTTTCTCTTCTGCTTTTCTGCTGAAGAATTTTGCTTTCACAATTACAGGCTGTTTGGGGAGCTTCCCCTTGCCCAGGACTTTGTAATAACCCTGGAAAGGTAATTAGATGTTAGCACAGTCTCTTATAAGCTCAAAAATAAAATACACTCTGCCTCCTGGAAGTAATTACTTTCCTTGGGAGAAATTTTAATTCAATAAATGGACAAAATATTTGAAAGTACTGTATAAACCAGGAATGAGGAAGATACAGCCCTCCAGATGTTATACTGCCAACTCCCATCATCCCTCACCATTGGCTATGTTTAGCTAGGGATGATGCGAGTTGAAATTCAACATCTGGGGCACCACATGTTGCCCACCCCTGGTGTAAACAATTAGGACTGTCACAATATATATGCTATATTGCAATATCATGTCCTTGAAGCATTGGATCCTGAATTTGTTCCTGCCAGTGGGAACTGCCTGGGAGCAGAATTCTACTCACAAGATGCTCCTGCTGAGGTGGCTGTTGCTGCAGCCTTAGAGGATGGGCCGTTCATCAGCTGTAGAGCACATGCTTTGCATGCAAAAGCTCCAGAGTTCAATCTCCAGGTAGAGATACGAAAGAATCCTGTCTGAAACCCTGGAGAGCTGCTGCCAGTCAGTGTTGACAATACTGGGCTAGATGGGCCAAGGCAGCTTCCTATATCCTGCCTCACCAGCATCCCCTTGCAAGCCAAAACATTGTTCAAGGGTTGGGGGACCCTCCAAAATAATGTGGGTGGGCTGTCTTCTGCCAGAAGGATTATATGCTGTTATCGGAAGCCTTCCATTGATGGAACACACACTTAGGATCCAAGACAATGTACAGAAACAAACTATCGTCTAAGTCATGGGTGGGGAACTCCTGGACTGCAGCTGAATTTCATCCAGCCCTCAGCACCAGCCCACTCTGGCAGCTTCTCCCTTCAATCTAAAAGTGGCAGCACACAAGTTCTGTATGACCAAAATAGAGGAGTTCAGAAAGCAAGGATTAACAACACTTACCGAGCGTACAACATCAATAACTGGAGCTAATCCCGCCTGATTTTTGGCATAGTTGAGCCTCGTCTGCTCACTAACAAGGGTCCAGAGTTTATCCAGATTCACTGTAGGGCAGAAGTGCTGATTCTTTTTCAAGTGGTAATGTCTCATACCAACTTTTCCAAAATAACCAGGATGGCTATTAAGAAATCATATACAAAATAAAGTCATTGTAGACACATTTCATAAGAGGCATGACAATGTTATAGCTGACTGAGAAATGATTTTTGTCTTCATTTAATCTCAGCCAGCTATCCTCAATCATATTAGGTCTTCCATGCCTAGAAGCCTCTTTCAGCTACTACACAGGTTATTTCCTTAGACCGCAATGTCATTTCAGTCCATTGGCTGCGACCCACCTTCTCTCCTTGCACCACTTTCATTTCCAGATTTGAGATATCGATGTCCACAACACTCAGAAACAGCAAGTAAATGGCCTTAGTTACAAAGGTGAATGTTTATTGTCCAACTAAATAAAAACCTACATTTTTTTTAGTTCTTGATGAGCTACAGCACAAATTAAACTTACATTCCTATTCGTTATTCATTCAACTCCAACAACAAATACTGGTCTTTTTCAGTATTTCCTCTTCAGGCAATTGTAGATGCGATAGTACACCTTCCTGGTTTTTGTTGTTTTAAAATCACACTAAATCTTCGTTCCTTTAAGCAATCCCTTCGTTCCTTTAAGCAATTACACACTTTGGTAAACCCTGAGCACTGACTCTTAATTACTGCAGAATTATCAATATTCTCCTGATGCCTCACATCTTCCAGTTTGAGATAACAGTCTTCTGTTACTAACCTGGTGGCTGACTGTTCTATGAAGAGGACAGCCAGTGAATAAAGGTCAGTTGTTACTCTCCGAGTACTATAGCACACCATGATAACTGGTAATATCTAGATGTGACTCTAGTCTCAGCTATCTGTAGATATATTGCTTCTCATGTCCAATTACAGATTAAAACTCCAATCCTTAGCTGATTTACTAGGGAGTAAATCCCACCGAACTTAAGTCCAGCAGAGTTTGGGGCTGTTTGCACAACACAACAACTCACCCTGGGTTATACCCATGGTGAGGCTGCAGTGTGCGTGTGGTCGCCATTTTGAGTATTAACCCTTGCATAATTCATGCCAGTTTTGCACAACACTCCCCTACCAGCAGAGGTTGGATATGCAACATGGCACCCATGGGCACTGCAGCTCGTTGTGGGTTAAATAACCCATGACAAGCCACTGTGTGTTGTCCAAACCTGGTCACTGTGTACTGAACCATATCATGGCTCAAAACCTGAGTAATTACTCTTTAATCCATTTCAGAATATGGCTGCATTAGGACATCATTGAAGAGTATGGCTGTATTTGCACATTTATGATTGTGTACAAGCAAGCATGTTGTTGTGTGCTGCTTGATCACTCCCACTTAATTTCTCCTGCCAGCAGGAGTGGCTAAACAAGCCATGGATTCTGTCTTCATGTTTTTTTAGCATGACATCCAAACCAGGATCTATGGCTTGTTGCTCTCCTAAAAAGCCAGAGAGTCATTAGCCAAGAAAAGACCCTGGCAGAAGAAACTAAGTGGCAGTGCTTAAGCAGTGCATACTAGCACACTTGCTCATTCAAAATGATGATGTCAGAACACAGCCAGAGTTCAACAAACGAACATCTACAGGGTGTGAAAGCTGATCTTGATATCAAATATGAACCTGGTCTTTGTATTGTATTATACTCTAATGCACATTAAAACTTTGATAAGTTACATAAAAAGGAGAAATAACTTACTATTTGTCAAAATTAATTCTGTGGTGGTGCATACCCCCAGCATTACCACGGCCTCCAGGATGTTTCCTGTGTTTGCCTATGACAGACATTAATAAAGGATTAAAAACTGCATTCAGTTTATAAACATTAGAATATTTACTTGTATTTACCTCCATGCTTCCCAGCCAGTCATGGTCCCATGGTTAAAGTCAATGACCTGGTTCACACATAATGAGAAGCCACTGTTGGTGAATGTCTCGGTGGCTGCCATTCTGAATATTCAAGCTGCAGCAGGGGCATACCACAGCTTGTTGCTATCTGCCAACCCAATGAGGGTGGGGTGTTGGGACAGTTAACAAGCCACCAACAGCTCTAAAACAGCCTATGGCTTCTGGGCGACTTGTTAACCGCCCCAACACCCCACCCTCACCAGGTTCACACATAATGGCAAGCTACAACACCCCACCCCCCGCTGCAGGTTGAACATTCAAAATGACAGCTGCTGCCCAATAAACCCCACAGGGAAATTAACCCACAGTTGCTTCTCATTAGGTGCAAACCAGGTCAATGCACTGCAGAACAAGTATATTAAATATAGCATCTACATGTATTACTAACAAAGCCATCCTCTAGGTTTACTAAGTTTATTGATAAAGGAGAACACCATGAATAAGCTCAAACAAATAAAATAATCATCTGCACTTACTAGGGATGTGAACACTAGGGATGTGAACACCTTGGGGGGAAAAAACCCAAAACCTTTTCAGAAAAACACGTTTTTCTGTCCTCCTCATCCCACCCCTCTATTTTTTCCAATGAAAAAAAATATATATGGAAATTTGGAGGAACAACCAAAAAAACTCCTCTGAAATATACTCTTTTGGAATGAATAAAATGATTTTTAAGACAAGACTTTTATTCAGTGAAAATGTATAGTATGAAGGCTTTTTAAGCACTCGAGTAATTCCTGTGTATACTAGACAGATACCACACTCAATCCAAGAGGCATTTTTGCATTTAGAGCAGCCAACCCCACCCTGGTGCTCTCTAAATGTGTTGGACTACAACTCCCATCATCACAGCCAGCCTGGCCAATGGCCAACCCAACTGGGGGTGCCAGGCTAAGGAAGGGTGAGGAGCATGAAGGGCCATTCCTGCTTGCCTTCTTCTGGTAAGCTTTGATCTACTCTGGAGATACTAGAAGCATCTTTTCTGCATCTGCTGTCTTCTTGCTTGAACAAAACTAAGGCTGGAATCCTATACACACGTAGGAACATAGGAAGCTGCCTGATACTAAGTCAGACCACTGGTACATCTAGCCTAGTACTGGCAACACTGACAGTGGATCTTCAGGGTTTCAGGCAGGATTCCTTCCTAGCCCTACCTGGGGATGCTGCAGATTAACCTGGGATATACTGTATGCAAAGCAGGTGCTCTGTCATTGAGCTACGGCACACTTGGCTGTGAAGAAGTCCAACTGAACTCAATGATCATAAGCCAGCGAAGTCAGAGGCTTCCAATCATCTTATGCAGGGTGGGAGGAGTGGCGGAGACAATCTTCTCCTCCCCACCATCTTGCTCCGCATTTTCACTAGATGGTCTTTTTTTGCCCATCTAGCTGGGATGCTTCGGAGGGGGAGAGGAGGTGGCTGGAGAGGCCTTAGAGTAGGTCATATTCTCCCCTCCCCCTGAAATGCACCCTTCTCTGAGGTCAATTTCCCGACCTCAGAAACCAGCAGCTGTGAGGGAGTTCGGAGCTCCAATGGTCCCCCCTCAAGGTCAGAGCGCTGTCTCTGACCTCGGGTCAGGGAATCTGAAATATTCTATGGCCCCTCAGACACTGTCTAGGGGCCAAAGGATTGTTCCCTCAGTAAACATACATAAATTGGTCTGTAAATTTCAAAAATATGCCAAATAGCTAAATTATAACTCAGCTATCATATAATTTTATATGCTAGCTAAGTTATAATTCATACTTTTCCTGTTGTTGAAACAGTAAAGTTCAAGTTTGATAAGACAGCATTACATTTATTTCAGTTCTCCAGGGGGAAAAAAAACAATTCTTTCCCATGGCTTCAACATTTTCAGAAATTTTACAGGTCTAGCACTTACCGATACGGCCATGGCCATGGCTGACATGACCCCTCAGTTTCCTGGTCTTCCTCAGTCTGGAAGGCTTTAAAAAAAAGTGTTTCTTTTATAAGATTGTGTGTGTGTGTATATATATATATACACACACACACAAACACACACACACTTGAGACAAAGTTTGGTGCTAGATGGCTATTAAATTCTAGGAACAGGAGTCTGAAAAAGTTACGAATTTAAAAATACCCCTTTTCCCCGAATTTGTTTTCTGTCTCCTCCCCCTCTGAAGTCATGCTCTCCACAGCCTTATCTCTAGAACCCCAAATGCTTGCATAAGGTACTGTTGGTTATAGATGCAAAAGTGGCAGCCGTGTTAGTCTGTGGTATGAAAACAATAGTCTGTGGCACCTTAAAGACCAACAGTTAGCCCACGAGACCTCACGCCTTAGTAATAAAACAGTGTTAGTCTTTAAGGTGCCACAGACTCTTTAATATTTGTTATATTCTGTTTCATTAATTGTGTTGTTTTAAATTCATGTTTTCACACAGGTGTGGCCAGATCATGTTCCATTGGTGGAGCAATTCCTGGTGGACTGCCTAATACCTTTATGGTTGCAGGGATTCTTTCAATGGGCCAGTTCGCCCAATCAAATAAGTGATGCATGTGTACAGCCATTTTGAATACTCAAGACGTGGCTGCAGCTTGTTATATCTGAACTCAGGCGGCAGGGGTTGTGTGAGGATTAAACAACCCTAGCATAACCCATGGCCTGTTCTAGGGCCACGGCCTGAATATTAAAAAAAACGCCCAGCAAGCACAGTGTTATCGAAGCCACAGTGGGCTGCCATGATTGTGCAAACCAGGTCAATGGTGAACTGTGATCAAACCCAGCAAAATACTTCTTGTGCTCTTAAATACATACTAAGGATTATTTAATATAGATTAGTTTTAAAATGTCCTGAATATGCACATCCGCATTGCAAATTTAACACACCTTGGTGGATCAGAGATTCTAGCAATAAAAATAAAAGACAAGACCAAGACTGAAATCAGCCCACCTGTGCATTAGTGTACTCTTATCCCACAGGCACAGGATGGCAAAGGCGGAGAAGACTGTATACAGAAAGAATGAGGATACCCTCCAGATACTGCTGCACTGCAACTGCCACAATCCCCCACCACTACGCTGGCTGGGGCTGATGGGAGTTGCACCCCACCAACATCTGGAGAGTGACATGTTCCTCACCACTGGTGTTAAGTTAATAAAAGAAATGCACTATTTAGAGAAGAAAATTCTGCTTTCAGGCCTTCTTAGCCTGGAAGAAACGTATTATACAAAAACAGCGTCCAAAGTAACATGCAATACAGGAGAAGGATCTCTACAGGAAATGGGTTCAGCAGTAAGGGATGCACTCCCTCTCCCGGGAAGGACATACTTGGCGACTTCCCTGCAAACTAGGCCATTCACAGGCGGTCCCCCCGTTTAGGTAGATATGCATGCAACCGAAGGATGGTGTCCGATGCTAGTCTAACTGAAGTCCCATTCATTTCACTGGGTCTACTCTCAGTAGGCCTAGCAACGGATGCAGCCCCGAAACAAGAGATGGAAGCGAGCGCGGGGGATCTGTCGAAACCGAGGGCGAAGGCTGGGCGCAGTGACGGGGACGGCGTCGTTGCGGCGCCAGGCTCTCCCGCGAGGGCGCGGGAGTCCTCTCGGGCGGCCTCGCTCCGACCAAAGACCTCGGGGGGAAGGGAGGAGAGTCGCCCTCCCGAGCCCCCCGGCAGCCTCTCCGTCCTCCCACGACGACAGAAGCACGGCAGGGGGCCGGCAGCCCTACAAAGGCCGCGCAGCCGCCCTCGCCTCAGGAAACAGCACCAGGAGCCAGCGGCCCCCGATCCGACCCGCGCCACGCTGCATGGCGACCTACCATCTTGCTGGGCCACAGAGAGAGAGAGAGAGAGAGAGAAATAGAGACTCTTCTCGCGAGGCTTCTCCCCAACCCCGAGGAAGAACGCTTCTCTCGCGATATCTCGCTCACGAACAGGAGGAGGAGGAGGAGGAAGAGAGCGCCAGAGACGCTGGTTTAAAAAGTTCTCCGCACACTTCACTTCCGGTTCCGATTCGATTCCTCCACGTGCGGGGCAAGAGCGGCGCAAGTACAAGGGATTCTCAGTGTGTAAGTTTAATCGAACAGCAGGGTGGACTCAGAGAGCCCCTTTCATCGCCACGCGTTGGAATCATCGTGCCCCTTATTTTCCAGAAGTGACCCATTAGTCATCGTAGGAGCCTCCTCTCTCCTTGTCCGCTGGAATAAAACTCGGGGGGGGGGGGTTGAGAAGAAAGGAAAAGGTGGCTGACTTCGAGTCAGTCCGTGTGGGAAGGGACGGCTAAGTGCTGGTGCTCGGTGCAGGAGCTTAGTTCGCCGTCGCGGGCTGGGCTTTTCAAAAGCTGGCTTTAAAAAGAAACTGCGCAAAACGCAGAAAGTCAACCAGCAGTGCCCCATCCCGGCCTTGTCCTCCGGATGTTCTGGACGACTCGCGTCCCCCGTGGCCGCCGGCCTTGCTGGCTGTGGATTATGGGAGCGGAAATCCGGAGCTTCCGGAGGGCGCCAGGCTGGGGAAGGCTGCGCTGTCCCCGTGCCGGGGCGGGCTGGGCCTGCCGGAGCTCCGTTCTTCGCGGGGCCCGCGCCTCTCCCGCAACTTTTCAGCCCTCTGCAGCTCGTTTCCTGCCTTGGGGGAGGCCAGGGGCCAGGAGCCTTTCACCTGGGAGCGCGTCTCCCTGCCTGCTCCCTTAGAGTTCTCGCCTCAAGGCCTGCGCTGCCCCGACGCGAAAGCTCTTTACCCGCTACAAGGCACCGGAAGCCACTGAGGCCCTTGGCGGACAGTGAACCGACGCTCGCGACGCTCCATCCCCGCTTCTGCCCCCGCGCGCGCGAGAGACGCGCTCCGCTCGGTCGCAGCCGGGCCAGAAAGGGAGGCGCTGAGCGCTGGGCGGGCGGGGGCAGGGGCAGGGGCAGGGGCAGGACTCATTCCGCCGTCTACGCGCGGGGAGCGGCGCTCGTGCGGACGTCGCTGCTCTGATCCTCCGGAGATACAGGCAAAACTCCCTCGTTGGCACGGGTCAGTATTGTTCGGAGGGGGAGATGTCAGGAAAACCCCACTTTTGGCAGCCCGCTTCTGTAAAATGCATTCTAAAAACGTACTTTTGAGCGGGGAGCGCTCGCAATGCTTTTCTTGCTCTCGTGCCGTGTCCGCCCGCTGCCTCTCCTTAGGGACACTTAGGGCGCAATCCCGTGCAGGTTTAGGCAGAAAAACAGTCCTACAACTCCCAGCATTCCCCAGCTTAGCTGGCTGGGGAATGCTGGGAATTGTAGGACTTTTTATCTGTCTAAACCTGCATGGGATTGTGCCCTTAGCAGACCAATCCTCCACATATCTACTCAGATGTAAGCCCTACTAAGTTCAATGGGGCTTACTCCCAGGTAAGTGGGTTTAGGATTGCAGCCTAAAAGGATGAGTGTGCTTAGTTGTTGGCAAGCTGTTTTTGTGCCTGCTTTGGAATGTTATTTATTTGGACTGTTATTTATTATTTGCAGTTTTAGTATATCCTTTTCTGGTCATCCTAATAAAGCTGGAGGGAAGCTTGGGCCTAGAAAGTGTGTGGAGAGAAATATCAAATTTACAAACTCTGAGAACGTTGGGCTTCAGGCATACCTTAGTGACACCTCAGAGAAGAGGGACACTTGGGCTAATCCACCGACAGTAATTCTTTCCAATCTTCGATGCTAGGGGTGAGCAACTTGTGGCCCTCCAGATGCTTTGGCCTACAACTCCCATCAGCTTAGCCAGCATAGCCAATGGTGAGGGACAATGGGAACTGTAGGCTCAAACATCTGGAGGGCCACAAGATGCCCACCCCTGCCTATGTTTTTCCTGCTCTCGGATCTTTGCTAAATACAGAGTAACTCAACACAGCTCAAACTTCCATATTGGTGGAGCGCAGGTCTATACGATATTTTGTGTAGCAAAATACACAAATTCAAAATGCATCATCCCACCTTCCTACACACACACACACACACACACACACAAATCTCAGGACTGTTAATATGGGTTTCCCTCTCCTATTGCCAGCGATTTACAGACTGGGATTTTCTTTGCCACACTTCATACATTGCCCTTTCAAACACAGTTTTAAGTGATGTAAAACTCCTCTCTAGACTGGATCAAGGTCTGGTACAACAGTCTGTGGCCAGCCAGAGTACCTGTGGCCTGGTGGCATTGCTGTCATCTTCATGGCAACTGAATTTTGTTCTCTTTATAGCACCTGCCCTCTTTAGCCTCTGAATTTAGGCTTGGAAGGTGTACTATACTGCCTTTGAAAGTGGAAATTTCATTTTTAACTAGACCAAGCATCCATGAAGTTGTCTAATACTTTTCTGAAACCTTCTAAGCTAGTGGCCATTGCTACATCTTGTAATAGATTCCATAAGTGCATTGTGCAAAGTATTTCCTTTTGTCTGCCCTCAATACCATGGAAGATAAGGCTATCAATAGCTACTAGTCATGACAGATATATACTACCTCCAGTATTAGGGTGTTGCCAGATGGAGAGTTCGTAATGCTAACAAACAAAAGGCATTAGACAGCTATTCCATCTGTTGTCCCTTAACATTTTTTTTCTGGTAAGAATAAAGTGGTGGGAAAACATTGGGAGTGGGGGTTACATATTGAAGATGATGTCATCTGGACACCACCCATCAGTAAAATTCTGTGAATGAGGCAGGGTGATAAAAGCCTAGTCTGGAAACACCATCTCAGACAGTATGCCTCTTTATACCAGTTGCTGGAATGTGAGTGTTTGTGTATGTGGTACACTCTACTTGTGGACTTTCCATGCTGACTGGCTTGTGGGAACAGAGTGCTGGACAGGACAGGTCTTTGGTCTGATCTAGCATGGCTCTTATATTCACCTGCCAATAAATTTCATTGATGACCTGGAATTTTAGCATTTTGACATATAATCCCAAGAAGCAATGTATTTCCCAGCCTCAGGAACAGCTTTTGGGGTGCTGTGTATGCACAGGGGTGCTGGAGGAAAGAGCAGAAAGGAAAACCCCGTTCTGCTTATGATTGTTAGAATCCAGCCTATAAAGACTATGGTTTGGACTATTTTGTCATTAGGCAAAGGTTAGCTTGTAACAAGATTTAGAATAATAGTTTACATACATGTGTCTCCTCAGAGGCAAGCCCCACTGAATTCACTGGGACTTACTTCTGGGTAAGTGTGAATAGGAGAGCAGCTTTAGTTGTTTGTTCTTTAGAGGTGTCCAGTCCAATCCTATACATGTCTACTCAGAAATAAGCCCACTGAATAGTTAGTGAAGAATCCAGTTAGTGAAGAATCCAGGAAAGATATTTTTCAGACAGCAGCTGAAATCTGAGAAGAATTCTAATGGATATGGACACTTGACACAAGTATTTACACAATTTATTAGAAATCGTACATACATTAAGAATGGACTGTACCTAATCATTTGCAACCTGTGTGTCAAAAGGTCAGAGATCTCTTCATGTTTAGCAATCATAGTGCAGAATGCATTTCAAGTTCCTGACTATTTTTTAAAACAAAGTGGATAATCTGTGATTGTGAATCAAGTACCTTATTACAGAAGTAACTTGTTATTATTTTCTTTGAAAAAAATGAATTAGAAGAAAAACTAAAGAAAAATATAAACTCTGTCATATAAAAATCAGTCCTCTTTCACATACCCCCACCCCCAAATTCCCACACTGGAGTTCATTCACTTCCACAGTACACCACAGAGCTCTCACAAACATCAGTTGAAGTCAGTGGTTCTGCTGAGACAGTCAGCTGCACATAATTAGCTATTCAGTTTGCACCAAGCATAACTCAGTTCATACTAAAGAAAGAGGCACCTGTTATTTTCAGGAATATACAAATATTACCACAGTTGACCGTGCTCATGACAAAAAAATGTTAAGGACGCTTACAACACATTATTTACAAATATCTATCCAAATACATAATTTTTTTTTGCTGGCACACAGTCAGACAGCGTTTGCAGTCACTTGAACTTGTGACCAGCTAATTTTGTCCCCTCCAGCATTAGAATTGGAAAAGCTGCAGGTGGTGTTCTCTGCCCAGTGTCATAAATAGTCTTTGGATCCATACCTCAGTGGAAAGGAACTAATTTTTCTTGTGAAGGAACTTCATTTTATTTCCTACAATGACAAAAATGGGACCCTCAGTTATTAACATACATTTAAAGCCATCAGGAGTTCAGTACTACTTTTTGTAAAGAAACCACGACACGCACTATGTCTATGGTATGTAGTTGGTTAGTCAAAAATACAGTTTTAAAAGCAGTGCACAAACATCCTAACTCTGAGGATTTTGGTTGGTGTACTTCAGATGAAATGCAATGCTACTCTCTCATTTTCTGTTTTAGGTTCATGTTCGTGTTCAAGTTCCAACTGATTATAGAATCCTTTTCAAATTTTAATTAGCAGAGGAATATTATCTGAAAGATACATTTGCTTTAATGTATAGATGGTATATGTCACCGTTTAAATTGTCTAAAATGTATAAAGGTGTTTCTGGAAAATGTTGGAAATGTGAAGACCAAGAGGGAACATTTTATCATTTATGGTGGATGTGTAAAAAAGCTAAAACATTTTGGAAACAAATACAGTCTTTAGCTCAAAGAATATTAAAGACTACTATAGAACTAAAGTCAGAAACTTCTTTATTGGGACTAACAGATAAACACGTAAAAGAGAAGGGGGAATCCTCTTTCTCTACATGACAACAGCTGCAAGGTTATTGTATGCACAAAAGTGGAAGAATGAAACAATACCAACTGTGAGCGAGTGGATCATGAAAATGATAGAACTGGCAGAGATGGCAAAATTTACTATTATAATTAAAGAAGGGTCAACAACTAAATTTATGTTAGATTGAAAACCTTTTATAGAATTTGTTCAAGAAATAGAGAAAAATTATATCTATGTATGTGGATTTTGAACTTTGATATGGTTGATTCTCTTTTTTCTGTTAAAATTAGGAGAAAGGAGATAATGTCTGTGAACTCAATGTATGATATACAACTAAGACAAGAACTAGAGAATAATAATAATAATAATAATAATAATAATAATAAGCATTTGTTGTATAAGGGGAGCCAAAGGTAGATATCTTAAAATCTTAAGAGATATTTTAGTGTATGCGTATTGTTGTTGTGTTTTGTTTTTCTTTTAAAAAAATAATAAGAAAAAAAGATAGACTTGCTTTGCATATACAGATTATGATTTCTGTAGAGTAAAGGAATGACTTCCCCCTTACTGCTACTATGGCACTAGTCCTGATCCTAAATTGTTAGCTTAGGGTGCAATCCTATGCATGTTGGGAATGCTGGGAGTTGTAGGACTTTTTCTGTCTAAACATGCATAGGATTGTGACCGTAATATGATACAAAACATGTTATCAACACTATTAAATAGCTCAGATATTTCTTGAGAAAACTGGTTCTTCCGTTAATAAATGCCTCTTCTCTTCTATATCTACCAGATGGTACAATGAAGGAGCCTCGAGAACAGAATGTGCTTTATAATAGGACCTTTTCATACCATTTTCTCAACATGCAGACAAGCCTAGACTCAGAGCTCAAATATTTCAAAGCCAAGTTCCTTACCAAGACCTCGTAGAAACTTATTTACTCCGCTTTGTTCAGTGTCTGGAAGCTCTTCCAAATACTGTTCAACCCTCTGTTCAAAGAGACCTGTGGGAAGTGGATGAAAGAGAAATTGTTGGTCTTTTTCCAAGAGAAGGAAGGATCAAGACCTTGTGTTTTTATTTCTGTCACAGCTAGAAAGAACAGCTCTTTTTTCCAATATTGCTTTCAGAAGGGTATTTTGGAAGCCTTTATGAAGTCTTGCCCTTTATAGAGCTCTATGTCTTCCTTCATCCTAGTCACCACCCTTTCCTCCCTACAGAACACCTTAATATAATCATGCACATTTAAACAACTTCTTAGGAGAACGGTTTCTTGTTGAGTTCAGCACAACACCCAAAATGGAAGCAGTTGCCTTAGTAGTCTTGTCAACTGCAGAATGTGTCCAGTAAATATGAGGCCTGAAAAACATGCAAATTGTCTGAAGTCATAAACCCACAGGTCATAACACAAAGAAGTGGAACTTCTCCTGCGCAGACCTACGCTGAAATTAATGGGACTTGTGCAAAACCTCATTTGTGCAGTGTATCCTGTCCCTAAACCATAAGACGTTTTAATGGACTTTTAACAAATAACAAAAGGGATATATTGCCTTCATTCTATTTCTTATCTTTTAGGCCATCCTGTAGTATTACTGTGGTATATTTACAAATAGGCCCCTTTAACAGTAAGAGAACCATAGGGACAGAAAGAGTTGTAATCTTCTTTGATTAGGCAGGTGCTGTACACAAAGCAATTTTCTGTTCCTTCTGTCCCCACAGGGATTCTTAAATCTGTCTGTATCATGGTAAAATTAAGAGTGGATGATGGACACACAAGTACCTCACACTGTGCTCATTTATCCATTATAATGTCCAAAGGGGGACTCATCAGTGGGAGTGAGGGGGAGATGCACAAACTGCATGCACATCTGAAGCCTGCATGAACTAACTTCAGATATAAACAATGGATATCGGTTATGGCCTTACCTCCTCAGTCTAGAAGACATTATTACCTTTTACCCAAGCTAAATAATTACTGTCCTGGCTACCATTATGGGCTAAGTAATCTGGCCAATGTACTCAGAAATATTCCCTTTATTATTATCTCTTCCTTTCCTCATATATGAAGTAGGTTATCTGCATTCAGAGGAAGAAAAAAACAATTCCGTTCCATCCATCCCTCCTTTATCTTTCCAGAGCTCTCTGTTACATTCCATTCCTGGGCTAGAAGGTTGCACTAATGATTCCAGAGACCCAGCAGATGGCATTGCTGTGTAACGAAGAATCTGACACCTGTTTGATTCTTAGTTGCTTTACAGGTTGTTCAGTTCTTCCTGGCATTTATCAGGGCATACGTATAAAACACTATAACCATAGCAAGTAAACAGTAAGCAGAGCTGTCCTCCTGATGAATACCACATCATCCAACTGGACCTTTTAGTTGGTAAAGTTCCTGTTTCCTCCCACTATTTTTTACAAGTTGCTAGGGTCTACTGGAGTTTTTCCTGATACTGGAGCGTATCTGCCACCGCCTTGGGTGGCTCAGTTGTCTTGCTCACTAACACACAACAAAATGGTTGCACATTTTAAATTAATATCCTATGTTAAACATTGGAAAATATGGAATAACCTGCAGTATCAGGCCTTCCTCAATCTTTTCCAAATATTTTTAAAATCAGTGATGATATTTTCTAACAAGCCTCCAGCAGTTACAACAGCGGTTACAAGCAGTTTTGTGAGGGACAGACTCCTCATTGCAGGCAGCTAAGGACAGTAAATAATATTATGTAATAACACCTACTATTTATATATAGTGTTTTCTGTAAGTCCATACCTTGTAAAATTGGACAATAGCAAAAAATACGTGCAATATTACAGATAGAGGCAGGGGGGAGACTGAGACAGAGATAGTGGCTTGCCTATTGCCATCTATCTAGTGAGCACATTGTTTGAAGACATCCCATGTACAACAGGCCTTACCTTTTGCCCTACATTTTCTCAGTTCTCTGTCTTGGATAAACCCAGCAAACATCTGAGATTCCATAAAGACCTCTAGAAAACGACGGATGCTCTTTGAAGCTACAGATTTGCGAAAAGCCTCCCTCTGGAAGACTCGCTCGGCCTTTTCATTTTGAGTTAGGAAAAGGGAATAGTGTCCAATGGTTTCCACAAAGAAACGGATGAAAACTTCTGATACTAATCCATTCAGGCTATTACACTCTGCAGGAAAGATGAAACAACGTATAGTTGAAAAATATCGTGGAACGATATATAGTAGAATTGGATGCTTATTCCCCTGTGCCTGGAAATCATTGTGTGTTTGCCCTTGCAGTCCCATGTAATTGTGATCCCATGCAAGCAATACATTTCTTCATTATTAGGATCTAAGAAGCCACCTCATCTTTTAAGCTGAGATATGCTTGAACCTTGTGCTCACATGTTCTGTCCTCATGCTGCTCCTTTCTTCCTCCTTTCTTGGCATGCCACAATTGAAGACTTCCTGGGTTAATTAATAACCATAGCGACCTGTTACATCCAAATTGTGAGACTATGGTTAATAGGATTGGAACAAACCAGGATCATAAACCACAGTTTGAAGTCAGTTTGAGATCCCAGTTTGTTCTCTTCCTGATAACGATAGTTTCCCGGTTTAGACAAAATGGGAAACTATTCTACTTAACCAAGGAAGTATTCAGTAACAAGCTAGGTATGAACTGGGCCATTGGGATCTCCCATCTCTCAAAGCACAATATAATTTAACCATGAGAAACTAATACAACTGCCAGACCAAGCTCTCATGCTTTTAATAGTGTCATGAGGTGAATTATTCCCATTAATTTTTGAAGAGACAGCTAAGAGACCCCTTTCCTCCCCATTCACAGTGGCTTTTTTATGACAATGTTATTCAGTTTAGTAAGAAGCCCTTTGTATTCCAAAAATCAAGAAACATCTTGTTTTACTAGAAAAAATTACAGGACTTCTTCAACAATGTTGTCATACTATAGGCCAGTTCACATGATCTGATGGCCCGTTGTGGGTTATTTACCCCCGATGAGGCACAGCATGTGCCAGCTGCCATTTTGAATATGCAACCCCTGATCCCTGACACATTTACTGTGTCATCCAAACCCACCATCAGGGGTTATGCGAGAGTTGTTTAACCCTCTCATAACCCCTGATGGACGGGTTCGCATGACACAACAATTCCCAATTGGGGTTTGCATATTCAAAACACCCGCACTGAGGCTCACTGTGGCTACGTACCAGATCAATGACACTCCTTTCCAGTTAATATGCCACTAAATGAACATAAATGATTTGCACTTCAGTCCTGCCAAGACTTACTCTATGTAAAGAACACAATTCCACTGGCATTCGTTAAACAAATGAAAGTGCCAAGCTCTGCAAAGCTAAGTGGGATGCAGCCATTCATTAACTAAGAAATATTAATATAGTTTTAAAGCTTTTTAAAGACCTACTGCACATGTGAAACTGGATAGGTATAGGGAGATACATCAGTTGTTTTCCTAGGGAAACTACAATGACTCGAAGCAGCAAACCCTTCCGAACCAAATGCAGTTCTTATTTTTCTTCCTTTGGGAATAGCACAGTATTCAAGCTTGTAATTAAATTATCTCACCAAACAGAATTAAGTGAGCCAAAGAAATAGTCATCGAAGAATTCTCATTCAACCAAATGATTAGTAATGTGTGACAGTATTTTGAAAAATAATGTGTCTTTATTAAATACTGCCACAAACTGTTTGCTGTTGTCAAGTGGTATTTAATATTGAAAAAATATTTTTGCAGATAAGGTGATCAGATTTCTTCCTAGCCTCTCTTACCCTCATCTGATTCACTGTCTGAATCCTGATTTATTAAATCGTTCTTCCTCTCTAGAGCCTGCTCCAGAGCCGCTTGCAATTTCCTGGGCAAAAGTGTGTCTTCATCATCCATCTGAAGGGGGAAAATAATGCTAAGAGTTAATTCTCCCTTATTTGCTTATTTCCAATCAAAGAGTTTTCAGGATTTAGAATTTGCAAACATGTTTGTTGTTTAATACCTGTACATATTGCAAATAAAGTACTAAATGCTTGTATATATTTCAAAATTTTATATTTCTGGATGCAGTTTTATAGTGATTTTAGTGAGAACAAACATCAGATTAATAACAAACATAAGAAATAATTTGTAAGCATTTTTGTAAAGCAGTAACGACAGTGAATCCAGCCACATGCATGGGACGGATGGGGTAAGACAACTATTCCACGACTCCTAAGATCCATCCCTTCCAGGGGGTCTATTCCAACTTTCCCACCACTGAAGCCCCTTTATGTCCATGACTATGTCTGGACACAGGAAGAATGGAAGGAAGGAGTTGCTTCACAGTGACCTCCACATGACAAATCAGAGTATGGGTTGAGTATGGCTTGTTGAATCATGGGTTGTTGTGTTGTGTCAACCCAGCCATGCTAACAAACCATGGTTTGCTAACCGTGAACGACCCACAGATCACAACCCAGCAACAAACCACGGGTTCTCTATATAGGTTGTTCACTGTTAACAAACCATGATCTGTTAGCACAGCTGGGTTCACACAATATACCAAACCAAAATTCAATGACAACCATACTCAACCTATACTCTGGCTTGTTGTCTTGTGTGAACCCAGCCAGTGCTTCCATCCTAGGAAGAAGAAGTGAGAGTTCTTAAGGGGACTGCTGTATGAAAGTGAGAAGGATGAAATTGGGGGTAGGATTGCTGGGACCCAAGAGCTGTGCCTTTTCCATGGGAAACACCAGAACTTTGAGCACTGGTGAAATTCAATGACATGTAGTCCTCCCAAGGTTATTAAATTGAAGCTGTCTGTGACGAGCTCGCAAAAGATCTCCCACTGCATTTTACATGGTTAGGCCAACTAAACTTAATAGCATTCTAGATACTTTTACAGATTTGCATGCAAAGTGAGTGAAACAGACTTGCATTGCAAGGCACAGGGACAAGCAACCCACATATATCTTCTCTCAGATGGGGAATTAATGCACTTCAGTCCACAAAGCTCATCTAAGGTAGACCCAGATTATGAGGTCTAGTGCAACTAAAGTAGCAAGCCTGTTTGCCTTTTCTCCTTGGCCATGCCCGTCCTGTTGGGGCTGTCACATAGGAACATATGGATTGCCAATGCTGGGTTAGAGTCAGGAAAGGGCATCCAGATTCTTAGGGAAGCTCATAAGCAAGCCAAGGAGGCAATCGTTCTTTGATGTTCATCCACAGCATTGAGCAATCAAAGGTATACAGCCTCCAAACATCCATAGCTATGATGGTTAACAGTCATTGAAATATTTAACCTCCATGAATTTATTTAATCCCTTTTAAAGCATTTCTATGCTAGTGGCCAACACAACATCATGCAGTTTTCGCTGCAAAGAAATGGCAGTGCAGCAGGATGTTCAAACAGGAACAATGTGGCCCCAGACAATCTCATGCCAGTGCTGTTCCTGCACTGCTCAGCCCCCTCCCAGTCTACAACTGCAATCCAGCTCAGTAGAGGGGCATTAGATTAGCATCTGACCCATGAGAAACTGACAGTGCCAAGACTATCAGTCGCACTCAAGCAATGCAGTAATACACAGGGAGTGAGTTGTAGGCAAATGGCTCTTCTCATGTGCTGGCAACACATCTTGCAAGCAGAGGGTGAAATCCAATCAAGTATTCCAATTGATGGAACTGCTTCCATCAGCAGAACTGGGTGGTGGGATGGGGGGCCCTCTGGAACAGACTTTCATGAGGTGCGGAGGGCTGCCAGGTCGAGGACAGAGGGAGAAACTCCTGTCACACAAGTGGCAATGTTGGATTCTGCCCAAAGCACTGAAAAATTATATGAAGTGTAGGACACTGAGGTCTTGCCAGTCCTACACTTCTGCAGGGAATACTGATTCTTTATAAGGTTGACATCCCCCTCCCTCAGCCAGGGTGTTGCCAGGGACACCTTCACAACTGGGACTGGCAGCTCTATTTATCTTTCTGGAGCAGGCTGTGAAGTAGTTTTGCACATTCTAAGGCACAAAGCAAAACATATAAAGTACCTGTCTGATGAAACGATCAGATCCGAGGTTCACCATCAAAGCCTACAGAGAATGAAGACAGAAAGGTTTTATCTTGACGCCTGGAGACATTTTACTGCTATCTGACTTTTTTTTAGAAAGGGAAGATCTTATTGGGAAGACTTACTTGGCAGAAAGGTCCAATTCAATGAGATTTACTACAAAATAAATGCATATATGGTTGGTATCCTTGCCTTATTCAAGCAGTGATAGTGCATCTGGGAAAGTGGTCATATAATCCTTGGCAGGATTGTTATCCCTGGTGAATGGAGTCTATAGTTCCACAGAGAACACAGAGTCCTATAATGATCCAAGACCTTCAAGGAAAGGGGCACTGTGGGAACACCCCGTTGTTATTTGTATAAACAGTGCGGGAAAAGACCCTGATGCTGGGAAAGACTGAAGGCAAAAGGAGAAGGGGACGGCAGAGGATGAGATGGCTAGATAGCATCATGGATGCAATGAATATGAACTTGAGCACGCTCCGGGAGAGAGCGCAGGACAGGAAGGCCTGGCGTGCTATGGTCCATGGGGTCACAAAGAGTCGGACACGACTGAACAACAACAACGATCTCAACATCGTAATGAGAGAGATACCTCTGGATATAGGGCCTGATTCATACATTACAAGGGCAGAATGGAACCCACTTCTGAGTGGCTGGATCCCATGGTGTTCCAAGAACATATGTACGAAGCTATTTCATCGGTCAGGCAAATGACCTGGTCTTCCTTCCAAGGTGGGGCAGCGCTGGTGTGGGGGGGAACTATGTCATTCAGCTGAACCACGTGGTTTCTCCTAACAAACAGTACCAGCACTGTGCAGGATCCGGACAGTCAACTCTCTGATCACTAATGAAGCTACCCTTGTATATGTAAATGAGCAATATAATATGACATTTGAGAGCAAAGGTGCTTCCAGATGAGGCCTTTATTGTGCAATCAGCCTGCCTCAAATTATACATGGAGTCCAGATGTTGTCATCTTCCATTTGCAACTTTGCTGTGTTTTCTCACCACTTCTTCAGTCTTTTTTTCTTAACAGAAATATATCTGCTAAGGAGGAAAAGACAGGACAGGTGCACACTGCATTTTGATTGGTACCATTATGAGCCCTCTGTTTGGAAGCGCCCCAAGAGAGTAAAAAGATACAAGAGAAGTAGTTTACTTATGTCAGAGACAACAGTGGCTCAGAATCAGCACTATCAAGACACTGCTTCTTCCTCTGCTTTCATGACACTTCAGAGTAGAATGACGATGGCAGCCAGGTGTGCAGTTGTGCTCGATCCTGATTTTTCAGACCAATAGCACCTACCTACGCACCATCCCCTCATCAACTGCTCTCGGGTGTGCTGCTTTTACACCCCAGGAAACCAGTTCTTACATTCAGCTGATTTCATGTTGGACGGAAGTATATAAAGGGAGAAGAGATTCTGGCAACAACATTTTGATCACATTGCTCCCTATGCAGCACAGTATCCTGCAAGAATGTATTATTTATATTTGGGTGTACTATTATCCCTCAACTGTATGATACTATTTTAATTCTCATGATAATCAGTAAAACTGTGCAGCAATAGTTGCTCCACTGCCCCTTCCCATGCCTAGATATGTGACCCATAATATTTTACTTCTGTGCTAGGCTTTGTTACGTCTTTTAAAATTATCTAAACTCTACTCTAGCCAAATTTTGCAGGCATTGCAGGCAGAAAAAAGGAAAGCTTATAAATAACACCCGCCTTATAAGGAACTCTCATTCCCAGCTAAGGCAAAACAGAACATAGACTTCTTGAAGTCAAAGAGCTCCATATGAGATCATCACCTATTTAACTTCACTTCTCTTCCCCTTCTCCCAAATTCAGCATTATAAGCATTATAGCAGGGATGGGCAACACATGGCCAGCAGACCACATCCCCCCAGTGGCCTTATGTGTAGCCCCCTCCACTGCTGCTCCTGTGCTGCTGAAATGCGGTAGTGGCAGCAAAAACACAGTCTTATTTTCAAGCTAAATGTGACCCTTTTAAGTCTCCATAGAGGTTTGCCACCAAATTCTGACAGCAATCCACCCTCTCTTCCCCCCCCCTTTTTTTTTGCTGCTGCCAAATTTCAGTGACAAAGCAGCTGTAGAAGTGTGACCCCCAGAGGGGCCAGGGGCTGGAAATTGGCCCCCAGAGTGCCCAAAGTTGCCCATCCCTGCATTATAGGTTGGTTGTACATGGTGGATGTCGAGGAAAGCTTTTAGCACAAAGATGGTGCTGGCACACTTTTCAGTTTGTTGGAAGTATTGATTTAGGTATGAAGGTCTTTTGATCTTATTGCAGGATTCTCTGCTGAGAATTTAATCTAGTGTGAATGATTGGTTCCATTCTTACCTCTTCTACAGGTAGCTCTTTTAGTTTGGGCAGCGAGCTGGACAGCAATCCAACCAGAAATGGAGTAGGGCAGCAGGTAATATCAATCATGGAAGAAGGAAGGACAGGAATAAAGGTGTGTTGCCATGAGAAGGGGTACAGCAAAGCTACCACAGCGTGAGAGCAGCTGGAGAGGGTGCTGAAAAGAAAAGAGCTGACATTAGCACATGCTTTCAAAAGCAACTCCTTGCTTATGTTTTAATGAAACTCAGAAAAGAGAGGCTGCCCACATTCTCCACCCCAAAAGGGGACTTTGTGGGGTGACTTTGCGTGTTATCCATAAAGAAGAGGGCAGGAAGAACGACCCTCACATCCAGTGTGACTGGCGCCGGGGGGGGGGGGGGGATGTGCATGTCTCTTCCACCATGAGAGGTGTGTGCTCCAGAAGAAGAACACCTGACATGTCTTCATACATAAATGCCTTGTTAATCTTATACCCAGAGTGCACAAACTGCTTCCTCTTCCTATATGGTCTCATAACATGCAGTCATTCAGCCAGTGGTTTGTCAAGTAGAGTTGCCACTAACAGCACTGATAAGGGGCTTGCCACCACTTTTGCACTTTCAGCAGCAACCTGGCAGGCAGTTTTTCCCAGCTTGAATATGCAGTCAGGGGAAAACTGCACCTGTTGAATTTCTGCCTGCAACACAGTAATCCTGCCAAGGCTACCCTAATGGCAATGCTCTTATTAGGCTAGCCACTGCTTTCTCTCTGAAATTGTGCAGCAGCTTCCTCTGCTTCCACTTTCAACTACATCCCAATATCTCTGCTTACATTTTTTCCACCATAAGCAAGAAGAACACCCTGTCCTTGAGTAGCATAGCACTCTGGAAATTAGAAGAGTTAAGTGCTTGCTGCCCTTGACCTTGCCCAAGTACATTTTCTTTTGTTGGCATTCCTTTTCAAGCTCCTCCATCTGCAGGATGTAGTATAATAGTTATGCTGTGCTTCATTTTACTTATTTATTTATTACATTTATATCCCACCTTTTTTCCTCCTTAATGAACCCAAGGCGGAGTACATAATCTCCTCTTCTCCATTTTATCTTCACAACAACCCTGTGGGGTAGGTTGGGCTGAGAATCTGTGACTGGCCCAAAGTCACCCAGTGAGCTGCCATGGCCGAGTGGGGACTAGAGCCCGGATCTCCCGACTCTCAGTCCAACACTCTAGCCACTACACCACACTGGCACTTGTAGAGAACTTTCTGATGAAAGGCACTTCAGGGACCTCCACACATTCAAAAATGCTTTTGGTCTTTCTTGTGAAATTTCTTCCCAATCCTGTACTTTTAACTAGAGCACCTTCCCAATACAGTCTTCAGAATACAGTCTTACATTATGTAGAGCATTTTTCCAATATAATCTTACTTTATACTTTACCAATAAGTTTTCAAAGAATAAAAGTAGGGGATGGGCTTTTATTTTAAGAACTGCCATTTGCAGCGCTTTGCATTTTCTTCTCTTCCCAAACTTAAGACAACAAAACTTTTGGAATGTAATTCAGATTAGTGCAACTAAGTAAATGTTTGATACAATTGGAACTTGTTTGGGTCTCCTTTTTAGTTTCAAAGAGTTATGAATACCCATTTGCTTTAGAGCGTTTTTACAACATGAAAATGCTGGCTTATTAGTGGTCAATTTAGTGATGTGCAAGGCCTTTTGGAGACCCTAGATGGCATCAAACGTCTGTTTTGAGACTTCTTGCCATCTGTAAGCAAAAGCATTCCGAAAGACCACACATGAGAAGATACAAAACCATTTGCTTTTCAGTAACAACTGGAGCTGTGTACTGGTGGAAACCATGATTCTGTGGGCTAGGTTGGAAGCTCTGTGTTGTTGATGTAGCACTCTTAGGGCACTTCCGTACATCTGAATTCTCCAGCTATGATAGTGTTTTTGCAGACCCCCAAGACACTGACATGCCGGCATCCCAGGCACCCCAAACTTGATGTTAATTGTGCCAAAGTTTGTGCTGATCCAATATATTTAATGGAATAGTTGTGGTGAGGGAACAGCTACCATTGCTAGAAAAGCTGATGGCTGGAAATGCTCTTTACAGTATCCTATGTAGGATCCAGCACAAATTCTAGAAACTCCAGCTATTATACTCTCAGTTAACCTTGGCAAATGCAACAGTAAAAGAAAACAACGCCCCCCCAACACACACACACACACACACACACACACACACACACACACACACCTGTCATGTTAAACTACTGCTCCCTTCTGTACAGCTTAGGCCTACCATAATGCACTCTGATGGAGTGAATGTGGGCTAACACACTGAAACTTAAACCAGACAAGATGTGCTCATGGTCACGAGGACTGTTGACTCAGTGGTAGGGGGTTAGACTGCTCTGAATGGGGCTGCACTCCCTTTGAAAGAGCAGGTTCATAGTTTGAGGTTGCTCTATCCTGCTCCTGGATTTTCAGGTGTTGTCTGTAGCCAGGAGTGCTGTTGACCAGCTTTAGCTGGTGCTCCAGCTGCACCTGTTCCTGGGGGAGACAGTCATGGCCTCAGCCACACATGCCTTTCAGTTACATCTGCACTGGATTACGACAATGTACTATGTGTGGGGCTGCCTTTGAAAACCATCCAAAAATGCACCTAGTGCAAAATGCAGTAACTAAGCTGCTGACTGGTGCCAGCTTTGTGGGCATCTGACCCTTTGTTACTTCAGTTGCACAGGCTGCTGTCTCTTCCCAGGTGTAATTAAGTTGCTGGATACCACCTTTAAAGCCCTAAATGGTTTGGCACCAGATTACCTAAAGGACCATCTTCTCATGTAAGGTTATTAGGAGAGGGCCTCTGTGTGTCCCGGCCCCATCCCAGGCACGCTTCATGGGATGACATGAAAGGGTTTTCTCAGTGGTGGCACCTTCTGGAGCTCTCTTCCTTGGAAGATCTTCTCCACCACCACCACCCTACCCTCCACCAGTGGCATTTTGTAATCTCCTGAAAACTGTTTTGTTTAGGCTGGCATTTGGCTTGCATGTTTATTAATTTTTCTGATTCTCTTTTTCATTATTGTTTTTCTGATTCTGAATTTGACATTTATTTATTTATTATTTATTAGCTATTTAATTGTTTTTGCGATTCTGGCTTTACACTTTTGTATATGTTGTCCCCTTAAAGTGGTTTAGTTTTGTACTAGACAAGTGAGATATAAATATCCTTAGTAAAGAATAAATATCGTCTCCCCTTCCTCCTCTATCCTGTATATTTCTAAGAGCAGCACTTTCATAAGCAAATCACTTGTGTGCCCAATCAGAATAAAAAGGGCACAAAAAGAGACATTCTTGGTGGCGGCTCCTCAGCAATAGAACTTCCTTCTTCTGTGATACTCAATGTATTTTAAAAGCTGCCACTTGCCCTGAGTCTTTTGGATAGGGTGGGATAGCCACAGAAATAAATAAGTTGTACAAGTATTCTGTATTTACAAAATCATTTTGCTTTAGGTGTGTGTGAGAGCACATGCATGGGTGCCAATCCAGCAATCCCCGACATGCACATGGAACACCCTTGCCCAAAGGAAATTCCTATCTGCTTTACTATACCGATAAATCTGTGGATGGAATTCCCTCTCCACTGAAATTAATTTAGTACCATAGAGGGGCCCAGTCAAGGCAACCGACTGACTTTCATGACCTTGCTTGCACAAGGATTAATGCAGGCTTCCTTATCAAACATTTCACTTGTAGTACTGCTATCCAGCATGTGATGTGTTGGCCTCGACTTTTATCTTGCTGAATAGAATGTATTTGATTTTTAAAAACAAACAAACAATGATCTGATTCAAGAAAAGAAAAATGTAGGGCATGCTTCAGACTCCCAAGCATGATTCTTTAACTTGCTTTTAATGACTGTGGAAGTTTCAAGTGTAACTGATCAACTCAATAAGCAAATGGAACTAAAACGAGAACCACATTAATCTAAAAGCAGGAACACAAACATTCCATTAGCGTTCGGCACATAATCTTTGCCTTCTATAGAATGCCCTTTTGTAACTTGCCCTCCTCTTGAAGGCAGAGCCATGATGTAAATCAGCACTAACATCCTCTCTCATGTACAGTTCCCACGCTTTGGGGAACTTTCTGCTTTGGGCCATCTCTCGCTAGCTTTCCTTTGCAGATCGTCCAATGTGCTGGGTCACTGGGAGACAGTTGGGAGTAGCAAGCTGTCAAAGGCACTTATACATACGTGACAATCTTCCTTGATTTTGACTTCCAGAGGAGTAACTGTATTATTCTGTGGCAGCAAAAACAACAAAGATGGGCACCTTAAGGATGAACAGATTTATTGTGGCATAAAGCTTCCACAGATGAGGAAGTGGGCTCCATTCCATGAAAGCTTATGACACAACAGATCTGTTGTCACAAAACACTCTGTTGTTTCCTTTGGCTTTGGGGTTACAAGAAAAGAAGTTAACTACATTTAAATAATCAGGTCTGAGTAGCATTGCCAGTGACTTAGTACAAATCCAGTGTGTTTAATCTTTGGGCATGTCTACAAACTTCCAAACTATTCTCCTGGTGTTTAGTTTCAAAGCAAGTATACACAGCAACCAAAAAAGGAGCCACCGTGTTGTACAGGTTTTGCAAAACATTCCTTTATGTGTATTGTGTACCACCCATGCGAACACCCTGATGCAGTTCTCCAACCAACAGTGCCACCAACTGCACAGTCCTCTTACTTTTCTTGTCTGTTGATCACTTTGGAAAAACATCTGGCTGTATCAGCAGTTTTGCACATATGATCAAAAAAGCAGAGGTGGCGGGCAGCTATATGGTGAGAACTGAAACCTGGCCTGCTTCTTTAGTGCATCTTACAGTGGTGATGAAAGCCAGGATTGACGCTGGACAACACAAAATATTCTGATACATAAAAAAGAAATTATTACAGGAAAACCTCACCTTTTTTGAATGGAGAACACAGTTTCTAATCTTCAAACACAATTTTGTAGTGTGGGGAGTATAACTTTATTTGACGCACCACTAACCTAAACCAATTTACTCTATAGCTATACTTGTTTTGCTTATATTGTAAGTGTGGATGATATGTGGCAGATAAGAGAGTGTGACAGATGCCACAAATTGGCACAGTTGTGGAATAAACATCTAAACCAGACACGGCCCAATTTATATGTGCAAACTGAGATGTAGTTGCAGCCTTAAATGCCACCGTGCTTCACTACTGTGCTCATGCTCAGGCCACTTTTTAAATCTGGGGCCACAGCAGGAATTAACTAGTCTCCTCAGCAGGTCATCAGAAGCCAATTGCCATTTTGCCAACCAAAGTGGACTGACTGATGAGTGATATAAAATCTTGCTCTATGTTTGTGATGAACTATTCCCTCCTCCTCATCACCACAAGTATATTTTGAACTGCTGTTGAAAATACGTGGTTTCCAAATAGGCTCACCAGGGAAACATCTGGCCTCCAAGCATGGATACTTCACATGGAAATACAAGGTACCACTGCGATCAAGCGTTTGTTTAGGATCATAGTCCAAGGGAGATGCCAACTCAGATTATCTCTAATCCACAAGCCACTCAAACCATGATAACATGTTCTGAAGACAGCATGTATCTAATAATGCGGATGGTCTGAAGACAGACAGAAGAACTGTTGATCTAACTTCAAATTCTGGTCCCATGGGTCATACAGACTGAAAGCATGGAACCCCTTTTTCCCCTTACTCAAATTAAAGAAGTGACATGCCATGCATATTTTGTTACAATATTTCTTACACTTGAAAATATCAAAATAAAAGCATGAGTCATTGCTGCTAGCCATGAAAGAAAAATGCCAGTTGAAAAATGCTGAGTGAATAGCTGTGACCGTGAGAAAAGTCCCTAAGTTACAGAATTTGCTAACACACGCATTCAGGGACAATAGTTATATTCAAAGGCAAAAAAATGAATGCGCTGATTAGGAGCAAACCACAGCACAAGATGATGTGGCAGCATTTACTGGAAACTCAGATGCTGAAGAATATTTAAAGGATAATGTTTCAGACACAGAAAATAAACAGCATAGGAAGGTGACTTAAAGCCAAACAAAAGCTGAGATATTTCACAACAGTAAAGATTTCTAAAAACAACTGTTTTTCATGTGATATTTTTATGTGACATAATGCAAGCACCTAATACAGGCCATATTTTATCTTGTCTGGTGTTGATTAGAGTTCTATCCGTAAGTTTCATTGATATGAAGTTATTATCTCACTAACTTTCCACAATATGTGGACAGACACTGAGAGGGACACAGTCCTCTGTCCTGAGACGCATTACAGTCCACCAGCCATACAGTCTGGTGAAGCCCAGTGAAACAAGTTTCTACAGCCTTAGAGAGACAAAATAATTGGGTTTTTTATGTAGCCGTTGAGTTGATGTACATGGCTGGTGGGCTGGATTCAGCTTGGTAGATCACAAGTCGTGCCTGCTTTGAAGGCCTGTTTCCCCACCTCCAACCATGTGTGTTTCTAAAGGAGTCTGTTTTAGAAAGGGGATGGAATGTGAAAGGGGCAACAGCCCATTCAGACCAGGGAGAAACCATAGCCACAGTCAAGATGTCCTGGGAAGGGATGCAGCTACTGGGTCGGAGTCCTGAGGATTCTAAAACTAGTACAACCATCAACAACAATGTTTCAGCTGCAATCCGAAACATCAGCCTTCCCCAACCTGGTGCCCGCCAGATGTGTTGGGCTGCAACTCCCCTCATTCCCAGCCAGCACAGCCAGTGGCCATGATGGGAGTTGCTGTCCAACACATCTGGGGGACACCAGGTTGGGGAAGGCTGCCACACACATTGACCTGGGAGCCCATGGGGGTGTTTCCACCAGTGATTTACTCCAAGCAGGCTGCATGTTGAGGCCTTTAGGGATACATGATGTCATGGCCATCCAGCAGCCACCCCAGAGCTTATCAGGGAAAAACCGGATTTCCTGAGACTGCTTAAAGTCCGATTCTTTTCCTTAAGTCAGGTTCTCCCCGGTATAGTTGTTGTGTGCCCCAACACCCCGCATTTAGGTCGGGCATGCTAGCCCTGCCCAGGGGTGTGCCTTTCACCATGACCCCAGTCAATAGGTGTTTCCTCCCATTGTGCTGAATGAGGGCTGCCCTCTGAATGCCCACAGAAACAACAGAGAATCCCCTCAATTGACACGGCACATTTTAAAGCCCAATTCCTTAAGTCTGATTAAGCACAATCTCGCGGCTCAGATTCATTGCCTTAGGAAGTAACTACTTCACACCTTCCTTATAGAGATCCTGTGCATTAAAATGAGGGCTGTTTTCCCTCTCTTTCCCACAACAAACCAATTAGAAAATGAGGGCTGTTTTCCCCCTCTTTCCCACAACAAACCTATTAGTGTCTCCTCAGAAGTAACTCCCATTGTGGTCAATGAGGCTTGCCTTTGAATGCCCACAACAGAACTTACAAAGATTCCCTCTCAATTGAAATGGCACATATTGTTATAGATATCCTGGGGGTTAAAATGGGGGCTGGTTTCTGTCTTTGTTTACTGCTCTCTTTCCCACAACAAACCCATTACTGTCTCCTCAGAAGTAACTCTCGTTGTGGTCAATGAGGTCCTGCAAGTTAAAATTGAGGCTGGTTTCCATCTTTGTGTTCTCCCCGCCCCCCTTCTTTCCCAGCACAAGCATATGTGTGTCTACTGGGAAGTAACTCCCATTGTGCCCAATGAGGCTTGCTCCTGAAATGCAGGTGCATCTGGACTTTCAGGGGAAAGAAGAAAGTGGGGGAGAGGGGGGAAGCCTTATTGGTTGAGCAACTCCTGCCAGTCATGACGTTCACTCCAACCACCACCCCTACCAGGAAGTATGTTCTGTAAAGCGGTTTTCACTGCTGCGGAGAATCTGCTCTTGGAACCCTGCTCACAGCAAAGCTGATCCCTTCTAAAAAAAATCTGGTACTCCTCCATTAGCTTTTCCTTCCATTGTCATGGAAACATGGCCCATCCCACTGAATTCAGTGGGGCTTACTTCTGAGTAGACAAGCACAAGATTGCACTATTAGAGATGTTTGCTAACCAGCCCCTGCAATGAGCTTGTTCTTTTTGTTTTTCTTTTAGAAATCAACCCACCCCACCCCACCCACCCCTTTTTAGAAATTAATCCTTATACATGGCAGTAAATGGCTTTGATCAAAGACTGCATGGCTAAAGTGGTCTCGCTTTAATTTGCATGCTGCCTTGATTGCAGCAAGCGAGCTTTATGACAAGCAGCAGAACACAAACAAGGTCTGAATGATAAAGCGAGAGTGGGGGGCATAAAATGAGAAGGAAGCACATACTTTCCACATCACATCAGCCAATTATCAACTATCCCTTTGCACAAAAAACTGTGTTAACTATGGTTACAATGTAAAGAATAACTCTTAACTCCTTTATCCTTCTACCAAGCATTTTTTTTCCCATGAATGCAAGCCAACATAAACCTCATGTTGCAAAGACATGAGTCATGTTTAAGGATTATCTTGTTGGGCATTGTATATGAAGGATTTAACAAAATCAAATATGTTGAGATGCTTGGTGAGAATTATAGGCTTTGTAATATAATCATAGTGGTCTCTGAACGTTGTAATGGTTCCTTGTCATCATGTAGGAGAAGTTCTTCACTGGGCTGCTTATGCTATTAAAGATGACCTGGGCAGATTTCCATCACTGGCCTGCAAAGACACCTACAATCATCAACTCTATATGTTGGGGTGTGTGGGTGTGGAATCATTCATGAAACAATTCTTGGCACTATTCTAAGGTGTACTGTCAGGAACACAGAGGTAGAGCAATCTAGTCATAACCAATAAATATTCCCTCGCAAGCTGCAAGTAAGTGGTGACAAAAGAGGGGAGCTGAGTCCAATTCACACAGCAGCTCCACAGGTATGAACCCATGATATCATCACCAGCCTGCATAAACTCCTAATTGCCTTTGTGAAGGCAAAGCATCAGCACAGCACCCTAGCCGCGGCTTAGCGGTGGCAGCTTGTAAATACATAGGAAGACAGGTAACTGCTTATACGGAGTCAGACCATCGCTTCATCTAGCACAACCAGCGTGGTGTAGTGGTTAGAGTGTTGGACTGGGACTCAGGAGACCCAGGTTCTATTCCCCACTCAGCCATGAAATTCACTGGCTGACTTTGGCCAGTCACTGACTCTCAGCCTAACCTACCTCACAGGTTCGTTGTGAGGATAAAATGGAATGGAGGAGGATTATGTGTACATCAGCTTGGCCTCCTTGGAGGAAAGCTGGGATATAAATGTAACAAATAAATAGTGTCCATATTGACTGGTAGTGGTTATCCAAAGTCTTTTCCCCAGCTGAGAGGACTGAACCTGAGAACTTTTGCATGCAAAGCATATGCTTACGTGCTGAGCTACAGTTGCACCCTGCACCTCCCAGCGGTGGTGCCCTTGAAATGCAGCCTGAAATGGCTGCCATAATAATGATCACAAAACAATTACATATGACACCTTTACTACTGAAACTCTTCACAACAGCAATGGTTACAGAATGCTATCGCCTCAGAAAATGCTACTCTGTGTGTAGCATTTCATTATAAAGCCTTAAGCAATATTTTATAGAGACTTTTCAAACTGACAGATGAATGGAATTCTTTGTTTTGCAATTGTATCTTTGAACTCAAGTCCTGTGTGATTTTTTTTTTATGCTAACCAAACCCCTTACCAATTATTTCTATTTATTTATCTCTTGGAGTGTAAGAGAGAAGAGTATACAAATCATCACACACATAGAAAAATCTATTTGATTTTCTTGTACAAATGTGTTGGCTCCCTTCCAGGCATTTTTTTTCCAGGCAAGGAAATGTGCAAGTGGGCATTCAGTTGTTAAGCATCATCCAGTTGACACCCCCACACCCAACACATCACTTGTGGAGAAACTGTATTTTCCTGGCACACAGACTGCAATATTTACTTGCCGAGGTAATGACACACTTTACAATGCTATAACCATTGCAATATTGTGAGTGCAATGCGGCGTATGGTTGTGAAAATATCATGGGCTCTTCCGGTGAAAGAGTCAATTTCTCCCTAGCCCAAATCTGTGCCATTTTGTGTTCTTAAACTATTAATGGCTACTAGTCCTGATGACTCTGTGCTACCTCCTGTACCAGAGGCTGTGAGCCTATGTACACCAGTTGCTGGGGAATATGGGTGGGAGGCTGCTGTTGCAGTCATGTCCTCCTTGTGGGTTTTCTGTGAGCAGCTGGTTGGCCACTGTATGAACAGAATGTTGGACTAGATGGACCCTTGGTCTCATCCAGCATGGCTCTTCATATGTTCTTACTTTTAAGAAAGTGTTTAGATACTGAGCACTCAATGCTGCTGTGCCACTGCAGCAGGGAGTATTAACCTAGCCCAGCCTTGCCCAACCTGGTGCACTCCAAATGTGTTGCAACTGCTGCAACTCTCATAATTCCCAACCAGCATGGCCATTGGGAATTATGGGAGTTGCAGTCCCAACGCATCTGTAGGACACCAGGCTAGGGAAGGCTGATGTAGCCTTTTAAAATGGCAAATGCTGGCAGGCTATCTTCTTCCACTGTCCCACCATTTTGTGATGCTTTGTCTTTTCTTCCTGTTGTTTTTAGTTCTGGGCACTTCCACTGCTCCAGTACTAGAGTGCACATCACTTAAACATGAGGAAGATAGAAAGGGGAAGCACGGCTCTCTCCCCACCACCCACAGCAGTACATGCATCTCTTACATGGAGATGGCATATTGCACTCTTTGTGCTGTGTGAGTCTAGTGTGAATGCCTCTGGAAGAGCACTACATGGAACCAATAAGATCTTTCCCGGTTTTCTCACACTACTGGTAATCATATTGAACAGTAATAGCAATGTAATAGCAACATAAATGAGAAAAGCTGAATGATCCAGTTCACCCAAGCAAAGATGTGTGGGGCTGAAGCTATTCATATCCTCTTCATTTCTTAAATTGGGAGGAAATAGACCCCTATTCCAGCCTTCCTCAACCTGGTATCCTCCAGATGTTTTGGGCTACAACTCCCATCATCTCTTATCATTGGTCTGCTGGCTAATACTGATGAGAGTTGTAGACCAAAATATCTGGAGGGCACCAGGATGGGGAAGGCTGCCATGTCACCTCACCTATAAATATGCCCATGGTATGCACCAAGCAATACAGCAGATGCCAGAGCCCAGGCAGTTTAGCTTCACACCACAGGAGATAAAATATAACAGGGGTGTTAAGAACACAAGAAGAGCCTTGCTGGATCAGACCAAGGGTCCATCTAGTCCAGCATTCTGTTCACATAGTGACCAACCCACAAGCAGGACACAAGTGCAAGAGCACCCTCTTGCCCATGTTCCCAAGCAACTGAAGTACATAGGCTCACTGCCTCTGGTGCTGGAGCTAGCACACAGCCATCAGGACTAGTAGCCATTGATAGCCTTCTCCGCCAGGTATTTATCTAACCCCCTTTTAAAGCCATCCAAACTGGTGGCCATCACTACATCTTGAGGTAGTGAATTCCATACAGGAATTCCATATAGGTAGTGAATACACCTATGTGCTGTGTGAAGAAGTACTGCCTTTTATGTATCCTGAATCTCCCACCAATCAGTTTCATGGGATGACCCCGGTTCTAGTATTTTGAGGGAGAAAAATGTCTCCCTGTCCACATTCTCCACACCTTGCATGATTTTGTAGACCTCTATCATGTTTCCCCTCTTTCAGCCCAAGGGCTGAATTCCATGTTGAACAAGCTCTCTGCAGCCGCATTCCAGTGGTGAGTGGGGCCAAAGGCAAAGAAGGAAGGGGCAAAAGCAGCAAAAATACCAACATATTGCCAGCAACTAAGCCTTCAAGGAAGCATCTCAACCTTTTAGAATGGAGAAAGAACTGAGCAAAAGCCGGGAAGCCACCGAACAATCAACGGTTGGGGGAAAGGGGTTGGGGCCAGGTGAAGGGGGCATGGCCGCCTCGGAAATCCCAGAGGGCTGGATTTCGCCACCAGATGTGAGGTTCCCCACCTCAAAATATAGGGTGGCATAGTGCTACAAGTTAATTCCTTAATAAAATTCCTGAAAAGTTGTTAATGAAAGCCTAACACAAAAATACCTTCATTTTTAAAAAAATGAGAAAGGAGACATGATTACTGGAAGCATCTAAACATGCTTTAAATAAAGTCTGTACATTGCTGAGTGTTCTAATCTATTAATTTTTGTGAGCATCACCCTAAGTTGCTTCATTCTACCATTGTGGTCTTATACTGACACTTCATTCATAAAGTTCTTGTGTGGCTTACCTGAGTTTATCTGCTACAAAGATCACTCGGCGTTCCAATAGGAGGGAAGCAAAGATTCTGATGATCTGCCGTATACTCAGACACTTGAACAGACACTCAAAGTCCACATGTTCCAGGCGAGAGTCCATTGGTCGCCGAAGCTCTATTACCTGAATGCAATCCGCAAATATAGGTCATGCTGTAATGTAAACATTAGCCCAGTCTTGGGTCGATTTATTCTTTGATATTTGAACGCCACAAAATATTTCCCAGAGCATCTGCTTGGCTCAGGATTCTTGAGGATGCACTGAGCACTTTTCTCAGTGCCACTTCACATGTTACTTTTTTCAACATGTGCATCAATATTCAAACATATACACAATAATGTGTACATGGCGGAAAAAGTGTGCATTTTGCCTTAAGCACCCTTGGCATGAAGCTGATGTAGGTAATTGCTTATGAAGCTGAGTATTCAGGTTAAAACAGACACTCATTCCATGATTCATACATAATGACATTAAAAGCATTAGCTCACATACATTACTAATCCAGGTATTATATCTCGTTTGGCTAGCTTCGTTTTCTAGGACTAAAATGAAATTATACACATCTATAATATACACAAGGTTCAGAGTCTTTTTAATGACCAAATATAGGCAAAAGCATGAAATATTCGTTTCAGAGTAGTGAATGATCACTAAGTGCTGGTGATACCTTCTAATTCCACCCTTCTTGCCTGTGATGACTTGTAGCTTCCTGACTTAACAACTGGGGATTAGTCATAGGGAAAAACACCTTGAGGCTGGCTGCTAGCTTGCTGACCTTGTGATAAAGCCTGTCAACATAATAATTTTTACAGATAAAACCAAGAGGCCTTGAAGTATATGATAAGTTGTTAAACAAATATGAAGTTAGATTTCCAAAGTAGTCACACACATACACACTAAGATAAACTGCTTAATGGAACAGTTTACAAATGGAAATTTTAACTTCTTTTTTCAAACTATCACAAGATGTGTCACCCCCAGGGTTCTGTGATCTAATTTCTTTCTCTCTATTTTTTCTGAGTCGGCGAGTGGTGTTTTGTTAGGGTTTTACTCTATGGTTTAAAGTTTCGTTTTACCTCGTTTCCAGATCCAGGCAGGAATGTCTTGACTTTGATTGTCTTTCCAGGTGCAGGAAAAGGAGACTCCATCAGACTTCTCATAAATGGATAAACCAGGGCAGCAGAGATTCCCCTTCTCCTTTCAACTTCATCCAAGATCTGATCCATCAGAGTCACATGTGAAAGAGAAGAGAAGCAGTATAGTAACAGCAATGTATACTTGTATACTGTAATGCAGGGATAGGGAACCTTTTTTTTTTGTCAAGGGCCACGTGCCAGCAGCAGGTGAGACCAGAGCCAAAAGTGGGCAGAGCCACTGCTCTCTCTCCCCTTCCCTCCCTGCCCAGCAGGCTGCCATGGAAAGGACAGACTGCTCTTGACAGAAGTCTGCACTGATCGCTTGCAGAGGGCTTTTGGAATTAGGACAAGGGCCGCATGCTGCCTTATTGCCGCAGGCTGCCCACCCCTGGTATATTACCTCTGCTCAACCTAAATGTCAGTAAATTAACAATTCTAAATGTTATACATTTACATGGTTTAACAGAGAAGCAATGTCCAATTTTGTTTTTCAGAAATGGCAGTTAAGAACAGGTCCAATCTAAAAGTTCTTCAGGAAGGACAGTCCCTGCTATTCCATCTGAACAAGGACTAGACAAGCCTGCGGCAGGCTTTCTCATTAACGACAATGCTGGAAAGATGTTTTGGGAACTCCAAGTGCTCATGCTATCTTCAATATGAAGTGCTAATTTTGTTGGACTACTGATGTATTGTGAACTTATCTTGACACTCAAGCCACATTTACCACATCACCTCTTGTTGTCTTGAGGTAAACGTGGGTTCAGTTGCAGCTGGGAACACAGTGAATGTCTTCACCAACTACCTCTGAACTCTCTCAGTATGTCTACCTCATTCGTTCATTCATTCATGTAAGATGCCAAAGAACTTGAACCAGGGACTCTGGCAGAAGGGACCAGGCCCTGCACCAGTAGAGCAGCTCACAGGCAGAGGGAGCTAATGGCCTGATCTTTACTGCACTACAGCTCCACCCAGATAATGGCCAAAGAAGGATACTACAGCTACGCAGACCAAATGATAGAGACCTAGCTGGCCTTACATAACTCTTGCTTCAGGATTGGTTTCTCATTCTGAGCAACTTTTCCCTAAGAGTAGCCATACAGATTCTTGTGCCTCACCTCCTCTTCTTCTGGACTTTTGCCTCTTGGAACCCAACTATTTCCCTGACCTTGACTACACACCACCTGTCTCTGACCCTTCTGTTCTTTGCTCACTGCTCTGGATGTTGATATGACCTGAGCGATGCACTTACCTCTGGCCCTTCCAACTGACCGCTTCTGGACATGATGGCAGAGGGCCCTGAGAATTAATCCACTCTTAATATTTCTAAGCCACCTTCCTACCAAGATACACAATTGGCCAAAATACTACAGACACACATGGTAGCATACAAAAATGAACTAAAGTGTCTGTGAATGTGCAATAACAGTTTCATTTAGCTACGTAATTCCAAGAATTAATTCCATATGCATGATGATCAACATCTTACATTTGGATTCGGATATGCAAGCAAAAGAGTGGCTATTCAGGTCCACAATTTGCATTTTTAAAACTAAATCTCTTGTTCTGTACTGCCAATTTGCTTAATGCCACTGATGTGCCTTGATTTATATCCAGGGTTCAAAGGCATTGTGCCAAGAGCACTATTCTCTTATACTTGCTTATGTATTATCTGTTTCAACTTTTCCCTTCACACCCACACAGCTGTGGCAAAATAATGCACTGTCCAAGCTAGATAGCAACATCAAACGGAAGGGTGAGGGAAAAGTTTGTTTTCAAGATGTTTCCTACATTTTCCAACACTGTTAAGGTGTGCTTTTGTTTCAGTTTAAAAGTTATTTGAGATAACCTTAAGGTTATTACAATAACTACCTATTCAGCTTCAGAACTTTTATATTTAAAAAAATATAAAACAGGAATAGAACAGGAATTATCAGTAACAGAACCCTCTAAAACGTGGTCACTACAACCCCTAATTGAAATTTTCCTTGTCGATATGTGGCCTAATGTAAAACACACTCCTGGGCTTGCATCCTCATACCTTCTGCTAAGGTCACAAATTAGGTTTGGTGTTCCCTAACGTGCAGTTCTACAGCCATTATCTCTTCTCAGCCAATCCAGAGAGCTAGTTTCCACTGATTTGCCTGGGAGCAATTTCCATGACTGGCTGGTAAGTTTTAAAATCAGGCAGTGTGCCATCACATATTTAGCACTTTACTGTGTAAGTATTCTTTTAAAATAATAACTCTGGGTTCAAACTCTGGGTTCATCCCCCAACAACCCAGAGATCCAGGTTTGGATGTTACAATAACCAACCCAGGGACAGGGTGTCTCTGGGTTGTTTATCACAGCAGGAGCAGGCAGGCAACCTGGAACCAGCACACTCCCACTTGTTCATGACTACCCATGGTTTAAACAACCCATGGGAAAGTCACAACGTGTAAATCGGGTCAGTGACTTGCCCAAGAGGGACAATAAGCTTGGTGGTAGAGCACATGCTTTGCAGCATGCATAAGATCCCGGGTCCAATTCCTGACTTCTCCAGCTAAAAGGATCAAGTAGAAGGATCTCTGTTTGGGACCGTGGAGAGCTGCTGCCAGTCAAACAATACTGAGCTAGATGGAAAAATAGTCTGACCTAGTAGAAGGCCTATGTTACCTATGTTAAGACTGCCCAGTGGCACCTTTATCCATGGCAAAGGAGGGATTTGAATTCAATTTTCTCACACCCATGCCAAATATTCCATGTACTAAGCCAAACATGCCTCATGTGTGGCAGATGGCCTATCTGTTGTGATCCAATGACAGATTTCCTAAGAAAACCCTCCTGCACAAGTTCCATTCAGTCAACCCTATCAGACTGAAAATGTTATCAAAATGAGGCACAGGGTCCCTTAGGCATAGGCAGCAACAGCACAGTCAGTTGCAATTCACTTCAGGGGAAGCAAATGCTTTAAATGTTGTCATATATTTGAGAACCCTTATACAAGGAAAATAATGTCTGTGATACCATAAAGGACCAGTTTGCTGGGAGCAGCAGTTGTCCAAATGCCCAGGCTTTACTTCTTTTCTTTGATTAGCCTCCGTAAGCTGTTTGTTGTTCCCATTAACTTTTGCATTAGAAATGTTAACCTCTTACAAAACTGTTTGGTATTTGAGGCACCTTTGATGTTGCATAGACATATGAAGCAACCTTATACAGTCAGTCTCAATACTGTCTACTCCAAGTGGTAGTCACTCTCCAGCAGAGGTCTTTGTCAGTCTTGCTACTTCATATTTTATTTTATTGGGTTTGAACCTGGGACCTTCTGTATGTAAAGTATATGCTCTTCCCTTGTGCTATGGCCTTTTCCTCTGCCACTTCCTGTTAACACATTCTTAAGGATTGCAACCCTATGCATGTTTAGACAGAAAAAAGTACAACTCCCAGCATTCCCGAGGCAGCATGGCTAGCTGGGGAATGCTGGGAGTTGTAGGATTTTTTTCTATCTAAATATGCATAGGATTGTGCCCTAACTCTCTTCTATGGAATTATTATTATTAATATTATTTAATAGATTTATATACTGCTTACCATATCTCTAACCAGCTTACAAAGAGTCAAATACATTAAAGTAAATACAAACATTTATAAAAGTCACAACACCATAATTAACAAAGCTGGGCAGCACAATCACTCAGGAAAGGCCCGTGTAAAAAGACAGGCCTTTAGTTGGCACCTGAAGCATGCCAAAGTTGGCGCCTCCCAAATACCAGGAGGACGACATTCCACAAAGTGGGTGCCACCACAGAGAAGGCCCACTTCAGGGTAGCTGCAAGATAGTAGTCTGCATGTCACTGTACAACCAGCAAGGCCTCCTATGATGATTTGAATGATCAACTCTAAACTGGAGAAGGCAGTAAACTGGTCCCAAGCTTTTCAGGGCTTTATATGCCAACAGCAAGGCCTTGAACTTAGCTTGGTAGCTAACAGGTAGCCAGTGCAGTTGCTTCAACACTGGTGTAACACTTGCATGGCCAGGCACCCCATTCAGCATCCTGGCCACCACAGTCTGCACCAGCTGCAGCTTCTGGACCAAGCACAACAGTAGCCGCCACCCAAGTGCATTACACTAATCTAACTGTGAGGTTACAATGCTTGGACTACAGTGGCCAGGCGATCCCTGGAAATGAACTTTTCTTTCTGAATGCATATGCATAGTGAGCTTTCCATGCACCCATTACAGCATTTTAGCTCTTCAGTGGCAGCATGTGGAACAGGCCTGGCAGGAGGGAAAGGAGGCAGAATATGGAGTGGGAGACTTCCAGATTTGACATCATTCTTTTGGGTGTGCAGATACCAGATACTACTTGATTGCACTGGCTGCACAATTATCTCTCTGTGGGATTAATGCAGACTATACATGGGGACAGTTTGGACTATCAAGATTAGACATACACTGGATGTACATTCAACCCCTGGGAAAAGAAAATCTGCACAGGCATTCCCTATATCTGGCAATAGATAGTGGGTTAGTGTTATATTGGCCCATCATTTCAGAAACGTGTGCCAAGAATTACAGCTCAGCCAAAACTGGCTTTAGAAAACAATGGGGGAAAGAGAGAGAGAGAGTGTGCCAATATGGACAGACACAGATGTTTTTCAAATCTAGATGTATTTCAGACACAGAGGTAATAAAGCATTCTTTGATAAAGCCAGTAACTGAGATGAACTGTCCAACACAGTAATTCTAAAATACTGTTATCACCCATCAAGCAAATAATTTTTCTTCTTGATTCATTAAGTATGCAGGTTTTCTGTGAGCAACTAACACAAAAACTATGCTGAAAGAACAGCTTACCTTGGAAAATAAGTCAAAGCAACCCAGGCGGCTGATGACACAATATACTTCAGGTAGGCGCGGACCTTTTCCACTTGGCTGACAGCAATAAAAAAAGAGGTTTGAATAGCATTTTAATTTTAATCCATTTATTGATAGGATTATGCCTTTGGCCGTTGTTCGAAACACTGAATGTTTCCTTTCTTCAACAAGCTACTCACTCTTGGGAAAGCATTCTTTTTCCTAAGGCAGGAATCTAAAGGCATGGGGAATGCTTATTGACTTTGGCAATCACTGTGCGATGGAGACACTCTCCAGCATCATTCCAAGTCAAAGGGGGGGGGGAGTAACATTTAACCATTTCTGCAACTCATGTCCATTTTTTTTTCACCATATTACATGAAGCAAAGCTACCAAGGCCACTTATTGAGAGGAAGGTTGGGAAGGAGACTAAACAGTGATACATTTCTACTGTGGAGCAGATTGTGGTTAAGATTGCAACCACAACCCTTCCCAACTGAGTTTGCATGCCAAGTCCATTGTGTATCTGGGTCCATTATAGGGCTAATGCACCAAAGAATGCAACCAGGAAACACTTAATTCATCAGGACTGAGCCCAGAAAACGAGCCATGACCTAGGCCGGTTGACCCTATCCTCATTGTCCTAAACAATGACAGCGAGATTAGCATTTTTGCTGATGATATGAGTACAGGATCCATATCAAGGACAAAACCAGTCCCTGAAGTTACAATTCTGTGTACTTATGACGAGGAACTCCTCTCTCAATTTCCAATTAAATCAAAGGAGAAGGTAACTTTTGTATTTTAAATCCTTGTAGTCTTTAACCCCATTTTTCAAAATGTCTTTATCAGTGAATAACTTGGTGACCACATGCTTTGGCTGTTTGCACACAATGCAAAGGAAATGGCGGATTAATGTCTTAATCTGAGAATGACTAGGATGGTCAGCAGGTGCGTGTACTGCTGCTGTAAAAATCAAGAAGAAACTGCAGTTAAGTGAACACAGATGAATCTATTTAGGGAACAAGACCTGCTGCTCAGCAGACGTCACATTTCTGAAAAAGCAGAATCCTTCTTTGTCCATATTAGGTATAAAAACGCCTTCTAAAAGCATCAAGTGATTATATCTAGCATGTGGGATTTGGGTTAAAATCATTGTGTCAAATCTGCAGGAATGCTGCAGCAATGCCAGGCGTCCTGGACAGCTACCAGCTAAGAGCTGTCTTGCCGAGTGCCAGTAAAAACACTGCATTCCTGGGTCATATATAATAGCAGGAACAATAACTGCTCACAGTTTAGTCAAAGCCTCTGGCCTTGTGAAATATTACTCCTGTTTTTTTTTTAAAAAAAAAAACAGAAACCCCTTAAAGGCTACAGTGTCACTGAGTTTAAAAAAAAACCATGAGCATCTTCATTTCCCAAACCATTCTTGCTTCATGGCTTTTACTTCATTCCCCCCACCCCACACTTTACCAACAGCAGTGATTCCCTTCATGCTTACAAATCATATAGATAAAGAATGGAGCACTCCAAAGCTAGAAAGCTTTTGAGTGGCTGGAAGTCTTATTTCTAGCAACTCCACTTCTGTGGGTTAGAGTGGAGGTCAGGAGCTGAACTACCTGACCTTTCACTTCCCTTCCAAACCTGCAATATTGAAAAAAGCCCCCAAAGTCATCAACATCCACCATTTGCCAGAGGTTTTTTTCTTTACAACAGCCTTTCTTCAGATCTGAAATTGCTGAAACTGAAATTGCTGGAATTCGAAATGATCTCCTAATATATTTTAATGTGCAATTTTGTGTAATATTTCAGATATTAGAGACTGCTGTTTAGTAAGGCATGTAGGATACATTATTCAATTAAGGAGTTGAAACACACATACACACTGTGTGTGTGTGTGTGTGTATGCATGGGCATACACACGTACATACATACTGACTGGGTTCGGATGATAGGGCAGGGAGAAGCAACATGCTCGCATGTCATCAAAACCCAGTGCACAGCATGGTGAGGTAACTTAAAACCCACCCTACAACCCAGCCATGCAGTACAGATTGTAGGGAGGGTACAAAGCCACCCCCGGTGTGTGGCACTGGGGGTGGCTTATCGGGGGTGTTCAGATGACATGCCAACCCATGCTGCAGAGCGGATAATTTTTAAATGGTGGTCATGTGCACAGCACGTACAGTGGGGAGAAGCCACAATGGCTTCTTCTCCCTACATGATCATCCAAACACCCCCAATACATATTTGGAATTTAGAACACTGCCTTAAACTGGCTTGCTGATCCATGACTGTACTAGTGTCTTTGTTTTTGCTAATGTGATATACTTGGGGCTCTGAATCTATTATGGATATGAATGCTGTGGCCTTGATTATTATGTTGACACAAAGGGGACCTTCTCACTCAAATTTCCCTCTAGATAGAACAGGATGCACCTATCTCTGTGAAACCTTACTGGTTCAGTAACGGAGGGCAGTGTTATTCAACATTGCGTATGCTCAGCAATTAGTAAGATCGTAGCAGAGTTGTCCTGAACAAGCACATTCAGAGAATCTGAGGACAGATTCAGTGTACGGCTGAGTTTGTTGGTTCTGCTTAGATGCTTCCACCATCCCTCTGATGAATGGGTCCTTCGAATTACATCCCATGAGCACAACCTGCAATTTTGCATGCCCCCACTAATTTTTCTAAAACAGGGGTTGCTAAAGCATGTCAAATTGCAATATGTGTACCACATGGCAATCAACAATTCAAATGACCCACTTCCCACAACTAAGGTACAATGTGGATAGGGAAAAATAGGTAGATACAGTGGGGACCCATTCTCCTCATTTCATGACCAGCAATGTCTGGAACAGCTGAAAGGAACTGGCGACTGAACAAAGTACTTTTTTGTACATATGAATATACACTTAAATTTTGACTTCACAACTTTTGTGATGTTTCCAGATTTTTTTGGGGGGGGGGAAGCATATTTTGTACGGCTATAATATTTTAGCATTTAGCTTTCCCCATGTACTAATAGTTACACACACACACACACACACACTAAGCATGAGGTCAGGACAATTACTGAGATCATACTATACTCTTTGGAGTCTTGATGTGAGACAGCATGCAGGTTAGCTTAAAAATAATAATACCCTAAGGAAAGGTCCTCAGAACAGGTTACAAAAATGAGGAAAGTGAATGCTTATCCAAAAGCCAGGAGGAGAAACTAGCAGTGCTGCTTAAAGAGTCCAGGAGTTGTGATTATATATGGGGCCAAATTACATTACCAAAACATTCAATGTTTGCAAGACAACCCTTGGTGAGGGGCTGGATGCAGCCCACATCAATTAATGTGTCTCCTAGGCTAACAGCTGTGCCCCATGGGGAAACACATTGAAAAAGACAAAGCTGCAATAAGACAGAGGACACTGGAAACAGTGTGACCCAAAGAAGCCTACAAAAGACAGCATTCGGTTTTAAAAACAAGAGCAGGCCTGCTCACGGATTTTACAGGCTTTTATTTGTGCAACATAATAGGTGAGAACAGAGTTTTTAATAATGAATCATGACTAATTATCAATTGATTGTTACTTAATTATTAATAAAGTTAATAACAGAGTCAAATAACAACTATCAAAATCCACTGAAAGCCAACAATTGTCCTTTGGCTATGACTGAGCTTCCACCAGGGTGGTCTATCGTAATGTGTGAATGCTCTAGGTGGTCTATCGTAATGTGTGAATGAGTCTATACTGTGCTGGTACTACTGACTCTTTTGCAGAACAGTAAACAGGAGAACCTATGCCTCTTCAAAGCCAGTTTCTCCACCCGGAAAACCTCAACCTTCCCCACCAAATAAGGGGGTTAATGAAGGGCATATACTGATCTTATGGCATCCTTACAATTTTTAATGTCATAATGGTCTGAATGCACTCTAAAAATAATCCACAACAACAAATCTGCCCAAATATTCAGGAAGATGAAGTCTGTGGGCCTACTCCTTCCAAGTTGGAGGGGTACTAATGGTTTGTATTCTCAGTTCAACGTGCAACAAGTTCAACAACACTGCACTGTAATCCTAAGCATGTTTACTCAGAAGTAAGTCCCACTTCAATGGGATCAGAGCTGCAATGCTACAGCACAATGTAACAGGTGTAAACATAACATCTGGAACTCTTACTCGGCCTAAATGCACATCCTATAATGCATGGTGCCTGAAAGGAGGACAAAGGGGGTCTGTGGAGTGCAAAACACTTAGGAACGGCTCTAAGGTGAAGGTTGCCACTGTTTTCACTCTTTCATGTATTCATTTGTACCACTGAATTATTTCCTACTACTTTCTGAGGTCAACATACCCAGGAGTCCTGTTAAAATTTAACAGAGCAGAGCTGCATATTCAGCCACAAAAAGCAGTATTTGAAAGGAATTTCTAATAATCCCAAATGGTAAAGAAGACATCTAGAATTCAAAGCTGAATTTATCAAGAAGACATGCCATTAATCTGTACGTACTTATAATATAATGCTTATTTAAGTGAAGGCAATTGAGGATATAGTAATGTAATGTGAACATGCTGTATATATTAATAGTCCTGGAAGGCTGACAACTGTACTTGTCTAACTTTATTATTTTGAATATGAAACTATCACAATATTCAGGCCAAAACTGGATTGGAAGCATTGTCTGACAGTGCCAGGAGATCTTGTCCCACACTAGTGCCATTACTTTAGATTTCAGCTTTTGGATATATATCTACAAACACACACTTAAAAAAAATATATTCTTATGGATCATGCTGCACAGACCAGAGTGCTTGTTATGAACATCAGAATGAAAAGGGTGAGGGGGTGGGGGAACAGAAGGCAGCATGGAGAAAGATACACATACATGTTCTTTCACTATTTTTCATACAGGTATTTCTGAACAGTAAAGCCTGTATTCCACAAGTTAGTGTTGTGTTGCATGTGCTCTGGGGTTCAGCTGATCTAAAATATCTGCAATTCCACACACACACCCTTCCCTGTCTTCTCTGCAATCATACAGGTAGAACAGGCATCCAACTGGAGCCTTCTCTGATGGGTTTTTTTCCCCATCAGCAGCTCCCATTGCTGAAAGGTCAAACTTTTTAAAAAAACCTCAAAAGCACCTAGCCTCTTCATGAGTGGGAGCTTCTGCTTTTTCCAGAATAAGTTTCCATCTACATGTGCAATCCCTTTTTATCATATCAATGACTTGACTGAACCAGAACCAAGGCCAGTTTTGCAATGCAAATATAGTGAAGAGCTCAACAATTATGTTCGCATTTCGTTGTCACATACCACATCCTTCCTATTTCAACAGAGGCCATTGTTCCTACTAATCTGCTATGATGATGATGTTCCTCCTCCTCCTCCTCCTCATCCTCCATCATCATCATCATCATCATCATCTAAAAGATGCAGGACCAGCTTCTTATGGATGCATCACCCCAGTACCAGAGGCTGCTAAATGCAGGTGGGTGAGAAATCCCTGCATCTACCACCTGCCATTGTATGTACAGTTCTGACCATGATGAAAGAATCCATAGTACACCAGTAGAGCTGTGTGCCTGCTCTGCACTCATGGGTGCTCCTCCCGCCAAGTCCAGACCTCTGTTTTTGGCCATCATCCATCAGCACTGATGGAGCTGACTGTGCCGAGTATCTCTTTGGCAAAGGAAAGTAGGAGCCCCTGCTCCTTTCTTTGGATCAGGCCTGTGTGCATGTGAACCCATGCTGCCCATAGTAAATGTGACTCTCTTGCTGAGCCATGTGGGCCATCCCTGTCTCATCAAATTTGGACTTTTAGATTGTCTCTTATGGTTCGGTTGGACAAATTCTCCTATAACTTGCTTTGCACTGACACAGGACAGGTTCTTTATTGTATGAATACAATGTCATCATAATTACCCAATCACCCTTGGCTGGATTTAATCACAAAAATTTAATCACAAAACTAAAAACAAAGACAAGGTTGTTGCTGTTTTAAATCTTGATTCAGATATAATGTTGCCAGCTCAAAATCAGTAATGAGAGTTAAAAGAACAAGACAAAAGCAACAACAGAAACGGAGCAGCTGCCCTGGCACAGTGATTCTTCAACTGCTTTGGTTTAACCTATTAAAAACTTCCTGCCATAAAGAGTGAAACAACTAAAACGAAACTTTAGGGAAAATACTCATCTCCTCTGGAATGACAAAAGGGATTTGATGATGATGATGATATATTAGTCATATTTATATGCCACTCAATAACCAAAGCTGTCTGGGAGGTTTTCAATAATAATAACGATAAAACATTAAAATATTCTTCCACAGAGAAAGCTATGCTGCCCTTACGACCATAAGTGATACATAATTTAACAAGTAAAATTTCTCTGTAATACAGAGGTGATGCACACACTTACTTCTCATAATATACTATATGCATCACAGAATCAGAGAACTGGATGGTGTCTTGGAGATCATCTAGTCCAACCCTCTGTTCAGTGCAGGATCTGCTATGCATGATGCAACTACAGCATCTCTGACAAATGGCCATCCAGGTTCTGCTTCAATACTTTTAGCAAAGGAGAGCCTGCCAGCTCCCAAAACTGACTGTTCCATTGCTGAGTAGCTCTTACCATTAAGATGTTTCTCCAAAAGCATAGCCAAAATCTGCTCCCCTACAATTTCCACCCACCAGTTCTAGTCCTGCTCTCTGAGCAACAGACAACAAGACTGCTCCATCTTCTGCATGACACCCCTTCAGATATTTGAAGACCACTATCACGTCAACCCTTAATCTTCTCTTCTCTAGGCTAATTCTTAGCATGCTATTCTTAGCATGCTGGAATTCAGTATTTTGAAAAAAGCTGATGTACTTACTAGTAATCTTCTGCAGTAACCAAACCTTCTACTGCCATCTTCTCCAGTCAGCATAAAAGAGAACGTCTCACTGTAACGAAGATTACCACAGTTTTTATTGCACTGCTTAAAAACAGGTGTAAGATGTACTCTGCTTTGCTTGCAATGAATCACATTGTTGGACATGTCTCAAGATATCTTCCAGACAGATAATATTTGTGGTTTTATCCCACAGTCTTGGTGAGGCTTTGATACTAACCAAAGGATTTGTACTCAGTCTGTCCATATGTAAATAATTACTGAAAACGAGAAGCATTAAGGAACCAGGCATTGTATCTCCTATTCTGAAATTAGTTCATTTCTTCCACTTCTTTTGCCTTGCAGTACTCCACTTATACTGTTCAACAGGAATATGGTACTCTAAGCAGTAGCTTATGCTAATTAAAAACCTATAACAGGGAAGTTAACACACAGTTTCAATTAAGTCTGAATGGAATATATTCAAATTAACTGATGAATTCTAGGGTGCTTCCAGATGGAGGACTCCCAATGCGACCAGTTAGAAGGCATTGTGCAGCTACTCTGTCCTTTTCTCCTCAACAGATTTTCTATGGTAAGGAAAGACAAAAGAAGCAGCAAGAGGCTAATGAGTGGAAGATGATGTTGTATGGAACTCCCCCACCATCACAAATCTCCGTGAATGAGGAAAGGTGATGGTACAATAAAAACCTCATCTGGAAACACCCCTAGTTCAGCAGTTTCAAGCCGGAGCCTCCCTGAAGTCGATTTGCTGAAGCACAGTGACTCTGAGGTAAACAGAAGAATGCCCTGGAAGCCTGAAATGTCTTACTATCTGTTTTGAGTGTTTTGACTACTGTCAGAACTGGACAAGGATGAACAGTAGAAAAGAAATTAAACAGAGATGCTGGTAACGTTCTTCCAAGCTGGGCTCAGAGAAAAGCTTTGAGGGCTCATAAAAGGAGAGACAAGCTTTGAAGGCCCCCAAATTCTTCTCCAGCTCAGATTAAAATCTGAATTGTAGAATGACTCCCAGCTTCCCTCCTCACTATCCCTCCTCATCCCAAAAAACCCCACTCCCCTAAACACCTTTCCCCCCTTTTCCTCTTCTAATCTGGCCAGTGGTTCCAGGTGCAGGGGCAGCACAAAGGGAGAGAGAAGCAAGGAGATCTGTCCCTTCCGCTCCCTCCCCTTTTAGCTCTGGCACCAGCAGTAGGGGAGATAGGGAGGCCAGGGCAGGGAGGATGGGTGGCTGTCTCTTCCCCTTCTCTGTCAGCCTGGTGTGGTGGACCTTGGTCTTTGTACTCTTCTCAAGACCCACCGTGCCTTTCCTCAACGAGAAAAGAGCAGAGGAAGGGATAGAGCTCCTGTATCCCCTCTGTCCCTGTTGCTGCTGCTCCCATCCTCTGCTGGGTATCTAAAGGGAAGTGGAGGTTATTTGGGAGAGTGGGGAGCAGGCAGAAAGAGTGTTGTGAGGACAGGAAGGGCTGGTAGGGTCATTGTCTGAGCCTCAGACTGGCTCTGGAAATGAACCGAGTTCTTTCTGACTTTTTTAAGGGAAAGAGCTTGGATCATTTCTAGATCAATCGGAAGTAAGCAGGAGAGAGCTCTTTCATCTCTAACATTAAACACACACAGGCAAACAGCCAAGAATGGCCAATTGATATGAGCGATGGCACTGCTGCTGTCCTTCCCCAACACTGAGCAAAGGTCATTGGCAGGAGTTTTGAAGTTCTGGAGGGGGGAAAAATCCAACTACATCCATCACTGAGTGAAGGGCAAAACATTATGTGAGTTTTGTCACTACATGTAACCTGCTCTTGTGGCTACTAGGATACTTTACCTGTTGTAATCTGACACTGGGTTCCAGTCCTTGGCATCTGGAAAGCAAAACTGGGGAATGGCCTTGAGCCGTTCTTCTGCTTCACGAACTTGTTTTGTGGGTCTTTCTAGCTGTGGTTGAATAAATCAACATCAGAGTCTAGCATAGACCCAAATCAGTCTTTTGAAATAAACACAGGGAAAACGTATTCCTTCCAAAAAAATAGACTGAATAAACTAACCAGTTAAAGGAGAAATTGATAATTTATCCTGAATAGCCAGTTATGTTACTTGGTATAGAAAATAACCTTGGGAACATATGCTGAAAGGCAAAGGTGCACACTTTAAGCTGCTACCATGTTGGCTCTAGAGAAGACAAGTAACAAAAGAGACTACTGGCTATTTCAAGGGGCTCACAGCTGGGAAGGGAAGGGATAAACCTCCCCTCTCCACATTCAGTGATCCCCCCAAACTGCACCCCCATACCTGTAGAAATTAAAGAAACTCACAAGACAACACTGCATGCTATGCAGTAAGCATAATGTATAGTTTGGCCCTAAGGTGCTATTCTTATGAATCTATTACTATTCACCACATAGGTCTTAAATTCCTTTATGCCATACAAAAGCCAATGAGGTACCTTGGATCAAACCAGGGATATTTACAAAACTCTCCCCGTCCAATTTCTCCCTAGGTTTTGGAGTTCTAAGTTACCTGATCTTGTTTTCAGGGTGACCCTGACATGCTAGCAATCTGCCATTCTTCTGTTTTCCGTTTCTAGACTAGTGCACATCACAATTTGCCCACCATTCTTTTGTTTTCACAAGTTACCAATGTGCATTAGTGCATATGTACACTGATTAAATCACAACGCAAAAGCAAGTCTTGATGTGACTGCACAACCTCATCAGGATTCTTTTTCTGCACTGATTTAATCAGTACAACCATGTGCTTGTGCATATTGGAAACCTGTAAGGGGAAAAAAGGGAAAACAAAACATTGACAAACTGCACGTACATCAATTCTAAAATTAATTTTAGAAACTCCCCAAGTTAAGCCAAAGGAACACAGAGCAGAATATGGGGCAGGTGAACCATGGAACAGAATAGAGCTCACTAGATCAAGCTGTAATGCTATAATCCTGTAATATTTATAAAAAAATTTAGTTGGGATTTGATGCCAGTCATGGGACTGCTGCTGAAAAGTGTTGAGATCTCCCTCCCTCTCCTCATGATGTGACATCATTATGTCAAATGTTTCACCACACCCATTCCATATGACTGGATGCTGCTGGGTGGGATCTGGGGAAATGCAGAACTTCATCAGTTCACCTTGCATGTTTCCCTAATTAAACACTAAAGGAAGAAGGGTGTTTACAGTGGTAACTCTGTGATTAGCATCACATCTAGTTCCACTCTCACTGTCTCTTCGCTTATGCTTTGTCACGACTTCTAAAATGCCCTCTTCTTTGTGTATGTGTGTGTATGCGTGTGTGTATATGCGCGTGCGCACGTGTGCGTGTGTATACACACACACAGACGCTTTTTGATGAGCCAAATCCATATAAAGAATGCACAAGGAGAGGCAAACTCGATGGCACTACAGCTGTGGATGGCTTTCCCACTGAAGACTCAACAAATTTGACTCTTTTTCAAAAATATTTCAAGATGTCCCTGCAGCAAAAGGATTATTTTGAGGGAGGTACCTAGAAGTAGCTACCAATAATAAAATATGGCACTATGTACCTAGCGATGTTCTATATAGGCTACCACAGTAAGCAAATCTAAGAACAGTAATGAAGTAATAACAACCAACCAACAACCAAAGTTCTTACCTTTGGAAACTGATATGTGACTTCAGGGAGATATGTATTTTTAGAGGGCTTCTTCCTAAGGGAAACTACCACAAAATACTCAAACAATTCACGTTCCTGCCATTCAATCAGCTCCAGTTCCAAGGTCCGATAACTAGGAGCCCTCTTTAGCATTGACTGGATGTGGACAAGACGTTGGGTATGAGCTAGTATTACAAAAGAAACAAAAAGCATTAGTTGGCAGCTGAGCCTTTAACCCCAAGCATGGTCTTTCTTAATTCTACACATTTTTATTTCCCACATCAATCAAAGCTTTTGCAAGTACAGAAGCAACAGAAGTCATTGAAAAAAACCTTAACATATATAACCCTTTAAGAGTTATATGAAGTTCTCAATTGACTGCCCAACATCAAGTCTAATCGACTTGTCATGTCCATTGTGATCCACATACTTTATTAATCAATACATATGAATAAAATCACCTAACAATCAACATAGAATCAGTTCTATACTGCCAATCATGTTTCAACTTTGATGCAATGGAAATAGGAAGCGATGGAATCTTTTGCATTTCTGAACTTCTCCATTTACCAAGGTGAGCTTTTGGCTTGCTAATAAACTTGTCAAACGAAGTAAGGTTGCACACCAAGAATTAGGGCACACCTCTTCATGGCACTTTTTGCAACAATCAAAAGTGCTTTTTTCAGAGCTTCCAATCCCCTATAAGCCACATGGTACCAAAATTAATCCTCTATCCATATCACAGCATGAGCATCACATACTTCCTTTTTCACAGACTTTTTCTACACTTTCAGTTTAGCATTGAACTGGGAGAATAAGATGCTCCCATTTTTGCCCTTCCGGGAAAGGTGTTTTTTTCTGTTTAGGAGGGATTTGAGCTGCCAAATCAGAGTGGCTTTTATTAACTGCTGTACAAGTGGGCATTTAGTGTTATATGATACTTTTAATTGTTTATTGGTTTTATTGTGTTTTTTGTTGTTGTTTTCTGTACACTGCAGCAAGAAGTTGTTGAATTGTTGTTGTTGCTGTTTAAATTTCTTAGATGCTTTCTCAAAAAAAAGAAAGACTCAAGGCAACTTATAATAGAAAAAAAAATACCAAATTTGAAACAGCTACAACAATTATCCATTAAAATACAACCACCCCATAAAACAACTAAAACATCAGTGACTACCACAAACAATTTGACTATGCATTCAACAGCCCATCATATGCCATTAAATGCCTGGAAATAGAGAGAAGTCTTGGTACCAAAAATATGGCAATGTTGGTGCCAGGCAGGCCTTGCTGGAGAGAGCATTCCACAATTGGGGAGCAAGCACCAAGAAGGCCCTTTCCTTTGTTGCCATCCCCCAAATCTCCCTTGAAGGAGGTCCTCATATGTTGATCATAAGGGACAGGGAGGTTAATACTAGGAGAGGCACTCCATCAGATACTGTGGACCTGATCCATACAAGGCGTTATAGGTTAAAACCAGCACCTTAAATTATGCTCAGAAACATATACGCAGTCAGTGCAAGTGGGCCGGAATCAGTGTGATATACCCAGACCTTCTCATTCTCTTTATCCATCTGGCTGCTGCATTTTGCCCAAGCTGCAATTTCTGAACCATCTTCAAAGGCAGCCCCACATAGAGCACATTGCAGTAATCTAACTTGGAGGTTACCAGAGCATAGACTACTAAAGCCAGGTTATCCCTATCCAGACAGGGGAGTATCTAGGCCACCAGATGAAGTTTAGTCAGCAGAATATTATTTTAGAAAAATACAACAAATACATAATACAAATAATAAGGCTCCAACCAGCAGAAACACACTGCAGTTTTACCCATCTGTTTCTGCTGTGCCTCAAATTACAGGTACCACAGCAATCTGCATCAATCCCAAGCCAGAAAATTCAATGGAACAAAGCCAGAATCTGGAAGTAGTTGGGGAATAAGTCCATAAAAACAGATATACTGGCCAGATAATGAAGAGTTATATGGCCCAGACTGCTAGACAGCAATGGCAGCAAAAACAGCTAGAGAGTAGAGGAACCGTGCCCAGTAATTTCACAATCTTTTCAATTTTTGTCTTTAAAGTATTTTAAAAATGCACACTATCTCATTCACTAAGAAATATATATCTTCAAAAATCAATCCTTCAGATTTGTACTTAGCTTTCAATGTATCTTACTTAAATTATTCCATGGCCAAAATAATTAAAAAAGAGGACCTGCATTGTGTAGTGGTTAAGAGAACATACTCTGAGCTGGGAAGTCTTTGGTTTGAATTTTAGCTCAGCAATGAGCTTACTGGGTAGCTCTTACCTTAACTGCCCCTTACCTTCCAACCTATAATAGGGGAAAATAATACTAGCATATTTGATAAGCCTGGCAACAATTATCCATGCTTTGGTAATATCCCAGTTGGATTTTTGCACTGTATTTTTGCAATGGGAAAACCAGTGTGGTGTAGTGGTTAGAGTGTTGGACTGGGACTGGGGAATCCCAGGTTGAAGTCCCAACTCTGCCATGAAGCTTGCTGCAATCACTGACTCTCAGCCTAACCTACCTTACAGGGTTGGCTGTGAGGATAAAATGGAGGATCATGAGTTCCACCTTGGGATCCTTGGAGGAAAAGGGGGGATATAAACACAACAAATAAAACAAAGCAATAATAAATGTGTTGCGCACAGGTCTGCCTTTGAAAATGGCTCAGAAACTTCAGTTAGTTCAAAATAGAGGTGCTAGGCTACTAACTGGGTCTGTTGATCTGATCATGTGACACCAGTATATAAAGGGCTGCTTGCACAAGTAGAAGGCATTTTTGCTCAAGAGACAGCTGTACTTGCTTCCAGTCCATTTCTGGACCCAATGCAAAGTGCTGATGTTGAGCTTTAAAGTACTAAATGCCTTGGGGGCCAGAATATCTAAAGAAATGTCTCCTCCCATATGAACCTGCCCAGACCCTTAGGTCACCACTAGAGGCCCTCCTCTGGGTGTCCCCCACCAAAGGAAGCTAAGCGAGTAGCTACAAGAGAGAGGGTCTTCTCAGTTGTGGCACCCTGTCTGTGGAGCCAAGGAAGCTTGCCTGGTACTTACATTGTTATTTTTTTGGCACCAGTGAAGACATTCTTCTCCCAGGCATTTTTAGATTTTAAATTTCAGATTAAACAGCAGCTGCTTTTCTATGTTTTACATTATCTTTTTCTGTGCTGTGATTTGCTTTTATTTGTTTTTTTTGGGGGGGTTGTATTGTGTTTTTAATTGTTCTGGATTTGTAATCCACCTAGAGAATGTTAAAATATAATAAATAAATGCTGATATAGGGCTACACCCAACATAGTGTAAGAAGAGTTCTGCCTGCGCACTAGGGCTTCCCTTTCCTCTGCTCCTGCCTGCACCCCCTGGAGCAGAGTCCCAGAGTAGATTTGGAGCGTGCATCAGGGAGGGTGAATCAGTTCTGCCAGTGGCATCCATACCATTGGTGGATGGACACCATTGGATACAACCCATAATGTATTTAGACAGTGCTTTGAGCGATTAGGAAAAGAATATTTATCTATATCTATATTTACCTCCAAACTCCATCATAAGGTAAGGGAAATCTCTGCAAAAGAATTAATTACATCTTCTGATTTGCAAATTGTACCCTAGCCATAGGATCTGAAGTTTCTCCCTGCACAATATAGCTTGCCTTGTTGAAGAATTCTCTCCTTTGTGATCTAGAGCTCAAAGGAGTCTGGTTATCACTTCTCCAAATAGGAACAGCATAAAGTGAAAGAAATATAGTTGCTTGACATAGACAACAGTTTGCAAAGGAGTTACACATGTTTTGAGAGAAACATTGCTTCCCATGGTATACACATATACTTCTTTTGTCCCATTGTCACCTCTGTTTGAACAGAGTTTGCAGATCTTTGAAACAATTCAAAAACCTATGAAATCTGTTTACCAAACATGAAAGTGGAATGAGTGTACACACCACAAGCAGTGATCCCTCTTTCAAACTGCCTTCAACTCTCTGGAGGAAAAAATCACCTTGTCTCCAGTCTGATTTCAGTGGCTTGTACAGTGACTAAAAGATGAAGTATTGTATCTGTCTAGTTATTTTCAGGTCCTGCTGCTACAGTATGCTGAGCTTCTCACCTTTAAACCTGTCATCTGAATCACTCTCACTCTCACTGTTTTCATCTGAAAGAGAGACAGAGAGACATTCTGCTATTAGAAAGAACACTTCAAACTTGTTCTTGTTATTCAGTTAGCAAAAACGTCCTGCAACTAGCATTTTATTTATTTATTTATTCATTCATTCATTCATTCATTCATTCACTGACTGTACTTTTAAACCACCCAATAACAGAAGTTTTCGGGGAGGTGTACAATATGTTAAAAACATTCAGCAGAAATATTAAAACAAAAAATAAAAGCACACAGAATAAAACCAAGATAAAACCAGCAGCAAAGAAAAAACCAGTACAACATCATAAAACCAGATTAAAACCACCCGCACAATAGAGTACTAAAAATACTAAAAGCAGTTCTTAATATGCCTGGGAGAACAGAAAAGGTCTTTACCTGGTTCTAAAAACATAGGAGCCAGGCAAGGCTCTCTGGGGAGACCATTTCACAAATGGGGTGCCACCACTGAAAAGGCCTCCTCTCTTGTAATCACCCACCTTGCCTCATTTGGCAGGGACACCTGGAGGAGGGCCTCAAATGTTCATCTTAATATCCAGGTATGTAAATATGGGAGGCATGTCCCTGAATACATGATTCAGGTATTTCTATGGGGAAATGGTTTATGATTCTGAAAGGGTTTAGACACTAATAAAGGAAAACAGTTTGAGGTCATTTCCATTCTGCATTAGGAAACATTTCAAAAACAGGTTGGCTATTTTCCATCCAAACCCTTTTAGATATTGAAAGGAGGTTGTATGACATCCGAGAAGTCAGGAGGAGCTCTTTAAAAGCTTAAGTAGGCAGAAACCTATATGAATAATACCAATTAATTATGTGAGAAATGCCAACTTGCCTAAGGCAGTGGAAGCCAAGCTCTGACTCATTCACAGCATGTGGCTCTCAGCCCTTCAGGGAAGTGATGTGTATTTTGGTAAGCTGCTCTTAGGCAGGCAAATAGCTATGCTGTGGCAAGGGCAGGGAGAAGCTACCTCTGAGCCAGCAGCAGCAGCAGGAGGCTCACCCTGCCCTCTGCAGCAGGACTAGGGTCCTATCCCGGTGCAGTACAGCACTCTTCATATGACAAATGGAATAGACAGTAACAAACATTACAAGCATGTGTTTGGAAAGAAGGCATACAGGATTCTGTTTTATTAAGTATTTTACTTGAAGTTTTTTGTGGATCCGGTGAATCAACAGAAAAAAGAATGGCTGATGGGATATGGTGGTTTCACCATGGGTACATTTGTGCACTTCAATTCTGCAAAAATGGGTGGACAAATTCCAGGATATGAAGCCAGCTGCTTCATATTTTACATTGTGATCACGTTTGCCGCAACTACACTAATTTCCCCCACTGTCTCCTGCAGTAAATACGCAAAGTGTGAAGAGTAGATGTGTGTTCCTAAATGTCCAAGGACATGCACCAGGAAACCCTAATTGGCTGCAACTCCCTGGTGTGTACCCACTGAGAGCTTAGGAACAAGCATCTGATCTGGCAACTGTATATGTTTACTATGGCAGACACAGGCATAACAAAACTAGTTAACAAATAACACTGACTTCTATAATGATGGATATTCAATATTCTCTCATTAAGACAAAAGATTTCCATGGTATACCTCTCAGTGATGCTGTTTCAATATTGGACATGGAAAGCTTTTTCAATCTTTTTTTCCCTCTTTTTGCACTATAGATAGAATTGATCCTTTGTACAAGCTGTAAAAACAACAACAACAACAGGATAATCATTAGCCCAGTATACATCAAAATCAGAAGGGTGAACCAAGTAGAAATTCTGTCTTCAGAAATCTGTATGTGATTTACTCAGAATGCAATCCTATACCCACTCACCTGGGAGTAGGCCTCATCAAACTCACTGGGACTTACTTCTGAGCAGACATGTACAGGATTGTGCTATTACTGTTCTTTTCTCTTTTATGCAATCTAAATAGGACCATTGCTAAACATTAGGAATATTTTCATACATGAGAAAATTCACACCGCAAACAGGTTCTACAGTAGGGTTCTATAGCAGAGGTGCTCCCAAGGTGCAAACCTCACCTAATTTCACTAGCAATTCTAGTCTCCAAATCATTGTTATATGACATTAATTGGTTGTTTTCAAATTTTATTCATTATTAGACACAATGTAAGACTAGCAGAAAATCCCATGTTTTGTTTAAGTTTAATTGGAAGTAAAACCACTGTGTTCAATGGGGCTTACTGACAACTGAATGTGAACTGAGCAGACATACGTATCATTACAAAGCTAGTTTCATGTTTCTAGTATCTTCTCAGCAACATAGATCTTTAAATGTATAGGGAAAATACTACACTTACAATCAACAAATAAATTCGTTGCTTGTTCATTCTGACTATCATCTTACTAGACAATTGTTTCATATCCTACTTGGACTTTGAAAGTTTTTGCTAAACTGCAATAGCTTAAATTTAATTGATGCTTGTTTCAGAACTGGAATGACGTAGCTATCTGAATTGCAGAGCCTTTGAATAAACAATAGGAACCATATTGAATCAGTGGTGATTTCCTTGGGAACCATCGTTACAAACAAAAAACAAAGGAGAAAAACTTAACTTAAGGCACATACTGCAGCTTATAAATAGTTATAGGTCAAATGCTAGTCAAACTGTAATTCAGCTGGTGAGCAATGCCTTGACTTACAGAGCTTAAAGGAAAGCATGTAAATGTTTAATCAAGGAAAGCCCAGACACATTTCCCCTTTTCATACATGCACCTAAAGTGTTCTATTCATAGGTGTGGTGGTGAAGGGTAAAACTTGCATGAGTCGACTGTGTCTACAACATAACGTGTGACAGAACCAATTTCAAAGATATTTCATGAAATCATTCTCTCTTTTTTAAGGGACAGGAGCACATATGGCCACACCAGACATTAATTGTAGATTGATAGAAGCCTATGAAAATTCATGATTCCCGCAGTGTGTATGTGCAATGTCTACATTATTGCTTTTACTTTTTGGACTGAACATTAGATTGTGCAGCACAAAAACTGTCATGGGTTCTCCTCTCCACCCCCATTCCCACATGCATCCCTGTGCATACAACAGGAAAATGGCTTTATTGGCCATGTGGATAATGGGAGGAAAGCATGGGCTGAAGGTCCTGCACATGAGAATCCCATGGATAAGATGCGCAGACAGAGCATACCCAATCCCAATACTGCAAGGGTGGACAACTTGTGGCCCTCCATGTTTTGGCCTACTGTTCCCATCATCTGTCACCCTAGGGCTGATGGCAGTTGTAGGCCAAAACATATGGAGGGCCGCAAGTTGCCCACCCCTGCATATACCATATGGGCACACTGTTATACTCAATCAACTTGATAAAACGATGTGCTTACATGAAACATGTGTTTTGAAAGAGAGATACATTAGCATAAAAAGCATATAATGAAATAGGCACACCGCCACCCACTCTGCAAAGAGCCCATATTTCAGCCATCCCCAAACCGGGAAAAGATCACAAGTTCTGGGCAAATTATAGACCAATCTCCCTGATTAATGTAGATGCCAAGATTCTCACTGATGCACTAGCTAACAGAGTCCAAGAAATAACAGCAATATTAATTCACCCAACCAGGTTCATACACACTAGCCAGGATGCAGGAAATCTGAGGCTGTTGGTAGACTTAGTGGCACTTAATGCTGCCAGAAAGATCCCTGCCGCTAACCTATTGCTAGACACTGAAAAGCCAAGATTTATTGGCCATTTATCACTCCCACACTTTCTCAATTTGGCTTTAATCAAGAATTTCTGGCCTGGGTGAAGATTCTATATGCAAACCTAAGGTAACAGATGTAGACCAATAAAATCCTTTCCCTGCCATTCTCACTTGAAAGGTGCACACACCAGGGCTGCCCACTCTATAGCCTGATATTTAACATCTGTCTGGAACCACTGGCTTGCCCTATCCGACAAAACAGGGCAATACGGGGTTTTGTTCATCACACCACATCTGTGTAAAGATCATCCTTTACACAGATTATATGTTATTGTTTATTGATGACCCTGAAAACTCTATACCAGAGCTTATTAGAGTAATAGACACATGTAGGTCAATATCAAGATATATATGATCAATTGGGCTAAATCAGAGCTTACTGCCCTAGGAAACCTCTCCCGTGTTTTCCAGATGGCAGTTCAAACAATGCCCTGATGCCATAGTTTATCTGGGCATAAAGGTCCCCAAGGATATTTCCCAATTTTTTAAACTGAAACTGACACCTCTGTTAACTGAAATTGCTTTGGACCTAGACAAACGGGCCATACTCACTCTCAGTGTTTGGAGTAAAATTATCACCTTAAAAATGAACGTTTTACCTTGAATAGTGCATGCTTTCCAAGGCATCCTGCTGTCTATACCCAAATAATACTTCCAAAGATTCAACAAATTATTTGGGGGGGGGGCTCCCCACCCCCCGTGCTTTTTACTTAGAAAATTACAGCCACCCATGGATGAAGGAGGTGTTAGCTTCCCTGATTTAAATCTATAACACAAATCATATCTTCTCTCATGTGCCATTGAATGGGCTGCCATGCCCTCACCACAACAACCTCCTTGGATAGGCCTAGAATCTGCATATTTGACACCGATTATCCAGTGGATGGTGTTGGGCTCCACACACTTGAAAAGAGAGGGCCTTATTCCACCCACCCCACATTCAAGCAGCTAGAGGGAGATGGTGAATGCTGGCCCATCAACTGCACTTTGACCCTTCCTCACATGCCAAACTAATGATCTGGTACAACACCCTTTTCTGTGGAGGCAGTGGGCTAGGAGAGGTATCCTGACTTTGGGTCAGTTAATAGGCAAGAATTGTGAATTCCTCTCCTTTGCAGACCTACAAAGGAAATATCAGCTACCTCAAAATATGTGCTGGCAGCACCTTCAAATAAAAATATGTTTCGTACTCTGTATGGCCCAGCAGCGTTCAGTGCTTTAGAACCGCCAGCATTACTTGAAGATCTGACCGGTTCTATGTAGGTGACCAAACCAACAATTGATATTTACAGGGAAAAAACCCTCTTAACACACAGTAAACTTGACATTCAGACATTCAGAGCACAGTGGAATAGGGAACTACAATGCCACATCCAACCATGCCAATGGAAGGTAGCTGTATCTTCTATTCAGTCTATATCCCCTGATCTGAAATTGCAACCTATACAGCAAAAGTTGCTCTTCCGGATATACTGGGCACTGCAGCGCCTGTTTTGGAAAAACCTATCACCCTCCAATAAACGTTAGTGCTGTGAGGCAACAGATAAATCCTTGGTGCATATGATGCAGGCATGTATGGTGGTGGCTCCCTTCTGGGCAAAAGTTATTAAATGTATCAACTTTGTTCTGGATATTTCACTGTTGCTCAAGCATCATCATGTATTGCTTAACTATATTCCCATGGTCTGGAAGCCATACTCTCATGGTGGCCAAGATACTATAGGGATGGAAGGACAAAGTATCTCCATCAATCATGCAGTGGTCTGAAGACCTCACAACATTGGCCTATTTTGAGAGAATATACTACCGGTGACAGCTCTGTCAAGCATTCTAGCACCTGGTCGGTGTACCTCAATCTCTATGACTGACTTGAAACAGGAGCATTATTATTATCCTTATTTCTTTACTGTTATTTTATTATTTTGTTAAATGTTACTTTGTAATTATTTTTATTTTATGTTTGTTTATGCTTTGTCTCTGCTTTATATTTTTTATACATGGGCATGAGTAATTTTATTTGAAAAAATTGTAAAGATTAAATAAAAGGCATATAATGTGCAGATGCCAGCAAACTGGTAATTGGTCAGGGCTTCTTGTAACATGTACACATCTTTAAAAGTTGTTGTGTACACAAATGTGCTGAAAACAGTTAAGAGTGAGGAAATTAAGAGTATCAGACTAGGACTGGTGAGACCTTGGTTCAAATCTCCACTCAAGCCATGTTCACCTGGTGACCCTGGGCCACTCGCTCTTACTCAGTCTAAGCTATTGTGAGGATTAGAGATGTGAAGGTCTAGAAAAACCCCATAAAAATGGGGCAGGGTTCCCCTTAAGGACATTTTATGTTCCTAAAGTAACAAAGTGACATCTGATCTGTAAAGAGTGCTAAAAAAAAAACCCAAACTATTGTATATTTTTCTATTTTTCCCCAAATTTCCATTTTTTCCTAAACCTCCTTGGGGGAAAAAAAAAAAAAACATCAGGGAGGGGTTTTCATGGCTTCAAAATTTCTCAAAATGTACATCTCTAGTGAGGATAAAGACGGCAGGGGAAAAACTTGGTATGGTGCGCTGAGGTCATCTGAGGAAGTGTGGGATAAAAAGGTAAATACATAAAAACAAGTGAGTGTTTTTGGCAGTGGTCAGGATAACCAATGCTTTTAAATGAAACCAACCTCTTGGTTGATGATATTGCACTTATGGAGAAACTTACCACACCTATACAAGGATGACAAAAATGCAGTTTTCTGCAAGTACTATGGGTGAAACCCAACGTAAGTCCTAGTTAGAGTAGACCCACTGAAAAGAATGGGACTTAAGTTAGTCATGACTAAGTTAAGTCCCATACATTTCAGTGGGTCTACTCTAACTAGGACTTATGTTGGATTTTACCTTATAGCTGCCCTTTTTAATATACATTGAGAAAATGCCTGCTTAAAATAAGCCATGCCAACATGACACACATTATTCACTTACTAGAGTGATTCAAATATCAGAATACTGCTCAGAGCCCTTTATCTCACTGCCGTGGGGCACTGGAAGTATAGAATGGAAGAAGAGCTATTATCATACTCCAGGCCCAACAAAACTGGTACAGAACTCTTACGTTCTCTAAATTCTGCTCAGTCAAGTCCAGATTCCTTTCCCCTAATCTCTCTCTCTCTGTCATGCACACACACACACAGAGCACATATACAGCACACACATAAAACAACAAAAGTCCTCAGGATTGCTTCACACTTGCAAGAACATTACAGTGGTCATTACCTTTGGGACCCTCCTGGCCCTGCGTGTGGACAGAAGTTCACTTGTAGTACTTAGACTGTCCTCATTAGGGCTGGAGGGAGAGGAGGGGATGCCAAGCTGGGCCAGCAGCAACATATCATCCTGGCTGTGCCTCTTGGGTAATCGTGGTAGGCGATGGCTTTTCCTTTCTGACCAGTTTCCAATCCTTAGAGACTGGCTGCTGGGCTTTGAAGGTAGCTAAGAAAGGAAGAAAGGAAGAAATTATTATCATTTTAATTTATTATATTTTAATCCATCCAATAACAAGTGTTCACTAGACTGATTACAAACAGTTAAAAGAATCAAATACAAAAGAATAAAGGAACAATATACAATAGAAAATGACAAATAGCACAGGAACAGATAAATATAAAGATATACAAGAACAACCATGAAAATCTAAAAACTAAGGGTGGAATCCTATGCATGTTTAGGCAGAAAAAAGTGTTAGAATTCCTAGCATGCACCAGCCAGCATGGCTGGCTGAAGGGATGCTGGGAGTTGTAGGACTTTTTTCTGTCTAAACATGCATAGGATTGCACCCTAAAATGCCTGGAAGAAAGCCTTTGCCTGGTGCTGAAAAGATAATAATGTTATCTTGAGGAGGCCATTCCACAAATTAAATGAGAAGGCCTTTCTCTTGTAGCCACCCACCTAACTTCCTTCAGTGGGGGCACCTGGAAAAAGGCCTCCAAAGATGACCTAAGGGTCTGAGCAGGTACATGCAGAGGCTACGTTCCGGAAGGAAGGAAGGAAGGAAGGAAGGAAGGAAGGAAGGAAGGAAGGACGAGAAGCTATAGACACAGATATAGTTTTTCTGGAAAAGGCCAACTATTCCAGGGCCTGAGTCAACTCTTAATATAATGAGTAGAAAGAACTCAAATGAAGTTCAGTGAATATCATATAAGGGGAGTTTATTAGAACAAGACAGAATTGCTTTTTCATCTAAGGCTGCATTTTACCACTAGTATAAGGAATTGCCTAATACTAGTTCCAAACAACGGTCCATCAAGCCCCGCAGTCCCTGCTTTGGCTGGCAGTCTCAGACTGTGGGTCTTTTCCAGCTTTGCTCTCTCTGGGATTCTTTAACTGGAGATGTCACAGACTGGACATGCCAAGTATGTGCTCTACCACTGAGCTATGACTCCTCATCGTTCAGGTATTCCTCAGTGCCCCCACCAATCCAGTGTACAAATTGTCCACATCACACAGATTAGTCCGTCTGAATGAGGGGTATGAAGAGAAGTACAGGACAGCACTGGGAAGCAGAGAGCAGTCAACAAGAGGAAGTAATGTAGGAAGCAAGCAAAGACTGAGAAAGGTACCAGTGTTGGGGAGCAACATATAGGTATGGCTATTGCACAGAAACTAAGAGGTTAAGGGGCCAGCTGGCAGTTTCTGTGCTGGGGGCCTAGTGCAGGGGCAGACAGAAAGTAGACCTCTAGATGTTTTGAACTTCAGCTCCCAGCATTCTGGACCATTGCCATGCTGGCAGGGGCTTCTGGGAGTTAGAAGTCCAAAATATCTGGAGATCTACTTTCTGTCCACCCCTGGCCTAGTGCTGCAGCCAGAGTCCACTTCAAGTGAAAATGGCTGCATGGAGCCTTAAACTTGAGAGGTTTTTCGAGAAATGAATTGGAACCTTGGCTCCTTATTCACCAGATCCCCTTGCCTTCCTTAAGCGATGCACACTGTGGCAAAAAACAACAAGCCCTAACTGCACATATATACTGATGGGGTCCAAGCTCATGATGACTGACCAGGATGAGGAAAGGTTACAGCATTTAGGGCTTTTTTGTTTTGAAAAAAAGGTGAGTAAGAGGGAACATGATAGAGGTTTATAAAATTATTCATGGTGTGGAGAAAGTGGATAGAGAGAGATGTTGTTCTCCCTCATAATAGTATCGAAGTATCAAAGAATAATAGGGTTGGAAGGGGCCTACAAAACCATCGAGTCCAGACCCCTGCTCAGTGCAGGAAGCCTGATTCCCAGGTGGAATCCCATCCAAGTACTAACCAGGGCTGAACCTGCTTAGCTTCCGAGATCAGACGAGATCGGGCACATCCTGCCCCATGTCACACCATTATGTCCTGATACCAGTTGTTACTGACATCTCAGGCAGTGCTATAGATTTTTAAGCTGACTCTAGAAAAGCAGTTTGACTCTGTGCCCCAATTATGCATGCTCACACCGACAGAGGTGTTTCTTTTGGACTTCCCCTCCCACAGCCAGAAGACTCTCAGCTTTATCCCAGTGACCCTCCCTTAGTCAAGAAAAAAATCTTTAAGCTTCCCAAGGTTAACAGCAAAGTGAAGAAAACAAACAAACCAGAAATGGCACATGTATGTAGGGAGAGATATGTTGCTCATCACTAATTACATCACAGATAAGAACATGCTAACTTCACTTATATGGTGATAGGGTCTAAGTTGGCTGCGATTGACCAGGAAAGGGATCTTGAAATTGTGGTGGAGAGCTCAATGAAAATGTCAACCCAGTGTGTGGCTGCTGTGAAAAATACAAATTCCATGTTGGGAATCATTAGAAAAGGAAATGAAAATAAAAATGCCAATACCATAAGATCTTTATAAAACATGATAGAGGGGTATAAAATTATGGATGGTGCGGAGAAAGTAAACAGGAAGAGGTTTTTCTCCCTCTCGCCTAATACTAGAACCAGGGTCATCCAATGAAGCTGGACACATAAAAGGAAGCACTTCTTCACACGGTTCATAGGTAAACTATGGAATTCACTACCACAAGACATAGCGATGGCCACCAATTTGGATGGCTTTAAAAGGGGATTAAACAAATTCATGGAGGATAGTATCAATGGCTACTAGTCCTACGGCTCTATGCTACCTCCAGTATCAGAGGCAATATTCTGATGTATACCAGTTGCTGGGGAACTTGGGCGGGAGGGTGCCATTGCACTCATGTCCCCTTGTGAGCTTCCCCTGGGCAGGTGTTTGGCCACTGTGTGAACAGAACACTGAACTAGACAGGCCGTTGGTCTGACTGAGTAGGGCTCTTCTTCCATTCTTATATGGTGCCCTCCTCATGGTATTCCCTGGCAAACCCACTGGTCTAACAACTACAGCTTTCAGGAAGGTGGTAAAGACTTGCCTGTTGTAAGAAATCATTAGCAGTTGGCTAAAGGCTGTTCGTTTTATTTTACGCAGTGCTGAAGTTTGTTTCTCTCTCTTTTTTCTGATGGCTATTTTCATTTTAGTTTGCTTTACTGTACACTACATATTGAATTTTAATAATCTATAACCTCTTGAGAGAGCTTATTTATGGGCTAGCAGGTGGGTGGAAATTTTAGAATAAATAAGTAAATGCCATTTTTTTCATATAAAAGAAACAGACTGTGAAAAGACCATATGCCTAATATATGGCATCCCTTCGTTTGAAATAGAAATCATGCTTTTTTGTGATACTGTAGTGCTGCAATCCCATACATGCGTACCTGGGAGTAAATGCCATTGAACTCAATGGAGCTTACTTCTGAGTAGATATACATAGGATTGCAGCGTAATTAACTCATTTAGAATTTTTGCTTGCTTCAGCAGAAGCAATGGCCATAGATTTCCAGAGGTGGAAAGAAATCACAGGAACATAGTCAAATACCTTTTACCAAGTCAGACCATCGGTCCACCTAGCCCAGTACTGTCAGCACTGACTGGCAGTGGCTCTCCAGGGTTTCAGGCAATAATTTTTTCAGCCCTACCTGGAAATGCCCGGAATTGAAGGAGGGACCTTCTTCAGGCAAAGCATGTGCTCTGCCACTGAGCCACAGCCTTTCCTCAACTCAGTGAATCATGTAGCGCAATGTGCACCTCATCACACACACATGCACTCTAAAACAGAATATCTTTAACAACAGCAATCCTGATCCCTAAGAGAAATTTGTCCAACTTTAGGGAAAAAATCCAAAAAGAATTCTTTGAAATGTAAAACTGAAAACAATCCCATTTTTAACCAGAAGGGTAATTCACAAATTAAGGTTACTCTGGTTCAACGCTAAATTGACATTCCTCATATTTCAAGGGTTTTGCAATGGATTATTATATCATAAATATTTCAGACCCTTAAATAATTATACTAAAGACATTCATTTGAAAATAGCTCCCTCTGATTCCAGTGAAATTTACCTGGAAGTATGTTACATTGAAGCCAATGGGACATTTCATATAAATGTATTTAAGATCTGTCATATAAGTAGAAAAATAGGTTTGGGAGAGGAGGAGTAAAACAGCTTTTTCTCTATGGAGGATTTTGCTGTGTCTTACCATTTTCTCATGTTATACATTTCATTTGATACTATTTTTACATCTTCATATGATAAAAAGGCAACATAACAATTAAGGAAAGAAATAATGAAAAACAACAAGAGTGATTAAAAAATCACTGTCTGATTCTGGGAGTTACAAAGTTGAGCAAGACTAACAAACAGTTCTAAAAAATGCAAATATATTATATTCAATAACAGAATTTAAGAAAGACTGCACATTTCTAGCAAATTAACAATTTGCTATTAAAGTTAGTAATATATAAATTAAAGCTGCTAAAATGTTAACAGAAAATATTTAAATGGGTTGTACATCTTTTGTTATATTCTTTCTCAGTTTAATACAGGTAAATAACAGCTATTTTTCTAGCTATGCTCCTGTGGCTGCTTCTTTTGCACAAAGCAATCAAATAAAATACTTTTGCATCACAATGTAGAGTCCCAAACAGAATCCAGCCCTCTTCAGGCATGCTGTGTTACCTGCGGAGGTGTTGTGTACTTCCTGTCCTGCGGAGTCCACATCCTGTGCAAAGAATCTAGGGAACTTTGAGAGAGCTGCTGGGATTTTCGGCCTGCATTACGGGCTTTCAGCTCCACATCTTCGTATGGGTTTTCCTTGGGTGAATCTCCTTTACGATTTTTTTTAAGAAAAGAAAAACAGATAGGAATGTAAAACAAAAAAAATCATGTGAACCAAGTGAAAGGCTTGTACAAAACCTCCTTAGCTTCCAGTGTGACTCATCCTTCCAACTGCAGCTGGAAGTACTTGGACTACATTTTGGCTATGAAAGACAATGCGTGTTTCTTAAAGTAGAGATTTCACAAGACTGCCTTCTGAGCCCCTACAGCTCAGCAATATTCATGAATTAAAACACACATACTAAATATACAACTAGTTTAAGGAGAACCAGACAATTTATTAACAATCCAGTCTTCTGCATGTTTACTTGTAAGTCCTACTGAGTTTAGTGGGGCTTACTCCTTTGTAAGAGAGCACAGAATTGTAAACCAGAGTTTGCCATCTCTCCCCTCCCAAAATGAACAGAAATGGTTTTACTTTGCATTGCAGCTGCTTTCAGTTCATTTAGTGTAGAAAGGCAGGATATAAATTGTTGTAATAAGTACTCTTATGAGTCCCCTGGACTGCAAGGAGGTCAAACCAGTCAATCCTAAAGGAAATCAACTCTGACTGCTCATTGGAAGGACAGATACTGAAGCTGAAGCTCAAATATTTTGGCCACCTAATGCGAAGAGAAAAGTCACTGGAAAAGACCCTGATGTTGGGAAAGATTGAAGGCAAAAGGAGAAGGGGACGGCAGAGGATGAGATGGCTAGATAGCATCACCGATGCAATGAATATGGACTTGAGCACACTCCGGGAGAGAGCGCAGGACAGGAAGGCTTGGCGTGCTATGGTCCATGGGGTCACGAAGAGTCAGACACGACTGAACGACTGAACAACAATAAGTACGAATGTGCAAATATAAGAAGAGTCGTGCTGGATCAGACCAAGGTCCATCTAGTCCATCATTCTGTTCACATAGTGGCCAACCAGCTGCCCACAGGAACCCATACGCAGGGCATGAGCGCAACAGCATCCTCCCATCCATGTTCCCCAGCAACTGGTGTACATAGGCATACTGCCTCTGATACTGGATAAAGCATACAGCCATCAGGTCTAGTATCCATTGACATCCATCCTCCAGGCATTTGTCCAATGCCCTTTTAAAGCCATTCAAATTGGTGGACATCACTACTAATTCTGGAAGTGAATTGCATAGCTTAACTATGCACTATTCCATAGCTTAACTATGTGTGAAGAAGTACTTCTTTTGTTAAGTCTTGGAACTCCCACCCATCAACTTCAGGGGATGACCCCAGGTTCTAGTATTATCCCACCCATCTGTCAGGGATGCTCTGACTTGGATTCCTGCATTGAGCAGGGGGTTGGACTCGATGGCCTTGTAGGCCCCTTCCAACCCTACTATTCTATGATTCTATGAGAGAGGGGAAAAAAATGTCTCCCTATCCACTTTCTCTACACCATGCATAATTTTGTATATCCCTATCTTGTTTTCCCTTACTCACCTTTTTTCTAAGCTAAACAGTCCCAGTTGCTGTAACTTTTCTTCACAGGGGAGTTGCTCCAGCCCCTTGATCATTTTAGTTGCCCTTTTCTGCACTTTTTACAACTCTACAACATCTTTTTAAATGTAGTAACCAGAACTGAACACAGTATTCCAAGTGTGGTCGCACCATAGATTTGTATAAGGGCAGTATGATATTAGCAGTTTTATTTCCAATCCCTTTTCTAATTATGTCTAACATGGAATTTGCCTTTTTCACAGCAGCTGTACACTGGGTTGACATCTTCATTGAGCTGTCCACCACAACCCCAAGAGCTCTTTCCTAGTCAGTCACCGCTAGCTCAGTTCCCATCAGGCTATACTTGAAGTTGGTATTTTTTGCCCCAACCTGCATCACTTTACATTTGCTTACATTGAACTGTATTTGCCATTTAGAGGCCCATTCTCCCAGTTTGGAGAGATCCTTTTGGAGCTCTTCACAATCCCTTTTTGTTTTAACCACCCTAAATAATTTGGTGTCATCTGCAAATTTGGCCACATCACTGTTCACTCCTAATTCCAAATCATTTATGAACAAGTTGAAAAGCATTGGTCTCAATAGAGATTTCTGTGGGACCCCACTGTTTATATCCCTCCATTGGGAGAAGTTACCATTTATTCCTATTCTCTGCTTCCTGTTCTTTAACCAGTTAACTGATCCATAAGTAAATACATAAAAAATAGACTGGCATTATCTTATCACTTTTTAAAACTATTTACTACATCTCTTACAGCACAATCCTCCTCCCATGATACTAATGGCTGGAGTGGACTGGATTGTGCATTGGCATCTCTCCACAGCCTGGGCAGTCCAACACGTCTGGAGGGCACCAGGTTGAGGAAGGCTGCCCTAGCTAAATTTGGATACAGTTCAAAAAAATTAAGTTCCTGAAATTTTAAAAAATTGCTCTTAAAAACTGAAATATCATTTGTTTGGGCTCAAATGATACAGGAGATGTGTGGGAGCCTGCATCTCCCCATCAACATCTCATTGACATCATCATGAGAACCCTGCTGGATCAAACAAAGGGTTCAGAATCCTGTTCCCCAAAGTGGTCAGGCAAACATTTCAAGGAAGTCCACAAGCAGGGCATGAAGGCAATTCCCACTACCAAGGTCATACTACTTTTGACCGTGACGTTTCTAGCCACTGATAGACCTCTCCTCCTCCAGGAATTTCTCTAATTCCCCTTTTAAAGTCATCTACGTCAGTGACCACCACCAAACTTTGTGGCAGCAAATTCCAATTATTATGCTGTCTTTTTTCTGTCTGTCCTGAATCTACTGCCAATCAATTTCACTGGGAGGCCCCAAAACCTAGTATTATCAGTGAACAAGAGGGAAAAAATGTTCTCTCTCTCTTCTCTCTCCACTTACTCCACACCATGCATCATTTTATCATGTTCTCCCTTGGACATCTTTTTTCAAAACAAATTAAGCCTTCCCTTGTAAGAAAAATTGATATTTTTAGATGCCCTTTTATGCATCTTTCCCAACTATACACTATCCTTTTTAAGATGGAGTGACCAGAACTGTCTGCAGTATTCCAAATTATCCACAACATAAATTTATATAAAAGCATTATGATACTGGACATTTTATTTTCAGTCCCTTTCCTGATCATCCTAATTGACCTTTTCTTGCTGAGTTGATGTTTTCAATTAGTTATTCATCACAACCCCAGGATCTCTTTCCTCAATGGTCATAGCCCAGTTTTATTTCATTTATTAGTAATACTTGTATACCACTTAGGGCAGTATCCAATACTGCCTGTACATTAGCGGCATCTGCTGCTAGCTCAGTGGGGACCAGCAGTTCCTGAAACAAGCAGAAAGCAGAAGGGCACAGTTCCAAGCTCACAAGCGGTCGGTTCCATTTATACAAGAGAACCAGCAGAAGGGCAGGGCAATATAGGATACCAACCCCAATATAGTAAAATCTCTAAGTGGTTTACATACAAAAATCACAGTTAAAAATATGTAATACAACACAAAAACATTTCAACTTTCAACAACAAATGTAAGATAAAAAGAAACAATAAAAGAAGACAGTAAAATGGAGCAGCAGCATGAAGATCATAAACCAGGGAAAGCTTGCATGAACAAGTATGTTTTCAGGAGTCACTTAAAACACCACATTTTCTGCCTCTCAACCTGTATGGGGGAGGTATGCTCCACTACTGAGAAAGGCCACTTTTGAGATGTTACGTGGCAACATTCTGTTGGTTGGGGAATGGCCAACAAGGCCTCCTCTGACGATCTCAGAGTTCCATCACAGTATATATAAAGCAGCCATTCTTGGGGATACATCAACCTATTTTTAATGAATTTCACTTGCCATTGTTTTGCCTGTTCAACCTAGTCTGGAGATATCCTTTTGGAGATCTTCACAGTCTGCTTGGGTTTCACCATCCTGAATCATCTGGTGTCATCTGCACCAAATTTGGCCACCTTACTGCTGATTCCAGTTGATTTATGTATGTTAAATAACACTCATCTCAATAAACCAATATTTTAGGATTGTTTTAATTACAAGGCTTGGACAGCTGCTGCTGCACTAGAAAATGTTTCCACTGGCAGTCCTTGATCATTATCTCAGAAGCATGGAATGCAATTGTATAGATTGTACTGGAACTCACAGACTCTGGAGATGAGACACCTCCCAGCTCAGACGAAGTACAATTTTTGACTTATTTGCCTATTCAGCATATACATTTTAACAAAAACGCAGTCTTTCTAAGGCATAAATCTGAAACTATAAATTCTACAGAGATGGTTCGAAGAGTCTGCCCAAAGAAAATAATAATAATGACGATCTAAGGTTGCACAGTTAGTTCTGAAGAAGGGCAAATTAACAGGTGCAGAAAATAGTGACTGAAAGAAGATTACAGGAACTCGGCAATGTGGGTAGAGATTGTGGGTGGAGATTGTGGGTGAAATCCAAAACCCAAATGTGCTCCAAAGGGCCCCCCAACCCTCTGGACAAATTTTGAGGGGGTGCAAGGGACTGCAGTGGGGAGTGGGAATGGCTGACAGAAGCCAATTCATCTGCAGGAGGAGCTAACTGGATACAACCCTAAGGGAGCTCAGCTAGTTTAGTTTACTAAAATTAGTGCCAAACCAGACATGACATTAAACGTGTCTTTGAATATATCATGCAGGTTTTTAAAAATGCAAATAACATCAGCTGTGGAGGGGCGCTGGTAATTATCAGAATCATAGCAAGCAGGGAGGAGACATTTAACCTTTTTCTCCCTTGCTGAAATCCTGAGGAAAATCTCTCCCCTGAAGGTGCCATTTGCATAGGGAGAAAATCCCCCACTGGCGCCAATGAAGGATTTCCTCTCAATGCAAATAGCACCTTCACCACTTTGCAACAGAGGAGAAGGGTTAAATTTCCCCTCCCTACCTGCTGCGATCCAGATAATTAACAGGCCTTCCCCCAAGCTGATGCTATTTACGTTTTTTAAAAACTTGTATGTTAAATGCAAACACATATTTAATGTTATGTCTGGTTTGGCCCAGAGAGGGAATAGAGGAGGTATTAACACAGCAAAGCAGGCCTACACAACTTATGACTCACCAAACCAAAAGCACACTGGCAACCATTTACTGTGGCATTGCAGGGGGTTGCAGGAAGGCAACAACAACAGAAGCAGTGTGGGGGCCCTCAGAGGCCCCCACACACTGGCTTGATGGTTCATAGCTTATGACGGTCTGCAGTAGAGAAAGGAGAGCTATTTAAGCTACTGAATGCTGTGGTCACAATAATTAATGGCTACAAATTACACACTAGAAAGCTTAGGAGGGCTATATAAAATAAATAAATAAATAAATAACATGAGAATAATATTTTTACCTATTCAAAAGATAAAATTCTGGAATAGTGCCCCTGGAACAGTTATAAGAGCAAAGAACATAATGGCATTCAAGACTGAACTGAATAAATATAAACTGTGTCATTTCAATCTGACCAAGGTATATGAGCTGATGGGTCAGTTAGTCTTCCCCTGTTCCAAAGTGAAATAAATTAGTGTACAGAATCAATAAGCAACAATTGTGTAAAAATGGAGGTCAACTATCTTTAAAAATATTTTTGGCTTTCTGTTTCCTGGATTTCCAAATACAACACTACTGCATTAATGAATGGCAAATCTTCCAATACATTATCTGCAGAACAGTTTTGCTGGCAACATGGTGCAACAATCTGTCCAAAGTAAGAGCAAATGAAAGTTATGGTAAAATAATCAGCACATTTTGGAAAAATCATGCATAATGGGATGCTGGGGAGGTCAAGCATTAATGAGTTGTTTGTCATGGTTGCACTCCTTCAATGCGCAATGCTGAGATATGCAGTCAGCCCCTCCGCGTGGTGATGCAGCACAGTATGTCCTGTCACACTGGCTGTCAAGTGTGGCAGATGGGAAGCCAACTCTAGGCAAATCCAAGCAAGCCAGCAATGAGGTGAGGCAAGAATGAAAAATGGGACTGAGAAAAAGAAAAACTACATTCCTCACAAATTTATATGGAATAGCAGTTTCCTTTCCACGTTGGGAGCAGGACTTTATCAGAAGGAATGTCATGTAGCGGTAAAAGAATTTCTCCCGGTTACCCTGTTGTTAAGAGAACAGAGTTACCACCAAATCAACACCAGTCTTCGAAGGCATTTTCTAAACAATACAAAGAGGGTTTCCCAAAGCAGGAGTGAGATTGTTCAAGCAATTTGAAGCTTCTTCAGAACCACAAACTTGGCTGATATGGGACTAACTGTGACATGGAGATTGGAAACAGAAGGTATGAATGGATATTTGCAACTGGTGAGCAAACATTGATGGTGATTTCCAGTTTTCTGGATTAAAAGAAGCCAGGAATTGCATTCAAAACAACAGGCAACCGTCCTCTTAACCACAGAATAAAAGTTTACAATCTGTAGACTTGCCAGAGAAGTAACAGAACTCCAAAGTACTTTGCATCAGTTGAAGAGTTCTGCAAAGCCAATCCCCTTTATTTTGGGGGAAGGGGGCTGCATCCCCACAGGCAGATATGCTACCGACATACATGTAAACTGGGCTAAATATTAACAAAGAACATGTTTCTAAGAATAATTCCAGCAATATGAAGTACTATTGAGGATTAATGGAAGAGATACATTACAGTGCCAGTGATGTAAAGGATGTCTGACTTTGGATCAGAAGATTGCAGGTTTATGTCCTGCCAAGCCTGAGTCCTTGGTGCTCAGGCCTAATGTTCAGTGGTAGAGCACTAGCTATGTAGAAGGTCTCAAGTTCAGTCACTGATATCTGCAGATAGAACTGAGAAATATTCATATCTAAAACCGCAGAGGTGCTGCCACACTCTTATTTCTGGCCATGCAAAGTTGGTGGTAAAAATGCAGCGTAATTGGTGAGATAATTTATCTACAACCAACAGACCGTAGTATATGTGGTTGGAGAAAAGACACTACAAGGGATACTGGCAAGTGTAAGCAAGACCCAAGGCAGTATTTTTTTTTTAATAGCAGAGTGCTTAAGTATCTCAGTTTAGCAACAAATCAGCATTTTTTTTTGTCAATATGATGGGACAGCCAGAACAGTCTCTGGGACTTGCTCTAAATTGCACATATGGGTATTTTTAGTCAATGTGTTCTGGCTGCCCCAACCTACAGTGCTGATTATTAAAATAGCCACAATTACAATTCCTCAAAGCTCCTACAACATTCATAAAGAGAGGAGAAGAAAGGGGCTCTCCTCCTCTCCCCCCACCCCCAATTTCAGCATTACAGATAACCCAATTGTAGATCTATTTTAAGACTTACATGCGGTTCTTATAGCCTATTGTGGCAAAGGCAGGCAGGCAAAGGGCTAACATCTAAAGCAGTCTTCCCAACCTGGTGACTTCCAGATGTTTTGTACTTCAGTTTCCATCAACCCCTACCAGCGTGGTCAATAGTCAAGAATGCTGGAAGCATTCCAAAACATCTGGAGGGCACCAGGTTAGGGAAGTCTGATCTAAAGGAAAGAATGTGCTTCCATTATAATTAGTGACAGGCAAACCGACTCCATCAGAATTCATAATTTGTTCAACAAGTTATGAATCCCATGGTTTAAGTTCAGAAGAAAGTTAACTGTTATTACAAGATGTTGATATATCTTTGAATTTAAACTTACAGTAATTCAAGGTGGCTTGAGGGCTTTTAAACATTTTCTTCTTTATTTCCTTTAAGTTCTTTAAAGATAAAAGATTCTCCAAGGGTGTCTCTACATTAGCAAAAAACCCGCAAAACCCCCACAGCTTTACTGGGGCTTTCTGCTTTCGGTTTCTTTGCAGGATTAGGACTGGCTCCTTTACATGGCAGACACGTGGTTTGAATCAAGAGGGTGTCTCCCTCCCACCCTGGCATGTGTGCAAAGGAACGAGCAGTGGCGGCGGGGGGGGGAGTCTTGCTTTCGTGGGTTAACTTGTACTGTACTGTTTCCTCGCAGCCCCCAGGAAAGCTACAACTTATTTCTGAGTAGATGTAAGATTGTGTTGTAAGTCTGCAATCCTAGACACACTTACTTGGGAGTAAGCCCCACTGAAGCCAATGGGACTTACTTTTGAGTAGACATAAGATTGTGCTGCAAGTCTGCAACCCTCAGCACACTTGGGACTAAGCCCCACTGAATTTAATGTGGTCGTCTGAATCAACAAAGGGAGCTGATTCTGAGCTTGGTGGGGTGGGGGATCAGATCTGTCTCCCTCCAATCGAGAAATGCGCACAGGCATTTACATGGCAGACATGTGGTTTGAATTGAGGAAAGTCCTTCCTCTGCAAGTGCATAGCGCTACGCTTGCATTTCACACTACAGATATCCCGTGGGGGGGTTATATTCTAGCTTATCTCTGATCTTTTTGAAAGCAGGATAAATGGAAAAGGCGGGGAGGCATCCTGGACACTGACAATGTCGTGTAAAGGACCCACAAACCTCCATGAGTGGCAAATCACAAGAATGCAATAAATCACTCGTGTAGAGACACCCCAATAAGCTAGGAAGTGCAGCTCTTGCCATTTGCTTTTCTTTCTTTTTTTAAGGGTGGGAATTTTCTTGGAAATGGTGCTATATGTTCATGTAATGTTGTTTCCAGGGGCTGTTTCCAGGGGCCTACGCAGTGACATTTCCAGAGACAATCCCCACCTCATTTTGAAAGTGGACGGCTGGAGCCGTGCTCCAAATGGCTTTTACCTTTAAAGAAGTCAACAGAAATAAAGAAGAAAATGGTTAAAAAGCCCTCAGACCATTATTGCAAGTTTACTAAGAACTACTACCTCCCATCATGCAAACTGTGCAGGGTAGCTGCAGAAAAAACAAATTAACTTGGTTTGAATTATGAAAAATTGTAATGCTTGTTGGATCCAAGTCATAGTTCATTATATATTCAAGAATAACAAACATGCCAGATTCGACGTATCAATCAACTAATTTCAGGTTTCAGGGCATTGCTAGTGAAAGTAGTACAAAGTAGTACATCCTAATTGTACTTAGGATACAATCCTAATTGTACAATTAGTACATCCTAATTGTACTTAGATGCAAAGTAGTCATCCTAATTCTCCCACATTTCACACCCTTTACTTACATCACATTATAGCATGATATGAGAGAGCCTGAGACATGGCTTAGGAATTTTACTGGAACAGGCCAGTGTAAGCCTCTCTCAAGCAGCCCATCTCCTGCGCTATTCCCAGGCTTAGTGTAGAGGATCTCTGCATCTGTTCTAACATGAAAGCCATGCCAACCCCAAGCCTCTTCCAACTGGATTTCCGTCAGCAGTTCTTAAACACATGGTGATGCAGAAGACAAGCACTTGGCAAAATTTGCTAATTCTTCAAATAATGCACAAGTATTTTTAGAAATGTTGCATGGTTCATCCAGTGAATAGCAACAAGAGCTTGTAAACCAAGAATCTGCTGAGGCACGCAGTTCTACATACCAGCCATCCACATCCCTAACTGAACCTCCATGTTACCCATGATTCCTTCAACTTAAAACATGCCACATATCGAGCCTGGGACGTTATGCATACAACATGGTGCCCTACCAGTGAGCTCCGCACAGTACATTATTCCTTTTCTGGAAAGTAAGGGCTCCTTCACACTGAGCTTTTATCCTGCGATTGAGATTGCTCCTTCACGGAAGCTTGCGGGCTCTTTACATGACACCATGATCATTCAAGGCATCTCCTGCACTAAATGCCCTTTGTTCCATTCTTAAATAGATCGCAGATAGTTAGCTATCAAATTACCCTATTGTGTTCCGCTTCAGTTTCCTCGGTGAAAAGAGTAAAAGCTGCAAGAAGAGGAGCAAGATCAATGAAAGATAATGGAAGACTCAGATATGGGGAGAAGGATGGGGGAAGGGGCGGGGGGAAAGGAAGCATGTGAAAAAGGGAGTTGTTGTAATCCTGCATTTAAAGCGGAAGCAGAAAGCCCCGTTTTAAGTGTAGGATTTTAGGCTGGTGTAGAGATGCCCTAAGTATCCTCTATTTTTCTTACTAACATGATGAAAAAGAAAGTCTGGGAAGGTCTGGGAACACCTTTGGGGAAGTACAGAACCTCCTTTTGTAGCAAGCACATATTATGTGGGGGTCACGCATGAGATTCTATGCTTGCTATAGTCAAGGGAATGAAAAAAGCCTGCACATTAATATTACAATGCAAGGAGAGTTTCCCTTCCACAATATCTATTTATTCCAGAGAAATGTACAAAATCGCATTGTCATATTTATAGAACACATGGCCAGGAGAATCAAGAACCTCTACAGATTTGGGCAAAGATCTCAGTAGAGCCTAAACACATACACACACGATGCATGGATAGGGCACTCTCTGTATTTAGTTGGGAATCCCACAAAAGGTTGATTATGTGTTTGAGAGTCTACATGGGTTCAGTTGTACACATGTAGGTTCTGTTCAGGCCTTCGGCTGAATGTGCAGAGGTCAGAGGCAGGGCAAGTAGGCATGATTCCATCTGCCCACCACACATACATTCACTGAACATGGATGTGTTGCACGAATAGGGCTAACAATAATTTTTTGTGCGTTTCTCTAGAATAATTCTGTATTTGAGGATGCAGATGCTTAGTCAAAACTTCAAGTGCAAGTCTAGTCTCGATCATCAAGGATTAAATGGTGAAAGTAAAAGACTTTCAGTCCACTGTTCACATTCATAGCAATACAGGACTTTTAGTTTAAAGGTGGAAAAATCAAGATGGAAACTGAGTTGTTTTCAAGATGTCATGATTCAAATGAATTGTATACCATGGGTGCGCTGGTGATCTGGAGAGTCATTTATGAAATCTCTCCTTGCACTGTATATAGAGCTATCACCCAATTAAAGAAATTTTAGTAAATCGTACAAGTGTTTAATTAATCAATTACATCCGCATACATTTGCGTTTTAATAAATCAATACCCTGGAAGGAAAAGAACATTATCTCCTTTTTTTCCAGACTTGTTTTCAGCCATCAACTGAATAATTTTATGTTGTTCATTTCTTCTGTTCACTTCTTGAATTTCTCAGGAAGTTATCATATGTGGCTATCAACTTTTATTTCAAGCCCACCTTAAAAATAGTAAAAACTTTCCAATTTATTTAGCATATCATTTGAGCTCTTCACAGACTCCAGAGAAGAACTCTAGTTAACCTCGTAAATTATTTCTAACAAAAACATTTTAAAAAGAAAGGAGAGAGAGGAAGATGGATCCAAACCAAAATCCTTATTCTGGACATTCATGAGCATTGAGAAAGTTTGGACACAGATCAAGCATTTATGACTGTCTCTAGCATGTAGAATAGGGCCAAATAAAAACTGAAAATGGAGGAGTTAGGGAAGGGTTGAATGATGTCAAGTCTGCCTCTTAACACCAGACTACAGTAAGCTCTGATTGCTAAAATGAACTAAGAAACCCAAATGAAAACACCTGCAGTCTCTCATGGTGATTTTTGGATTCAGATCAGGCTATGAGCCTTACAGTTCATGTCTGACTTTACAGTGTGTGTGTGTGTGTGTGTGTATATATATATATATATATATACATGCATGCATGCATGCACGCACACACACACACACCCGCGCACACACATACCCCACTGGCAATGTTGTTTTGCTAATGAGTTTTGCTTAGGTATGTGTACAAAAGAGAGTGGACCCACCTATGGCCTCTCTCCCATTTCCCCTTTCTATATCAACTGATTTCAGTGGAATTCTCTAGCGACAGATTATGGGAAGGGGGTGGGAAAATATGCAGGAAATATGTATTAAGTGTGTACAAGGTTGTAGCTTAAACCTGTGAAATCTCAGTGGAATAAAACCACTTAGCATCAGCTACAATGAGTTCTATTTCATAAAACTAATACTGACAACACAAAAACCCCATGGACTTTTTATTCAAAAACTACTCTGGTGACATAGTTCCCATCTCTGTCAGGCTGCAGGCCTGCTGTAGAATCCTTATTACTTCCTTTCCTTTCCTTTATTTATTTATTAGGCAACCAAGTACAGGTTATAGCCAGAGACCAACAACAGATACCTATCAATACAATACAGGACACTGACAATAAAACTCTATCACCAGGTTAAAATTCAATATACAGTATACAAATACTCAGTGCCTTACAAGAATATGTGATAGCAGAGACCACTTTTCTTAAGAAAAGCATTTATCCTCTTGGGCTGTTCTGAATTGGGCTGCTTTTACTTCAAATCTAGCTGTGTTAAGTGTAACAAACTTGGATGTGCTTGACAACAAATATTTAACTTTATCCATATCATTAAGGTTAGCTACAGGTATTAAACATCTCATTAAACATTTATCTCTTGGAATTTTATACAACTTGCAACGTACCATATAGTGTATTGTATCCTCAACTACATGACTGCCACAAATACAGAAACCTTGTTCCCTGGGGATGTTCTTATATCTTCCTTCCCTAAAACTAGTTTTCATTGTCTGGAAGCGCAACGCTATAAATGCCTTGCGAAGCAAGGGAGACGTGATCTCAGACAGGTATTACTCTTCCTCATGGTATATTTTTAGGGAGGGGTAACACGAGGAAACTCTGGATATCCTAATTGCTTCAATGTCCAACCTAACATAATATTCCTGCATCTGTTCTTTAATAGATTTGCCGCTGTTCTGAATATCACTACATGCTACCACTTTAGGGTCAAGCCCAAATTTCTTCAGACTTGCTTCACATCTTATTAACGAATTATTTTTAACAGTGGAGCTTCTCTGCTCTGCTACACAATGAGTTATTAGCTCATTAGCTGAGCATTTCATTTTGAGGAAGTAGAACACAGTACGCCAAATAGAGTATATTACTGGCATTAATCCGACTTTTGCCCGTATATATCTGGCAGGTGTACCTCATGGGAGACCCAGTAATGTTCTTAAGAATTTATTCTGTAAAGACTTTAACGAATATTTCTCAGACAAACCCCATATCTCAGCCCCACATATAATCTGTGGAATGGCCTTTGCAACAAAAAAATCTAACAGCCTGAACCACTAAATTGCTTCCCTTGGCTTTAGCAAATTTTAATACTGTCTGTGTAGATTTTTGAGTTTCAACTTAGTAGCTGACAAGTTGCCGGGATCCATTCTGAGTGAAACAGACTCCTAAATAATTAAATTGATAAGTCTGTTCCGGCTGATGCTCATTCAGTATCCACTTGGAGGAGTGGGTCCCGAAAACCCTAACTTTAGTCTTTGAGTAATTTACATATAGTTGTTCCTTGTTACAAACCCAAAAACTTTCAGCAGTCTTCTCATGTGTATTAAAGTTTGAGATAAAAAGAACCATGTCATCGGCATATAATAATATATTCAATTTCCAAGCCCCGACAGACATAGGGAAACTTGAATCACTGGCTAGCTGTGCGGTTATATCATTTAGACAAATGTTAAACAAAAATGGATCTTGCAGGCATCCTTCCCTTATGCCTTTTGTTGTTTTAATCTCCTTTGATAGTTGCCCTTCTTTACCAGCTCTTACTTGAATCACCGTATCAGAATATAAATTCTTGATCAAAATCAAAAGGCATCTGTTCATCCTAAGCCTCCATAATTTATGCCACAATCTCTTTCTGTTTATTCTATCGAAGGCTGAGGTCAAAAAGCAGCATATAAATGCTTCTTTGGGGGACATACATATTTCTCTCTCAGGTGATTTAACACAAAACACTGATCTATGGCTGATCTACCAAGCCGGAAGCCTGCTTGTTCTTCTCCAATGATGTTATTTTGATCTGCCCAAGCTTTAATGAGCAGATATCATGTATACAATTTGGAGGATACATCCAACAGGCTAATGGGACGATGGTTGGCTGGTGAGAATTTGTCCCCATTCTTGACATTCAGGACAACAATACTTTGATTCCAACCACCGGGGAATCTGCCAATTGAGTTGATATAAATGAAAAGCTTGGCCCACCAATATAAATTAAAAAAAAAAATCATGGGCCTTAACAAAGGATGCCACATCTTCTGTCACTGTTAACAGTCCCATTTGTGTATACCCTCCTCTGGTGAGGACCATTATGTAAAAAGATAAGAATAAAAAATAAAATAAAAGATTATAGCAACCCACCAGTGAAGCCCAACAGGTACTCTATCAGGGCCCAGCCACAGTAACATTGTTAATAATACAGGTGTTTTATACCTTAAAAGCTTTACCAAACCATGCAATAAAAACCTCTGACCAATAATAATATAGCTGAAAAGTTAAAAGGAAAACTGTCAGCAATTAAGAAAAGAGAACCTTAAATATTTAAATTAAAAATGGTAAGTCATCTGCCAAGATAAAAAAAACCTTACAAAATTATTTAAAAATAATAAAATTTGAGACAACCAAGCAAACTAAAAAGATGAGTCAGCAAACCTGCTTTAAAATTGTTTCTGTAAGCACCAAAGAACTTTAGCAGCTGAAAAAGGATTTTTTAGTCTTATCTGTTCTAAAAACTGTAAAAAACACAAAAATATAATTCTAACTTAAAAAGTAAAATACGTTAAGAACATATGTTAAGATAGATTTGAGATAATAACCCCTGTATAGTGGCTCCACCAGTCCTAAATATAGTATCACAGAGTAACTATAGCACCCATTTTGCTAGGACAGAACATTCGTGAGATCAGATCCCATAGAATATTCTTCAGAAGTTTCAAAATGAGTCGTCAAGCCACAGTATGTTCCGATGTAATGTAGGGAACTCTTGGATTGGAGAAGCCTCTTGACATGGGTAGCCTCCTGTGCGACACCAAGTGCAATGCTAAGTGCGCACTTAGCATTGCACTTGGTGCTTTGCAGAGGCGCATGCAGAGGTGCTGCCCCTGGCAGCCCCACCTTAAATACTTCATGGGCAGGGACAGTGACAAAAACAGGCTCAGGATCCACAGGTGCAGCTAGGCTCTGGCCACTCCTTCCCCACAGACTCTTCCCAAGCTCCTTCCCCCTTATTACTTAATTTAGCCCTATAACCCAATACATTTTACTGAATTATCCAAGCCTACATTTTATTATTAGAAAAAGAATTGAATCAAAAATATAGTGGGCTGGATCCACCAGTTCTTTGTGCTGGCAGTAGCATCCCCAGTGCAGAGTTCCATTTAAATGCTCCCACCAGTAGATTTCCCCCTCCCTCTGCAGCTCTCAGAGCCACCTCCCCCACTATTTCAAAGGGTCCTCCAACCCACTAGAGCAGATCTTCAGGGGCATAGGGGGCCGCAAGTGAAGGGAGAAATCAATGGAAATAGACTCTTTGCCCATTCTGCAAGCAGGATTCTTCTGCTGGAAAAAAGCCTTCTGTAGATGGAAGGAGTCCTCCCATCCACAGAAGGCACATTCTAGATCCAATCCAATGAGTTGTAAATATCAGATTAGAACAAAATGATCTGGAGATGTACAAAATTATATGGTTTTACAAATAGGTAAGAAGTGGACTACCATAAAGCCATTAATTTCCAACACAATCCTTGTAAAATGGTATCTCCACTGACATTTTGATTGTATCAAACTAGACAAAAATGATTTCAATTAGAATTAAAAATCCTTACTTTCTGCACTACTTTGTGGCCTACTGTAACTTTAAGCAGGTGAGCGAGCTTAACAATGTACAGAAGTTGCCAAGCCAAGCCAATCTACTTTGCACCATCAGCTTATTTCCACTTGCTTGAAATTTTAACTCTAGCTGTTGTGATTAAGATGCATAGTAATTCTTGCCATTGGAGCGCAATCATCTATGTAACCTAAAAGCAGTCATGTGACAGAGAGAGGTATAATTACAGATAAAATATCATTAATGATATCTAGAACTTTTCTCAAAAATTATTGAACTACCTCACGCTCGTATCAGTGTAGATGTTATTGGCACATAATGTTAAAGAATGCCAGCATGAATCAGGAATACCTGTTATCTTTAATGAATTGGAAGGGAAGGAGGTACCATTTATAATTTCAAAAAATCCAGGGCTCCATCTACATAGAAACGTAATGAGAAGCACTTTCTGGTTATATCCGGATTTTCATAAAATCGCTTTGGTCTGTCAGGGGCACAAAGCAAGAAAAGCAGAGTATATACTACCTAAAAACTTGCTTTCACGGGTCATACAGCACTTGGGTGGAGCAGAACTGAACATCATCAACCCTGTAGGTGCTGATCAGCAAATGAGAGAGGTTTGTTTATCTCCCCTGTACATGCTCCCCTGCTCAGGGAAGTTTCATGGAAGAGCTAAATTAAGCCCTGTATTTTACCCCAATATCCCATTGGAATATTGTAAAAGATTAAAAGATACTGCACTCTTCTGAATGGTAAATACAGGCTGCATACTGTGAATGGGGAAAGCAGGTACTGCACTATTGTGAATGGGAATAACAGGCTACATACTGAGAATGGATAAAGGAGCTACTCTGCTAGGCTACGTATTGTGAATGGGAAAACAGCACTACTGCAATATAGCGAAAGGATGAAACAGCACAACGTAGTGCTAAGTGGGAAAGAAAGCCTGTGTCCAAAATTGCCCTACTGCAAATGGGGGGAAAGAGGGAATGGGTGAAGGGGTGGCCCCACCCCTTGACCACGTCACTGCCAGGTCACAGAAGCGTGTCCAGGATTTAATGCGGGGGGATGGGACACACTGCTTTGGAAACGTGCAGGAGCTGTGTTTAAGGAAAAAAGACACACTGAAAGGACTTTCTGAAAATGTGCCTTTTCCAGAGGGAAGCTGCAGGGTTGCTGCAGATTGGCGACAACATCATGTGTTGCAAACAACCCTGATGTACTCTTGCTCCACACTAAATGGGTAGTGTAGATTGTGCCCAGGCCTACTTTTAATTAAGTGTTGTTATCTTTGTAGTCTGATTGTGTATGAGCACTCTCAGTGGGTATGCCCAGGCCCGGCAAGATTGTGAAAAGCTGACACACAACAGCACCTCTAACAACAGCAATGATGTCACTGGGTTGCAATACTGACAAACGTATGGAAGACAGTTGCCAGGATGATGGCAACCCCAGGGGCAATGGGAGAACTGGATACTCATACATCAAATATGTATCCAAGAGCGCAGGAGAAAATGTCATGGGGGGTGGAGGGTGAGCAAAGGGGGATGAGGGAAAAGGAAAACCTCCCACAAACTCATCACAGCTGCCTTTTAGCAGGACTCCTTGAAAAGCTCAACAAGCTGAGACAGAGCATGCTGACATAATTGTGGTAGATCTTTTCAAAGCTACACTGAGGTTCCGACCCAGGCAAACTTCAAGCTGTAGCATCACCAACGGTGTTCACCAGCTACTCTGTGAGTTATCAAGGCAGTGGATATCCCAGTCTGAGAGCAATTGGGGCACAGGGTCAGCTATTATCCCAGTAGAGAGAGGTAATGCCTGTTCACATGATCATGGAGTGGGAAATAAGCCACAGTGGCTTATTACTCCCGTCGTGCATTCTGGTCCCTTGCCGGGGGGATTTTCATAATTACCCTTGCCAGCATGGCTTGCCATGTCATGCGAACCCAGTGAAGGTGGCTTGTTGCCGTGTTTAACAAGCCACCCCAGAATCATGCAGACCCAGTCACCGAGTAAAAATAGGGCTCCAGCAAGCATCTTACTAAGGCTGAGCATTCCCTTTCCTTTAAAATAAATAGTTCAAGGTGCAATAGACAGGAGAACCTTGGATTGTGTCACCTCGAGAGCAATCGGTGCAAACTGGCCCCTTCACCGTCCATCTTTCAGAAGCAGGTGAAAAACATTCTTTGTTTTTTCCTTTGTGCCATTGCATAGTGTTTATAAAATGTTAATTTTATAAGCGTCATGCAATGGCACAAAGGAAATAAGGTTTTGCAGGTTTTACATTTATAATGAACTTCGATGATTTTTATTTTACAGGTATTTCCGTAGAAAAGCAACTCCAAAAATGCAGTCAATCCAACAATGGTCCCCTAGCCAAGGGGGATGTCATAACAATAATTCTGACTAGTTACTACCATGCAACTTGACAAGATAGTATTCTAAAAACTGAAATAAAGCAAAGGAGAATGACCGTCATATGAGAGGTGGTCACAACATATTGCAATTTTATCTTGAAAAAAAAGGGGCGGGGAGTAAGACCTCTGTGCACAAATGCATCTAGCTATAATAAACTCCTCTTAAATGTCCAAAAAAGAGTTATACCTATGAGGAGAACAATCTGATATACACACAGGCACTGTGTGTTTAATAGGCCTCCATGGTTTCATAAGTTATAGACGAACAAGAAATCACTGGGTTTCTAATTACAGGTCTACTATTAATAGAACTCTGAGGAGAAAGAAGGAATTTTAATCAAACACATTCCTCTCAAATAAATAAGCTGAGATGTAACTAGATGGGCTCAGTTGAAAATTTCATGGATGGGCAGGTTCTCGGTACTAAAGCTAAATGAGTTACTAATCTGTTTTTATTATTGAATATCTCATCATAATTTAGCCCAGCATTATTAGCACACTGGCAAAAAAACCCCTGTCAAATGTTTTGTGGTTAGGAAGATCAAATATTTCTGTTAACACCAACACAGAAATAAGTGTGTAAGACAGTTGATCGAGGAAGAGTGGTGTTTCCATCTATAAAGGAATGTTATTATCCAACAATTCTGAGTCATCTTAAAGGCTGGTCGACGGAAGAAAAGTTTTGAAAGTTGGAACAACAAAATATTGGAATCCTTCTTAATGTTTAATGGCATTGCAGTAAGAAAGAACATTTATTTATTTATTTATTTATTTATTTATTTATTTATTTATTTATATCTTGCCTATTTTCCTCCTTAAGGAACCCAAGGCAGTGTACATAATCCTCCTCCTCTCCATTTTATTCTTACAACAACAACCCCGTGAGGTCGGTTGGGCTGAGAGTCTGTGACTGGCCCGAAGTCACCCAGTGAGCTTCAAGGCCAAGGGGACTAGAACCCGGATTTCCTGACTGCCAGTCCAACACTCTAGCCACTACACCCTGCTGGCTGTCTTGAATTTGAGATTAAATCCACGTACAAGAGTTCTATATTCAACCTGAAGTAAATTTAAGAATGGTTAAGTCCAGGCCTGTCTTCTTTAATGACAATGTATTATAATCAGGAAATTGAGAATAAGGATCTGATGAGGGTCCGTACAATTAGGGATTGATTTTGCTGAGAATTGGATAATTTGGAAAGAGGGAGAAATGAAGACCTTTATTGAAATATCTGAAATAATGGCTCAAAGACCCTGGCTGTTTCAGTATTTGTCAACATTACTAAATGGTCTGTTTAGGAAGTTCAGTTCCGTACAGGAATGCACAGACTTTGAGGTAGTAATTTCAAGTAAACAATCAAAGGGAATTTTGAGCAAAATTTATAATATGGTTATGGCATATATTTGAATCCATCTACATCTGAGGAGAAATGGGAAAAAGAGTTAGAAAGGGAAATATCAAACAATAAATTATATGGGGAAAAAGTTGCTGCAATCTACATTATGCATGAACTTTAAAGGACATTTTTATAAAACACTGTTTAGATTGTATCTTACTCCACTCTGGCTGAGAAAAATATATCCAGGAGTTAATGATTTGTGCTGGTGGTGTGCTGCGGGCAGTACAAGCAGATTTGAATCACATTTATTGGAAATGGATTGTAAAATACCAGAAGCAGATTCATGGTCACATAGAAAAGATGATGACAGGGTATAATTTACCACTAGACCTTTGAGTGGTATTGTTCTGTGCTGTACAATGGACTGTATTCTCTGCCAGGGCAGAAAAATTGTCATATTTTAGCTGATGGCTGCAAGAATGGCTATTAGCTGTAACTGGGAAAAATGGATTTGCCATCAGTAACAGAATGGTTGTTAAACGTGTGGGACATGGTTTATAAGTAAGATTAACAAAGCAATCCTATGGAGGTGAGGAGGGGGAGAATCCTTGGCAGAGCCAACACCCCTTCCTATGCCCTGCTAGCTTGATGCTTCCTTTCCCCTCACAAACCTTTGTTTGTTTTCCTCCCACTGACACCAATAGAAGGGAAATTAACTATGCCAGCTCCAGGGCTGGCATAGTTCTTGGCCCTTTTTGGGGTGTGTTCAGGGGAACAAGAGGGTTTGGATGCTACAGATTCAAGACCATCCCTGACACATTCCTGACATACCCATGGAACACCCCATTTTGAGCCCTACTGCTGCTGGGAACACCACTGATGGTGCACGAGCTTTCCGCAGCCATACCAAGGGGACTCTAGTGTAGAAATGTCATCCTACCAATGGAGCGTCACTTCTGCTGTATCCAGTGGTCCCTCAGCTGGCCGTCAGTGAGATAAAACGGTTGGACCCACACTAACAGAACAATCCTATATACACCTACCCATCCACTGAGTTCAACAAGCCTTTGTTGTTGTTGTTTATTCGGTCAGTCGCTTCCGACTCTTCGTGACTTCATGGACCAGCCCACACCAGAGCTTCCTGTCGGTTCAACAAGCCTTACTCCAGGTAAATGGCTTTAGGATTGCTGTCACATGCAGGTCCCATCGAAACCAAGGGGATTTAAGTTAGTCATTATTAACTTTTCACATTGAGTTCAATAAGACCCAAGTGCAGCTAACTTAGTCTAGATCCAATCCAATATGATTACAAGCTGAAGCCTAAAGCTCAAATCACACACAAATAGTTATTTCTGTTGACTGACTTGGGCCCAAGGACCCTAGTTATGTTTCGCTTACAAATTATAAATAGTCTGACAACTCCTTATAGTTGAGGCTTTAGTTGCCTAGTTGAATGTCTGTGGTAGTGCTGTGTCAAAAATTTATTCCACGTTATTTTTTACCATTCTCATTCAATTTAATAGAAAAGAAATTGCTTTCGAAAAGAAATTCAGAGCAGAATAAATTTTGGAGAAATTCTCATGGGTTGGGGTCAGCGTTCTGGTGCTTATCTTGCTTATAAATTGGCTGAGGAGTGTGTATGAGTGTCCTCTCATTCATTGTACAATAATCTCTCTACACCTTCATTAGAGACAAAATGTATCCACAACTACCCCTCAGAAACTTAACATTTGGAAGATCCTGGAGAAAGTGCTGAGCCCTAAAGAATGACAACTAGAGCTGAGCCAAAATTTATCAGAAGACATTTTTCTCAGAAAAGTCAAGAGATGTTTCTTTTCTTACACTGCTCCCTTAGAAATAAAAGGTCACTTTGCAGAAGTTCCCAAAATTTTCTTCCCCATTTTTTGGTGGGTTTCACCTTCCCTTCAATGCTATCTACGGGGTATTGCGGAAAATGCTAAATGGCGGCCAGGCTGCCAACACAATTGCTGCTATTGCCATTTGCAATGGCAGTGCAAAAAAAAAAAAAACCTTAGGAAAAAAGAAAGAAGCTGTGCTACAACCCTTGCCTGTGGTGAGCCCAGCCTGTGAAAAATTGTTGGAGAATTTCTCCTCCCACTGGAGAAATTTGGTGAAATTGTCCCCCCAATTTCTCTGCCCACAAATAGGGTGAAGAATTTCAAGGAGTCATTTGTGCACAGCTGTGCTCTGTGGTGCATGTCATACATCTGCTTCAGAAAAGAGAAGAAATAAGAAAGAGAAAAGAAGGCATGGAAGATTAGGAAAGTGGTCATTGCCAATGTCAGTGGATCAAACCAGTTAACTAAACCATTAACTAAAACCAGTTAACTATTTTCCATTAATATATTTTTTCTTTTTAAAAAAGAAATGCCATTCTTAGCCTATGGCTATACCAATAACAAACCTCTCCTTTGAAGGATATAATATTTTCAAACAATATATAACTAAAGAGTCAGACTTTTCTTCGCAGGACCAGTCTACAGATGACATAAAGGGTGGGGTGGCTGGCTGACAGGAGATGAACTTTTCTCCAACAAAAAATGCATATAGCTGGCAAAGGAAAGAAATCAGGGATTCTGAAGGTAGCTGCCGCAGTACAATTTATACAGAGATCTCCTAAGCATAAGCCAACAATACAATTCCTAGAAGAACCACCCTGCTGTTTGATAGTTCTGCAAACTCTGCATCTGTTGTTCCTCCAACATTCTCACCCCACTGTGGGTCCCCAGCCAAAGCCTTCAACAATAGTGACTGAGTCCATGAAAAACTTGGTCAGTGATGGCTGACCAGGTAATCTGATTCAAAGAAGGCTACTCAATGAAGTTTGAAAGGAATCAAAATCTCCTGTTTGCAGCCTGTGAATACTGTGTTTACTGAGATGCATCAGTCCATTTACCCTTCATTTAACTGCTTCTTGCTGGCAGCAGCCAAGAGATCTTTTATAGCAAGGTATTCAACAAGTCATGGGCCGCGGTGGCTTAGTGGTTAAGACGCTGAACTGAAGACTGGAAGGTCAGCAGGACAGCAGTTCGAGACCCAAGTGCTGCGTGACGGAGTGAGCTCCCATCTTCAGTCCCAGCTTCTGCCAACCTAGCAGTTCGAAAGCAAGAAATTGCAAGTAGATAAATAGGTACCGCCTCGGCGGGAAAGGTAACAGCGTTCCGTGCACCTCCGTGTTCAGTCATGCTGGCCACATGACCACAGAAGCGTCTTCAGACAGCGCTGGCTCTTCGGCTTAGAAACGGGGATGAGCACCGCACCCTAGAGTCGGACACGACTGGTTGGGGACACCTTTACCTTTTTATTCAACAAGTCACTGTCTCACAATGACTGCTGCCTTGAGTGCCATTTTTTGATAGATAGGCGGAGTATAAATCAAATAAATAAATACAATAATTGTTCAGCACCAAGCAGCTATTTTGTCTGCTGCAACAGGCTCTTACCTACAATGTCTTCATAGGCATTCTCTTCTAAAGTGCTCTTAGATCCAAACTTGTGCTGGCTCTCAGTACCATTCTCACTTGGGGAAGTGGGGTACAATGACTGGAGGCTTGAAGCATCTTCAAATTCAAAGGATTTTCTAGAGTGGAAGAATGGTAACAGATTAATTTTCTTATTGCCTAATGCACAGTACTTTCAAGGGCTAGTGCAGCCACGGTTAAGGTATCAGAAGCAGAAGATGACTTCATGCTCTCTCTCTGGCCACCCTTCCTCTCTCATGTAACAAAGGATCAGGTTGCACAGGTGCTTCATATACAGCTGATTCTTTTACTACACATATAACAAACTGCCAATTGGGATGGTTAGTGAAAGTTAGATTCTTATCAATGTAAAGACATATATATCCACATTAACTTGCCACATTTAGAAAAAACACAAAACATTGAATTATCCATCAGAGCACTGACGTACCAATCACTCACCAAGTGATTTGTTAGACTGTGGTTTGCCATGACCCCAATTTATAGGTAGTTAAACAAGAAACTTAAGTTTGTTGATGTGATTTTTAGGCCAATACTAGTGATTCAGCAGACCACTTTTTCTTTTTTAGTTTTGCAGAATATGTGCTAGCCCATGAGCTAAACATGCGTCAACTCAATTGAAATGTCACAGTGCACATGGATATCCTTCAGTAGATGAACACACGAAACAACTGGGGGAGGGGGGACAATTTACATGAACATACTTCATGTTGCCATAGTGCTTGGAAAACAGCGCAAGGAAACTGCACTCTGCTTTTCCTTTCTTTGACAAGGCAGTAAGCTTTGATTGGTGTATTACCTGTAGGAAATCAAGCTGTTTACCTGTCATGACCTAGTTATTAAGTGCTCCAGACACCTCAGACTGTAACTTTGAGGCAGAGGAGCTTGCCTCAAAGGCCAGGTATTCCTCAAGTCTGCCCAAAGCACAATCTAAGAAATAACAACTCATGGGTCACCCTAAGGAAGAAGACTCAAATACCTACTTTGCCTCTGAAGTAAGTGGCTTGAACCTCTTCAGTACAGAACATGCACACTCTTCCTTATTAAAACACCAACTAACTGAAGCCCCACGCTTCTCTGGAAGCCACAGATTGCTATTCAGTGGCACTGAAGCAAAGCAGTCCAAGCCATGATGCTACCCCTCTGAGAGCTTTCAAGGGACAAGGCTGGGATGCTCTGGTACATAAGCAAAACAAAGAAACAAAACTAAGAGAATGAAAAGTGACTACTTAAGGCTCAGTTGAGCTTGGGTCTCTGTTAAAGCAATGTATGTGCTCCCTTGGAGTCCTCCTAGGTCCTGCAGGTCCTGTTGCCTTGGTACTTGACAGCTGCTGCCCACCTCCTGTTCCCTCCTATCTGCTTCCTGCTCCCAGCTCATCACCCCAGGCCTCACCCAACATTTCCACAGGTCTCAGCCAGAGCAGTATGGGACATTACTTGTCATCCATCTTGTCACATGGTGGCACTGACCACTACAGAAAAGTTTCTGCTCATTCCCTGTCTATACCAAAGAGATTGTAGTTACATTAAGCAAGGGCACAAGAGATTATTGCTGTAGAAATCAGCCACTCCTTAAGTCAAGGGTTTCCAAAACTTGGGTGCATTGTGCTCTACGGTTAACCATTAACTTACCAAATAAAGGATTCTCCCTAAAATCAGGTTTAGCCCCATGCAACAGACACTCAAAAAACTGACTGCCTTGCTGAGATTGTGACCAACATTCAAAGATATATGCACTCATACACATATATGCTACCCATCTATTCCCGTTTGAAAAGCAAAACCAGTAATTCTTACCATGTTTTGAAAGGACCCCAGAAACAGGTGCTTCTTGGAACACAAAATATCTTTTCTCTTAAATGCCTCCACCCACCAAAACATTTTATCTGGTCAACCTGTTCTGACATGACACTAGTAATTAAAAAAAAAACAGGACCCAGGAAAATTCAATTTATAAGGTGTACTCAAAATATTACTTAGCCATTTCCCTGGTTTAAAATTATTTACAAGGACTCTATGTACATATCCAAGTACATCTCAGACTCAGAGGCTTGGATCCAAAGCACTGCAGGCAGAATTCCATTTAACAATAGGCTTCTGCCACTCCCTTCCTGTTACAGCCCCTTCCACACACACCCCAAGAACCACTCCTGAGGGTCAAACTACACTTTATATTTAATACGTAGAGCGCAGCTCCATATGGAGCTTTTCTTTACTTAAAGGTAAATGCAGGATCCCTGAACTGGATCAGGACTGCATGGTGGGAGGGACTTTAATTCTTCCCTCCCCAGCTGCATCCCACCCCCAAAATCCCACCCCCTGTGTGGCAGTAAGCAAGACTTTTTCTGAAAACCGAGCATGTGATGTAGTGAAGGTGGCTGCAGGGATGGGGTCAGGGGACAGGGAGAGAATAAGCAAAAATAGAAGGCACTCTTTGCATGAGTGGAAGTCCCTTCTTATACAACAAACACATTGGATCCAAGCCAGGATCTAGACAGGTGAGTACAACTTCAGTTTACATTGCTGTATTTACAGAATATATACAGTTTCCATTCATGTCATCCATATCATAGTTACCATCTCATCAGCAATTGTGAAATGAAATTATACAAATCAAAATCTGAAAATGCTCTAGCCAGTTTTGCCTTGGCTTTATGTTTGGAGGTGTGGGGTGTATGTTCAGATTCCCCCAATCAATTTCCACACTATGCACAAAATTAATCATTGCCTAGCTGGGCTAGGAATTCATTATATATGACCACTTCAGTTGTCACCATAGCACTGAAATCCCACCATGGAGTGACTGAAATGTGGGAGGGAAATCACATAACCATTGCAAATGTATTTAGGATTGTTTTAAGTAGTGAGCAATTAGATCAGTAACAACCTGAAAAGTGTTTATATTTTCTGCTCCTTATATATCTCTTATAGATGTCCTTAAGGCCTTAAAAATCTATATAGAACAACACACGCTTGCATTCCAGGATTTAAAAGTACTATGAACTTACACTTCAGAAGGGCAGAAATACACATTTCCAGACATGCATCTGTGTCACATGCATACACCTCTTCTGTGACTTCTGGATATTTAAATAGGTATGTTTTTGGCTGCATTAGACATTGCTTTTGCTCACAGGAGCATACTTGCTTATTGCTCTATGATAAAAGTCATAATCAAGGCTGTGTGCATTCTGTGCATCTGTGAAAGCACAGAATTGTTTAATCGGCTCACAATTCAGTATTCTGAGAATCTCAACTCTTCTTTAAAAATTAAAAAAGCAAGTTTCTAATCCTCAAGGTTGTTGAAAATAATCTATGCACATTCATTTCTATCTCAGAAGCCAAAGTGGGAGCCAAGAAGGATTTCCAGTGTTCCAGGGGATTCTGCTTCAGTACTCTGCATAGCTCTTCACCCTTCCCCATGAACTGCATTGTGGTAAATACTATGTAACAGTACTATAAGAACTCAGGTGTGCCTGCAATTTTTGGAATCTAGAGGAAATCTCTCAAACTCTATAATTTAAGTTGCCTTAAGTATATTTTATGGAAAGACAGGGTAAAAATGTACGAAATAAACAAACAATAATACATTATGCAAAATAAGCAAGCACATTCAATATTCTGTGAAATTTTTACAGATTGGAGAATTTGAGTTACATTACTGCAGAATTTGTTGTTTGGGGTTGTTGTTTTTTTAAGTACAGAATAAACACAGCCCGGCACATAATGCCAGGAGGATTTACACTGCATCTGTTCATGAGAAAGAGGCATAAAGCTCAGCATAAATTGATGTCAATATGGCTGAACTTCCAGACACCGAAGCCAAGTGCTATATAGGAAAGCTGTGTCTAATACTGACAAATGTCCCTTTCTTTATAGGATAGCCTTCACATTAATGTCTCCCATTATATTCCATAGGACAAACACTTTGTAAAGAGGAGTGATAGGCAACTGTTGCGTTTGGATACAGAAGACCCACCAAATCCCCACAGCAATAAAACTTAGTGGAAGGCCTTTGGCCTTCATGGGATTACTGTGAAGAAAAATAAAAACAGTAAGGCAATTTGTACAATGTACACTTAAAATTGCTATATGAAAGTAATAACACAGATGCTCCATTCTCCAGTTGCACAGAACACAGACTACAGTCCTCATTTATCCTTGCTGTTGCTGTTAAAATAAAAGCTCCTCTGGCAGCTGTAGCTGTTAATAGATTCTTATATCCTTTGGGACCAACATACCACACATGAGAAATCCTGACTAGCAGGACACGCAGGGCATTGATTCTACAGCACAGAAATTGTGCAGCCTAATTAAGCTTTCTTTCATTCCTGTCTGAAAAGTATTACCTTAAAAGGAGAAGTATCTTGTTATGCAGTAATATTTAAGATTATATGACAATAGCATTCCATCTTTACCTATTTTGGGATTTTTTGTGAAAGCGTGACTCTTTTTTCTGTCTCCGGGTGACAGGGGGAGCAGGAGTTGACGGAAGAGGGGGAGGAACAGCAGCCAAAGGTGAAGGAGGTAGGCCGTTGCTTCGTTTACTTTTATGATTCTTGTCAGCTTCATACTCAAAGGTGCGTTTGGGCTTGGGCACAGGGTTTACCGCTGTGTTTGCCAGGCTCTCAGGAAGCAGCTTAGGTCCAACAGAACTAACTATAGTATTAAGTCCTTGTAGTATTTTACCAGTTTTCTCAGTCTCAGTGGGTGTCTCCGGATTACTTCCACCAGTAACAATCCCTGCTTTGCCATCGTTTGCATTCTCGGTCAAGCTCTCCACAATACCCAAAGTCACAGACTTCTTTCTTCCTCTATCAACACTATAGCAGCTACTTGGCAACTGGGGAAGACCCCTGCCAGGCTGTTCTTTTAATGCCTGTTCAATTTTCTGTATTCTGTTGAGCACAGCAGAACTCTCTTTTCGAGAGTTCCCCTTGAGGAAAGCATTTGAAGACTCACTCCTGCTCGGCCTCTTCTCAAACCTGTGGCAGGGATCTCTGTCCAGGAATTCCTCCTCCTCCGTTTCTGGGTAGGAGCATTCTGAAAACGTTCTGCTCATCCTCTGGACCCCTTTGTATTCAAAAGTCTTCTCACTGCAGGGAGAAGGCAACATACTAGGGCAGCCCTCACTGCCTGAGCGATCCCCAACATCCCTCTTGTCCAAGCATACACTCATCCTAGGGGAAGGCTCTTTGCGGCACTCCCATTCCGATATCTTCTGCCTGATATCAAGTGCTTGGGAATGGACGCTGACCCTGCTGAGGGAGAGGTTCCGCAAGTTTGCTGCGGTCCCCAAGGAGAGTGTGCTCCGGGTAAGCGGATGGCTGCCTACTGCTTCGCCATCTTGAACCTCCTTGGACAGCACCTCTTTTGGGTTGTCAGTCTGAAAAACAGAGAGCCTTTTATCCAAGCAGCCAATGCTGATGGCTTTGAGTGGCTGATTTGGAGACTCAGTGTCTGATGGGGAAGCGGAGGTGCTTTTCAAGGCAACTCCCCAGGTAGTCCGATCCTTGAGAAGGACCCTGGAATGGGAAATTTTGGTGAAGCTGCTGGAGCGGCAGGAATCCTCACTGTCACTGAGGGGATATGTTGTCAGGCTTCTGGGTTGATACAGAAGAGGCGGTGGAGAGACTGACTGACACCTGGAAGTGAAAGAAGAAAAACACTAATCAGCCACCTGGCTACCTATTATTTCCTCACACTTCCCCCCCTAAAGATCAAGCTAATCAGTTTTCTAAAATAGTTTCTGAAAATGCACAAGTTTGGTACTAGAATAAAGCCCTTTCCTTTGTCCTTTTAGCAAGTGGGCCATGATGCACAGATCATATGATCTTCAAATCTTTTGAAGAACATTAGAATTACTTTGCTAGATCTGTCCAATGTTTATCAATTACAGCATTCTGGTTCCAACAGAGCAACCAGCCGGATGCCTTTGGAAGCTAACAGGCATGAAATGTGATGGTCATGTCCCCACTGCCAGTCTTAAGAGGAAGCCTTTTTCTGAAAATGCAGGTTCCATTTAGTTATCATGGGTAATAATCCTAAATAGACTTGTCCTTCCTGAATTCGTCTAAGCCAGCTTGTAAATAAGCCTACAAAATGTACTAGCCTCAAGAAAAAAAAAATACTAGCCTGCTGAAGACTGGCAGAAAAGCATCAGAGAGCTACATTTCTATGCTGAGTACAGAGAAGACAGCTCCCCATCCCCTCTAGCAGTCTGCTTGGTTTCCATGCTCAGTGCGGAGGATGGACAGAGTATTCTATCCCTCCTCCGTCAGCCAACTTACTTCCCTGCATGGAATTCCTAACCATCTATGATTACCAAGCTAGTGCTTAAATACAATGCTGGTCCGATCCTATTTTAAAGCCACTTAAGGGGCAAACTACACATCAAGACTGGTGTCAAGGGTAGGCATGGTTGGGCACCTGCCGAGGGCCCACACCCCAGCAGTGGCCCACTGACAAGGACCCCCTGGATTTGCTTCTCCTCTTCACCATTGCAACCTGCTTATTTTCCTGCTTCTTGCTCTGACCCAGATAATGGCAGTGTTGAGAAGGAGGAGCAGCACATGCCACTGGCTACTTGTTCACTGGCTCTCTGCCTGTCAAGCAAGCAAGTGGTAGCAATGATAAAAAAAGTGTAGAAAGAGCAAGAGCAGCTGGTGACATTGGCAGTGAGAAAGTAGACTCACTGAGGTTGGGGGCCCATTGAGGGTGTCTTGCCCAAGAGCCCTCACAAACCTGAAGCCGGTACTGCTACACATGATATGCAAATGCATGTAACAAAGCCCCAGAAGACTGGGTTTTTGCTTTTATGAAAACAGCCTTGGGAGGTTGCAGTGTTGAGCAGAGGCGCAGGAATGTGTAGTTTGCCTCTGAATTAGTCACCTGTCAGTCTAACTTCTAAATACAGTAACCAAAATTATAACCCAAGAGGTGGTATATGTTGGGCTATCACCCCTTCCCATATATATGGACTGGTTAGTACCCCTTTCCCTGTACATACATACTTTGTGTACTGTCAAGATCAGTTGCTACGTCCTTTGCTCTGACATAGTTGGATGCTTGGAAGAAGCCAGGGGCCATTTTGTAGAGTTAGCAGTTGAAAAGAACTCAGACTTATAACAACTTAGCACATACACAGTGTTTTTCATTGTACAATGTACTTCACAATCATCATCTCAGGAATCCTTACAACAACCCTGTAACGTAGTGCAGTATTATCTCCATACTGAAGATGTGAGATAGTGTCTTGCCTAAGGCCACCTAATAAATGCATAGCTGGGGCAAGACTTGAACCTTCCACTCTTCCCAGACATAAATGAACTTTAAAACTGGAACATCAGCAATGCATCCCTGCTAGAGATGCTTTTAAAAAAGCCAGTTAAATGAAAGCAACTGACCAAAATAAAAAATACACTGAACAGCAAGAACACTTCAAGTCCAAGTAATATTGATGGATTTCAGAGCTAGTGTGACTTTTTCACAATTATCTGCAGGTTTTTGCCTTTTACAGTTAACAATGTTTTAAACCTCTTATTCACCATTTTACTTCCCACCTGAAATGCAAAAGTATTTCCCAAGTTATAATTATTTCATATTTATGGCAAGAGAATCAAAAGCAATCACTTATATAAAAGCATACACCTTTATCCAAATGTCACTACTCTGGGAGTTTTAATTCATCCTAATAAAGGTACTGCCTATTGTAACTGTGGGTTGGTAGGTTGGTTTTAACACAGCTGGCTGCAAGTTGTATGTGTTTGGGAGTTTGTACAATATCAAATTTAGCCATCCAGGAGTAGTACCCTAGATATGGAGGAAGATCGCATACCACTTCAACCTATAACTCTGTTTAGTGGTTGGGTTGCATGTCGTCCAAAACTAAGCAATGCTACCCAATTTGGCTTCTATTGACTCTGTACCTAGTGCACTCCCCTTCATGGATCACTGCCTTGTTGTGGTGAAGGGGCTTGCGTAACTCAGTGAAGCCATAAGCTATGCCGTGCAGGGCCACTCAAGACAGACAGGTCATGGTGGAGAGTTCTGACAAAATGTGGTCCACTGGAGAAGGAAATGGCAACCCACTCCAGTATTCTTGCCAAGAAAACCCCACGGAACGTATCACTAGGCTAAAAGATATGACGCCGGAGGATGAGCCCCTCAGGTCGGAAGGTGTCCAATACACTACTGGGGAAGAGCAGAGGGTATTTCCAAGTAGCGCCAGAAAGAGTGAAGCGGCTGGGCCAAAGCCGAAAGGACACTCAGCTGTGGATGTGTCTGGTGGTGAAAAGAAAACCCGATGCTGTAAAGAACAATATTGTTTAGGAACCTGGAATGTCAGATCAATGAATCAAGGTAAGCTGGAGGTGGTCAAACATGAGATGGCAAGATTGAACATCGACATCTTGGGAATCAGCAAACTAAAATGGACAAGCATGGGCGAATTTAATTCAGGTGACCATCATATCTACTACTGTGGGCAAGAATCCCTTAGAAGAAATGGAGTAGCACTTATAGTCAACAAAAGGGTGGGAAAAGCAGTACTGGGGTACAATCTCAAAAACAACAAAATGATCTCAGTACGAATCCAAGGCAAACCATTCAACATTACAGTAATTAAAGTCTATGCCCCAACCACTGAGGCCGAAGAAGCTGAGGTTGATCGGTTCTATGAACACCTACAACACCTTCTACAACTAACACCAAAAAAGATGTCCTTTTCATCATAGGGGATTGGAATGCTAAAGTGGGAAGTCAAGAAATCACCGGGATAACAGGCAAGCATGGCCTTGGTGTACAAAATGAAGCAGGACAAAGGCTAATAGAGTTTTGCCAAGAGAACACGCTGATCGTCGAAAACACTCTTTTCCAACAGCACAAGAGGCGACTCTACACATGGACATCACCAGATGGTCAATATCAAAATCAGATTGATTATGTCCTTTGCAGCCAAAGATGGAGAAGCTCTATACAGTCAGTCAAAACAAGACCTGGACCTGACTGTGGCTCAGATAATGAGCTGCTTCTTGCAAAATTTCGGCTTAAATTGAAGAACGTAGGGAAAACCACTAAACCATTCAGGTATGACCTAAATCATATGCCGTATGAGTATACAGTGGAGGTGAGGAATAGATTTCAGGGATTAGACCTGATAGACAGAGTGCCTGAGGAACTATGGACGGAGGTCCGTAACATTGTTCAGGAGGCAGCAACGAAATCCATCCCAAAGAAAAAGAAATGCAAGAAAGCCAAGTGGCTGTCTGAGGAGGCTTTACAAGTAGCTGAGGAAAGAAGGGAAGTGAAAAGCAAAGGAGAAAGGGGAAGATATACCCAACTGAATGCAGATTTCCAGAGAATAGCAAGGAGAGACAAGAAGGCCTTCTTAAATGAACAATGCAAAGAAATCGAAGAAAACAATAGAATGGGAAAGACTAGAGATCTTTTCAAGAAAATCAGAGATCTCAAGGGAACGTTTTGTGCAAAGATGGGCATGGTAAAGGACAAAGAAGGCAGGGATCTAACAGAAGCAGATGAGATTAAGAAGAGGTGGAAACATCACACAGGAGAACTATACAGGAAAAATCTTAATGTCCCTGATAGCCATGATAGTGCAGTCGCTGAACTTGAGCTGGACATCCTAGAGAGTGAAATCAAGTGGACCTTAGGAAGCATTACTAACAACAAAGCTAGTGGAGATGACAGTATTCCAGCTGAGCTATTTAAGATCCTAAAAGATGATGCTGTTAAGTGTTGCACTCAATATGCCAACAAATTTGGAACACTCAACAATGGCCACAAGACTGGAAAAGGTCAGTTTACATTCCAATTCCAAAGAAGGGCAATGCCAAAGAGTGTTCAAACTACCGTACAATTGCGCTCATTTCACATGCCAGAAGGTTATGCTCAAAATCCTACGAGCTAGGCTTCAGCAGTATGTGAACCGAGAACTACCAGAAGTACAAGCTGGGTTTCGAAGAGGCAGAGGAACTAGAGATCAAATCGCCAACATTCACTGGATCATGGAGAAAGCAAGAGAATTCCAGAAAAACGTCTATTTCTGCTTCACTGACTACACTAAAGCCTTTGATTGTGTGGATCACAACAAACTGTGGCAAATTCTTAAAGAGATGGGAGTACCAGACCACCTTACCTGTCTCCTGAGAAACCTGTACAAGGGTCAAGAAGCAACTGGTTCAAAATTGGGAAAGAAGTACGACAAGGCTGTATATTGTCGCCCTGCTTATTTAATTTATATGCAGAGTAACAACAACAACAACATCATGAGAAGCGCCGGGTTGGATGAATCACAGGTCGGAATTAAGATTGCCGGGAGAATTATCAACAACCTCAGATACGCAGGTGATACCACCCTAATGGCAGAAAGTGAAGAGGATCTAAAGAGCCTCTTGTTGAGGGTGAAAGTAGAGAGTGCAAAAGCGAGTTTGAAATGCAACATTAAAAAAACTAAAATCATGGCACCTGGCCCCATCACTTCCTGGCATATAGAAGGGGAAGAAATGGAAGCTGTGACAGATTTTATTTTCTTGGGCTCCACGATCACCGCAGATGCTGACTGTAGCCATGAAATTAAAAGACGCTTGCTCCTAGGGAGGAAAGCTATGGCAAACCTAGACAGCATAGTAAGAAGCAGAGACATCACCTTGCCGACAAAGGTTTGTATAATCAAAGCTATGGTTTTCCCAGTAGCAATGTATGGCTGTGAGAGCTGGACTATAAGGAAGGCTGAGCGCTGAAGAAGTGATGCTTTCGAACTGTGGTGCTGGAGAAGACTCTTACTAGTCCCCTGGACTGCAAGGAGGTCAAATCAGTCAATCTTAAAGGAAATCAATCCTGACTGCTCATTGGAAGGACAGATACTGAAGCTGAAGCTAAATATTTTGGCCACCAAATGTGAAGACAAAACTCACTGGAAAAGACCCTGATGCTGGGAAAGATTGAAGGCAAAAGGAGAAGGGGGCAGCAGAGGATGAGATGGCTAGATAGCATCACCGATGCAATGAATATGGACTTGAGCACGCTCCGGGAGAGAGCGCAGGATAGGAAGGCCTGGCGTGCTATGGTCCATGGGGTCATAAAGAGTCGGACATGACTGAACAACAACAACCTAGTGCACTATCTAAAATTAATCTCTGGATTTGTGAATACGGACTACCATGGTGTGCATTTTGTATTTTTCTCTGCCTTACAAGGGACCTGTGAATCAGTGCTTTCAATGCCTATGTGTCATGATGGCTATATATTACCTCAGGCATGAGAGGCAGTATGCATCTCAGTAACAGTTGCTGGGGGGTGTTACATTCATGTCCTGCTTGTGAACTTCTCATAGGCATCTGGCTGGCCACTGTGGGAACAGAATGCTGGACTAGATAATCCTTTGTTCTGACCCAGCAGAGCTCTTCTTATGTTGTTAACTTTTGTTTGCTTAACATCCAACCTGAAGAAGAGTTTGGGTGAATTTGAGAGCTTACCCATTACTTTGTAATGTTTTAGTTGGTCCTATTAAAGATATTATCCTTCTGTTATTTTTGGGAATGAGCATGGATATTCTGTGTAAAACAAATCATTAATCTTCTGTGAACTGATTTATGTAATATCTCATTATCTCACTTTTAGATCTCATTAGGGAGGGGGATTTCCTTCTTACTCCAGCCAGGTACTGACTGGAAATGGAAGCAAGCAATGACTTGGTAAATGGGAATGCCTAAAGCACTGCTGATAATCTTCTTTCAGTTCACTGAGCTTTTCTTTTGTCTATGTGTTTAGCAATTTCTTGGCATTTCCCCTTCACTTCAGAGCTGATGGGAGGTAATTTAAACCAAAAGTGTGTGCCTATCCTTGATTTTGCTTTATATATTTTGTAATGTGTTCTTTACTGAGTACATGTGCTTCAGAGCCAGTTCATGCACTACAAAAGAGATTAACAAGGTGTTTTAGAACATTGCACAATCTTTTCTCAGAAGTCAGACTAAATTCAGTGGGGCTTTCTCCCAGGTATATGGGCATGGAATTACAGGTTTATGTGACTAACAATGCAGTCCTATCCATTTCTACTCAGAAGTAAGTCCCATTAAGTTCATTAGAACTTACTCGCACGTGTGTAGGACTGCAAGCTAAAGTCCCCTTGTAAAGACACTTGTAATGCATGTTACATCTGCAGTAAGCAGTATAAAACATTTTTAAAATATCCAGAATTTGGAGGAGCACTTATTTTACTTCTGGATAAATCAGGTTTTATAACAAAATAGTGGCCATTCGCCCATATTAGAGCAAAGTTGCAGTTAACCCCCCTACTTTCCTAGTCAATTACTTCTACCCTTTCTATACAGAAATAAACTTACAGCTACCTAGGTATGAACATAGCTATTACAGTAAGGTGATTAAAGGTGCAATCCCATGCATGTTTAGACAGAAAAAAGTACAATTCCCAGCATTCCCCAGCCAGCAGTGTTGGGACTTTTTTTCTGTCTAAACATGCATAAGATTGCGCCATAGTAGGTTAAAGGAACTGTGCAAAACCTCAAAAAGGCACATCAAGTCTTCTTGCGCCTAGCAGAAAAAGGCTCATTTCTAGCCAAGAACAAATCTTTCTGTTCAGTATGGTAAGACAGTGTGATTCCAACCTCCACACATGCAGCTTTCAGAAAAAATAAAGCAAATCCTACATTGTCATCCTTTTCCTTTCTTCACATGGGTTCCTAGGCTAGGATGAGAGAGAGCCCAAAGTCACCCAGTGAGTTTCTTACCTGAGTGGGCATTTGAACCTGGATCTTTCTGGTCCTAGTAATGGCATTCGAGCTCCTACACTACATTGGGTCTCACAAATGCATGGCAGTAGCCAAGTGTACAGTCCTGATGGCTATATGCTACCTCCAGTATCAGGGGCAGTATGCCTACGTACACCAGTTGCTGGGGAACACAAGCAGAGAAGTGCTATTACACTCATGTCCTACTTGTGGGTTTCCCATAGACAGCTGAACATCACTGTCCAGTTGCAGCCACTACTTTAAATATTAGATCACACAATATTTGGACCCATGGATATCTTTTAAACCAGACTTTTCCAGATGTGCTAGACTATAACTCCTATCATTCTTCCACCAGCATGGCCAGCTTCTTCAACCTGGAACCCTCCACATCTGCTAGACTACAGCTCCCATCATGTCCATCCAGCATGGACATTTTTGTATTAGCTTTAGCACCTCTGGCAATTAGAATAAAGAAAGAAGAAAATATAACAGTCCAAAATCAATGATAACATCTATGTTAAGTGAGTGTGCTCATTCTGACAATACAACTCATACTATTTCATTTGGCTCATTAAAAACAATTAAAGTCCTATATACTATGTGAATTCCAACATCTAGTCAGCCTCAAAATACACAAAAAAATAAAACCAAATGTATATAGTTTGGAATAAAGAAGGAGGTAAAAGATTAAACAAGAGTTTGGAAACCATTAGAATGAAAAAAGCAGTATGATACCTTGAAGTAATGCTATACAAATGAAATAGAACTATAGAATATATAATACTGCGAAACTGTAACTGCAAATATATCACTGGACAAGTCTCAATTTATTTTTTTATGCAAGGTTGCCTCTGTGTTAAAATAGCAATAATACCTCCATTAAATGTTTTAGCTCAAATACTACCAATTAAAACAGAATTCTCTGAGATAATCTTGTAGCAATATTTAAAATCCAAGTTGATATATAACAAAAAGAAAGTAAGAAGGATGAATGAATGAATGAATGAATGAATGAAATGGTACTAGAAGAAAGTACCATCAAAGATGTACCATTTTGTATCATCTTGGTACTACAAGAAGAATTTAGGATCCTGAATACAAATGTATATTACAGTACAAATAGCTTCCAATGGCTACTGGAATGGTGTTATAAATCAGGAAGGCCACTTTGGAAAAAGGACAAGAGAAGAGGGACCTGAAACAAAATGTTACATGTTTAAATCCCCATGGATTTCTCTGAGACTACCGCCTGCTATGCTATAGGGTGCTGGAGGACTTCAAAGCAGGTGGGAAAATACAGTATAAAAGGGTTATGGTCTCCTCTCTGCTCCAGGCACTTCTGTCACAGGGAAATGAATAATTACAGATCTCTCTGGGGTGGCCTCCCATTTCCTGATGAGAAGGTTCCCTGGAGGCTGTGGAATACAAGTCTCTCACACTCATTTAAGCCTCACAGGCTCCGCGGAGTGCAAAACAGGTACACACTGCTGCCTCCTTCAGGTGTCCCTCCCACCGGCAAATGGCCATTGTGATAACACTGATGCCAGGACTACCTCCCATTTCCTGACAGAAGCAGCACTGGAGAGAGCAGAGCAGCAGCTCAGTTATGCTTCTTTTAGCCCCAGTGGTTCTAAAAGGAGCACAAGGGAGGCACATTCCACTCCCTCTGGCAAAACTGCAATGGTGGGATAGGAAGCAACACCACATAACAGTTTAGCAACTGTTGCCCTTCTCTTTGTTCCAGGATAGGAAGGAAGCCACAATACAGTGGATAGCAAAGGAGCAATACGGGGGAAGGAAATGGGGCCCAGGCTACAAAACCCCAGTATTCCACTATGCTGTTCCTAGGGAAAATGAGCATTAGGGGGGACTCTCTTCCAGGTGAAATGTTGCTGCAAGATCCCCAAACACAATCTACTATGCCAAGCAGGCACTCACAAATATGAGCGAGATTTATTTATGTATTTACCACTGCAAATATTGGTCCTGTCTTCTAGGCTAATTGCTACAATCCACTTAAGTGGTACAAAGGCTTTGCAAAACCAGGAGATATGCTCCTATCTAAATTCAGTATACTTAGTTCCTCTCACTCACTGTGGCACATTGCTCCTTTGGGACTGCAACACACTTGAAGTCCCTTAGATGTGTTAAGACACCTCACTGGTGCCTGGAGGTAGGGAGGAAATAGCAAAATGACTTTAAAGCTATACTGTTACTGTGGCTAGGCAGAGATGCCCATATTTTCACACTGAATCATCTCATTATGTGTCCAGATCACCTTTTTCTGCAAACACTGATGAAAGAGAACAGTTCAGCTTTACAAATGATGTTTATCTTTGCTCTCTCCAACACCCTTGAAACAATGGCACACAGCAAATGAGCTCTGTATCAGTTGACTGTAATGACATGCACAAGGGACCATTCCTCCCCCTTTAAATCTAGTTTTATTATTCAAAGTTACATGATCGAAGAAAAATTGATCCAATAAAGAACAGTTCTGCCTGTTATGTAGAGCAGCCTTCTGCAAACTGTTGCCCATCCCCCCCCCCATGTGTTGGATTACAACTGCCCTCACCCTAGCCAACATAGCCCCTGCTGGCTGGGGTGGGGATGATAAGTTGTAGTCAACATATCTGGAAGGCAACAGGTTGTGGAAGGCTGTTGCAGAGCAAAAGCTTGACATGGGATTATAAAATTGCATTGCTTCACTTAGGACACGAACCTATGCACATTTATACATGCACAGGGTTGCACTTTTACCCCTTTTCTGTGACTCAAGGGGAAAAAAGCCTTCTAGCTTGCTCTTGAACCTTTTGTTAACATTCACTGTTTTCTTTAACCCCAACTTCCGAAACAGTATTTTCACACTGCTTATTCTTGAACTAATAATTGTTTCATGTCCCATACAATTCTCTTTCATTCCCAGCTTCTGAATTTCCAGGTTGAGAAAGTGTCCTCCTAGCAAATGCCACAAAATTCTTTACAAACACAATTGTTGTCATTAGTAGCCAGGGAAATGGAGTGGTGAATTTGAGGAAATAATATTCCTTTTATAAAGACCCCCATTAACAAAAGCAGGAGCCTAGTTTTTTTCAACACCTGAAAAACAAGCAAAGGAAAAGACTTCGATTTTCAGAAAAATCTTTGCAAGAACTGCGTGGGATTCAAATGTGTACAGATGAATACAGATGGAGGAGGGGGAGGATGAGGGGAATGTACTGAAAATACAATTTCTTCAAATGCCAAGAATGTACAGCAGGATGATGTGTCCTACTCTGTTCACCAGCTGCGAAAAGACAAAGCGAAGAGCTGTTCACATGTTCCCTGCTTCCAAACAAAGGCAGTATAGAGAGAGGCATCCACACATGCCTGCTACCCAGTCAATGCTACGGGGTTGGTATTTGTCACCAAGCGATCATCAGTAGCTGTGTTTTTCTGGGAAAGTGTGCGGCAGGGAGAGAACTGTAAAAATACATGAATAAAAATAGTTGCCTTAATATGCTTCAGGTGTCTGCCTATTGTGATGTTAGGTAACAAGCAGCCTAGAGAACTAACAGGGTGGGTAGCAGGAGGCACAAACAGTAGACAGCAGGTGATCAAGCAGCCCAAGCGCAAGCAGGCAGACAAGGTGAATGCTGATGGCTGCCCAGCCAAAGCTCAAGCTAGACTTGTAGGCCAGACCGCGTCAGGAGATGCCAATGGGCTGCCTGAGTGAGTGAAAGTCACCCCAGAACCTTACATAACATTCTGGTCCTGAGAACCTTTCACTCTACAGACCCAACCAGCTCATAGGAAGAGCCATGCTGGATCAGACCAAGGGTCCATCTAGTCCAGCATTCTGTTCACACAGTGGCCAACCAGCTGTCGACCAGGAAACCACAAGCAGGATATGAGTGCAACAGCACCATCCTGCCCAGGTTCCCCAGCACCTGGTGTACACAGGCACATTGCCTCTGATACTGTAGGTAGCACATGGACATCAGAACTAGTAGTCATTGATAGTCTTCTTCTCCAGGAATTTGTCTAATCCCCTCTTAAAGCCATCCAAATTAGTGGTCATCACTACATCTTGTGGTAGCGAATTCCATAGTTTAACTATGTGTTGTGCGAAGAAGTACTTCCTTTTATCTGTCCTGAATCTCCCACCAATCAGCTTCATAGGATGACCCCGGGTTCTAGTATTTTGAGAGAAGGAGGAAAATGTCACCCTATCCACATTCTCCACACCATGCATAATTCTGTAGACCTCTATCATGTCTCCCCTTACCGTCCTTTTTTCCAGGCTAAACAATCCCAGCTGTTGGAACCTTCCCTCATAGGGGAGATGCTCCAGCCCCTTGATCATTTTAGTTGTCCTTTTCTGCACTTTTTCCAGCTCTACAATATCCTTCTTTACGTGCGGTGACCAGAACTGTACACAGTATTCCAAGCATGGTTGAAGCTTAGATTTGTATAACAGCAGTATGATATTGGCAGTTTTATTCTCAATTCCTTTTCTAATTATGCCTAACATGGAGTTTGCCTTTTTTACAGTGGCCACACACTGGGTTGACATTTTCATCAAGCTGTCCACCACAACCACAAGATCTCTTTCTTGGTTGGTCATTGCTAGCTCAGATCCCATCAGGTTATACTTGAAGTTGGTATTTTGTGCCCCAATGTGCACCACTTTACACTTGCTTACACTGAACCACATTTGCCATTTAGATGTCCGTTCTTCCAGCTTGGAGAAATCCTTTTGAACCACCTCACAATGCCTTTTTGTTTTAACCACCCTAAATAATTTGGCGTCATTTGCAAACTTGGCCACTTCACTGCTCAATCCTAATTCCAGATCATTTAGGAACAAGTTGAAAAACATTGGTCCTAATACAGATCCCTGTGTGACCCCTCTATTTATTTCCTTCCATTGGGAGAATTTACCATTTATTCCTCCTCTCTGCTTTCTGTTCTTTAACCAGTTACTGATCCATAGGAGGACCTGTCCTCTTATTCCATGACTGCTAAGTTTGCTCAGGAGTCTTGGTGAGGGACTTTGTCAAAAGCCTTTTGGAAGTCCAAGTAGACAATGTCTACCAGATCACCCCCGTCTACATGTCTACTGACACTCTCAAAGAACTCTAAAAGGCTAGTGAGACAGGACTTACCTTTGGAGAAGCTGTGTTGATTCTTTTTCAGCAGGGTTTGTCCTTCTATATGCTTACTAATGTTATCTTTAATAATGCTTTCAACCAATTTACCTGGAACAGACGTTAAGCTGACCTGCCTATAATTGCCTGGATCCTGCCTGGATCCCTTTTTATAAATTGGTGTTATATTGGCCATCTTCCAGTCCTCTGGTACAGAGGCTGATCTTAGAGACATGCTGCATATTTTGGCTGCATATTTTGGTTAGGAGATCAGCAATTTCATATTTGAGTTCTTTGAGAACTCTAGGGTGGATACCATTGGGCCAGTGATTTATTTGCTTTCAATTTATCGATAGGGTTGAGAACTTCATCTTTTGTCACCACTATTTGCCTCAGTTCCTCCAACTCCCTTCCTGAAAACATCAGTTCAGGCAGAGGTATCTGTCCTATATCTTCTGCTTACCATAAGGGGTAGTAGAACAGATATTCAGAGGTTCCTGGCTCTAGACCGGGGTGGGCATTAGGGCCACACATGGCACTTGACCTAATTTCAAAAGCCTTCTGCAAGCAATCAGTTCAGACCTCTGTCAAGAGTGATCTGTCCTTTCCTAGGCAATCCACTGGGTGGGGAAGAGAGAGAGAGAATGGAGTGTCAGAAAGGGAGAGAGAAAAGGGTATGGGCCTGCCCACTTTTGGCTCTATCCCTGCCCACCACTAGTTTTAGCCCTGCTCATTGGCAACATATGGTCTCTGAAAAATTAGCCCTAAAGGAATGTGGCCCTCGACAGAAAAAATGATTCTCCACCCCTTTTCTAGACTAAGCAGCTCCTGACACTGCTCTTTCCAGTCCCTTGGTCATGAGGCCCTGGATATGGAACCCATGCATGTGTGAAATCAGAACAGAAGCCCTTAGCGCAAGCTCAAAAGATGCCTACATAGTAGTCCACCATTCTTCCAGCTGCCTTGCTAGATTTCACACAAAGTATTTGGGAGGGTCTAGCAGTCCTTCTGAGCGTTCTTCCAAATTTCAACATATGCTAGTATAGGGAAAAGAGTGATATAGTTCCCTGGTATACAATTCCCCCCACCACTGCAAATACAGGTAAAGCCTATCAAGGAGAGATCTGGTAGCAGAGAACATGTGCTAGCAAGAAAAAAAAAAAACACTAAATTATGCTAGTAAGTTTATGGATAAACACTAGCAGAAACGTTTAGTTGTACAGCCTGCCAAGTGTCTTCAATACAGAAGATTTTGCCTGCTACAAACAAGCAAAAAAGAAACAACATCCATTTAAAATAACTAAAAATAGAACATTGTGTAGTAGGTTTGAAGTAATAAGCTGAAGACCAAAAGCTGACCTCAGTTATGAACTCCCAAGAGAACCTAGCCCAGCAGCAGGAACAGAAGAAACCTTTGAATCCAAAATATGTGCTCCATAGAACACATTTTAAAACAAAATAGCAGCCGTCCAGAAATGGCAACAGCAATATATATCAGAGACAGTTTCCATTCCAGGATTGTAAATCAGTCTGGAGCGCTACAAGCATTGTGGGCCAATTACACCTTCAGCGTACGCAAGCTGTCGGATGTTAGGTGTAGCTATAACATTACCAGAACTACCTAATTATGCCAACACACTATTAGCTGCTTCACATATTACACTGAAGCAGGTGTAAGCTGAAGGATGAGTCACTTGCAAGGATGAGTCACCTTTCCCCACTTTTGATGTAATGCTTAAAATCCAGCTCATTGATCACGCCTGCAGAATGTTCCATGAACTCTGGGGGCTAGTTGGGGCTCACAAATCTCACCATAAATGAGAGGCATAATTCCCATTTTTACATGTTACAGCAGAAGGAGAATCAAGGGTCGTTTGCTCTTCTATTTCCCCCCTTTGACATAATTTATGAACTAGTTCTGAGTTTTCCTCAACATGATCAAAACTCATGTTTCCGAGAGCACTAGGAATGCCATGGACTGTTAAGAATGCAGCTGGTAACCCAGACTGTAGAGATGTGAAGAACACACAATCTACCACAATCTAATCAAGACTTCCCACAATTTGCTAATGCAGCAAAGCAGACACGTGTCTATTTTATAGTAGGAGAATTGCCTACAGTGTGAGAAGGGGCCAGTTTTCCATTTGGTGCAGGAAGGAGGCCACAAAAATTCAGGTGAATGAGTTGAATGAGGCCTGTAAACTGCGAGCTGGCCATCCCTGTCTTACACCAAAGTTTTGTGCAAAAGAAATCATATAGTGTGAAGATAGAACTTTCTATGTAACTCCCTGCTTCTGGAGGTCAGGCAAGCGCCAACACTGTGCTGTTTCTGGCACCTCCTGAAAGCATCCTTATTTCAGGAATCCTTCCATGACTGACCAGTCATGGTTTTTATCGGAATTTTGTTTCTTTTTAAAAAAAACAACCTTTTAATGTGGAGTTTTATTCTTTTATCTTATCCTATATCTTTTCTTGTTCATCGCTCTGGAATCTGTCTAGATGTGGAGCAGTATATAAATGTTGTAAAAATAAATAAATAAATGATGCGGGGTTTTGCATTTTATGACCTCGTCCCCTGAAATGATATATCCAGTTGTATTTTCTGGAGCCATTCTTGTAATTGTACTTCTCTGTTTAAACATGCCCTGGCAGTATCTATAAAATTTATTGCTTTTTATAGTTAAAGGAAGGAAAAGGGTATTAATGATTAATGAGAAATATCATCTTTAAAAAAGTAAAACCAACACTGTCATTAAACCTTTCAGAAGGTCTCTGTGGAAATGTTCAGATAAAGCTGAAAACAACTTTCAAGAACATAGAGGTGACCTATTTTTTAAAGTTGAACAGAGCAGGAACAACTTAATGTAACAACTCCTCTTCAATGGCCATGCTGGCTGGAAATGATGGGCATTGCAGTCCAACATCTGGAGGGTACCAAGTTGGAGAAGTCTGGCCTAGTAAATCCGAAATGATGTGATATCACCATGCTCCAGTTTTCTCCATACCAACTCCACTTCACTGGCTGCTGCCACTTGTGAGGGCAGGAAGACTTAGTGTGGTGATGATCATGTCACACATTTTGGATCACTAGACATTAGTAATGGTGGGAGAATGAGATTTGGGACTTCTGCTTTCTGTCGCAGCCCCACAACTCTCATAATGTCTAATTCCAAGATGATGCACTTCTTTTTACCAAGTGTGGAGAATATCCAAGGATACAGCTGGGTGTTCATTTTGCTGGTAGAGATATTTAGTTTTTGTTTGCTGCCTTCATCAAAATAAAATCCAGACAACCTTTAAATTAACTGAAATATGGAAGGAGTCTATTCCAGTTATTGTGACTGGGAATGTTGACAAATAATGAAAGTTGTCAGTGAGCCTTCTCCAGCTGCCCTCATCTTCTCCATCAAAAAACAGCTGCTTTTCCAGGAAGGTTCCTCCATACTTACGAGTCAAGTCAGGGCTGGCCAGGTTGTGATAGGAACCAGCCACATAAAATAATGAACGATGCAGTTACTATTTCCTGTGCCTGCCTCCTTATGTTTTCCTCTGTGGCGAACATGACCAGACTATCCTCACAAATCTGTTTTTGTTTCTGGAAAGGAAGTGGCTAAGAAATTTACTAGAAAAAAGGACTAGCAGCAGTAGTTGAACAGGTTTATCTCTAGTCATCTGTCTCCTCCCATTTGTTTCCAAATCAGTTAGTGCCTTGGAAGGTGAGTAAGTCTAGGTCAGAGATAGTTATGATGACACAGCATTGACATAGTTTTGTTCGTAACCTTATCTAAGTATGAAAAAGGGTGACGTACAGAGCGATTGCTCAGTCTCTTTTTGACATTGCAGATAATGACTTTTGTCAGTACATGAGCCTTATAGTAAAAGAAGCAAGCTTGCTTAGAATACATCTATACAGTTCTTCAATATGAAACATACATATGGTTTTACTATGGTGTGTTTGAAGTGGAATGGTATTTGGGCTCCCAGCCTATTTGGAGAACCTGCCTAACCCAATATTATATCCATGCACAGGCTCCTCAGACCTTTTGTATTGGCTGTCACAAGGAATATATGTTCCTTGCCCACAACCTCTTCAAGAAAACACAGGCTGTAATCCTCCATATAGTTGACTGGGACTGAGAACAATCAAACCTTTCCCCAAGCCTGTGTGCTGGATCGCAGGTATAGGTTCTTATTCTGACATCCTCTGAAATGTGCTGATGTAAATCAAATGGGTGGAACAAATTGAAGGACATATTCCAGGAACAGCTAACACACACTTGAGAAGAACACAGGCCAATCTTGCAGCTTCTTGCTAGACTGAGTATTCCTCCATGGCCTTGCAAAGGGAATGAGTGAACAGGGGGCTGGTTATGTTGCTGTTTTATTTTATTAAAAGACAAAATAAGAGGAGGGGGCTTCGCATGAATGTCAACCATAGCACAAATTATGGAAGTACAAGTTCTAACACCTTCTACTGTAAACTTGTGTTCCACACAACACGAATAAAGGGCTCGCTATGCTTTTCTGAATTTGTACAGCAATTCTTCAATGCTGGAATCTGCCTTTCCTCAAATTTGTGAACAGCATATTTTAAGCTGTTTCTGCTTTTAATAGAATCATAGAATAGTAGGGTTGGAAGGGGCCTATAACACCATCGAGTCCAACCCCTTGCTCAACGCGGGAATCCAAGTCAGAGCATCCCTGACTGTCCAGCTTCATCTTGAATGCCTCCAATGTGGGAGAGCCCACCACCTCCGTAGGTAATTGGTTCCACTGTTGTATTGCTCTAAGAGTCAGGACGTTTTTCCTGATGTTCACCCAGAATCTGGCTTCCTGTAACTTGAGCCCCTTACTCCGTGTCCTGCACTCTGGGATGATCGAGAAGAGATCCTGGCCTTCCTCTCTGTGACAACCTTTCAAGTCCTTGAAGGGCGCTATCATATCTCCCCTCAGTCTTCTCTTCTCAAGGCTAAACATGCCCAGTTCTTTCAGTCTCTCTTCATAGGGCTTTGTTTCCAGTCCCCTGATCCTCTTTGTTTCCCTCCTCTGAACCCTCTCCAGTTTGTCTGCATTCTTCTTAAAGTGTGGCACCTAGAACTGGACACAGTACTCCAGATGAGGCCTAACCAGTGCTGAGTAGAGGGGAACTAGTACTTGCTGGGATTTGGAAGCTATCCTTCTATTAATGCAGCCCCAAATAGCATTTGCCTTTTTTGCAGCCACATCACAATGTTGGCTCATATTCAGGTTGTGATCTACAATAATTCCAAGATCTTTCTCACTTGTAATATTGTTGAGCCAAGTATCACCCATTTTGTAACTGTACATTTGGTTTCTTTTTCCTAGGTGCAGAACTTGGCATTTATCCCTATTAAATGTCATTCTGTTGTTTTCTGCCCACCACTCCAGCCTATCAAGATCACTTTAAATTTTCATTCTGTCTTCCAGGGTATTAGCTATCCCACCCAATTTTGTGTCATCTGCAAATCTGATCAGCATTCCCTGCACCACCTCCTCCTAGTCATTAACAAAAATGTTGAAGAGCACCAGGCCCAGGACTGAGCCCTGCGGTACCCCGCTCGTTACCTCTCCCCAGTTTGAGAAGATCCCACTGATAAGCACTCTTTGAGTCCGATTCTGTAGCCAACTGTGGATCCACCTGATCGTTGTTTCATCTAGCCCACTTTGAGCTAGTTTGCTCATCAGGATATCATGGGGCACTTCGTTGAGCTTTGCTGAAGTTGAGGTATATTATGTCCACAGCATTCCCACAGTCCACCAGAATGTGATGATTACTAGTGGACATGGGCATATGTAAAAAAAGGACTCCAAAATCCAGTTTGGAACACAAGGAAGCTGCCTTTTACTGAGTCAGATCATTGGTCCATTTAGCCTAGTATTGTCAACACTGACTGGCAGTGGCTGTCCATGGTTTCTGGCAGGATTCTTTCCTCCCTAGAGAAGCCAGAGATTGAATCTAGGACCTTCTCCATGCAAAGCATGTGCTCTACCACTGAGCTCTCCTTGGCCTTAAAGGATGGACAATACCTTTACGAAGCCACTGTGCTCGGGAAAATACACTCATCAGGTTATTGTCATGTGTTCCATCTTCTCTTGAGGATCATCTCATTCAAGGTTGAACACGTTCTGCCATTTTAAAGCAGAAGGGGCTGTGCACAGCACTGACTGGTTGTGCTTTGTGACGTCAGGAACACACTCCCCCAAGGAGTTTTTCAATTTAAAAACAATCCTTAAAAAAAAAACATGTGAGGCACCGTATGATTGTTTAAATGTATAATGTGTACAAATAGCATTGCATGATCATACAAACAGTGCTTTAAACAAGCAAAAAGGCAAACGGGGGAGCAAACTGGTGAGAATAGCAGCATTTGACAAATATATGCGTCATTTGAAGAGCAAAGGCAGAGGGAAGTCTGTATTCACCCTTCTTTAGCATTCAAGCTAAAGATAATTTAAACTCGGTTGTTTTTAAAATGTAAATGCCTTATAAAATTAACACAACATTAGGACCCAGTGAACTGACATACTGCTTACTTTCAGTACATCTTTTTAAAACCTACTACTATACAGCTGGTTTTTGATCATCAAGATCTTTCTTAAAATAATAAACCCCTTTTGTCACTCATCCCAAAAAAAGTGAAGTGTGGGTTCCCCCTCCCCCCATTAATTTTGGGTCACAATGTCTGGCTAATAGCCTACAGGTCCTTAGTATTTCAGGCAGAAGATTGTGCTTATTAGTAGTGTGATGAAGGGGAAGCCTCTTGATATGAACAGTCAACCCAGTGGCAAAAAATGGAGTTTCTTGATGAGTCAACATGCTATTGTAGATTACATCAGAACCAGTGAGCTTCTGGCCTTCTGAAAAAAATGTGGCACACTTTAAATTTGTCAAAACTTAAGTAACAATCTCCTTTCTCCTGCCTAAACTTTCCATTCATCTACTCTAGCTGAAACAAGAAGATGCTGCTATGGGATGCGGGCCCCCCTCTTCCTCTTTTTGTTCTGGCCCCTGCCTCTTCACTTGGGCCTCCTGCACTTTCTCCACCAACATATTTAGCTACGTCATGATGATGATGGGGCCTTCAAGGCTGCTCTTGACCCCAGAGTCGCACACGGTGGCCAACTTGTACCTCCTGTTACGGCACAATGGCTCTACCTGTTCTGTTATACCACCCCTCAGGTGCTTGACCACTCCTTGCACCTCTGCTGTGAACAGAATGCCTGACTCAGAATGTCCACATCAAGAAACTCCCCCATCTTCCCATATGCAGGGCCGATTGGGGTGGGGGTGGGGGCAAAGTGGGTGGTTACCTAGAGTGCCAAGAAATCCAGGGCACCAAACGACCCCCAGGCAGGCAGCAGCAGCAGTGGCTGGGCAAGGAAAGCGCTGCATTGACCACTCCAGGCCACAGCCACGTGGCACTTTAAATCACAATATTTCTCTAGTGTGAGAGGCAGCAAGCTGAACCAATCAATTTGCTAACTTTGAGGTGCGCTCAGCCAATAAGGCACTGTAGCAGCTAGATGCCTGCCCCCTTGCCACTCCAGGGCCTTTACTGGCTGTGTATCTCCAAACTAGTGTCTGATTTGTTCAGTTCACTGCCACTCACACTAGGAAAAATACTGTAATTTAAAATGGTGTGTGGCTGCAGCCTGGACTAGCTGATGCAGTGCTTTCCTTTAGTGTGTGCGAAGCCTAACACAGACAGTATTGCTGCCTGCCAGGGGGTCATTTGGAGGCCTCTACCACCACAGCTGCCAACACCTGCTCCTGTTGCTGGTAAAGGGGCAAAAGATTTTGTGTGGGGGAAGACTTGGGGGGAAAGAGAACAAATGGTTTTCTTTATCAAATGGTTTTCTTTAACTTTTTCCCCCAAGTCCCCCCCACCCCACCAAAAAATCTTTGTGCATAAGTTGTTAGGCATGCTGGAGCTTTGTTCTGACACCCTCTATCAAATGTTTGTTTGCTTGATTTTAAAAGGGACTCATTTGTTCCCTTCCTGCTGCTGCGTGATAGAGGGGAGTAAGCAAGCAACTGGCATACTGACCAGGGGATGGGGGATAGAGAAATAGCAAGAGAGCAAAGCAGCCAGGGTAGTGGATGGTGGTGAAAGAGCTACACCTAACAGCAAGGCAGGCAATTCTATTAGCCAACTGGGTGCTCATATACAGGCAGGACAAAGAATAGAAAGCTTCATTGGTGCTGCAATATACCTGTGGCCAAATGGGGAAGTTTCCAGTCCTACAGCTCAGAATTCAAGGCCAGACACTGCTTGCTAGCTAAGCCGGAGAGATGTGCACCTGGCCTTTGGTGTGGGCATTAACACAGTAATATACTTGTATGAAAACTATGTGAGCAGCAACTACAGGATAATTTGAAGCATCTTTGAAAATCCCCTTTTGAAATGGAAAGAGCCAGCAGTGTTCATATTTCTTCCTCTCTAAACACTTCAGTTTTGGCTTTCAAATTAAATGAGATCATGTTTGGAATAACAGTACAAAACAGAATCAGTGTTGATGGCACAAAGCCTGATGTCCTTTTAAAGAATTTGTTTTTCTTGCCTTTAGTCTGTTTGAAAGAGGGACACTAGTGTCCATTAATACTAAGATCTTCTTCAGAGATTTCTTTGATCTGATGGGGCTGCATCTTTCCTCTCCGGTCTTCTACCAGCATCTGCATAATGCAGGAAGTTACTGTGGAGATGACAGCCTCATGCAGGCTGTGGAGTACAGGATCTAATACAAGACTCTGCAGGACCAGCTGAAGAGAAGACATCACTTCTTAAACAGCTGCACTGGCTACAGGTCTGCTTCCAGGCACAATTCAAAGTTCCAGCATTAACCTTTAAAGCCCTATGTAGCTTGGGACCTGGGCATCTCAAGGATCACAAACTCCCACATGAAGATGCCCAAATTCTGAGATCATCTTTGGACTCCCTTCTCTGGGTGCCCTCACCTTCCGTGATGAGGTGGATGGCGGTGAGTGGAAAGGGCTAATTCACTGGTGTGCCCCACAGGTGCAATTCTCTTCCCAAAAAGGGACACACAGCATGGAGTCATTTGTCTTATCAGTGTCAGACAAAGATTGTCTTTATTGATTAGGCCAGGGATGGGGAAACTCCAGCCCGCAGGCCAATTTTGGCACATCAGGCCAGCCCATCTGGAGTTTCTCCATGCAGAGAGGGGCAAGGAGTTTCTCCTCCTCTCTGCATGGAGAAATTATCTGTTTCTTTGTGCAGAGAGAGGCAGAAGCGATTTCCTACCTCTGGATGGAGAAAGGGATGATGTCAGGGGACAAGGCACTGGGGAGTGGAGGGCTTCTGGAGATACACTGCAATCCTGCCCCCAGGGGCTAAACACTTCCCCACCCCTAATCTAGGCCTTTGATGTGCTTTAATGGAGATATTGCTGCTGTTTTCTCCTTTTAGTCTGCAGTTGTTCTTAGTTTTACTGTCTTTTGATTTTTAAAAAATTGTTCTTTATTGTGAGCCCTCCTGAGAACCCTAATTTGTATTTAAGGGTGGAAATCGGGATATAGTACATGCACGTGTGTGTATATATCTTGCAAGTGCTCATGCTTGTTGCTCTACATACCTTGCTTTTGCTCCTGCCCGAGTTTATATTCAGACCTCTCTCTGTTGGTACTTTCATCCTACAAATCCCACAGCTGCCTCACCCTACCCATTCTATCTGCCTCAGCTACTGAAATATTTCTGTTGGCATCAGATCTTGACTTTAGTCTGGAGCCTAAGAACCTCTCAGTCCCCTTGGTAAGACACGGTCAAAACCAGATATCCATGCTCTGTCACTTTGCCTGTTTTTCATATGCCTCCAGCTTAAGATACTCAGGACCACTTCACACATTATATGTTTTACATGTACACCTCAGATTTTTTAAAGTATACATCTCAAAATGTAAAGTATGAATGTGGAAAACAGGTATACATGCATCACAGTGGTATATTTAACAGAGATCCAGGGTTGGCTGTAGCTCTAAATCAAACATGCCATTTGGTAGAGTTGAACAATGAGTAAAAAGGTATTCTAACACTGAGATACTTTTTTTTTTTAGACTCCAACATGTTGCAGACACTTCCTCAACCAAACCAAATACCAACTTGGTATTTGTCATCACTATGTATGTTAGGATTTCACTTATCTGGTGCCTGGTCTCACTGCTGCTTTCAATTACATCACAATATTGTGTGATGTTTTTCTCCCAACACTGCCCTTTGCTTGCTTCTCTTATTAAGGGGTAAGGAACAATTTCAGTGAATGCCTTGCATATGATATTACATTTAATGAATTCCTAAAACTTTAATATTAATATTACATTTCTTTCAACAGACTCTCCATGTCTGGCTCCTATATTTTATTATTGCTTAGGGCACTAGCAGGCACAAAGCCAACTTTGACTGAGGTTTACTATTATAACCACCAATAACTACAGATGGGCATATTTCATAACATTTTGATATCTGGCTTGTTTGCCAGCTTGTGCCTCAATTTCTGCTGACTGGGAACAGAAATATTCAGTTAGATAATCTAGTTTGGTGGGAGCCATTCCCCAATAGCAATCTTTTCTCTGTCCAACATCACGGTACAGATATTTCTGCCATGGCAATATGACCATGTGTTTTTTAACTCTCAGGTATGTCCAGATCTAGGAAGAACACCTGGTTACTTGCTAGCAAATGACAATTGATTTGCACAGTCATAGTAGAGGCAGTCACAGTGATCTCCAGATTTGTGCTATCAAATAATATTTAAATAACTTCTCACCTAAGAAAAAGACAGTTATTCTGGTAGGACCACAAGTTACGGCAAGACAATTACAAGTCTATTACACCAATTGTAGAAACATCAGATACTGACCAGAACCATACTGTTTGTTTGTAGTACTTTGGATCAAATCCCATGTTAAATGAGTAACCAGATTTGTCAGTTTATTTTTTTAAAAAATGTGCTTAGAATAAATTGCCTCAAGCTTTAAACAAATACTTTATTAGGGTACTTCTAATTAACTTGAGCACACTCCGGGAGAGAGCGCAGGACAGGAAGGCCTGGCGTGCTATGGTCCATGGGGTCACGAAGAGTCGGACACGACTGAACAACTGAACAACAACTGATTTAAGTCTTATTAAAAGGAAGGAACTCTCTGAGGATTCGGATAGCATAAATTTACATGGCCTCCCAAAGAGAAGGCAGCCACAGCAGCAGTGGCAGGGAGGTAAAACCACAGCAGTGCGTTTGTACTCTCCTGCCTTGTGCCAGCCCTGCAATTTATGCATCTAATGAAGTAGACTGTAGCCCACAAAAGCTTATGCCAAACTAAATTTGTTAGTCTTTAGGGTGCCACAAGACTCTTTGCTGTTTTTCCTTCCTGACATGCACTCTTGTGCATTTGCACATGTTCTCTAACCTGAGTTAGTCCCAGCTGAGCACAGTGGTGTTTCAAGCAGCTAGTTACTATTTTGAATGTATGGATTAACCTTGTGCTATCAGATGTTCAGCCCGTGTATTAAGCTCCATGTTGATCAGCAGGTACATAAGAAGAGCCCTGCGGGGACACACAAAAGGTCCATCTTCCAACTTTATTTCCAGTCATGGCAGCCCAGCTTACAAAGAAGGAATAGTTCCCCTCTACATCCATTTGGTAGATAGTGGTATATTGTCTCTGAATATGGCAGTTCTGTTTGGTTATCATGGCCAATAGCTGTGGACAGCTGTTTCTTCAAAGAATTGTATCTAATAATTTTAAAGACATTTAAGCTTCTGAGCATTGACGCATCATGTGGTAGTGAGTTCCATAAGAATTCTTGAGGATCAGGCAACACAGCATGCCATGTGCATTGATGGTGCAATATAAATAATATTGTTCATTATACACTGTATAAAAATTTCATGTATTTATCAAACAAAATTAAAGAGTTATGGCCATTTCTGTTTTCCAGTGCAAGTCAATGGAAAAATGTAAAAAAAAATGGCAATTAGCACAGCTCAGAAAGATCCGGGGCCTGTGCCCAGGTGGCCCTCCCTAATGTCGCCCCTGCTGTCATGGTTTGTTTGTTTGTTTATGGTGGCCATCTTTTCCCCTATAAAAACATGGCGGAAGCTGCCTGGCACCAGGGTACCAGGGGAAGAAATGGCTAATTATACAAATAAAAATGGGGCCCTGGATAGGTCATCAATAAGAGGACGGTTGCCCAACAGGAGGGGGACCCACAGGATGGCACTTTGCCTTGGGCCCCCTCAATAGTGGAGCTGGCCGCTTTTTCAAGGAGCCACATCTGATGCATCAGCCAAAGCTGATAAAAAGTACTTCTGCTCAGACACGAGAAGGGCCTCCAGGAGCAGTGCCAGATCAGGAGATACCCAAACTGTACACTTGGCATTTCTAGGCAAGTGTGACACCAACCAGAGCGATCAATTAGACAGTCCACCGTTAATATCACCACCTTGACTGGTTTTAGCTCCAGTTTAGTCAGCCTTATCCAGCCCACCAATGACTCCAGAAATCCATCCAGGACGTCTACTGCCTCATTTGGTTCAGATGAAAGGGAGACTACTGCTGGCATTTCACCCCGCAACTCTGGACAACCCATCCCAGTGGTTTTATGTTGATGTGAAAAGTATGCTAGAGCATCTCCTTGCTCTTTCCAATTATCACTAAGTGAGGGCAAAGCAGTTCTATGTTCAAAATGCCCCAGTATGGCTAACGATGTGATTAGGGAAGAGATTCAGAATGATATACATACCAAGGCTTCCCAAACACATTGCCACTTCTGGATCCAGTGTCGGCTCCATATTCTGATGGGGCCCTTGAACAAGATGCGCTTGGTAAGCCCCCTCCCTGAGTTGGCCCATCGTCTTGCCACTGTCACCACTGCCCATTCACTTACCCTTTGGGCCCAATCTACCCAGGAAACCAAGGCTAGTGGAGGCTGCTCCTCCTTCTCCTTACACTTCTGTCACTGCTTGTTTGCTTAGAGAGGCCAAATGAACAGGCAGCAACAGCACGGTGGAGGAGCCGAGCCAGGAGGTTAGCTGGAGTCAGCCGTGGGCCTCAGCAGGTGCCCAATGATGCCAATACCTAATGCCAGCCCTGTCTGGATCATTTATAACACCACATTCTGCTCACCACACATTCTTTCATATCATGGTTTTGAGTAGACAAAATGGCAGAATTTGACCACAAGACTTCCTTTCAAACATCTGTTTATTATGAATATATCTATATCTATATCTATATCTATATCTATATATATATATATATATATCAATCAATAGAAAAATAACACCGAATGTATCAAATCAAATTCAAATAATCAAAGCTGATAAATTCCACTGATATATAACATACAACCAAGACTCATACATCCCTAGGACTTGGGCTGATATGTAAATAAACCCATTCCGTTTATACTTGATCAGTCCTTACTTTCCAGTTTTTAGTTATCACAAATGAATTTCTCTTAGAGTGGGATTGAAGCAATTCGGCATCAATTTTTTAAAAAAACGTACTGCACTTACCGGTCTAGAGTATCCCGAGGCACCTTACTTCCTCCAGCTCTCCTGGTGACACCGGCATTCTTGTTGGCAGTCATGGTCATTTCTGCTTTCTCTAAATTTGGAAACCTGAGGTGGGGGAAATAAAACCAGTGCAAACCAATTGAACCCAAGATGTTTTCCAACATGGCTAAAAAAAAATGTTTCAAGTACAATGAAAAGAATGGTGTTTTTTGTGTATGTAAGCTAGGCACTTTTTCAATTCCTGTAACAGTTAAACACCTCAAGTAAGATTCAGATCTGACAAGACACTCCCAAACAAACCAGGAATCATAAGCCAAGAACAAAGCCTGCTTTGTAATTCTGGCTTGTATGGGGAGCAACAAGGCAAGAGCCCTGGTTCAACCATGCAAGAATGAAACAATAAGCCAGGATTTTGGAATTCTGGCTTATTGTTGCGTGTGAATGTGGCCTATGGCTCAGTGAAGCATATAAGAAGAATGGAACTGCTGTCTCTGAAAATTGTCTCTGCTGTCTCTCAGAGGCTCATGCTCCTGCATCAGGTGGTGGAGCAGGAAGAGTGGCAATTTGCTTCGCTCCCCTCCGCCACGCCCCAGTCAGGTGGGCTCACTGCCACTGGGTGGCGAGGCAGTGATGGTGCAAGTTGTCCCATGCATCAGCGGCAAGAGAGCTTATGCTGACCTTGGTAAAAGAGAACACATGGCCACCCTAAGTTACAACTCCTTGCTGTTCTGATGTCAAAAGCCCATTATATCTTGAAGATTATTATGCTCAGAAATATTTTATTATCACTCTTTGATCTCTCTCACACTATAGGCTGTTTGGGCAGGAACTTTCTGATTGAGGTACATTTTTTTACAATGTGTAGCACGTGGGAACCAGATTATTACTGGAGCCCTTAAATTTCCCATAGTAAATAAGCAGTGTGCTTAATGAAAAATTCCAGTGACCCAAATCTTCTCAAAGCTACAATATTTCTTGAGTCAAAGGTGGGCAACTTGTGGCCCCCTAGTTGTTCTGGCCTACAACTCCCATCAGCCCTAGCAAGCATGGCCAATAGTGAGGGAGTTGTAGGCCAAAACATCTGCAGGGCCACAAGTTGCCCACCCCTGCCTTAAGAAAAGCTTAATCCAGATGTTCATATCAGCCATGCATATGAGCCATCTTGTCTTCCTTCTCTGAAGGGTGGCACATAACTTGGCACTAACTGCCAGCTATATACCATGTGCAGCTGGGGTATGAGTGCCAGAAATCAAAAGCTACATATACACTTTAAATCACAATATTATTTTATCATATTGGCATTCCACTCTTCCTCCAAGGAGCTCAGGCAGGTTACATGGAGGTTATCCATTTTAATGTCACAATAACCCAATGAGGTAGGTTAGGCTGAAAGAGGGTGAGAGGCCCAAGGGTGCAAGTCCTAGTATTTACACCATATTGGCTGTCTAATGTGTGTGTGTGCGCGTGTGTGTGTCTGCACAGACAAAGAAATACGGCATCTTCTAAAAAACACTGGTCAGAGGTGGGGTGGAGGAAAGTGATATTCTGAGAGTAAAAAAGAAATGTCAGCTTAAAGAAGAAATTAAAATGCTGTTGAAAATAGGCAAATGTTCTACTGTACCCCCAGGAGTCACAAAGAACAACAGTTTACTGGAAGCTAGCCTCTGCGGAGATGGCAGAAAGAAGACTTTGCTCACAACAGCTCCAAAAAAATACAAAGGGCTTATTTATTCCTATTTGCCTAGGGATCCTTTCGGCACGTCCATCCAAGGGGAAAGCTGCCCATCCCGACCCCACTGCCCAGTGACGCTTCTCATGTTTGCCATTATGTGTCAAAGCAGTGCCCTTGCTCCCGGTTCTTTGCAGGAACACACAATAAAATGTTTGAGAAGCATCCCTGGAAAAGACATGTACTTCTCTTGCTCAGACATTTCCAGGCCAAAAGTGGGAAGCCAATTCTGCATTGGCCATGCTATTTCTTTATCAATTGTGTGGACTGAGGACTAGTATAGCACCTTGAAGAAGCACCTTGCACTGGTCCTACAGCCCATACGGTCAGGAGACCCATATGCAGCAAATCTCCCTATGCAACGATTAGATGTACTACTTGAGCACTTCCAATTCCCAAATTAGGCCTAATTCATACATGAGCAATGCAGCATGGCATCCACTGATAAAACCATGGTCTCATTCCATGTCACATATATACATGTCAATCACACAGGCTGCTCAGATTGTATAAATACTTTCCATACTAGCAGTGATGGCCCCCCATAAACATCCATGTGTCAGTCTCTGCAACTCTGGTGAGTACACAGATGTGCATTACTTATATGGAATGAAGCCCAACCATTGTCAGCACTATCAAAAATGCATGAATTAAGCCTAAGCAACCACCTTGGGAGGCTATAGCTAAAAGACAACACCCGTATCTACTAAATGAATCAATAATGAACATGCCCACACATGATGAATGAAAACAAGATTTAGACACCTGAAGAAGTAGTAGAATAATGCACTCCGTCTGGAAAGCATTAGAGATCTGAAAGGGAAAGAATATGACTGATAATTGCTAAAAGTGTCAAACAAGTGTTTTAGTTGATGTATTCTCTTGCAGCACACTTTATATTTGGAAAACAGTTGTTATTTTACTAAACAACAAATTACTTACTGTTTCAAAAACTATCAAGGGATATTCCCAGATTATTTACACTAAACAAAATAAGAAATTATCTTCCTGTTGCACATACAGTAAAAAGTTGTTATCTTAATCCTCAATTAATGAACTGATTAATGCTTTTAGTTCCAGTAATTATATTCTGTGCATCCCAAAAGACAGCAGGAAATTTTCACCCCTCTCATTATTGGAACATATTACCTGGGGAGGTGGTGGGCTCTCCCACACTGGAGGCCTTGAAGACAAGGCTGGACAGCCATTTGTCAGGGATGCTCTGACTTGGATTCCTGCATTGAGCAGGGGGTTGGACGCGATGGCCTTGTAGGCCCCTTCCAACCCTACTATTCTATGATTCTATGATTGGCCATGATCCAATTCCATGGGATCTGTGCACACAAGCACAAAGTGTGTGGGGGGAGGGGGAGAAGTAACCATGCATGATGGGGGATGCCATACATGAGGACCACTCAGACCCACAAAGATATCTCTGTGCTGTCCAGGCAAAGAATTGAGTCACAAACCACCAGCCCTGGCTGCAGAATTGGTGACAGCAGGTACCCAAAGCAGGCATCCATTAGCAGTCAACAGGCCTAGCCCACACCTACAGCAGCAGCAGCTGTAGCAGGGTAGGCTGCAGTTCATGTAAGGGAACAAATTTCACTGGCTGGAAAGATGGAAGATTCTAGCTGTGCCACACAGTACATATACCAATGGCCATATTAATCCACTCATGTCGCTGCAACAGTAGCCCTCATCCTAGGCAAATGACATCACTGAAAGGGATTGTGAGGACTCACAGTACTCACAGAGGCTTGAGCTATTTGCAAGCACTCAATTCTGTCATGATCCCACCTTTGATAGGAGCTCTGAATCCGACTTCAATGAGGTGGAGTCAGCCATTTCAGAAGGACCAGCAGTCACAGCCATGGATAGCTTTTCTACATGAGGCATTTATTGTGCCTTGTCATTCCCTATTCACAGTTGTTTATGGATTCTTTACACGACATGTTAACTTCTGTTTTTAAACAATACTTTCAGCTAGTTTTTTTTAGAGCAGGGAAAATGCAGTATTATTTATGACATGAAAGAAAACACTTTTTTCCACTTGTGTAATTGGACTATTCCGTTATATCGTGGTGCCACCTAGAGGTTTTGTAGCAGAAAAGCAAGAAAAGAAACACCGTGTAGTGAGATCCAAGTTCTCATTCAGTGACAAAACTGACAGATTAACAGCCTCATGCAGAAAAGCTTATGGGCTCTGACAGTGGGCCTGAGCCAGTGCCTGCCCCCAAGAGAGGCCGGGACAGGGAGCCCCAGAAACTGCAACCACTAGGCATCAATCACCTCCCACATTCAAAATCACCAGATCACTAGTGGAGGGAATGAGCCAGGAAGGAAATAATGAAGAGGGGGTAGAGTGCTAGGCCCTTTAAGCTCACCACAATCCAGGAAAAAGGCATGACCTGAGAGTGATAGTTGGGCTGAGTATCATAAAAGGCCTCATTTAAATTTCAGACCATGTTGGAACAAGTTCCTCTCTCAGTGATCTCTGACATTCTGCACTTCTGACCTGCCTTTCTCCCTTTCTCAAACTACTAGAACCTGGGGTCATCCATGACAGTGACTGGTGGGAGATTCCGGACAGATGAAAGGAAGTACTCTTCACACAACGCATAGTTAAACGATGGAATTCTCTACCACAAGATGTAGTGATGACCACCAACTTGGATGGCTTTAAAAGGGGGTTAGACAAATTCCTGGAGGAGAAGGCTAGCAATGACTACTAGTCCTGATGGCTATGTGCTACCTCCAGTACCAGAGGCAGTGAGCCTATGTTATCCAGTTGCTGGGAAACATGGGTGGGAGGGTGCTGTTGTGCTCATGCCCTGCTTGTTGGCTCCTGGTTGGCAGCTGGTTGACCACTGTGTGAACAGAATGCTAGACTAGATGGACCCTTGGTCTGATCCAACAGGGCTCTTCTTATGTTCTTATGCCTTGCTCTGTTGTGCCCTGAGTGCTTGCAGTCAAACTCAGGACAGGAGAGTTTCAAGTGCTCGCAAAAACCTCAGAGGACTCACAAATTGCCCTCTGTCTCTGCCTCTACCTTCACTGCCCCAAGGATAAGGAACATGTTCCTTTGGGGCGGGGCATGGGAAAGCAGCAGTGGCGGATGCTCCCCAGCCCCCATCATCTTTTGCTGCCAAGGATGGAACTAGGAGTCCCAGTCCCAGAATCCCTAGTGGGAACTAGTGCCAGGGACATAATTTCTGCTGGGGAGAAGCCCAGCAGTAGAATATGCTCTCCTGGGGCTTGGGCAACATGTCCCACCACTGCATTCCCATGCCCCGCCCTAAGATAAGGAAGTTACTAGGTCTTGAGGCAGGGGAAGGTGGTAGGGGCACCTGTTGGACAGAAGCACCTGCTGGACAGAAGCAAGCACGGTGCTGGGAACAAAGCCTGTTTGCCTCGATTCTGTCAGCAGGTACCCAAAAAGGGGTGTTCACTTTTGCAAATACTGGAAATATCCCTAATCCAAACCCAGTACTCCACCCACAGTGGAATGCTGGCTATGCAGAATGTTTTATTTGTGATTGTCTAAGGGCTTCTTTACACGGAGCCTTTATCCTGCTACTGAGATTGCTCACTCACAGAAGTTTGCAGGCCCTTTAGATGACGCCATGAACCTCCAGGGTGTCTCCTGCACTAAATGACCTGTATTCCATTTTTAAATAGATCAGAGATAATGAGCTATCAAATTACCCCGCTTGTATTCCACTTGAGTTCCCTCCGTGAAAAAGGAAAAGTGCAAACAGAGGAGCGAGATCAATGAAACCTACAGAAGACTCAGATAAGGGGGAGAAGGAGGGCGAAAGGGGAGGGCGAAAGGAAGCGCATGTAAAGAGATTCTGTTGTGATCCTACATTTAAAATGGAAGCAGAAAGCCCTGTTTTAAATGCAGAATTTTAGACTGGTGTAGAGATGCTCTAAAGCTAAATGAGGCAAATTGCATCACAAGAATCTGGGGTGTTTGTTTTTTGCAACCTCCATATAGGTTGCAAAAACCTATATGGCTGAAAGGTACTTTCACAAGTCTGGATATTGTATTTTATTGGTTATTGTTTCAAAAACCTCAGATCAAGATATTCCAGATATTCTTACCCGCAGTGGTTGCTGTGCTGCATATGTTTGGAAATTAACAGACCCAGTCTAGATCGCTCAAGCTGACAGCACATGGACATGTCAGAAATGTTAAATCAAGCCATGTAAAAGTGCCACATGGGGTCACAGCCTAACGCAGAAATTTTAAAATATGCCTTATGGACACTGAAGGAAAAACAACAGGCTGCCTATAGTATAAAGAAATAGTGCAACATAAATCAGTTATTCCAGATAAAGAAATGGTACTGATGGATGTTGGTCCTAAGTAGGGTTCAAACCTTCACAGCATGGTACTCCTTCATAAAAGGTTTTGAGATTCACTACTCTAAAGCTAATGAAAAATTTTCCAGCTTGCAGGTTTAATTCCGAAAAAAAAGTATTCACTTAATTTCATTTCTTATATTTCTGTTCTGGTCTATAGCTGAAGCTGTCTGGGCACTTTACAAAAATTAAAAACCATTAAAATACATTATATAAAATATAAAAACCATTTACATAAGGACATAAAAGCAGATGGCAAACAACAACAACAACATATATCTAAACACAACTTAAAACAATCAATCCAGAACCTGATTAAAAAACTCATTATATGCTACCAAACGCCTGAGAGAAGAGGACAGTTATTCAATACATCTCAATAGTTTCTGCTTTTTAATTTTGTTTGTTTGTATCAACTCTCCCAGTTAATTGAAATAAATTAAGAAATGTCATATAAAGTACAACATATTACACTTCATTTTAGATCCATTTCTTTTTTTTTTAGAACATTTCAGGTGACTCCACAGAGAGACATAAAGGATCACAAAATATAGAGAGGCTAACAGCCTTCATCAAGACATTTGTTGCTTCAAGAATACTTTCAATAATGAAATCTCATAACCTGATAAAGTTACTATTTTCGCATTAAAGTTTGATCGTTTTTCAGTGCCTCTACAAATTCTCAGATGGCCAATTTTTATTTTATAAGCTGGTTTCCAATAAAAAGCTAAGGCAGCAAGTTTTGAGATATGCATAAAAAATGTTGCTGGCAAGTTTTCCCAGTTGAAAATACAATGCTAGTGTTACAATAGCATTTTACTATGAATAATTTGCACAACTCTAACCCAAGACCTGGAATGCACAGCTGCATTAAACCTTATGGTTCTGGGCTAAAAGAAGCATTATCCAGGGACTGGGGCTTTTTTCCTCCCATGAGCTTGCTTTTGCACAAATTCAAATAAATTCCAAAAAACACATCAAACTCCAGCTGCAGCTTCCAAGTTCTGGTTGGCTTCCATTCTTCATATAACAAATGAACTCAACCTCACCAAAGTAGTTCCATCAAAAGGTATCCAAACTTCAGAAAAATGTGCCTGGAATTTTGGGTCTCTACCAAAGCCAAAACTTGGATGAAGCACTCTCCCAGCCTTCAGATTTTGTTATGAAAAATTTGCATCTCTTTGTTTTCTTTTGCCTCCCTAAGTTTTCTGCATAGACCTTTACCAACTTGGGCTCCTTTATGAGGGAAAAATGGGAGAAAAGCCATTTCAAAGTAAAAGTAAATTAGGGTGCAGTCCTATGGGATGCACCCTGGGTATTCGTAAGCCCTCAAACTCTGATGCTTACCAATATCCTATGCAGAAAGGGAGGTGCCTTGCACCTGCCTCTATACATTTCAGCTAGATGGGTGATTTCACCTGTCTCTTGGAGGTTTCAGGGAGGGGGAGGGAAGGAGGCTGGGGCAGCCATGGGAGAAATCGTAGGACTGCCGCCCCAATCTCCTTCCCTTCCCTCCCCTCAGAATGCCTCCTTCTCCCTGTCTCCGCACTCCGTTTTACAAGCGTGGATAAGCAGCTGGCGTGGTTGTCTCCATGCCAGCTATGAGAGAGCGGGGAGCACATTGTCCTGGCTACAAGGTCAGAGCCCTGTCTCTAAGCTTGGAGGCAGGAAATTCAAAAATCCTATGCCCCCCAGACACTGTCCAAGGGACAAAGGATTGCTCCCTTAATTAGATATATTTGGAGATTATTGGCAGTCTAGAGTGAAATGACATCCTTGTGGTTAATACTCTGATGTTATTTCAGTGATTTCACTTTCAATTACATTTTGCCACCTAAGTGATACCAGTGCTGAATACAGTCCAGCTTCTTGCACTCTAAACATGTACTCTACAGTCAATTCTAATTTAAGACCATGTTTAGCTACTTTGTGGCAACAAAGCTTTTAAATAACTATTTAAAGAAAGGGGTTGGGAGTGAGGAAAAGTGAGAAGGGGGTGTGTGTGTGGAATACATTAGAAAAGGATGAGACAAAGTGTGGAGCAATCCCTTCTGCCCAGTGCCTCCCCTCTCCTCCATAAACACTCATGTGCCTTTTGGTAGTTTATAACTTTGACTTTGCAAATACGTAGATAGGTATCAAGAGAAGGAATTTCATAGTAAAGGCTACTTTACTAGAAAACCTTTCTCCCACTGTATTATAGTGTAACCCTCATTCTGAGGAATACCTATAGATAAAGTAAGCCATTTTTAATATTCTCCCATGGAGAATATTGTCTGTGTGACTCCTTCATATAAGCAGTGGGAATACCTGATGGTGGAACACCAATGAAAGAGAAGGAGATATGACACAGGAACCCCCTTAAAAGTTCCTTAAAAATTTGTGTTTTCTGGGCACTGAATGAACATTCTGAGATCTTTCCACGCATGGTTTTGACAGGGGAAAGGCAGAAGTCATGATCACCAAGAGATTTTGCTGCATGTTATTGGTGCCTGGTGCATCTCCCTCCTGCCCCCTTTTCCCACAAACGTTATTTTATTTGGGAAAGTACTGGTGACAACCCCGCAAAATAACATAAAAAGCACTTGGTTTTTACAGGAAGCAGTTGATAGTGCTCCGAATAGACTGTGCTATGTTGCTATGATGAGTGGTCGGGGTGGGGGAACAGACTGCATTCCTCTTGTCAACTGTTTCCTGAAAAAGCCGTGCTGCGAGCTTAGCTTTTCTCCCGTGCTATGCTGAAGAAGGGAAGTTCTTCTCCAGTGTTAACTTAAGGCAGTCTATTTCACAGCTGACAGAAAACTAAGGCGAAAGCAGGCTGGTTTTATAGCTTGAGAAGAGACAAAAGACAGCTAGGCCAGAATTTTCATAAGGGTCTCAGCAGGCACAAAATGGAATTGGGTTTTCAAAAACGACTCTGCTAGTTTTCATAAAATGCTTTTACACATAACTCTGGAGCAGGCACACAGGCAAATTCAAAATGGACTTCATTTGCGTCTGTGGTTTGGTCTTCATCCTACGCCTAAGCTTTTCCCAGGGCACAGGTACCAAGGGCATAACCCTAAAAACTGCTTCAGGAGCTGCCACCATCCAGCCCCCAGTGGTGGCCCCTCCTTCCCAACTGCCTGACACCACAGCGGCTTCCAAAGAACCATCTTGCCTTGAGTGAGGGGTGAAGAAGCAGAACCTGCATTTTAACTGCTTTTTTTTAAAAAGAGAGATAAACAGTTGTTTGTCTCTTCTGTTTTACTGCATACTTTTTATTGAAACTTGTTGTTTTAATAATTTTATGTAAATCATTTATGAAGTATGTCTGAAAGCCATATATAAATGCCTTAAATAAATAATAAATAAAATAATACCCAAGACTTCCCTCTTGCATCCTACCCCTCCCCACCATCTCAGCAATTTGAGCAAAGAATCAAAACTCAAGAGCACCTGGAATGCTATTTAGATCTACGTTTTATATAATTTGACTGAAAAGGGGAGAAATCCACAAAATATGTGGTTTATTGCCACACCAGTTTTTCACTTCAAAGCACAAGGAGCCAACAAGTGGCCTTCTTAGCTTTTGCAAAACTCGTTGCAGGAAGCTAGGTAAATGAAACAGATGTGTGTGCTTTTACACACCCACGGAAGACAAGCTGGCTTTTCTTACAACTAGCAGATACAAATTAACATTCTAAACAGAAATATGTTTCTGTCACAATGAAGTTATTGCTTACTGTCAAGGCTGCTCTTTTGACATGAAGGTAATTATCTCCATTTAGGAAAGCACCATAATATCTTAATTTACGTTGAACTTCAGATATTGGACTGATATCATTTGCTCTCCTAAGGGAGCCTGGGAGCTCTGGTTCTATGAGGGCAAGAGGTCACTAACAGAATTCTCAGGTCTCCAAACTAAATTCCAAGGATTCCTTGGAGGAAGTAATGACAGTTCAGCTGGTATAAAACTAGAGTTCATTGTAAATATATAACCACTGTGATAAACGTCTCTCTACATACATGGTGGTGATTCCATCCATGCAGGAAATATGTTATTTGTGAAGCAGTCTTCTGTCTATTCAATTCTAAGAAGCCAATCCAAATGTTCTCACTTTTGGGATTCCTAGATGCCTGAACATCAGTACCACAGAAAGCCATTTCCTTAACCTAGGATTTAATTCTTGGAGAGGTTTTGCTTTTCTTTTTGTAAGATAACTGGCTTGGCAAACGAAGTTGCTCTCTAGAATCAGAGTTTCTGGGACGCAGGAAGATTTCACTTTTTTGTTTTTGTTTAAACCAAGCCTAGAACAATATTTTGAGAGAGAATGTGGCAAGATTTGTCCAGAATAATATTGATTGTTCCAATACAATTTACAGCCAATAGGGTAGGATTACTGAGCAGCTCCATAACATATTACTTTAAAAAAAAAAACTTACACTGACCATGTTAATGTGGGACTGGCTCATGTGAAATTCGGTGACTGCCTTCCTCTAAAACTGAGGAAAATTGGATTCTGGGCACAGGACTCAGGGCCAAACTAGGCATGACATTATATACGTCTTTGCATTTAGCCTGCACGTTTTTAAAAATGAAAGTAGCAAATCCCCTACTGGTGCCAAACCTGCCAAGTGTAAAGACATCACATCCAGTTTAGCCTGCAGTGATGGAATGTAAATATTACCAGAACCAGTTCAGACAACACTATGGGGCATAGGTCCAGGGCCCCATGGCCCAGAGTGCCCCAAATGATAGCACAGCAGCAGAAGTGGTGAGCAGCCACACCTTATTGACTGGGCTCGCATGTCACGCCTCCCCACAATGGGTTGTCTTCTGAATGGTGAGTTAGCACGCTGTCCAAACCCGTACTGGTTTTATTAGTGTGGGTTGTTTATCCCACAATGGGTTGGCGTGTAGTCCAAACCCAAACATGCCAAACCATCGTGGGTTAAGAGAAACAGGCAGCAAGATGCCCCTGCCGCTCTTCCCGAGCATAGCCGCTGCCAGTGCCCCTTTCCCCTTGCCAACAGCAGCCCCTCCAAGTGCCCAAACAGCACTTTGGAGGGGCTGTCGCTGCCCCGCTCTGCTCCCGCCAAGCCCCCCTGTCCCCACTCTGACTGTGATCCTGATTGCGGTTGGAGCCTTTTTTTATTTTTTATTTTTTTTGGCGCAAAATGGGCCCAGGAAATTTTATCGCATTTTCCCAGCCCTGTTTTATATACGCAAATAGCCCTTTTACTTTATTGTTGTTGTTATTCGCAACTGTTTGTATCCAAAAATATCAGGGCTTGCCTTGGCTGCTCCCTTGTATGTCAAACATACAAGGGAACACTCAGGGCTACACTGTAACAAGGCTGTTTTGACATCCTTGCATAGTTGACAGGTGGGGAAACAGGGTGTAGATCACTCCCCTAGCAAGGGTGTTCCCAGGGTTCGATGTGTTGCCCTGAACACTGGGGGTGCCTGCTAGGAATCTCCTGCATCTGTTTTTAAGGGTGCCCAAGGTGCCACCCCCTTTTTCTATTCAGACCGCTGTAACCACTTCTATTTTACAGTTGTCAAAGTAGAAGCAGTTACTTACTTTGGGGTAGGGAAATAGAGTAGTGTGCAGTTTTATATAAAAATGAGTTGCTGGGGACTTGAGCGGGGTACACTAGAAAGAGGGGGTCCCCAAAGGTCAGGGTGGCAGTTTAAATCCCTGCGGTCCTTGGTTAATGGGGATGATCTTGACAGGTGGGGAAAATGCTGATGATCACCCTAGGTAGCCAAGTGCCCCCCCCCATTTAAAGTCTTGCTGTGACACATGGGAGTGTCCCCCTTCTAGTGCACCCCACCGTGAGTCAACAGGACCCCGTTTTCATAGAAAAGTGCATCCCCTCCCCTTTTCGCTCTGTTTCTATTAACCATGTGGGATTTGGCAGCCGTCAAAGGAGCTGTCAAACTCAAGCTCAGTTAGCAGAAAGTGCGGTGAGGGTTGGGGAAGGGGAAAGTGACTGGATCTGGTTGGAAAAGATTCTCTATGACCTCTTAAAAAACCTTTTACACAGAAGAGGTTGGGCATGCTGCAAAGCAAAGTTCCAGTCACACCCGCAAGCTTCATTGGCCCACTCCAGACCAGTGAAGATGGCCGGTGTGAATGGGTGACTGTAGCTTTGCTCTGCAGAACACCCAACCATTTCAATGTTTTGAAAAAAGTAATACGGTATTGCCACTATTGCCGCCATTTGGAATGGAGAATGGAAAGAATGAGTGAGGAAGAATGAGCTGGGAGAGTGACCACACAGTGGGAAAGGAATGGACAGTCTCCTTCCGTTCATTTTAAAACTACCCAGTGAGCCAGCCATGGCTAGCCAAAGACATTTCACTGCCTGAGGTGAAGCACAAGATGATGTCCACCACCAGGGAGTTGAAGCTTATTTTAATGCTGGCAATGGAACAGCTTCCTCAAGAGTACACAAAGGTTGCAGGATAGCGGAGGGCAGGGGTCCCCATCACGGTGCCTGCAGGCACCCACAAGACTTTTTATTTATTTTCCTGGATTTTAATATATGTACATGGATTTGTATATATCCATACCAATTAATACATGTGAAATGCATAGAACTTCCTAGCAATTATGCATAGGCTCCAACAAAAGTGAACCAATATCCAAATAAGTACCCATTTGAAGGTGAAGTCTATATGCCACCCATTCAAATATTGAAAGTGCTGTAAGGTCTTCAATCCATTACATTATAGGATGTGAGTGTATATCCTTCCAAAGTTGTAATATCAGGCTTTTAGCTGTCAAAAGGGTGTGGACAATCCATATATGCTGACCATTTGTTAATTTCCATAAAGCAAGTAAATAATTTAAAAGAGTGTGTATATCAGTTAATTAATTAATTTATTTTAAATTTCTTGGCTGCCTTTCAGGGCATAAGTCCTCCCAAGGAAGCTCACAGCTATAAAATGCATAAAAATGTTAAAATATTAAAAGCAATAAAAACATAAACACAATAAAATGGCAATAAAACCAACAACAGCAACAACAGCAATCATATCAAGAGAAGGCCATGGTAAAATAATAGGTTTTCAAGGCCTTCTTAAAATCCTGCAATGATGGAGCATGGCAGACCTCCTATGGCAACTTGTTCCAAAGGTGTGGGGCCACCGCAGAGAAGGCCCTTTTACATATGGTCACTCACCTAACTGCTGTCATGGGTGGGCAGATGAGAAGGGCCTCTCTTTCTGATCTTAAAGTGTGGGCAGGCTGATATGGATGAAGGTGGTCCTTCAAGTAACTTGGTCCCAAACCATTTAAGGCTTTAAAGGTCAAAACCAGCAATTTGAATTGGGCTCAGAAACACACTGATAACCAGGGCAGCTGGTGCAGTATAGGCATTATGTGATCAAATTGCCTTGCTCCCACCAATACTCGGGTGGCTGCATTCTGTACCAGCTGAAGTTTCTGAACCATCTTCAAAGGCACCCCCACATACAGTGCATTACAGTAGTCCGGCCTGGATGTAACTAATGCATGGATAACTGAGGCAAGGTCCATCCTTTCCAGATAGGGCCACAGCTGGTGTACAAGCCTAAGCTGGTAAAATGCACTCCTGGACACCGCAGCCACCTGGGCTTCCCCAGTTAGCTCAGAGTCCAGGAGGACTCCCAGACTGCACACTTGGTCGTTTTTTTTTGGGGGGGCGGTGCAACCCCATCTAAGACCAGTTGTAAACCTTCATCTGAAGTAGTTGGTTTCCCAGCCCACAGTACTTCCATCTTGTCTGGATTAAGTTCCAGCTTAAGTTCCCCAAACAGCCTCCAGACACTGGTTCAAGAGTTCCACAGCCTCCCTGGAATGTGCAGATGGAAATGAGAGGTAGAGCTGAGTATCATCTGCGTACTGATGACATTTCAGCCCAAACCTCCTGATGACTTCCCCCAGCGGTTACATGTAGACGTTAAAAAGCATGGGGGACAAGATAGAACCTTGCAGCACCCCACAGGGTGTTCCACTACAAGGCTGTTCCAGTACAAAATTTATCTGTGTAATAACCTCCTCCAAGAAAGAAGCAACTACTGGACGTTGCCAAAACATATGTTTGAAAGAAGCATTAGCTGTATCGTACCACCAACAATTAGCTGAATTAGACAACCCCTTATTAAAGAGACATTGTGGTGTCCAATAGACATGACGCAAGCATTTTTGCTGAGTAAGATGCAGCCTAAGATCCATACATGTGACAGGTAGACATGGTGATCCACTGATCAGGCATTTTGTGATGGTGCCCAGAGCAGTTTCTCAGATTCCCAAATGTGCCCATGAGTCCAAAAAGGTTGGGGACCCCGGGCTTAGGGAGCACAGAGCAGGCTGCATGGCACACAGAGTTTTGTCCTCCAACACCTTACAGCAGCTCCCGCCCTCCCAGAATCTGCTGCCTGAAACAGCTGCCTCACTCTCCCTGATGGTAGGGCTGGTCTTGGAACTGGACAACCTCTGTAAAAAGTGGGTTTTTTAAAGAAATAACAAAGGACTAACCAGTTTGTTCCCTTCCCATCATCTGGTAAGACATGAGGGAAGAGAGTGAGTGGCCTGGGCGGGCCCAGGGTGACCTGGACAAGGAAGAAAGTGGAGTAGCAGAGAAATCAGAACAATGCAGGGCTGGGGGGCACTTTGCTCACAGCCTCCTCAATCCTGGCAGCACCAACAAGGAGTCACCATCTTTTTATGCCATTCTTTTAGAACCCTGAGCCAGGGGAGGGCAACCTACATCCAGCACTGGGGCCAAATCAAGCCCTCAGATCAAAAGTGGTTGCCCACCCCTGCCATAAGCATTCATCATAGTCAGTGCCAGCTGTTTTCATCTTCTTATCTTGCCAATATCTTCTCCATTCCTCCGATTTGCTCCCTAACTTGCTGTTTTATCTTCTCATAATTCTTTGCTTCACTCATTTATGATTTTCTGCTTGGGGCTGTAATTCCTGCTATGCTATTCCCCATCTAGTTTTAAAACATCCAACACAGGAGATTTTAGCTGGACAATCCACTTCTATTCAGCATTTGGCCTAACATTTGTGGCCAAAATATCACATTTAAGAACCACATCATCCTCGTAACTCAAACGCTTCTAAAATAATAGCAGGCTATGCGACCGCATACCTGCCATCCCATATTTGTTTGTTATTAATCAGTTCTGACAATATTTGACTGCAAGACACAAATTGTATTTAGCGGGCTCATTCTCAGTGGCTGACATCTCTTCACCTCTGCAGATTCTTTTGGAAGTATTGGAAGACCTTCCCATTTGGGATTAGACCAGCCTTCCCCAGCCTGGTGCCCACCAAGTGTTTTGGACTATAACGCCAGTATTTCTGACCATTGGCCATGTTGGCTGAGGAGGATAGGAGTTGGTCCAGAACATCTGAAAGGCACTAGATTGGTCAAGGCTGAGTCAGACACTGTATCGTGCTTGCATGTAAATCTGCAGTTGGGTAAATCCATTCATCAAACTGAACAGATCATAAAATCAAATCACTATATTTTATTATTTTTAAGACTGCTGGCATCCCTTAATCATATCCCATATCAGGACTAAAAAGTTAGTTTTGTTATTAGTTATCACAGATAATTAAATATGATATGCCTTGTCTCTGGCATCACTCAACCGGGAAGTCTTGTTACTTCAAAAGAAAGGGCTAGCTAAAGGCCTTGAACCATATTTTATTTAGAAATATTTCTCCTTATATACCACATTGCGAACAAATCCATTATACATTTTCCACCATATAGATTTTATGAAAACATTATCTAAATTTTCAAAGAGCTCATCTACTCCTGTTCTGTATGCCTCTCTGGAGCTGTAATCCTCTGACATGAAAGATATTTTGCACAATGGCCAATTGTTTGTGATATCACAAATCCAGGATTATTATTTCAAAAAAGACTGAACAACAGCAGTTGAGCACTTAGGGAGCAGAGAGTCTATTTTCATGCAAATTTCCCGATTAATAAACAGCAAAAGGAGGCAATGAACAAAAGCCATGCATACAACTGAAGGGGCATTTTATAATAGATTTTTCTTCGAAGTTTTTGATAGGATGATGGTAGTCCTTAAAATATACACAATCCATTAGAAAGCTTTCTGTGTGCACCCTACAGTTCATGCATCCTGCTAGAGAACATATGCTACTTAGTGGAGACAAAGAAATGAACTCAGGCACTAACCTGACATTCTGGGAACGCAGAATATAAGCCCCAAACCATTTAGCATTTGTAGGTCAGTACCAGAATTGGTCTCAGAAAGTAATGTTTTGGATTGAGAAGCATTGAGTGAATTGGGATCTAGGCCTCTCCCTGTCTAAAATGTGCTTCACTCTATATATGTATAGATGAAAGAGAAAGCAAGGAGTTCCAGAAAACAAACTTTCTTTTTTTCCTGCCCAAGCCAACATCAATATCTTTCACATAAGGGAAACAAGTGGGAATGTGAAACCCCACATTACTTAGCAGCAGCCCTGGGCGATCCAATCTACAAAGTGACACTGCCCACCCTGCTGCACCATGAGTGTGGGCCCTCCAGCAGTGCAGTTCAGAGGAAACTCAAATAACACTCTGGAATGGTGGGGAAATAAAAGGACTTGTATAATATGCTTGGCTAGGCAGAATGTATTATAAACCAGAATATTTGCCTTTGAGCTCTGGGATACATTTGGCTAATGCCTATAACCACAGAGGAAAAGTGAGAGCCAATGAGAAATTCCTGGCAATCCTTCGACAGCCTCATCACACAACTGGAGGTATGTATGTATGCATGCATGCATGCTGTGTCCACCTTCTGTATTTCAGGTTCATAGGAGCACAGATTAAAAATATGGTCCTTCTGAGTTCCCCTCTGCACTTGGTCCTGTGCCACACAACCTCCAGAATCACTCTTCAAATAATAAATTATAGCTATAAACTTGGTGTCTGCTTGCCTACCTCTCTTTTATTATCTGAATGCCTTCTCTCATTCCTGACTTCCAATCATCTGTCAAACTCCTTCTGAAGACTTAATTCATAAGATATTATTGAGCTTTTAGCTCTACCTTGAATAAATCTCACAGACATTTAGACAGGATTTGTGTTAAGTCTGTCTATCTTACCAAAGCTTGTTCTAAATCCAAGTGAATTCCAAGAACTCAACTTCTTTGAAAATTTTAAGCAGGAATGCAGAGGTAAAAACTCAGAGATTTTAACTCAGGCTAACTAAATGGTCAGCCATCTCAAATGGTTCTGCAGCTATCAGAGTGGGTTTGGTTATACTGAACTACTTCTCCATCAATCTGCTGTAGTTGAATTTATCAAGATTTTAATAGTTTCTACTTCTCCTTTCTGCCCACAAGAAGTTCTCAAGGTAGCTTACAGTAACAACAATTAGGTCACAATGTCTACAACAATCCCAACTATAAGAAACACTAAACCAACAAATTACATCAGTAAACCATATATACATGAGAAATACAGTCAGGGAAAAACTGAACCAATTAATGTTACCCCTGCAGACAACCCAGCATTCCACAAGTGAGGCTGCAGTAGTGAAAAAGCCCTATTCCTAGTGAATGCCAACTTTACTACAGACATAATGGGAACCTATGGTAGGACTGTCTCTGATTATCTTAATGCCCAGGGAGTTTCATACAGGAGAAAGCACTCTCAAGTGTATCCTGGATCATTTAGGGTTTTTAAAAGGACAAAAACCAGCATCCTGAGTTCAGTCCAGAAATGCATCACTAGCCAGCGACACCCTCCCAAGGGCTGGATGCACCTGATCTCGTCTGCTCTTGGAAGCTAAGTAGGGCCAGCCCTGGTTAGTACTTAGATGGGAGACCGCCTGGGAATCAGGCTTCCTGCACTGAGCAGGGGGTTGGACTCAATGGTCTTGTAGGCCCCTTCCAACCCTATGAGTCTATGAAAGCAATCTTAAAACTAATATAATATGGTCTCAGTGAATGGCACTACTTGACAACTAGATCACTTGAAGTTTAGAGATGGTCATTAAAAGGCAGACCCATGTAACGGGATCATAGAATCACAGAATCATAGAACAGTAGGGTTGGAAGGGGCCTACAAGGCCATCGAGTCCAACCCCCTGCTCAATGCAGGAATCCAAGGGATGTATGTGGCCAAGTTTGCAGATGACACCAAATTATTCAGAGGGGTTAAAACAAAAAGGGATTGTGAAGAGCTCCAAAAGGATCTCTCCAAACTGGGAGAATGGGCACCTAAATGGCAAATGCAGTTCAATGTAAGCAAGTATAAAGTGATGCACGTTGGGGGCAAAAAATACCAACTTCAAGTATAGCCTGATGGGAACGGAGCTAGCAGTGACTGACCAGGAAAGAGATCTTGGGGTTGTGGTGGACAGCTCAGTGAAGATGTCAACCAGTATGTGGCCACTGTAAAAAAGGCAAACTCCATGTTAGGCATAATTAGAAAAGGAATTGAGAATAAAACTGCCAATATCATACTGCCCTTATACAAATCTATGGTGCGGCCACACATGGAATACTGTTCTGGTCACCACACCTAAAAAAAAACATTGTAGAGCTGGAAAAAGTGGAGAAAAGGGCAACTAAAATGATCAAGGGGCTAGAGCATCTCCCCTATGAGAGAAAGTTACAACAGCTGGGATTGTTTAGCTTGGAAAAAAGCAGGATAAGGGGAGACATGATAGAGGTCTACAAAATTATGCATGGTGTGGAGAATGTGGATAGGGAGACATTTTTCTTCCTCTCTCGAAATACTAGAACCCAGGGTCATCCTATGAAGCTGATTGGTGGGAGATTCAGGACAGATAAAAGGAAGTACTTCTTCATACAGTGCACAGTTGAACTATGGAATTCGCTACTATAGGATGTAGTGATGGCCACCAATTTGGATGGCTATAAAAGGGGGTTGGACAAATTCCTGGAGGAGAAGGCTATCAGTTGCCTACTAGTCTTGATGGCTATGTGCTACCTCCAGTACCAGAGGCAGTGAGTGTACACCAGTTGCTGGGAAACATGGGTGGGCGGGTGCTGTTGTGCTCATGCCCTGCTTGTGGATTCCCAGTCGACAGCTTATTGGCCACCGTGTGAACAGAATACTGGACTAGATGGACCCTTGGTGTGATCCAGCAGGGCTCTTCTTATGTTCTTATGCAAGTAGTAGCCCAAAAGACAAGAATGATTAATTTCCTGGAAATGGCATTTGTCTGACGTATGAAAGAACACTACTTTAGGCATATGAAAGTGCAAGTTCCCTGGTGGTGGGTCAAAAAATTATACATAGCAATGGAAAGGAAATGCCAAACCACTTTTTTTAAAATGTTAGTATCCAATGTACCCGAGGTCATCATAGCCAGCAGCCATGATGGGAGTGGGGTGAGTGTCCCACCAAAGATATTCCATGTCCATTAAAAGGTTGTCCCTCTCCACCTCTGCAATGAGAAGAGTTGAGTCCTGAGAGCCACACAAAAGAAAAAAACATGTAAACTATGCACAGCTAGCTAATGCTTCCTATTAATAAGGATTTTAATAGCTATAGAAGCAACACAAAACTCTTTTTTTTTTAAATGCAGCCCCCAACCATGTACGACACCCACTGAGGGCTTGCTAAACCTCTAGTTTTTGCTGCCTAGCTGGGGTTGCAGTTAGAATGGACATAATGTGCCCGGAAGGTGACAGTATGTGGTTGTTGGGTTGCACTCTTCTTAGTGGGCCACAAGTTCTGCAGGACTGGTTTAAAAAAAAAAAAAAGCCTTGAGAATATGATTTTTAAATACCAAAAAATCCCAGTGTGTACAGAACCAGCAGCTGCTCTTACAAGGATTGACTATAAGAGTGCACACAACTATCTCAAGTTAATAGAGAAGATCATTAACCAGCACAGCTGGGGACAGGCACAACGGCCAATATCTTCTCTTTCAGCACACAGAGTAATGCCACGGGGATCAAAGTGCCTTTCTTTAGGGTACTAGCAAAATGCCCATCATTACGACAGGCAGGTGTGTGGTGGGATTACTTGTTTATTCTACGGACCCCAGGAGGGACACAGTGCATCTCTATCTAGTCAGCACACAGACACACGTTGCACCACCTTTGAGATCCCTGTCTGTTGGCACCTGCCGAGGGTTGACACACACACCCCGGCAGGGGCCCACTGGCAAGAGCCCCATGGAGCTGCTACTCCTCTTCACCACTGTAACCTGCTTGTTCATCTGCCTCTCGCTCAGGGCCAGACAAACGATGGTGATGAGAAGGATGAGCAGCAGATGCCACTGACTATGTGCTCACTGGCTCTCCGCCTGTCAAGCAAGTAAGTGGTAGCATGGATGAGAAAGAGGAGGAGGAGCAACAGCAGCTGGTAACAATGGAAGTGAGAAGGTAGAATCGCTGAGGGAGGGGGCCCATGGAGGGGGCCTTGCCCAAGGGCGCTCAAAAGCCTGGCACTAGCACTGTGTGAGAGCCAAACTAAACAACAGACCCGAGTCTGAAAACCTGGGTCTTTGCTGAACATCTAAAAAGCAGCAACTTGAATAGGAGAAGCAGTGGCTGAGGAAGGATGCCTAACTTAACCCTTCCCCTTGCCCACTGCTTCTCCCCTGCACAGCTCGGACCCAACCACTTTCCCCAAGCCGAGATTCCCAGACTTTTGTTTGCTGCAGCAGTGAGAAAAGTGTGTGTGTGTGTGGGGGGGGGGGATGCAGACGAGAAGCAGCAAATATGGGATGGGTAAGCACCCCCTCTCCTCCCACCACTTCTTCTCTCCAATTATAACCTGTGCCCAGTTTTTCAGATGTTTGGGAGAAATTTCCCCCACAGGAGTGAAAGGAAACTGTTCAATTCTACAGGAAAAAGTAAAGGGGTCATACTAAAGCCCAATGACCGCAGCCCCTGAGAATCAACTCTGCTCTGCAGAACTGTAGCAGGGCCGGTGCCATGGGTAGCCATGAGGCCCCCACCAAGGCCCCCCAACCCAGTAGGGGCCCACTGACAAGAGCCCTCTGGACTTGCTCTGCCTCTTACCACTGAGGCTATCTTGCCCAAGGGCACTCAGAAACCTGGAGCTGGCCCTGAACTGTAGTCTGGGCTCAGTTTCTTGGTCACACTGTAATGTAATTGTACAATGGCCACTGGGTTTCTCAACACAGAGCTCCTCTTCCTATAAGGTTTTACTGATCACTTCTACCCACCAATCTTTTCCAAGGGACCTACAAGTAAGCACGAGTCTTGAGAATTCTCATCTTAATTCTGGGTACTTCAACTTATTCCTATGAAATTTTGCATCCTGGCTTTGATAATCTCTGCAAGCTTCACTAAAAGGGGAGGGGAAATAAGCCGAGCCTTAAAACAGAAAAGATGTAAGTATTGTGGGTAGGAAACCAACTAATCTGGATAGGGGATTATATCTGATCATGGATGGAGTTGCACTCGCCATGAAGGACCAAGTGTGCAGTTTCAGTGTGCTACTGGATTTGGCGCTAACTGGGGCAGCGCAGCTGGTGGTGGCAGCCAGCAGTACTTTTTTACCAACTTAGGCTGATATGCCACTTGTGACCCAATCTGGAGAGGAAAGACCTTTTAATCTTTAAAGTCTGAAATGGTTTGGGCCCAAGCTACTTGAAGGACCACCTTCTCCCATACCAGCCTGCCCACAGTCTGAAGTCATCAACAGAGGCCCTTCCCACCTGTCTGCCACCAAGGGGGGGTTAGGATGGTGAGTACAAGGGAGAGGGCCTTTTCAATGGTGGCCCCACACTCTGGAATAAACTGCCATCACGGGTTCATCAGGCCCCTTCTTTGCAGGTCTTCAGAAAAGCTCTGAAGACCCACCTGGTCTCGCTGGCCTTCCCTTAAGTCTGGGGTGTTCATTTTTACTGGTAAGTTTGATTTGGTTTGATTTTAATTGGCAATCTCATTTTTATGGAATTTATCGAAACATGTTTTTATGGATTCTTTTAATTGTATCCACTTTGCATGGTTTTTATCTTGTATGGTACCTTGAGAGGGTTCCGCCATTAAAGGCAGCCTAGCAATAATTTTAGATAGAGACAAAATGTTGTTTTGTATAACATTTATGTTCTCCTGTTGTCACTAAAGGAGGAAATACTGTCTGGCACTTCTCTTTGAAAGAAACGCTATTCTGGCAACTTTACCAGGGTGGGAGAACAATTATTTCTGCTCCTGATTCAAATGCTGCAAAAAGGGGAGTTGGGGAAGATATCATGTAGCAGCTTCTTTCTGGGATAGTACTAATGCAGTTCTCGCTAAGCAAGCTGTGTTGGAATTTTGCTCTTCAGTGCCAAGTTTAAAAAAAGAAAGTGTGAACCAGCACTGAAAAGCCATTAGCCAGAAAGAGAAGGAATTTGAACACAGCCCCATTTGCAAATACAGCTTCAGAAAACCTTATCACCATCTCGAGGGCACAGCCACACAGCAGCTGACACGCTCCTGGTGCAGCACTGCAGCATACAATTAGAATCACAGGGAATATACTTAGAACAGTCAGATACCTCTTCCTTGCTAGCTCTTCTTTATCAGAGGTGGGCAGAAGGTAGATCTCCAGATGGTTTGGATTTGTGATATGAGCACAGGACATTGCCATCTGGGTAAGTCTTTAAGAAAACAGCTGATGAACCATTCACGTGAAGTCACAGACCAAACCATTGGCAGAAATGAAGGGATAAGAAACGCAATGTCAATTTTCTTTCTCTAGGAATTTTATCACATACTCCTTTATTGGTTAAACATATTGCAGAGGCTATAATTATACTCACACTTAGTAGGGTGTATGTCTCACTTAACTCAGCAGGCACAGAACTTACTTATGAGCAACATGCTTAGGAGAATGCTTTCTATTTTAATTTCTATTTATAGCTGGTAGTCTGGCTGAGTGCAAAGCTGGTTACAGCAATTTCACCAAGAAATCACTACCTCCAAAGGTCTCTCAAAACTGAATACTGGAGAAACAAAAGTGGGGAAAACTAAACGAGAATGAGTATAGAATTCAATGGCAATTTTTTCTCTCTTGCATAACTTTGAAGCCAGGCATGTTTGCAATGTTCACAATTAAAGCTATCTATTACCTGCTGACAAATTATGCCATCTCTCGTCAGCTAGTTCAAAGCTTAATACATTTGTTCCATCTGGAGCTTTGCCCATCAGTAATTTTCCTTCTGTGCCATCCAGAAATCAACATACTAATGTGACAGATTACCCTACTATAGATTTCCATTCTCTTGTATGATTGATTTATATTATATATTTCTCCTTTGTTTATAAGTGAAACAACAGATTGGATAGCAAGCTGAATAATCAAATTGAATCTCACAGCAATGTTTCCATTCATAAATTAGTCCATGCAAAGATGGAAGTCTGGAATGAATTTGAACTTTGTGTTCAACTAGGGATCCACGTTTTATTAAAACATTGCACATTTCAGTTTTGGAACAAGTATTTTTGCTTTAGTGATTATCAGTCCTCCCTTATCTGGAATTGTTTGTGAGGAGAAATCCAACTGGCCATGGACAAAAAGCAAAGAAAACTAGTAATACACCAAGTGATATAGGGCCAACTGTAATTAGTTCAATGACTGCCTGGGAGACTGATCCTAAACATTTGCTTGAGGAGGCCTGCCTGTGGTACCAATACATTGTTGTGTTTTCTGTACACCGCCTGCAGCTGAGTTTGGCAGTTGAGTTTGGGGTGGTGAGTACAAGATGCAGGAGGACCTCTTAACGATGGCACCACAGTTATGGAACTTTCTCCCTTGAGCGCTGTATATCAATATTTATTTAGAAGCACAGTGAAGAACTCTGTTTTCCAGAAATGTCTTGGTGCTACTTGAGGTAGGTTTTTAACCAGTGCTGTCCTGGTTGTGTTTTTGCTTTGTGTGGTTCTGATTATCTGTGGCTACCTTGCACTGCACTATGTTTTTTTATTAGAGATTATCTACTTTATGTCTTTGTGGAAACAGGTGGAGTAGCAATAAATAAATGTTTGTAATATATTGACTGTACGAATGTGCTGGATATCCCATGTGAAGCACTGATGTGCTTGCTCAGCAAATGTTAGGTTCAGGCTACAAAACCTGAGAAGTATTTTATGTTCCTTGGTTGAAATATGTGTGTATATAGTGGCCTATTTTTAGAATATTCTGCTTCTTTGATTAAAATTAATGGAGATTAGTCATCCAACACCCTCCTTTTGGGCTTTCAACACGTCTGTGTGTGTGTGTGTGTGTGTGTGTGTGTGATTTTTTTCACTGCCTCCTAATTTTCCAGTGTGATTCTTAAAACAATTCATGGCTATAGATGAAAAGCCCAAACAGAAGCCCTAGCAGGGGTCATGGGATGTCTGCCAATACAAAACATCCTTCATCAGACACATACATGTGAGGCAATGACTTCATGGGTAACTAAGGAAAATCTAAAATTATTATAAACTAATATTCTTATGTTTCAAAACCCATAATAAACTCCCAATTGTGAAAGAAAACAGTTCAAAATCACTGGGTCTACAGCACACCAACATCAAGAAAACCTAGAATCTCATCACAGGCTTTACATAGATATTTCTTCCCCATCAAGTAATACGTCCTAAAGCTTGCCTTTTGCTCTGTTGCTGTGCTACAAGCAGAAGGTCCCCTAAGCCTTGGCCCTCTAACTATGCCTCTTCAAATAGTGCTTTGGCAGATGCAATGGCCAGACAGATTTGCATCTGGGGGTAAATGTGTAACTCCAGTGGAACAAGTGATCATTGTGATAATTTACATTCAGCAACACTCTCCCGGTTTTTCCAGCCATAGTACAAAAAAATGGATCAAAAAATGTCTGTTCTGAACAAAAACATCTACACTTCCAATACCTGACAAAACTTGTTATTTCTCCATTCACCTTTCAACTCATTAACCAGACGCTTTCAACTCTAAGAGTGGTGGAATGAACACAGAGCCTCTGCCCTGAAAACACACACCCATTAATGCAGTGAATGTTATTCAAAGCACTTCCACTGCCTGTCTTCACCCTTAACAGTGCAACTAGATGAAACTGCAGGAGATCCATGATCAGACCTCCGGCAGGTTTTAAGGGCTAGCAGGGCAGCTGCTGGTGGGAGAGCTGATTTAGAAAGCACCAATGGCAGCTTCCCTTTTGGGGCAAATGACAACTTTGGTTGGTTGGTCGGTCGGTGGCTGGCTGGCTGGGGACATTTGTCGGGACCATGGTGGCAGGGGAAAGGATTCACCCCCATCCATGTGCACCATGGTCCCAGTCGTAATCATTCCACCACGACCCCAAATGACTGCGAGATAAATAACAAATCCCAGACATGTTAAAGGTATGTTTGCAACTAACATGTAAAGGTGTGCCTTTTCATAGAGAAGTTCTTTGTTTAAAGGACTCCCATATGGTTTGAGCTGATTTCAACAAACCCCTTATTTTGAGGGGAATTTTTGCTGCTGTAAGTTAAAACAGCTAGTTTTAAGATGTCTTCATGTGCGGATGTTCAGTCTCACACGTTAGAGCAGGTGATACATTTTCAGTAAATGACATGCATCCAATCAGTGGCAAAGGAGCATGTTATTCCTTGCCCTTTTCAGTGCAGTTGCTAAGCCTGACAAAACATCTATCCTCTATAGTTGGGGAAGGCAATCCGGTGCCCTCCAGATGTTTTGGATTACAACTCCCATCATTCCTGACAATTAGCCATGCTGGCTGGACTGACTGGAGTTGTAGTCCAAAACATCTGGAGGGTACCAGGTTGCTTGTCCCAGCTCTACATACATACATGCATAGTAAAAGACAGAGGAAATAAATGGTGGTTCGACTATTAAATAAGGATGGCAAAATGATAACAGATGACAAAGAGGAGGCAGAAGTGCTCAATTCCTACTTTGGCTCAGTCTTCTCCCAAAAGACAGTCTATGACCCCCCTGGCAAAGGCAAAGTACAGGCTGAAGGGGCAGGATTGCAGCTTGAGATCAACAGTCATATGGTCGAGGAACACCTAATTACTTTGAATGAGTTCAAATCTCCAGGGCCAGATGAACTGCATCCTAGAGTAATAAAGGAACTGGCAGAAGAAGTCTCAGAACCACTGTCTATTATCTTTGAGAAATCATGGTGGATGGGTGAAGTGCCAGATGACCGGAGGAGGGCTAATGTTGTCCCTATCTTCAAAAAGGGCAAAAAGGAGGAACCTGGGAACTACAGACCAGTTAGTCTGACATCAATCCCTGGGAAAATTCTGGAGCAGATGAAAAAGCAATCCATCTGTAAGCACCTTGAAAACAATGCAGCGATTACTCGAAGCCAACATGGATTTGTCAAGAATAAGTCCTGCCAGATGAATCTGATCTCATTTTTTGATCAAGTCACCTCCCTTGTGGACTGTGGGAATGCTGTAGACATAATATACTTCGACTTCAGCAAAGCTTTCAACAAAGTGCCCCATGATATCCTGATGAGCAAACTAACTCCAAGTGGGCTAGATGAAACAATGATCCGGTGGATCCACAGTTGGCTACAGAATCGGACTCAGAGTGCTTATCAATGGGATCTTCTCAAACTGGGGAGAGGTGACGAGTGGGGTACCACAGGGCTCAGTCCTGGGCCCAGTGCTCTTCAACATTTTTATTAATGACTTGGAGGAGGAGGTGCAGGGAATGCGGATCAAATTTGCAGATGACACAAAATTGGGCAGGATAGTTAATATTTTGGAAGACAGAAACAAAATTCAAAGTGATCTTGATAGACTGGAGTGCTGGGCAGAAAACAACAGAATGAACTTTAATAGGGATAAATGCCAAGTTCTGCACCTAGGAAAAAGAAACCAAATGCACAGTTACAAGATGGGGGATATGTGGCTCAACAACACTACAAGCGAGAAGGATCTTGGAATTGTTGTTGATCACAAGCTGAATACGAGCAAACAATGTGATGTGGCTGCAAAAAAGGCAAATGCTCTTTGGGGCTGCATTAATAGAAGCATAGCTTCCAAATCCCAGGAAATACTAGTTCCCCTCAACTCAGCACTGGTTAGGCCTCATCTGGAGTACTGAGTCCAGTTCTGGGCACCACACTTTAAGAAGGATACAGACAAGCTGGAGAGGGTTCAGAGGTGGGCAACAAAGATGATCTGGGGACTGGAAACAAAGCCCTATGAAGAGAGACTGAAAGAACTGGGCATGTTTAGCCTTGAGAAGAGAAGACTGAGGGGAGATATGATAGCGCTCTTCAAGTACTTGAAAGGTTGTCACAGAGGGGAAGGCCAGGATCTCTTCTCCATCATCCCAGAGTGCAGGACATGGAATAATGGGCTCAAGTTACAGGAAGCCAGATTCTGGCTGAACATCAGGAGAAACGTCCTGTTAGAGCAATACAACAATGGAACCAATTACCTAGTCGTGGGCTCTCCCACACTGGAGGCATTCAAGATGAGGCTGGATAGCCATTTGTCAGGGATGCTCTGACTTGGATTCCTGCATTGAGTAGGGGGTTGGAGTCAATGGTCTTGTAGGCCCCTTCCAACCCTAATATTCTATGATTCTATGATCCCTGGCTTTATGCCTCTGCCAGAATCTCTGTATCACTTGTCTAGCATTGCTAGTTCATGCCCAACAGAGATGGGGGAGAAATACATTCATTACCTAATTTCGAACCAATATGCAAAACAAAACTCAGTTATTGTTCACACTTCTCCAAAATTTGCATTGGACAGAATTTTCCAATTTAAAAAATGCATACAAAATGTATATATTAAGGAATCATGTGCACAAAAATGTGTATATTAGTGAAAATCATGTTTTAAATGCATTATATTAAGAAAATTGCTGGCAAAAATGTGTATATCAGGTAAAATTGCATACAAAAATTCACTGTACTAGGAGAAATGCACACAAAAATGCATATGGATTTCCATGTGAACTTCTTTTTTGGAAAAAAATATTCAGGATAAAACTCACTTAAGTTTAGAAAAAACGAGAAACTGAGAAAAACTGAAATTAACAGATTCATCCATCCCTAATTCCAAGGATGACCTGACCTGTATAATAAGTAATAGAATTATTCACCAGCACCGAGATACCTTCATCTAGGGATGTACGAAATACCCCTTACCTGGCTCCACCGGGTTCCGCTGGGGGGGGGAGGCGCTCCGTCCCTCCCCCCGGAATCCTGGCGGCCGGCTCCACTCCGCGGGGATTCCGCAGAGCCGCCGGCCGGCTCCGCCAGCAGCCAGACATCCAGCCGCTGGCTAGCAGGAACACAAATGGCGGCAGCCGTAGCTGCCGCCGTTTGCATCCCTGTAGTCAGCCGTGATAGGCTACGTAAATCTTTACGTAGCCTATCACATCTGACTTTAAAAAAAACAAAAAACAACGCGTGTACGCAAATGGCGGCGACTACGGCCGCCGCCATTTGCGTTCCTTATTTTGGGCTGTCTTAGTCTACGTAAATATTTACGTAGACTAAGATGGCGAAAATAAGGGGAACGCAAATAGCGTAGCGGACGTACAAAAAACAAACAAAAAAACGACGTGACAGGGAACACTATTTGCGTTCCCCCTTATTTTCGCCGTCTTAGTCTACATAAATATTTACATAGACTAAGACGGCCCAAAATAAGGAACGCAAATGGCGGTGGCCATAGCCGCCGCCATTTGCATACGCGCATTTTGTTTTTTTTTAAGTCAGACGTGATAGGCTACGTAAAGATTTACGTAGCCTATCACGTCGTTTTTTTGTTTTTTTGTTTGTTTTTTTACATACTGGAAATGGCGGCGGCGGCGGCAACCGGTCGGAAGACCAGCCACCGCCACCTGGAAGATCCGCCCTAGGTAAGTCTCGTCCCAGGAGGGATCTGCGGGGGGGCGGGGGGGGGGCTGGCCGTTCCGCCACGGAGTTCAGGGGGCCGAATGCACTGTCATTCGGCCTCACCGAGATCCGTGGCAGAATTCTCTGCCATCCCTACCTTCATCCTATGCCAAAGGATAGCTAACAACCAACCTGCATGGTGAAATCTGCCACCATCTTGCTGCCCCCATAAAGAGAATTTACACATGCATTTTTATCACTCTGGACCAGAGGTGAGCAACTTCCAGTGTCAGGGGGCCACGGTGTCCCCCTCCGAACCCACCAGGGCCACCCCCCACCCCCATCCTGGCCACAATTCCTATTGTTGCAATTACCACCAAATTCTCCATCACTGCCGCCGCAAAAAAGCAGCAATTTTGCAAGCAAACAAGGTATGCATGGAGCACATACCTTATTTACAAGCAGAATCACACTCCTGGGAGGCTTCCAAGAAAGTGCTCTCCTGCTATCCAGGGACCCTTCTGGCTATCCTTATTTCATATGTTCTACAGCTCAGTCTTGGCACTGAAGAAAAGACCCTGGCCAATTTAAATCTGAATTCAGTCCCTAGATTTGGATCAAGAAGCCCTCCTTCAGAACTGAGCTTTGAAATCACACTGGATGACACTGAACAAACCTCTCCTCCCACCCTCCATCTCCCATCTGTAAAACAGGAATCTTAGACACAGGGCTGCTGTAAGGATGGTGAAGAAATATGAAGAATGGGTATAGAATTAATAAATGCTGCCACATTCTCAAGGCCTTTCCAATTCCTGCAGCCACACACAAGAGTTTCTGAACAAATTATATAACACATTGATTCATGATGTGAAATAGGTGGCCGGAATTAACAGCAACATCTTGTCATTACAGTAGTTGCTGTGTTTTGATTTCTGTGTTCCTACCCTTTGGTGACTTGAGTATCTCCCAACTGCAATTTTGCTGTCCCTCCTGCTCTCTTTGTTGTTTATTCGGACAGTCACTTCCAACTCTTCGTGACTTCATGGACCAGCCCACGCCAGAGCTTCCTGTCGGCCGTCGCCACCCCCAGCTCCCCCAAGGTCGAGTCCGTCACCTCCAGAATATCATCCATCCATCTTGCCCTTGGTCGGCCCCTCTTCCTTTTGCCTTCCACTTTCCCTAGCATCAGCATCTTCTCCAGGGCCTCCTGTCTTCTCATTATGTGGCCAAAGTACTTCAGTTTTGCCTTTCATATCACTCCCTCAAGTGAGCAGTCTGGCTTTATTTCCTGGAGTATGGACTGGTTTGATCTTGCAGTCCAAGGCACTCTCAGAATTTTCCTCCAGCACCATAGTTCAAAAGCATCTATCTTCCTTCACTCAGCCTTCCTTATGGTCCAGCTTTCGCAGCCATAGGTTACTACGGGGAATACCATTGCTTTAACAATGCGGACCTTTGTTGTCAGTGTGATGTCTCTGCTCTTCACTATTTTATCAAGATTTGTCATTGCCGTCCTCCCGAGAAGTAAACGTCTTCTGATTTCCTGGCTGCAGTCAGCATCTGCAGTAATCTTTGCACCTAGAAAGACAAAGTCTGTCACTGCCTCCACGTTTTCTCCCTCTATTTGCCAGTTATCAATCAAGCTGGTTGCCATAATCTTGGTTTTTTTGAGGTTTAACTGCAACCCAGCTTTTGCACTTTCTTCTTTCACCTTCGTCATAAGGTTCCTCAGCTCCTCCTTGCTTTCAGCCATCAAAGTGGTATCATCTCCATATCTGAGATTGTTAATGTTTCTTCCAGCGATTTTAACTCCAGCCTTGGCTTCATCAAGCCCAGCACATCGCATGATGTGTTCTGCATACAGGTTAAATAGGTAGGGCGAGAGTATACAACCCTGCCATACTCCTTTCCCAATCTTAAACCAGTCCGTTGTTCTGTGGTCTGTTCTTACCGTGGCTACTTGGTCGTTATACAGATTCCTCAGGAGGCAGACAAGATGACTTGGTATCCCCATACCACCAAGAACTTGCCACAATTTGTTATGATCCACACAGTCAAAGGCTTTAGAATAGTCAATAAAACAGAAATAGATGCTTTTCTGAAACTCCCTGGCTTTCTCCATTATCCAGCGGATATTGGCAATTTGGTCTCTAGTTCCTCTGCCTTTTCTAACCCAGCTTGTACATCTGGCAATTCTCATTCCATGAATTGCTGGAGTCTACCTTGCAAGATCTTGAGCATTACCTTACTGGCGTGTGAAATAAGTGCCACTGTTCGATAGTTTGAACATTCTTTGGTGCTTCCCTTTTTTGGTATGGGGATATAAGTTGATTTTTTCCAATCTGTTGGCCATTCTTGTGTTTTCCAAATTTGCTGGCATATGGCATGCATCACCTTGACAGCATCATCTTGCAAGATTTTAAACAGTTCAGCTGGGATACCGTCATCTCCTGCTGCCTTGTTATTAACAATGCTTCTTAAGGCCCATTCAACCTCACTCTTCAGGATGTCTGGCTCTAGCTCACTGACCACACCATCAAATCTATCCCCGATATTATTATCCTTCCTATACAGATCTTCCATATATTCTTGCCACCTTTTCTTGATCTCTTCTGCTTCTGTTAGGTCCTTGCCATCTTTGTTTTTGATCAAACCCATTTTTGCCTGGAATTTACCTCCGATGTTTCTAATTTTCTGGAAGAGGTCTCTTGTCCTTCCTATTCTATTATCTTCTTCCGCTTCCGCGCATTGCTTGTTTAAAAATATCTCTTCTGGCTAACCTCTGGAATTTGGCATTTAATTGGGCATCTCTCCCCTTATCACTGTTGCCTTTTGCTTTCCTTCTTTCTTGGGCTGCTTCCAGTGTCTCAGCAGACAGCCATCTTGCCTTCTTGGTTTTCTTTTTGTTCGGGACGTTTTTTGTTGCCGCCTCCTGAACAATGTTGCGAACTTCTGTCCATAGTTCTTCCGGGACCCTATCTACTAAATCTAGTCTCTTAAATCTATTCTTCACCTCCACTGCATATTCATTAGGAATATTAGTGAGCTCATATCTAACTGATCTGTGGGTCTTCCCTATTCTCTTTAGTCTGATTCTAAATTGTGCAATAAGAAGTTCGTGATCTGAACTACAGTCAGCTCCAGGTCTTGTTTTTACCGACTGCATAGATGTCCGCCACCTTTGGCTACAAAGGATGTAGTCAATCTGACTTCGGTGTCAACCGTCTGGTGAAGTCCATGTATAAAGTCGTCTCTTAGGTTGTTGGAAGAGAGTGTTTGTTATGCACAGTGAGTTGTCTTGGCAAAATTCTATCAGCCTATGTCCCGCTTCATTTTGTTCTCCCAGACCATGCTTGCCTGTAATTCCAGGTGTCGTTTGACTACCCACTCTAGCATTCCAGTCTCCTGTAATGAAAACAACATCTTTTTTTGGTGTACTATCCAGTAGGCGCTGCAGATCCTCACAGAACTGATCTACTTCTGCTTCTTCAGCATCTGTGGTTGGGGCGTATATTTGGATCACTGTGATGTTAAATGGCTTACCCTAAATTCGAATTGAGATAATTCTGTCATTTTTTGGATTGAATCCAAGCACTGCTTTAGCCACTTTTATTATTAATTATGAAGGCTACTCCATTTCTTCTGTGGTCCTCTTGTCCACAGAAGTAGATCTGGTGGTCATTTGATGTGAAGTGGCCCATTCCAGTCCATTTCAGTTCACTGACACCTGTCAAAGTGGACAATGAGCCCATAGAATCCCAGAGTAGTTCTGATTCTGAGGTGGAGCAGCCGCTCGTGGGAGAGGAGCGCGCTCATCCCTCCCAGGGCCAACAGCTGGCAGAGATTCCTCCCGCCGGCATTCCTGACATAGATAGTGGTCCCAGGAGTGAGAGAGCATGGGAAGAAGGCTTGCTGGATGCGTGCCGCCGCCGCAGGGAGCGGTGCCAAATGGAGGGCACAGAAAGGAGGCGTAGTGCCCGGTTGGCGCGCGAACAACGGTTGCACCCAGAGGATCCAAGGTAAAAGGGGAGGGACTCTCCCTAGCCCATAAGTTCAGGGTCTGCCAGTGATTCTCCTTCAAACGGGGACCAACTGTTCCAACTCAGGGCATAGGTACTTTGCTGCTCATAGCTAGTCGTTGATAGTAGAGTTGTTAAGTTGTAAAAGGAATAAAGCTTTGAAAAGAATCCCTTTGTCTGTGTCTGGACTTGGCTACTGGATTAGACTGAAAGAGGCCGCCAAAGAGCTCCTGACAACACCCAAAATGTCTATATTTAATCTTGACATCTCCCCAATAACGACATCCAATTTGCCTTGGCTCATACATCTTACATTCCAGGTTCCTATGGTGTGTTGATCTTTAGAACATCGGATTCGTTGTTCCCCACCAGCACCATCGGCTGCTAGCCGTCCTTTCGGCTTTGAGCTAGCTGAGTCATACATCTGGGGCTAGTTGAACTTATCCTCTGTTCTTCCCCAGTAGCATTTTGACCATCTTCCGACCTGGGAGTCCCATCTTCCGATGGTATACTGACATATCTCTGGTTGTACTGATCCATTTAGTTTTCATGGCAAGAATACTGGGGTGGGTTGCCGTTTCCTTCCCCAGGGATCGTATTTAGTCTGACCTCTCTGCCATGACCTTCCCATCTTGGGTGTCCCTTCATGGTTTAGCTCATGACGTCATTGAGGTGCTCAAGCTCCAGCACCACGACAAGCTAACGATCTCCTTTGCTGGAGCTTGCTCTCTAGCAATTTTGAATTTCTGTTTGCTTCAAGCCTACCTCACCAATTCATCAGATGCAACCCAGCATTTAGACCCAGGAACACCTCTTCAAGCTGCCTTCATGCCCTCCTTTTGGGCTTCACAGGAACATCTGACTGACTGTTGTTGGAAACAAGGTAATGGACTAGATGAACCTTTAGTTTGATCCAGCAAGGCTCTTTTTATGTCCAGCCCTCATGAGACTAACTATACGGTTTTAAGTTTAACTATTGCTACAGTACTCCGAGTTGTTTCTGGCAGAATCGAACCTGCCAAACACCAACATCCCAAACCCTGATGCTAAAAGCATAAAACACAAAATGACATAATCGCACATTGCATGGATCAGATGAAGTCAATTCTAGTCCATCAATGTCGAATCTAGTCCATTATGCCATAATAAATGCTTTAGTTTTTAAGGGCTCATAAAACTCTTTGTTGTTTTTCCAATCTGATATAACAGTGTAATTTGCTAAACAACCTCCCCCCACAAAAAACAAAACAAAACAAAAGAGAAAGCCTGTATTGATATGTGTATATTGTAAAATAACTCACCACATGCTCCTCAGAACTATTGTATTTATTTATTTATTATTAGCATTTATATACTTCCTTATCTGCTAAAAGCCATCAAGCCAATGTATAACAATTTAAAACAATAAAACTGAAAAACAATAAAAATAAGAACATAAAAAATGGTAAAAACATTAAAATATTAAACTATAAATTTTAAGGGCTAAATGGAAAAGATTTGTCAATTATGTGGAGATATGAGCACAGATTTGGAGCTTCTCCTGTTTTGGACACCTGATGTTGTAACAACCTTAGATCCACAAGGTATTTGTGCATGTAGGGCTTATGCAGTGCCAGTACTGTTGCAATCCATTCTCCCATGTACCATTGGCACTACTGCAGAAGCAAAACAGGAGATGCTTTTCCTTTCACTGCTTGCTACTGAGCTTAGGGCAAGAATGCACCCATGCTACCAAGGGAACCATGGGCTTAAGTTTTCGCTCTGGGCCTTACCACGCTGTCTGCAAATAATGTAACAAATGCACCCGTTTGTTGTACAGCATCCCAACATCTTCCTCTAAGGAAGAACACCTTCTGTTTCAGGAATATTGCATTTCCAGTATTCAAACTGCAATATATTATTGTTAAGGAAATGCAATTGTTTCTCCTTGTAGCAAGGCCGTGTCAGTTTAGAATACTGTTGGGAATGTGGCTTTATTATAGCAGGATATGCCTTATAGAGTGCAGAGCTGATAAGAATTTATTGAGTTTTGTAGACGTGACTAGTTCTATGTGTGTGTTGTGAGATAACTATGAGTAATGGATTGTATTCTTCGAAATGAAAGAAGGCTGCCATGTGTGGATCAGTCAAGTAAAGAAATCAGTAAGCTGCTTGGCTTACCAGGAAAGCCCCTACCTAGGTGTTTCTGGCATCGATGGCAGACCTGGTTGCACTGAGAACAATGGGAATGCTAGTACCACCAGGTCTGAAACTAAGGGTGAAGTCATCGACATCGTAAGGGTTATAATAAGCCAGGGTTAGATTTGTTTAGCAGAGAGATCCTGGAAGAACGAGACACCCGCCATACATGCTTAGGCTGGCTTTGCCCGCCATGCCTTCCATTTAGGTAATTATGAAACTTTGATGTTGACTGTTAAATTGAGAAGAACCTAGGTTTCACTATGTTAATAATATACTGGCTACTTCTTTCTTTATACTTAATGATCATAACGTGTGCATTTAAAGATGTTTGTAATCTGCCTCATCTTAGCTAAAGCTTGTTATTCTCTTAGACTGAGCAATAAATATATATTCATTAATACTAACTTTGTGATGTCTGGCTTGAGAGCAGTTTCAGGGACCAGTACCCATACTTTAATTCTTGAAGCCCAAAGCACTCAGTAAAGAGTTGTAAATCCACTACTGTGTGAGTTCTGTCCTTAAAGCCATTGTATTCTCTCTTGATCTGAGTCTCAGACACACCTCTTCAAGTTTAGGAAACAAGCTAGTTGGATGGAGCAAGAAGAAATTACTTGTCGCAGTATGTCAGTCATTAGAACTTATTGGACAGTGACTGTGGCATCATTAATGACATAACTCCCACCTCTGTGCCCATTAAGTATTGTGACCCAGCACTCAGTCGACAAAGATGGAGTTGAAACTAGTTTCAATGGAAAGTATGGAGAAATGTACTATTTCCCTCTCCCTCTCCCTCTCCCTCTCTCTCTCTCTCACACACACACACACACACCAGATTTCAGACTTAACCTTGAGACTTCAGCCAGGATTTCAGCCAAAATGAAAATGACCAAAGAATTCTCCAAACTTGCCTTGAGATAAGCCAGTTTTACTCCCTGGTAAGTCCTCAAGGTTGAGGACGGTATTCTGTAGTGCATGCGACCCTTTAAAAGCAAGAGAGAAGGGAATGACAGCTATATGTATGGATTGGATATGACACAATTGACTTTGATTACAGACTTGGAGGAATATCCCGCAAAGGCTAAAATGTGGAAGGTGAACATGTTGAACAGGTTATTTGGGCAAGCCTTTAAATAGGAGTATAAATAAACATCAAGTTTTCCTCTTGGCTTAGATAGGCTACAGACTTTGAGAACTACTACTGTAGGATCTTGATTGCACTTGGCTTCACAAATTAGTTTCACCCAGTTCGTCATATATCCCCAAGAAATGCCAAATGCCTCCCTAATAGCCACTATGTACGCAACACAATAACAGTGTTTACATTCATTTTCTACTGTCCGTCCAAGTCAGCGAGCAGTAAATGAAAACCAGCAGGGCTTCTCATTCTTAATATGTGTTCTAGTAGAAAACAAACAGAGCAGTGTAGCATAGAAACAAAGGCCAGTCACACAGCATTGGCACTTGTATTAACTTCTTCCTGTTGTCTTTTAGTAGATTAGAATGTGCTAATCTTATAGATTAGCAACCAGAGATTAGAACAGGGTGCTGATGATCCTGTTCCCCAGCAATCTCTTACTTTGACTCCTGCACTCGTTCATTGGCTACGACCTTGGCATTGCCCACAAGCACAAAATGCATGAGCAGATTGTTACATTTAGTTCAGTTCTTATTTTATATTATTTCGTACTAGTGTCATCCAAGAGCCAGAGTCCATCTGCGCAGGGGTTACACGCAAGATAAGGACCCATGTTGATCTTAGGCCTGGGAGGCTTAAGGAATATACGTAACTCAGTTACAAAAGCAGGGAAACTCTGAGTCCAAAGACAACAGGCTCAGGCCAAATAGAGGACTATATGGGAATATAGGAAACATTCTCCAGGCACCAATCTGGGGATGATAGGAGTTGTAGTCCAAAACATCTGAAGAGTACCAGGTTGAGGAATGCTGGTCTAGAGTAATTGGGTGCGCCCCTTTGCTAGAAAATAGAATGATACACATGGGGGCAAGGGGAAGGAGTTAGGGCTCATGCTAAAATAATATTTAATATCTATTTGCCTTATATGTACAAGTTTGCACATACATCGGTGGAATATATACCACAACATAGGGATCTCCTCAAACTCACTAAAGAAACCGATGTGGGAATAGGGTTTTTGTGCTCATGAAAGGGAAAATAGGTTTGGAATGGGGGCCCAAGTTTTAAAAGTTTGAGAAACAGTGGTCTAAGAGACTGTGGTGAAACAGTTACGTCTTTGAGCATGCAGACCCCACATGGGGCCAAGCCAAAAATGAGAGAAATTCCTGAATATAGTCCCATTCTGATGTTATCTCTTGCATCTTCCACATACAAAGAGGAATGGGGGATATACATTTGAATTTCTGATACTGGTAAACATCCTACTCTGCATATGTAGGTGAACAGACAGAAATAGTAGATAGCAGCCATAGATATCTCTGGTTTTGTTTGTACATATTTAGAAGCGTTTCCAGCCCAACCCTATATATGTTTACTCATGACTTCAGTGACACTTACTCCAAAGTAAATGTGCACAGAATTGTAGCCTAAGTTAAAAAAAATGGTAAGGTTTGAATAGAGTCATCTGTCTAGGTGTCACTGAGCCAAAGCTTAATGCCTTTATCCACTTTTGTTTCAGGCAAGCTCTTGTTCTCGAGAATAGTTGTTTTGCAGGAGTGAAATAGACGTCTCCTGTAACAGCCTGTGGGAAAGATCCACAGCTGCATTCTGTCTGTGCTTCTTTCAGAGAGTGTTATAAGAGAGGATGGGGTAAGGCCAGAAATTAGAGCAGCTGTGGCTGCACAGGCACAAATCTACAGGTTGGCTGTGCATCAGCTGCATGCTGATTTAAAGCTGTCTTGTGCTATGTATACTGACATGCAGGGGAGCCATGGAGTGTGCACTTCAAACTGGTACATTTGCTACTGTGATCACAGCGAAGGCAGTGGGAGCAGCATCAGCACCACAGCATCCTGAATGGAGATGTAACTCCAGATACTGCTTTACAGTAGATTTGCACTATATGGGGCAACAGAGTTACACCCATATTCCACTGGTGTTTGCTATGGGGGACAAAGAAGATGTAAAACAGAATGGGAGATATGTGTCCCTAAATATACACACTGGACGGGTTTGCACGTTATGCTAAACCACCCTGCAAATAAGTCACAGAATGCCTGACAGACCATTGGGTTTGCCGTAACTAGTTCTCCCTCTCCTTCCCCCTCAGTCCTCCAGCTGGCTCTGGCACACATCCCAGGGGACTCTGTGGCAAAATTAGTCTTGTCTCCCCCTCTGCACTAATCACTACCTCTGATCACTACCCCTAACCATAGTAACTGTAGCAGTAAGTGTTCTGAAAACATAGAAGCCCCCAAAGTAGGGAGCCAATATCTCCCCCTTCTGGAGTAGCTGGAGACTCAGGAAAGTGTTGAAAAGGTGGAGGGCAGTGGGAAGTGTCAGTTCAACACTGAAAAGTGAGAGGATCATATCGCCAAGGGGGAGGTATTGTCACCCCACCCTTTTGGTGCACTTACTCCTTTGCCTTTCAGTCCCCCCATTTTTGGTGTTCCTGAACTGCACTACTGGGTCCCTCCTTTCTCTTACTATTATTACTCCCCTGGTCCTTTACAAATGTGCGCAAATTAGCCAATAGCCAACCTCATCTTTTAAGTCTCCTTGTATGTTACCTACTCCACTTTGCCTCTCTCTTTGACAGCTGAGACATACAAGGGAGTTGACCAGCCAAGACTACACATATCTTGACAGCTATATGTGTGCATTTGTGCAAGGCCGACAAAAATAATAATTAAAAATAATTACAACCCCAATTGCCCAATTGGTGGGGAACAGTGGGAACAAGTGATGGTCCTTCCAAAGTGCCATTTCGGCGATGGCAGAAGGGCAGTCACTGGTGAGATCGCGAAGAGTGGGAGGCACGGCCATTTTTGCTGCTCTTGCTGAGTGACTCTGTAGTCAGTTGCAGCAACCCATGATAAAATTGTCAAGTGACAATCCAGGGCACTCTGTAAATAACTGATAGAAATATGCAACTGTATTATAATTGCAGAAATGCGTAATTCCTTTTCTTAGAAGTCAAGGATCTATTTATTTATTTTTACATTTATATTCCACCTTTTTTCCTCTTGCACGGAAGCTGAGGTGGCTTACATGGTCCTCCTCTCCATTTTATCCTTGTGAGATAGGTTAGACTGAAAGCCAGTGACTGGCCCAAAGTTACCCAGTGAGCTTCATGACCAAGTGGGACTAGAACCCAGGTCTCCCGAGTCCCAGTCCAACACTCTAACCACTACACTACACTGGTTCTCAATCACTGGTTACCACACTGGGTCACTGGTTACCATTAGCAGGGCCCTACACTGTTCTTACTGTAAGGAGAGAAATTGTTACAACCATGAGGGTGGCGGACAAGGAGAGGTCTCCTTTAACTTTCTCATGTTCCCTCTCTCACACACCCCTCATAATTTCAAAGTGCATGCTCCCACACAAAGTAGGACTACTTAGCTGAGCACTTGTTTCCTTTCAACTCTGTTCATGTAGCTCTCATTTGAATGAGTAGGAATCTCCAGATGACCATAAACACGTAACTGTGCTGCCCTGTATGCCCCAGCCACAGCGTGTCACAATCTTGACGTTCAAGATGGGCATGGCATTTTAAATGAGAAAAGAACCTCTATATAATCCCCTGCTTAAAATATATTCTTATTGGATTTAGTGTAGCTATTCACAATAGGGACGATGAAGGCCAACACTGATTTTACTTGATCCTCACAAATGGTTAGGTTATGTTGCCAGCAGAACCTCTTCAGAGTTCACATTTATTTGAATTGGCATTTGGCAGTTTATGCCCCAATCCTAACTTTGGTTACTCAAAAATAAGACCAACTGATTTCTGTGTGACTTTCTTCCAAGTAATGGTGTTTGGAATTATAGCCTCAGTTCTTAAATACCAGTGATACATACGTACTCTCCATCACCATAAGACAAATGGGGTAACATTATATGTCTGTTATCTTGCTGCATTTCCATTTATTCTAAATGTCAAGTTACTTGTTTCATATGTAAAACTGAGACAGCAGTATGGCCCATTCCACTTGTGTCAAATTCTATTCGGTTCCTAGATACCGAATCTATAATATATAAGGTCTACAACTACTCACATTTTATTGTTATTTACAAAGTGGGTGTCTGTACATCACCTATGTTTTTATTTCTAATGTGGCTGTAAAAATATTGTGATATAGTAATGTTTTCAGTTTCCTACTGGAAAGATTACACTCAGAAATGTATACTACATTTGGTATACACACACTTAGTGTGGGAATATTGAAATCAAATTGAAGAAATATTAAAATTGTCCTTCATGTTACTTTCCTAAGTAATCCATGAGAGCTGCAGAAATCCCATGTGGGAAATACTATTCAATCAAACAGAAAGTCATAGGACTGGAAGGGATGTCCAGTCCAAACCCCTGCATTGGAGAACAATTTTTCATACCTAAATATTTTTAATAGACTAATCCATGGCCTACAAGAATACAGCTTGTGATTTTCCAAATTACAAATCAGAAACAGACCAGGAGAGAGGAAGGTAAATTATTCCAGACATTCAGGCAAGGAAAAAAATCCTAAAATAAATGTGGATGACTCAAGATTGCGGAAGACAAAAATATATATCCTATACAGCAGGAATGGGGAACCTGGGGCTCTCCAGATGTTGTTGGACTCCAACTCCCAGCACAGCCAATGGTCAGGGATAATGAGTGTTATAGTTCAACAATATCTGGTGCGGCCACAGGTTTCTCAACCCTACTATATAGAATTAGGTATGTCTCAACTGAATCATTTCAATTAACTTAGGTATGCCTAATTTTGCACAGGATCATGTTCATAGGCATCAACCAATGAAACCCTAATATAGCTTATTGTCCCTTTATGACCAAATAACAGTGCATGTGTTCAGCTCTACAAAAGCCATTTTTCTTAGCAACTTAGCTTCAGTCTGCCTCACCAGTATCCCCTCTACATTGGTGGCCCCTTTCCATCTTCCCTTCTGTGTCATGTTTATTCTTCTTTAATAAAGTTAAGAGCTGCCATTTGGAAATATATATTTAATGGGAAGATGCGCTGCACTGCCCAACTGCACCCCCTCAAGAAAAGACATGCCAGCCTAAATGAGATCACATGAGCAAAGCTATCCAAAACATGCCAGCCCATAAATGGGTCACTTAAAAGCTGGTAGTACTGATGCCAGCAGGGAGAAGAAGGGGTCTATTACCTTCATGTGTCCCGTTTACAATATGCATGTACATATTATGTATCAGGGTGCACTACCCATTGGGCTCTATCGCTAAAGAGCCAGCAGTTGGGGTTGGGACTTTCAAAGTGGTATTGTGTGGGTACAATGTGTATGCAGCACCACCTTGAAGGTGGCACTACTAAAGAGTTGAAGGATCAGGACAGGGGCAGAGGAAACATCAGCTGAATTTTCAGTTTGGACAGCCAAACGTTTATAGCCAGCCTTGAAGCGGGACCACCCTTTGCCAATGTTCCCTCACTGTTAGGAAAGCCTTCTGGGAGAAGTGTGGCTTTGGCATTAGCGACATATTTGGCATAGCAATAGAGCTTCGGATATTGGGCGGTATAGAAATGAAATAAATAATAAACAAACAAACATAATAGCAGGAGCGTAATCTTTACATTTTACAGATGCACTGCTAGATCAGTGCGACATTTTCAAGGTTAAATTTAAAAGGAAGTGATTGTGGAGGACTCGCTCTGCCACATTTGTTTTTACTGTCATATAAAGGAGACTTCCTTGTTCTTCATTTCATGCAGAGATTAATCTTAAATTACACTTCCAGAAGTACTTTTCTGTGGCCAGGATCCAAAGGAGGAAAAGGTAAGGGGGGTTAGGATTGTGCACACTGTTAGAGCTTTGCTTCCTTGTTTTGCTGTGGCAGTTCCTACAGCTGAACAGAGATACCACTGTGATGTTAAAACACAGACTGTCTCTTCAGTAGTGAGAAACACTGCAGCAAAATCAGGAAGCAGTGTTCCTTACATATACACACAGATCTCTTCCATACATATATATCTTGTCTCTGGATGCCTTGCTTTGCAGCATCAATGTCTTCAAAGCAGGTGGCAGGACTAGAGTGCATTTCCTCAATTCTTAATGGACAGTGTGTACTGATGTTGTCTTTTCATCCCTGGCAAAACAGGAATTTGGGATCTACATAAAGCACACATAAAGCACAAGGAATATACTTGGAGTTCAGTTCATCCTAACTGCAAACCTTCTGATGGATGAGCTACTTTACTCCAGGACTTGTCTCCCTCCTTAAATATTTGTAGTAGTACAGGGGAATTAAGCTTTTCATAAGGTATTTGCTGGCTCCAGGTTTTTGAGGGCCCTTGGGCAAGGTACCCTCAATAGACCCCCTCTCTGTGATTCTACCTTTTCACTGTCATTGTTACCAGCTGCTATTGCTCCTCCTCCTCCTTATCATTGCTACCACTTGCTTACTTGTCAGAGAACCAGTGAGCAACTAGGCAGTGGCATCTACTGCTCCTTCTTCTCAGCACCACCACTATCTGAGCCAAAACAAAAGGCAGATGAAGAAGCAGGTTGCAACGGTGAAGAGGAAAAGCAAGTCCAGGGGGCTCCTGTCAGTAAGCCCTTGCTGGGATATGGACCCTTGTCAGGTGCCCAACCATGCCTACCCTTGACACTGGACCTGTTTGCTATATATATCTCAAATCACTGTTTGTTTGTTTTTACTAACCCTGGAAAAGCCAATCTTTGTAAACCTTTCAGCAGTTTCAGGTTTCATGGCTGCTGTTAAGATCATTGTCTTCTGGATATTAACTGTATTTCCAGACATGTCAGTTAAATTTGTTGATCTTTAGTATGACTTCTGACATATTAAGTATACTGGCTGGACAATATATAAGTAAATAGTCATGTAAATAAAATGCTTTATTTTCATTTGGTTGGATTCAGTTTTGTATTTGGATTCAGGGGTTTGATTTTTACTTTGTGCCAAGTCATTCAACAAGTCAGAAGAAGCAACAGCGAGAGGTATGTTTGCCTGTAAGTTTTAAACTCCTCACTCATTCTCTCAATAATAAGAAGGCTGTGTCTATAATTAGAGTATATTGTGGTTAGGCTACTTAGAAAAAGAAACAAAAATGGGAATATTTCAGGAATTGTTGTTTGAATAGCTTCCCAATTTGAATTAATTGCTTTTTCTGAATACTATACGCAGTCTAGCAAAAAAGTAAATCACTTTTGATGTGCACGAAGAAGGGATAGAAAGCTCCAGTTCCTTTACCTGCCTCTCCCAGAGAGCTCTAGCTCCTTCTGTCCATTCTTCCTCACCTTTGTGCCCCACTCCTCTTGCTTCCCTTCCCCCCAAAACTCATTTTCCAGGCCCTCCCCCTCCCCTGCATACAGTTACCAGACAACCAGAACTAGAAAAAGCGATCTCAGGAAAAATGCATCAGAGCTGCTGTTGTTCTCAGCATACCTGTGTGAGGTGCCACAGCACCCTCATGCTCACTCTGAAAGGATCTGCATTGCTCAGTTTATGCTGAGCAATGAGTTGCTCTTACTGAGGAACCAGTCCAGTAGTTATACAATGCCAGATGGGGCTCCTCAGATCAACTGGCTGGTGTTGGAAGCTGCAGCACACTCTCTGGCCACCTGCACTGGTGGCACTGTAGAGCAGCCGAGGTCAGGCTTGCAGCTCCCTTGGCCTTTGATAGTGCAGTAAATAAGGCACCCGGTGTCACGGCCCTGCCTCAAGCTCAGAGTCAAAGGAGGAGGAGCCAGCTGAGTCCAAGGCTGCTGTACCACTGAGGACCTGGAGCAGGTTCCTGATACTGATACTGAACCTGAACTAGTGTTCAGGAGCCTGCAGAACCCAAGCCAGGACCCTTGAGGATGTCTTCCTTTGAACCTAATTCACCTGAGGAGTCAAGTACCGCCCAGTCCACTGTGCCTGCCTAATGGTGCAGGGAGTACACTAGGCAGGAATCCACAGAAAGGAGAAGCTGTGTTTGTCTTTTGTTGAGGGAAAGACTCATGTTCTTCAGGCAAGGGATTGGAGATTAGGAGGAGTAGACTGGAGGGAGGGACTCTTAAAGCCTCAGTTCACCTCCAGCCTTTGTTAGAGCATGTTCCTCTCCTGGAGCTTCCATTGGTGCTGCAACTGCCAGCCCACCTTGCTGCTTAGCCCATGGATACCTTGTCAAGATCAGGGCAGGAGGACACCTGGGCCCAACTGCTAAAGGAGTTGGGCCCAGGTGTCTCCCTGATCTCCCAGATCTGTCTGCCAGGAGATCCGAGTTCTAGCCCCCACTCGGCCATGGCAGCTCACTGGGTGACTTTGGGCCAGTCACAGATTCTCAGCCCAACCTACCTCACAGGGTTGTTGTTGTGAGGATAAAATGGAGAGGAGGAGGATAATGTAAGCCGCCTTGGGTTCCTTCCAATAGGAAAAAAGGCAGGATATAAATGCGATAAATAAATAAATAAATAAATAACAAAGTCCTCAGTTTGAAGCCATCTGGTGGCTTCCACTGTTAGTCAGAGGTACAGTACCTCTGACCATGGAGGGTCCATTTAGCTATCACAGCTAATAGCACTGAAAAAAACTGTGCTCCACAAATTTATCTAAGCTAATACCATCACCTCATCTGAAATTTCATATTATTTACATGTTGTCTGTCCTGAACATAATGCCAGTCAATTTCAGTGGGTGACACCAAGTACTAAATCTATGAGGGAGAGGAAAAAATCACTATCCTCTCTTTCAAATGTTGTCACTTTAAAAAAAACAAAAAACCCCTCTCTCGTGCTTCCCCTCTCCCCCCATTTACTCTTTTTTTCCCCTACACTAAAAAGCCCCAAACACCTTCACCTTCTCTCAGATCATTTTGGTTGCCCCTTCATCATTTTGGCTGCCTAGCAGTATCATGTCCTTTTGGAGACTGGGCAACCAGAATTATCCCCCAGAATGTTAGAATGTACATTTTCAGTAGGAATAGCTTTTGAGTTCTTATAAACCATCATGCACACTGACAATGTGCTCCCTTGATTCCAAATCCCAGTTTCACTGAAATACTTTTGTTTACAACAGTTTGGTCTCTTTGACATCAAAGGGACTAAATCGATTTAAACCCAAACACTTGACATAACTGCATTATGATTTGTATATACATTGTATATACAACTGACTGTATATATAAGCCCTGTTCAGGTGTTCACTACTGCCCCTTGCACACCAATACATGTGCTGGTCACACCCCCAGCCAGGGCATGATCAGCATCAGTCTGAAGGGGGCCTAGGCATGTATGGCTGTATATGCATAGGCCTCCTAAAGCCAAACAGCATCAAGGGGGTGGGGCTAGCTAGGCACATTCTCTGGTATCCACAGGTACAGAACACTTCAACAAGGCTTATATGTAATTGAAAGGTAATGATTACATCTCCTCCAATCAATGAGTTAATGGAAGAACAAGATAAACGTCTGAACATTGGCATCAAAAGCTGCAATTTTAGTTTTTAGAAAATGAAATGATTAATGTTAATGGGGGCGGGAGATACGAAATGTTATATAGTATAGCAGAACACATTCTTACTATGGGCAATGATAAACCACTGTGTACATATCATGGCAGAATTACATCATGTAACATTCCGTTCCTTTCTCTTGAATTTAACTCTGGATAGATCAGATAATGGGACCTGAGGTTTTATTCTTAACTTTCCTTAAGTATGTTTTAAAGCGTGCAGGGAGGGGGAGAGGCCTGAAATAAATTGACAGGGGGCATATTCTATCTATCTTTTAGAATATCTTTATTATTTTCAGCCAATCCATGTTTTCTTTCTTGCAGTCATACCAACAGAAAGCGGAAATAGACCCTCATCAGCATGTTTGAACTAGGCTAGCACGCATGCTGAAGCCAGTCAGAAGTGTCTTTCATTGTGTGATGGAACACAAAAGACACTCTGTTTGAGAAGTTCCAAAGGAAAGCTAAATGCTTGCAGGCTAGTCCCCCAGTCAAAAACTGAAACTGTTGCTAACAAAGGCTTGATCTGAATCCATGGAAGATATCTAGTGATTACAGAAACGTACCATTCTATTAACAGAATTTATCTGTTAAATTCTAGCAAGACTCTCCCATCTTTCCTATTATCTTTATCTCAGTTATCCAAAATTCATTATTTCCCACAATCTTTACATAGAACACATGTACAAAGAAATAGAAAACAGCATTTCTCTACATATCCTGTTGGATGCTGAGCCTGCTGAGTGCATGAACTCTGGATTAACTCAGAATTGTAAATTACCCATCTCTGTGAAAATAAAGAAGCGCGCGGGGGGGGGGGTAGCAGACAGTGGCTCCAGCCCTCAAGAGTCTTTCACCTGCAGAAAGTTCATACATTTCAACAGAAACTGCAGAGGAGAAGCAGTCTGAGGATCAGATTATAAATAACCCATCTTCATTCAGTCACCAGAAGTCAAACAATGGGACCCTGTCCTTAGTTGATCTCCCAAAGAATAGCAGTAGAAACCTCAAATTATCACTGTCAGTCCAGTGTATTTTGGTCATATATTAGACAGAAGAGTTTTCACAAGATGAGGTGGTCTGATGTTATTAGACAGGCACTGCAACATTAATGGCACAATCCTATGCATGTTTAGACAGAAAGTAGTCCTACAGCTCCCAGCGTTACCCAGCCAGCATGGTTGGCTGGGGAATGCTGGGAGTTGTAGGACCTTTTTCTGTCTAAACTTGTATAGGATTGAGCCCTAAATGACTGCTATTTTCCACCAAAGGTAGCCATTATAAAAGCACAGCTTGAGGCACTTCTTTTAAGTATTAATTGCTCACGTGAAATTTTTTTTTTTGCCTACACTTATATCTGCACCCAGCTGGAATTTACCATAAAAGGTGTTAAAAATACATGTAGGACTCCTCTCAAAATCCTGAATTACTAAGGATGTATTCCATATAAAAAGACTAAGGAAGGTTATAAACAAAGACCTGTAATAATAAATAATAAGGAGACCATATTAAATTTGAACTGTTTAAAGGGCATGTCTACTTTAAGCCCCATAAAAGAAATCTATTTTCTATTGAACCTTCTTAATTTTAAACCAAATATCAGCAACAAGCATATAATACAACTTCTCCAGCAATTAATTACAGAAATGCCTCTCCAATATAGGTGGTTCTGCTAAATCTCATTCTGCACACTGCTGGAAAAGCAAACTAACGAAGCAGTTGCAGTAAGCAAATAATGCCTGCTTCCTTTTTACTGTGTAGATCCCGAATGCAGGCTTACGATGTTTTGTCACACATTTCCTCATTTGAGTGCATTTGCAGCACAAACATGTCTGCTCAGAAGTACGTGCCATTATTTTCAATGGGGCTTACTCCCAAGTAAGTGTGTAGAGGACTGCCGCCTTAGGCACATCCGTCACCAGGACAAACTGAGGAAACACTCAGAAACCGACAACCCAAGACAGCAGCATAATTACTTTAAATGTAATCATCATTGTGGTGCATTTAGACTTGAATGCCATCTGCGTGTCTCCAGAAACTTTCCTGAAAGTTTCTCTTTCAATCTCTCTCGTTGGAATATTTCATATAACGAAACAGAAGTAATCCCAGTACAAGGCTGAACAAAGAGTAAAAAATGTCTATGCGTTGGGGTGGGGGGAGTTCACCATTTCTTTTCTCTTTGCTTAACAAAATCCAACTGCTAGGACATGACATCATTCTTCAGAGCCTGGGATTCCAAAATTACGCTGACATTTAGCTCGGAATAAATGCTACAGAAACACACAGATACACAATTTAAAGAGGGGAAGGAAGGAAGAGGGGACGACAAAGGGAACGCTTTCATTACCTGACATATGAAGTATTTTCCTTTCCACGCCATTCTTGGTTTTGTATTTCCCAGACAAAAACGTCGTCCTATTAGCTGAGGCACTGGAAAACTAGCGTGGCTTAGAGTCTAATACCTGCTGTGCTTCCCACAACTCCTTCACATGACCTTTCACAGCACAGATTTCAACCCAAATGATTGCGGAGAGAGTCCACAGACTGGCTGGGTCAGTTGTCATGGAGATCACTCTCACTCACCCTTTCTCTCACACCCGAGCTCGCTCTCTCCCCCCCCAACACACACACACACACACACACACAAGTCACAATTCTGGAAGGCATCCATGAAACAGCATGCCTTTTCATCCAGTTTTTTCTTCTTCTTCAAGCATTCCACCCCTCCTCCTCCATGACTCCCGTCAAGCCAGGCCAAGGAAAGGCACTCTGCTCTGGTTTCAAATTGATTATTGTAGCTAGAGAAAAGATAACGCCTTTTCAGTAGATGACGTCATGCTTAAGGTACTTTCCACTGAGGAAGGGAGCAGGGACAGGTTGAATTGCTAAATCTTATTATGCAATAAAAGAAAGGCCTGCCAACTGCCTGAGCGTGAGCGGGGCGGGGGGGGGGGTGTCTCTGTGTGAATGTTATCTGACATTACGGGTTTGATATCTCTAGCTCTGAGAATGAGATGAAATACAATAGCAAAGATTACAAGGGCTGGAAAATTACTTTTGAGACAAGACTTACCTTGTTGCTTAACACTGTATATTTTACGAAAGGCTTAATTTCTGCAGATACTCCTTGTTGTCAGGCGGAGTGTCCTGTGTTCTTTCATCCTTCTGCAGTTAAGAAGAAAGGAATCAGGAATGAGACAGCGTTGTGAAATGAGACACAGTCATTTTTCTCCCAAAAGTTTTGTTGTTTCCAGGGCATATCAGTCATTGCAGTACAAATGTTACCCCACATTCCACACAAGTTAACCATCCATTCACCTTGGCTGTACCTGGTTATGTTTTTCATTTGTGCGCAATCCTATGCATATTTAGACAGAAAAAAGCCCTACAACCCCCAGCATTCCCCAGCCACCCATGCTGGCTATGGAGTACTGGGAGTTGTGGGGCTTTTTTTCTGTCTAAACATACATAGGATTGCGCTCTCAGTCACTGAACTGAGTGTGACCTGGGTATGCATAACAAGTCACACAACACTGTCATCTTTTGTCACTAAGAATTACTTCATTAGAAACATGCAAAACATATTATTTTTTTGCTACATGGAACAAGATGTACAACTTCTGGATGAATCTCCTCTCCAGCTTTTTAAAACTTTATTACACAAATTGATCTTTCCAACTCACATATTTTTCATTTCTCTCATCTGACAAATCCCCACATATAACTAAAACAACTAAGGAATGCATACATGCATCTAAAGGCTGTTAATTAGTGTAATTACCATTTGTTTGAACTGGGCTTTTATAGACATTTCTTAGTAGACTGATTGTATCCACTACTAGATTTTACAGTGGGCCTTGGCAGGATGAGATTTCTCTGTTTGCAGTGTGTATTTTGGGTATAATTAGGCTTGTTGGATCAACATTTCAAAAACAGTAGACACAATGGTATTCAAGGGGCCATTCTGTAATTTTCTGGAAAAAGCTTATAAAATACAATTCCATTTCTAATGGAACATTCAGTTCATAACAGACACAGAACTCATAAAATCAGATTCTAACTATATAATTGTATGGCTCCGTGCTTAAAAAATAAATATGAAAATAATTTTAAAATATGTCAGTTTCAGGATTACGGAAAAAAAATACAAAATCCTAGTTATGAATACAGCAGCAAAACAAACACCAGGATGTACAGAACACTTCCTACACTGAGCACATCACTTTAATTCATTTACCTCTATCCCAGTCAGGTGTGAGAACTATCTCAAAATTTTAAAAATAGACTTGATGCCTTCCATTAAAAAATATTATTTTCAGTTGTAAACACATAAAAACATATTGTTTCCTATTTCAAAATATGTTTAAAGTGCTACCCACTTAAATTTCTGGCAGCAACACACCATGAAAACTTGGGTGGAATACTCAGAAGAAAACCTTTATCTACATCTATATCTTATAGAAACGTTATTGCTATGGAAACAAAAAGGACCCTTTTAAAATCTCATTGAACTCAATGGGAACTTTGACAGGAATTTAAATGGGAGCAGAAGCAAACCCAAACCCTTTAAACGTTAAGACAGGGCCTTGGAGACTTCCTTCTTTGGAAAGTTAATTAAAGACAGTCGGTGAAGGTTTTAAAAGCTCCATATAAAGCCTCAGAAAATCGGCAAGGTTCTTGTTGTCCTGCGTGAGCAACATATGCAACACTCCCCCTAGTGGGGAAATTGATGTGGTGCAGCAACCAAGTTCTAAAAGACACCCTCTTGCCCGGTTCTCTTCATTTGTATACCAACTCTGACAGGATCATAGGAGCCCAAACCTTTCATACTGCATACACCATTTTCAAGAAATGCAGAATATTACAGCTGCCCTAGCATCTTTCTTATCTGTATCTCTTTAATCTGGATCCTTTCTAGTGAAGGACTACCTGAAGTACCAGGCTGCAATCTATGGCTTAAAACAACACAACTCTCTGTGTGCCTTTCCTAGACTTACTCCAACGTCTTGCCCTTTTGTTTCCTTCTTACATACAGACCTGACTCACCACTTCCCCCTGTATAGTGCAGGAAATAATGATGAGTCATCTCTGCCTCTCATCTATGCTTGGGTCATCTTTGGTCTCAACTGAGCATCACCTCAATATTATGGACTGTCAACAGTTTTTTGTCAGGTCTTAAGACGCATTGCCTCAAGCCAGCGCACACTGACAGCTTTACTCTCAGAAATCTTAGCTTCAAGAATCACAGAACTTGAAAGAATCCTGAGGAGCCTTCCAGACCACCCCACCCCACAAACATAGAATAATATATTTCTATTTCCTTGTCACCAGAGGAAATCTCCAGCAGTGATTAGCCACTCTACCCAGGCAGGGAGACCATACACAAAAAATACAACAGAGAACAGCCTGCACCATGAAATATGCTTCCATTTCTCAATGCATTGTGGGTGAAGAAAGTATAGTTTGCCATTGTCACACCTAGACTGGCATTGTTCTTCCTTTCCTGCTTCGACAATATATCTGTACCACATGCGCTATAAAGTTGCACCCTCCAGCTACCTCTGAAAAGCGCAATGGTGAGGTGTAGGATGAGTCTGACCAATAGTTATGCTGTGCTGAGGAGAGGTTGTTAACCGGTGTCTCCGTGTTAGGGGGCAGTGATAAGTTGCACTGCTGGTGGTGACCATGTGGTGGCCAGCGGCTCTGAGAATTTTTTCAGGATCACATCCTGGAAAACATTAGCTGGAAGAGGACAGTGGAGAGCAAGTGGTAAGCTCGTAAAACTTGGTACCGCACTCATTTCCTAAGTGAGTGTCACATGGTTTAGATACCAGGGCCCCGTCTACCGGCACCGCTTTCGCCCTTCACTCTGTTGCAACTGCACAGCATTTCAGCTTCAAATTACCTTCTGCTGGGATACATTCACAGTTTACTGCGCACTTCCCTAACAGACTCCGCCATGCCCTCTTTTTTTGCCATTATACTTTAACGTGCAGCTTCTGCAGTCCCATGAGCGTGGGGGTGCGACTTCAGTGGCTGATTTATATTTTAGGGGTTCTGTTGTGTCTTTCCTTCCCTCGTTAGGTAAAAAGTGGGTGTTCCGTGCTCCTTCATTTCCATGCCATCTGTTTGTCAGTTCCCCAGCTGGAAGCTCTTGCAATGGTTCGCACTCACAAGCGTGTGGAGTACGTGCCTACCCATCACTCGGAAATGGTGGCCACAGCGAAGTTGGTCCTCCCCCAAGACACCCCCGCCCCGGCCCTTGTGCAACCATTGCAAAGATATGAAGCTGCAAAAATGTGCAAAAGTGTGATTAAATAAATGAAAACACCTCTCTGTGCCTCTGTAACTGTGCAGCTGTGAAGGGATGGGGGGATTAAAGGGGTGCCACAGGGTGATGCACAGACTACACATGCCTACAACACGCCCACTGCAACATGTGAAGTTGGTTTGGGGAAGTGACAGATGGCTCGCAACCACGGGGAAACCCACAGCAAACGAAAAACATCGCAGCAAAACACCTCCTTGGAAATCTGCATTTCCAAGAAGGAGCAATGGATGGCTGTGAAGTGGCGACTGCGTCGTCTGTCCCGAGAGACCTTGATTCACAGCTGCCCCAGAGTAAAAGGCTCGTATAGATGGGGCCCATGTGAGATGGTGTTGCATGTTTAGAAGTTGCCTTAGGTCATTCTAGAAAGTGAGGGGAATGAGAACATTGGTGATGGGAATGGTGAGTCTCTATCCCTGTACTTATAGTGGTGCCATCGTAGCAGTGAGCGGTCCTTGTAGTAATAGGGAGGAGGCTGTCAGGATCTGACTTCCCAGAGACAAGGCCCAATTCACAGTAAAGTCTTTTATTGCCGTAATTCCAGTAAATAGGTTTATGCCTTTACACCCTCAATAGAGATCCACAGATAACAGTTCACAACATAAGACATAGACCGGGTTCAGATCATGATCACCAAAACAAACTCTCAAGCAGCCCTGGATCAAGCTGGCAAAATAAATCTCAATAAGTTCAGAGAGTCCAAGACAAAGTAGGGAAACTTTGCAGGTTATCTAAGTATTATCTCCAGCAAAGTCTACTGCTAAAGGCTCTGGTTTAAATACAGGGGAGTAGCCACTAAAAATCAGTATTGGACATTTGATCCTGGCAGGGAAACCTGCCTCTTATGCAATTGCTGAGTCTCATAGGATGCTCTGCCCTCTTTAGCTGACGACGCAGTAAAGGAGATACCCTTGAACCACCCTCTCACAGAGAGACCTCCTCCTGCTGCTCTGTTCCCATGGAAGGCTCCCCTGGTCGAGAAGCAGGGGCCTCCATCAAGGTCAAGTCTCCCAGGTGTGGAGATAGGCAGGCCGTAACAGCACCCTGTGTCCCCACACCATACCACCCCGCTCTCGGGCTGGCAAGCCAGTGGGAGGCCTGGTAGAACTAAGCTCTCAGGTGCCTGACTTCCCATGGCTGGGCCTGATTCTGCAGTGTCCCCCTCTGATGCAGAATCAGAGTTGGAGGCTACACCTGCCCCCGATCTGGGGCAAGGCCTAACAGAGACCTAAAGAAGCAGAAGCATCTATGGCTCTCCCATGGCATATCAAAATGATGGTGAAGAAAACCTCCTCAAGAATCTGAGGAAGCTTGTGAAGTCTGGCAGTATCTAGGAGACCTATAGTTCTATGGAGAATGCTCTCAAGGGAGGTGATAGCACAGTTCTGGTGAGAAACGTTTCCTGGATTCACCCTTGCAGCATTCCTGCCTATTTATCAGTGAGAATAACTCTTCACTAAGGCCTTTCCCATCCTCTCACATCCACACACACTTAATTTCCACTTTAGTCCTATACACACAAATCCTAGTCACTCTCTCTCTCTTCACAGATCTATCCAAACCCTATCTGTTCCCTAGCCGTCTCTCTTACCAAGACCTATCTGTTCCAAACTCTATCAGAACTACACAAGCACAACAACCTTGTTATATAGCACATGTCATTTCACACATACACACACACTCTCTCACTCACTCAGCCAATCATCTCACATATGAAACGCACCACACCTCCTGTCACTCACCCCACTCTCACTCTTGATCTACTTACCATACAAACATAGAGGCATAACATTAATACACATATATAAGCACAGATTCATTATATATATATATATATACACACACACACACACGTAACTTCACAACCCTAGCCCAGACACTGGATATTGTCTGGGGAGCTATGGCCCCATGCAAGGTTTAGTTTCTCTAGGATCAGCATCACTGATCACATAAGAGTTTGAGGTGCCATCTGTACTGAGGGCAGCTGATCTGGAACCGGTGTAGGTTTGGGTTTGATGTCAGGCTCTATCCTACGAGCCATCTTTTTCTTTGTCAGTCCCAGAGCCCAGAAGTCAGCATTTATTTCAGGACTTTGGTCTGTTTGTCCTGTTTGGTCTTGACCTGTTTGGTCTCAAGCCAGTTTTGAGTTGTTGGTCCAAGGTGATGGCTGAAGTTGTCAGTACAGATACTCCTGATATTGGGGACGGTTGCCCTGAAGTGTTCTCCAAAATAGGGTGTGCTGGAAGAAGCTGCAAGGCAGCTGGAGCTGGGTTCTTGCAAATGGATACTGAGGCAGGATGCAGAGGCTGGTTCAGTGCAGCTGCAGCTGCTGCCTTGAGGGCTTATTCTCACAACACAGCCTGGAGGCATGCTGTCTTGTTTCATCTGGCCTGCTTCATAAAGGCCTGGCAGTGGGTACAGGAATCTGGCCTGTGTGCCTCTCCAAGAAAGAAAAGGTAGTTGGAGTGTCTGTTGGTCAGTGGTATCTTCCTGCCACAGTGGTTGCCATTTTTAAAGAAGACCGTGGAGGCCCTGTACCCCAAAGGGGCAACGAGAAAAGAAAAAAGAAACTCAGAGAAGTTAGGAAAAGAACAGCAAAGAGAAAGAGCAAGCACTCTGTTCAACAACCCAAGAGGGAACGGTAGGATCTTGAGAGATTTTTGCTGTGAGGTGAAAGAACATTCCAAATGCTGCTAGCTGCTGCGGCGGATGAAAAGGAACTGAGAGGCAGGTGGGAGCCATGCCCAGACCATGCTCAGAGGTGGTGCACAGGACTCCCACCTAAAACCCTGTTTAGAATGTTCCGAGTGACTGTTCTGCGCAGGCACATAACCCATATGTTTGAGTCACAAAGACCACAAAGAAGAAGCAAAAGCTTGCACTGAACAACCATTTTTCAAAGTAAAATATTTCCCATGATTTTCTTTTCCAGATACATTATGGAAATCTAGCAGTCTGCCAGGTTGGTCATCCAATAAGATATCACCCTGTTTATTTACACTGGATGATCTTACCCGCTAGCGCAGCAGTTCCTTTGAAGCGAAAATGCAACACAGAGCTACGGAATTTGTTGTGGTTCCTTTTGATATTCAGCTATAAATGTGAGTTAGGAAGTTTACACAACCTGTGGTGATCGAGCAGATAGTTATCTTCCAAAGCTCATTAAACAGCAGGCACGAGAAGTAAAATGTCTGGCTAATATGCCCTTTCTCTGTAAAACCACGTCGTTTGTGTGAGGTACCTCGAGTGCTTGGACTCTTTTATTCTGCACATGCCTCAAGCTGAGCAGGCGTGTATGTTCAGGAGGACTGCAGGGATCTTGCAACAGGACTGTGCCTGACATTAAATAACAGTGAATTCTCCTAACACTTTTCCAAGCTACGTACAATGAGAATTACATTCTCCAAATGGTAGACTCCTGTGGAAATAGGTTAATGGGACCACAGAAACACACCATAGAAACAGCCAAACTACATGTGTTGGCTTAACCTGGTTGGCGCTTTTATTCTGGAGGAAAAATCGACGTGGGACCCCATTCCAAAATGTGCTCCCAATCCTGAAAATTGCTCCTTCCTGGGTGTTTTTTGTCCCTGAAAATGCTGTTTACAGATGCCGCTGTTGTTAGTGCTGCTGCTGATAGAATGTTAGTAAGATTGCAGGAAGGGCTTTGTAGCGCTGCTGTGCTCAATATTAAAAAGAGACGTTGTAGGCAACTTCTCTTCTTGAGAAAACTGTGTATTGTTACCATCCACAAGTCTCATAGGCATTGGTGAAATCCTTATCTTCAAGCTCAGCATTACTTCAAAAGCTCTTATGCTGGCAAATAATGGGGAATGCTTCTTCCACTCCCACATTTCTTCTATGGCACAGTGGATATGTTAAGATTCATAATCACCTAACTATGGTCTTGAACACTCTGTCCGCTATTTACATTTTCCCTACCTGTGGCCTGCTTTAACCATAGTCAAGCACTTCCATGGCACTGATCCTGTAACCACAGTAAACATTAATCAGATTATCTCATAGTACAGTGCACAAACTCACTTCAAACACTAGTTTTAAACTCCGCTTACTTAGCCAGTCCTGGATAAAATGAACAATGCTGGTTACTGCCACCGCAAACACAGCACTACACTATAGTTAAAGTAAGGGAAAGGAGAAAAACTCATGTCAAAGCAAAGAAGGGAGGGGACATTTGCATAAGAAAGGGGAAGAGGGAGGGAACTGCATAAGAACATAAGGAGAACCGGGCTGGATCAAACCAAACACCTGTCAAGTCCAGCACTCTGTTTCCACAGGGGCAACCAGCTAGCTGACTGTGGGAAGCCCACAAGTAACACATGAGTGCAATACTACTCCCCCTGCCCCTGCCAGTGTTCCCCAGCAACTGACGTACAGAGGCATACTGCCTCTTTTAGCCATTGATAGCCTTATCCTCCATGAATTTGTCTAATCCCCTTTTAAAGCCATTCAAATTGGTGGCCATCACTACATCTTGTGGAAGTGAATTCCATAGATGGAATGACAACTAATTCCATCCAGACAAAAATGACAACTGAATGACAACAATTCCATCCAAATTGGTGACCAGTACTATATCTGGTGGTAGCAAATTCCATAGTTCAATGGTGTGCTTTGTGAAGAAGTACTTCCTTTCATCTGTCTGGCATCTCCCACCATTCAGCTTCATGGGATGACCCCAGGTTCTAGTATTATGAAAGAGGGGGTAAAAAAACTTCTCCCTGTCCACTTTCTCCACACCATGCATAATTCAGGAGTGCCTCCAGCAGCACCAGACAGGCCGCTTAACAAGATCAGCCTCGGATGGCCTTCTCTCTGTCCCATCAGCCAGGACAGCTAGACTGGTGGGGACGAGGGAGAGGGCCTTTTCTGTGGTGGCCCCCACTCTGTGGAACTCCCTCCCTAGGGAACTCCATCATGCCCCCTCTTTAATGAGCTTCCGTCGTGCATTAAAAACATGGTTGTTCAGGCAGGCATTTGGGGTGGGTTAGGGTATTTTAGAAAATGTTTTTATTGTAGAATTTTATTTTTTTTAACTGTTTTATTGTATGTTGTACATCGCCCAGAGTGGCTGGGTGACCAGCCAGATGGGCGATTAATAAATTTAATAATAAATAATAAATAAAATAAAATTCTGAACACCTCTGTCGTGACTCCATTTACTCACCTTCTTTCTTAGCTGAACGGTCCCAGACATTGTAATCATTCCTCGTGGAAGAGTTGCTCCAGCCTCAATTATTTTGGTTGCCCTTTTCTGCTTTTTCAACTCTACAATATATTTTCTGAGGTTTGGTGACCAGACTTGTGCACAGTATTCCACATGTGGTTGCCCCATAGATTTGTAAAAGGGCGGTATGATATTGGCAGTTTTATTCTCAATTTCTTTTCCAGAGGAAGCCTGTAACATGATCTCAATTTCCCAACTATGGTTAGGACATCGGTAATGTTATGTCTGCTGCACTGGGTCAACATACATTCACAAGAAAGTCAATTCTTTCAAGACAGGAGCACAGTTAGAAGGAAGGAAACAGGGGAGATTCATATTATTTGTCAACGTTCAGCAAGAGTGATTCTTCTTCGCTTCATTTGTCAAGTTTGAGGCACTAGCAGCTGGCTTTGTCCTACGTGCAAGTCGATTCAAGTGCTAAAACAGGGAGTTATGCTTAGAAAACTGTGTTATTTATCCTCTGACAGCCATCTTGTCCTGCATTTGCCAGTTTAACTTCCAAAGAGGCTCACCTGGTGTGTGTTTCCACCCTATCAGCTTCACTTTGTTTGCAACCTTGTTGCGATGTTTCCCCAACTGCATCTTCTCCTTTTCCAGTTTCCACAGTGCTTAAAGTCCCGGCTTATCATCGCTGTAGCATGGGGCTCTGTGCTGTTTCCACTGAGCTCTAATTGACTTGTTTTCTTGATGGGTGGGTGGAGTCTGAGTGGAGTCTGGGTTGGGTCTGATTACCTCATCAGTGTTTCCGCCTCCTTGGCCATGTTTCCAGGACAACAGAAGGAGAAGCTAATGCAGCAGTACCGGATTTTTAAAAAGGAATCAGCTTTGCTGTGAAGAAAGGCTTCCCCCCCTTTCTCTTTTCCCCTGAACGTCCAGATGCACCTGCATTTCAGAAGCAAGCATCATTGACCACAATGGGAGTTACTTCTGAGTAGACACACATATGTTTGTGTTGGGAAAATGGGGGAGAACACTAATGGGGAGCCACTAATGGGTTTGTTGTAGGAAAGAGTGTAGTAAACACAAAGACGGAATCCAGGCCCCACTGTAACCCTCAGGGTAGCTATAACAAAGCTGCAAAGTACTTTCTTCCTAAGGCAATTCATCGGAGTCTAGCTTGGTCGCTTAAACGCATTTAAGGAATTGGGCTTTAATGTGTGCCATTTCAATTGCAGGGGAATCTCAGCCTCATCCACCACAATGGGAGTTACTACTGAGGAGAGACTAATGGGTTCGTTGTGGGAAAGAGACCGAAACCAGCCCCCATTTTAACACAAAGGATCTCTATATGGAAGCTGTGAATTAGTTACGTCCTAAGGCAATGGACCGAAGCCTTGAGATCATGCTTAATTGCATTTAAGGAATTGGGCTTTGATATGTGCCCTGTCTATGGAGGGGCTTCTCTGTTTTTTCTGTAGTCATTGAGAGGGCAAGCCTCATTCAGCACAAAGGGAGAAAACACCCCTTGCTGGGGTCATGGGCTGTGTTCAAGTGCTTATTTTCAATTATGTTTTAAAAGCTGGTCCCTCGGCATCCAGCTCCAAAATGGCGATGGACAGGGAGGGAAAGGGCTGGGTCACTGAGGTCAGAGCGACACACCCACAAAGGCTGGGCTACACGCCCCATGGGCAGGACTGTGATATCGGACCCAGTGCGATTGTGGAAACAGGTCAGTAATGGAGCCACGGTAAGCTGGAAAAGTCAGACTATAAAAGCAATCCCAGAAGAAGCAGTTTCTCAGAGACAAAATGTAGGGCTGGGCCTGAATGGCCATGGAAACACCTCACCGCACAGCCAGGTTGGAGTAAATCGCTGGTGGAAACACAGCTGGTGTCTATGTTGCATTCTTTCCAGCACCAGGTAAAGACCTTATTTTCCCAAGCATTTTAGTCTTTCAGTTTCTGTTGTTTAAAATCCGTTACTGTATTTTAAATCTTTGCATTGCTGCTAGGTTTTACTTTGGTTTTTACTTCTATTTTATACTGTCATTTTATACTTACACTTTTTTTTAGTGTATCTTATGTTGTATTTTATGGTTTTAATTGAAGGGAAGCACCCAGAGAGCTTTGGCTATTGGGCAGTATAGAAATGAAATGAAATTATTGATAGATAAATAAACAAACAAACAAACAAATAAAGGAACCATCTGTGGAAGCTCCTCTGCTGGAATGGTATGTTAATCTATAAAAGCACAGTGTACTCTGGGGCATCCCAAAACTTGACCCAAAATAGCTCTGGGCCAATATAGGAGCTCTAGTATACCCTTCAGAATATATATTTGGCTTATAGAGATATGTATCCAGCAGAGAGAGAGAGAAGACACAGGGACACATGGAAGCCTCGGAAGAGATATCCACAATTTCCTGAGTGCTGGAGGTGGCCTTTAGATGCTTTCCCAGCCACATTGGAGCTCCTCATCCATGAACAGCTCTGACACATCTAGAAGAACATTTAAAGGACGCAACCACATGAGCAGTGTCCAATTGCAGTGGTCTCTTTTACAGTATCAGCACTTGGGGTTGCCAGTTCTGTGGGACAGAACCTCACTCGCCTCTGTGAAGTTGGCTTGTGCTCACAGAGAGCTGTTCTAACAACATACACCCAACCGTCTTCCTTTAGAGAAACAGTGTGCTCAGTTTTGATTTAGTTGTGAGTCGGACACGACTGGTTGGGGACACCTTTACTTTTTACCTTTAAGAGACAACTAAATTACAGCTAGCAGTGTGATCCTACTCAGAAGCAAGTCCCATTCTGTTTCATCGGGCTTGCTCCCAGGTATCCGTGTATGCCTAGGGTTGCAGCCCAAGAACTCTTGAGTGCACTGTTTCTTTAAAGGATGTTTCTGGTCAGTTGGTTGGTTGGTGGGACAATCAGCCTTCCCCAACCTGGTGCCCTCCAGTTGGGTTGGACTACAACTCCCAGCAGCCCCAGCCAGCCATTTGAAAATGCTGCCTCCAGAACAGGGTTTATCTAGAAGATGTAAGATTTCCAAATTAAGGGCATCCTCAGTGCTATTTTCTCCCTGTAGACATATAAGCAGTAAGTTCTGAAAAGAAGAAAATGCACATTTCCCTTTTGGTTGGTTTGGAATAACATCAAAGAAGTAAATTTAGCAAATAGGGATAGGTGAGTGTACTAAAGGTCAACTAAAGATTAGTTCAAACTTGTGCAAACCTGGAAGCAAATTCAAAACATACGTCTTCCTGCATTTCCTTTCTTTTAACTTTTCCCTCTCTCCACGTCCTGATTAGAGTTTATAACCAGAGATTAAACAACTAACCTGTCACAATGTAGTCTATTCTTGCAGTACCCTGAGGACAACCAAGACCTAGAAGTGTCTGAACTGTTAGACAAGCCCTTTCCACACAGATACTGTGCACAGAAAAAAGTAGAGGTATAAGAACAACAACCCACAATGTGTATTTAAATGAAGTGCAGTTAATACAATGAAGTCTGAGCTAGAAACTGCAGAGCACCCATTAAATTATGCACTGTTTGTTTTCTGACTATGCACACCACTGGAATTTCTCTAAGTAATGAAGGCTTTTGCACAAAACTGAATTAAAAATGGATCAAACCAATTAGTAATTAATCCAGGTAATTAATTGTTGATATGCTCTCAAAAAAATAAACATTAAACTAAAATATTGTGCAGCACAATCCAATGTATGTATGTCCCATTGAGTTCAATGGTGCTTACTCTCAATTAGTAATGCTATTCATCAATACATACCAAGGCCCCCTCAGTAGGAGTAGCTCAGGATTTCGTGCCTTCTATGGCAAACCCATGGCCTGTCTCAATTAATATCTACCCCTGCATATGTGGAACGACACACACTTGTTTTTGCTTTGTCAGGATGAAAGTGACCGGTGGGTGGGTTGAAAAAACCCATTGTTATGGACAGAGCATTAGGGTGGGGACCTATTGCATTGGTCTGCCCTCTGAGACTTATGGTTCCAGAGGGATTCCTGAATGCCCGGGGGGATTTTCTTGCCACTAGAGCTGTCAATCCTGTCCATCCTGTCTAGCTCTGGTTGACATTGACACAATCGCTCCCAAGCATATTCTCCCAGGATGCAGAGCAAGAACGCCTTGGTTTTCTGAGGAGGTTATGGCAGTGAAGCATATGGGTGGATGATTAGAGTGATGGTGGAGAAAAACGCAGGCGAAATCTGATCAAACACGGGTTAGAGCCCATCTTAATACCTGTTCCATGGCAGTGAGGCAGCAAAGTCTTTCTTCTCTATTGTGGCCGGACAATGTCAACCAGCAGAGTTATTTCGGGCGGTTAAAGGGCTACTATGTTCTTCCCCCCAGGGTGGTGAGGAGGAACCATCTGAAGTCTGCTGTCATGAGTTTGCCAAACACTTTGTGACAAAATAGCTTGGATTCGTTCCAGCTTGGACTCCATGTTGAATACACACTCCGATGAGATGACTGAGGCAGCTGCTTGTCCAATTTTGATGGATGGGTTTCAGTTTGTTCAGCTTGAGGAGGTGGACAAGTCGTTTAGAGGGGTCAGGCCAACCATTATTTATTTAATGTATTTATTACATTTATATCCCACCTTTTTCCTCCTTAAGGAACCCAAGGTGGTATACATAATCCTCCTCCTCTCCATTTTATCCTCCCAACAACAACCCTGTGAGGTAGGTTGGGCTGAGAGGCTGCGACTGGCCCAAAGTCACCCAGTGAGCTTCCATGGCCGAGTGGGGACTAGAACTCAGATCTCCCAATTCCCAGTCCAACACTCTAGCCACTACACCACACTGGTTCTCCATGTGCTCCTTAGACCCATGTCTGTCCCGACTTATAAGAGTTGTCAGAAGGGGGATGGCCAATTGGGATGGTGGAGATTGTTAATGCCTCCTTGAAAGAGGGCCATGTTCCAGCTTCTCTAAAGGAGGCCATGGTAAGACCTTTATTGAAGAAGTCTTAACTGGCTCTTGATAATTATCAGCCAGTTCAGAATCTCCCTCTTTTGAATAAGGTCTTAGAGCAGGTGGTGGCCTCACAACTCTACGCCTCTCTCCGTATGGAGAAAGGCAAAATAGGTGTGTGGGGGGCATTATGTCATCTATTATTTATTATTATTATTTATTGCATTTCTATACCGCCTCATAGGCAAAGCTCTCTGGGTAGTTTAGAAAAGTTAAAACATTAAATACAATATAAAAAGTTTAAAAGCCATTTATATAAAAGCACACAAATAAACAAAACAACTTTGAACAGTCACTCATAACTAAAGACACATCCCGGACCGATTAAAACTCATCAGGTCCTGCCAAATGCCTGGGAAAAGAGATAGGTCTTAACCTGGTGCCAAAAAGATAACAATGTTGGTGCCAGGCAGAACTCATCAGGGAGCTCGTTTCACAGATGGGGGGCCACCACTGAGAAGACCCCCTCCCTTGTTGCCGCCTTCCAAGCTTCCCTTGAAAGGCCTCTGACCTGCAGAGGGCCTTGTGGGGGGCAATTCAGCCCACCAACTAAAACTGGTTCCCCACCCCTGACTTACAACATGCATCCTGTGCTTGCGATACAAGCAGCAGAGATCTGTGGTGTATTTGGACAGGAGCTGGAGGACCCATCGACCCAGCCATGGCATGGATTCAGATGTGAATGCCTGCCTATCTCTGCCACATTGTGCTGCTACCTACTCAGTAGATTAAGGGTTTTCACTTTCAGGCCGAGTGCTACGAATCAGAAGGCACAGTGTAGCAATTCCATCTTTCCCCCCCTTAATTAATGCCCTGGGAAGCCCAATCAGGACACAAGCACAATAGCACCCTCCAGCTCATGTTCCCCAGCAACTGGAATTGAGAGGCATAGTGCCTCTGGTACTGGAGGTGATATGTAGTTGTCATGACTAGTAGCCATCACATTTTGGATCAACTCATGTGGCACTTTTGCAGAAAATATCAACCATCACTGCACTAAAATGATATGTAGCATGGTGCTCCAGGTAGCTTCCATAGGAAGGCAGGCTTGAAATGACTATCAGCACTGCAAACAAAATAATATCACATCATGGCAGTGGTGCATTCAGGGCTGAAATCTAGAGGCCCACTCAGCAGAATGGGCAGGAGAGCTACCGAATGCAGCAGGACTGGATTACCACATTTTGAAGTAAATGAAGTAATACACACTTCTGTCTATTAGGGGTGGGGTGGGGCTGTGAAAGCATTAAGTCCAGAATCTAAAATTACCACCACTGAATTCAGGAAAATATGTTGTTTTTAAAATCCTCATGATTTGGGTTCTGTCAATCCAATACCGAACACATTCACTTAGTTCCAAGTAAGCATGCTTAGCTAACAACCGGCCATATGGACACACCTGCCAGTTCTGAAACAACTTCACTATCTGCTGATCCATTTCTGGGCCCAATTCAAAAGGCCAAGCCTAGCCTTTAAAGCAGTACATAGTCTAGGATCCAAAGATGTGAAGGACTGCATTTATTAAGGTCATCTTAGGCCTTCTGCCATGTTCAGAGGTTAGATGGGTGGTGACCAGAAAGAGGGCTTTCTTGGTTGTGGCACCCCATCTGTGAAACACTTTCCCCACAGAGGCCTCAGCACTGTATGATCCAGCAATGACATCAACCAATGTATGATTCAGCCCTAAGTAGTTTATTATAGCACGAGCTTTCATTTGAAAGAACCTCCAGATGCATGAAGTGGATTAAGAAGTATAATGGAAGACCAGCTAAGAAATGGTCAGTTTTCATAGGATTAGTATCCCTTAAACCAAGAATGCATAACATGCACGCCCCCCCAGACCTTAACTGCCGCCCTCCTTGGTGCTTTGACCACCACCACCCTGCCACCACTTACCGCTGATTGTTACCCTTCTCTCCACACCCTTCCCCAGCAATCTTGATACAGATTGCTTTCCCCCCACTGTATCAGGATTGCTGAGGTGTGTACCAGTGTATCTGTGTGGACGCGCACATGAGTATGCATGTGGTCCCTGACCTCTAGGTCAGCATCACATGCAGCCATCAGGCCCCAAAAGATTGTGCATCCCTGCCTTAAATAGAGCCTCCTGCCCAAGTTGTAAGGATCATAAAGCTTTAGACATAAGTAGAAACCAGTCCAATGTCAGATTCGTCTGGACTACTTTCACCACATGAAAAGACTTGCTTACCAATGCATGCACATGCGCTCACGCACACACACACACACACACACCATTGAAATGCATTTATTTATTGTACGTTTAAACTACCCAATAACCAAACTTCTCTAGGTGGTGTACAATACACTAAAAACATCCAAATATTAAAGCAAAAAATACAAACAGAACAGAATAAAATCAATTTACTTCTACCTGCTTGATGAAAAAGTACATCCTTTCATGAGAGCGATAGTACATGCACTCTGAATCATAATGCACCTCTTAACAACAACCCCCTTCCCAAAGCATTTGTTATGAAGCGCTCAGAAGCTATAAGTCTAGTCTATGAAAAATGTGGCAGAATTAAGTTGTTTGACAATGTCTGTACAGTTCCTAGAGATTTATAGCTGCTTACTAAATCATCTGATCCTGCTAAAACTGAGCAACGTATACACTTATCTCTGCTGTCCATTAACACAAACTAAATCCCAGCCATTAACACAAAATAGAGATCTTTGTAAAAAGATGGGTGGTCTATTTAAGATATTTAATTAGTTTTTCCTTTAAGTAATTAAGAAAACCAGATTCAAGGAACTCCTCTAGTTTGTAGCGCTGGACAACACAAAGGCCTTTGAGCCTCTAGCAAATGCTAAGTTATAGTCAGAAATACGTATATCTCGGAGGAGAACTTCTGTCTAGGCTGTTCTTAAAAAATACAAAGTGCCTGGGGCTTATTTTCTTCTGCATGTGCTAAGGAGGTGTTATTTTTTTGATAGGGCCAAGGAAAAATTGGTTCCCAAAATCACCCAAGCATCCAAATTCAGTATAATGGCTATGATTCAGAGACAGAGAAAACAGTTTCTAAGGAAATGCTCTGTTGCAGGGAAAATTGGAGCAGACCAGGGCCATCCCAAGACATTTTGCTGCCTGTGGTGGAGTAGCAAACAGTGCCCTCCACTCACCCAAGTGAAAGTAAGGTGGTTTCCAAGTGTCCAATGCCCTGCTTGGCTATTGCTGGCAAGGCAGGAGGAGGACGGAGGAGATTTTTGCCTCTCCATCCTCCTTTTTACATTCTTCCTTCTAGATGGGATTTCAGGGCTTTGAGCCCATCTAGAGAAGGTGCACTGGTGGGGGCTGGGGCGGGGCTGGAGAAGCGATAGGATTTCTCATATCCTGGCCTCTCCTCTCCTCTTCCCTCCATGCCTACTGGAATGCCCTGTTTTCTCTTCCTTTGAGGGAGAGACCTTTGGTAGCCACTGGTGTGGTTCTTTCCACGATGACTGCAAGGGGGCGGGGCCAGGGGATTGGAACTTAGAGTCCCTGCACGAGGTCTTAGCAATGTCTATGACCTCGGGAGGGGGACTCCAAACAATCCTATCTTCCCTGGGATGCTCTCCCAGAGACCATAGGATTGTTCGCTCCATAACTAACAGTTTGCTGCCATTCATGATACCCCAAATCTGCTGCCTGAGGCAGCCACCTCACTTTGCCTAACATTAGGACCAGCTCTGGGCCAACATATCAGGAAAGGCCAATGGGAAATATACATTTCCCCAAACTTTCCTGGGATGAGATAATTGGGCTTTTTACCCTGAGGTCACCACTGGCTTACCTTTCACTCCCTCTCCTACTAGAGCTAAAAGACAGGAAACTCAATAAAGCCCAGTGGCTACAACAACAAGCCCCTTTCCCTCCTATGTTCCCTGCTAGAGTTCACCCATGGCTTTAGTTCCTTTCCATAAATAGCATTTCTGCTGCTGTTCTTCCCTGCCTTCCCCCAAAGACTAAGCAAGCTGGGTTTTTTTTTTTTAGGAATCTTAAAATCAGCTAGAAATTGTGGGGTCGAGTGGGGGTGTCTCAGGAAAAACATATATGAAAGCCTCACTGCTTATATGAATCTCCCTCTTGTGATTCTTTGTATTAAAAAATATCAGCAGCAATAGATGAAATGGAAGACACCTACTAACAAATACTGTTTATAGATCATCCTGAATAAAGTGGACGCAACTTCAGACTTTACACAGAAGTTGGTGACTGTTCAACAGAGTATTCCACAACAAAGAGGTCAAGTGTGGACACCAGCCGAACATCTTTAAACACCAGTCTACTTTTGTCTTGGGCCCCTGGTTGATCTAGAATTACCAGGCATGCACTTATGGATGTTTAAAGACATATATGTATGATAAAATATTAATAAAAGATATACATGATATATGATATTGTGTTTGGTGTAGGAAACACAGTCAGGCACACAGCAATTGGACTTGCCATGTAAAAGTGTGGAGTTGCCCTGACAAGACTGAGCATGGCTCTTTAAGAATGCTTGTTGCCACACAATGTGGGTCTTATCCTGCAACACGGTAACATGACTTCCCTGAATAAGTCCAGAATGGAGCCCTATGTTTTTAGGAAGATGGAACCTTGGGTTTTTTGGTTTGGCTTGAACTATGTAGTGTTTGTTCATTGTCTTATAGACCCTTGAAGAACATGTCTGTAGGCACCAACTGCTGAAAAATTCCTTCCCCCTTCCATAAAAAGCATTTTTTCCTCCCAGACAAACCCCATATGGCATGTACAATTCTTCCTGCTCGGAAACTCATCTGTTATTAACATCAGTCGATCAACAAACAATCCCACTCTTGATGGTTTTGTTCCTGCTGCCAAGTGTCTGCAAGACACCCAACCTCAGACCTTGGGGGGGCGGGCATCCCAAGACACTTGTTTATTTACGTAATGGCTTCCTGGCAGTCTTGCTCCCTCTTAGAAGGCCTCAAGTCTGCTCACATGAACAGGAAGAAGTCACCTTCAACATTTCCCCAGTGACATCGGGGGTGGGTGGGTTAAATCAGTTGTACACAGTAGAAACTTGATCACAATAACAGAATGTATTAAAGACCATGACAAGGACTGCATAAAACTGCTCTGCATGCCTTGGGAAACTGTGAGAGACATGCTGGCTCCAGCCCAAAAAGCCTGCAACATTGTAGATGACTCTGGATCCCCTCTGTACATGCCAGGATTTCCCATCTCACAGGAGAGAAGCCCCTACAGGAAGGAGTTCTTGAAAGACCACCTCTTCCTATATGAGCCTGCCCCAAATTTGTGTTTGTCATCTGAAGCCCTGTTACATGTCCCACCCTCAAGAGAAGTGAGCTTGGTGGCTACCCGAGAAAGGGTCTTTTCTGTAGCAGCACCCCAGTTGGGACCTCCCTCCTCAGGGAGGTTAGGCTAGCCTCCTCTTTATTGTCCTTTAAACAGCTGGTGAAGACATTGTTCTGCTGAGCTTTTAATCATTAATGCTGCACTCTGATTTTATGATTAATCCCTGGTTTTGTTGCATAGCTTATACTTTATTGTACAGCTTGTATTGTATATCCCTTTGCAGTTCATGTATTCTATTAATTGTTATTTGTTTTAATTTATACATCGCCTTGAGTACGCATTGAGCAGAGAGGTGATCTAGAAATATAGTTATCTCAGTAACAGGCTTCCCACACAGACAGGCAAGAAAGCTTGTGGGAGTAACACAGAGTTAGCAGTGATGGATTAGGTTGGGCACATGAAAGACTATAATTAGTAGAGATTGACATATGTCTGGAGAGAAAGTTATTTATTGGGCAGGATGACCTGGCACTCAAGTACTTGGTTCATAACTGGTCCACTGGCAAATCTCTTTGCCAACAAAGAACATTATATAATTCCTCATTTATATAAACAAATTTGTTAGGAACTATTGAGAACACACAATCCTCTTTCAGAGCAAATAATTCAAATAGATACCACTAAGAACTGTCTGACCCTATGATCATTTGCAAACTAGGCCCAATGGAGCACCAGCATGGCAAGCTGAGGTCAGCTGGCCATCTATTATAACTAGCAAGATGTTCCAAAGTTGAGGCCAAACTTAGGTCTGAGTTTGTTGATGTTGAGGCCAAACTCAGGTATGACAATTATACAACTTCTCCTTTGATTTGCTTTCAAATGTATACAGTGGCTGAGTTTACACAACATGACTACCCATGCTCAGGGTTAAGTGTGGGTTGTTGTTGAACCATGGGTTGTGTTGTGTGAACCCAGCCAACTGACAAACCATGGGCTGTTGACCATGAACAACCCATGAAGAGAACTCATGCTTGTGAACAATGAACAACCTATGGTTTTAACGGCAAACCACACTGAATCCATACTCAAGCTTATGGGTTGTTGTGTTGTGTGAACCTAGAGTGTAAATTATTTTGTGGTACATATACAGCCCCATAATTTCCCTTTCAAGAAAACGCAACACTGCATCCTATATATTTGCAAAGATGCATTTTGACACAGAACGGCTTCCTCTCAACTTGCCCTCAGCCTTCCAACTGTGCAAAAGTGTTGTGTGATCTTAGCCTAGCTAGTGCCCTTCCAAGAGTCTCAGAGCTAGGGTTCATGGCGCAAAAAGGCACAAAAAATGCCACAAGTATACAAGAAGCTCATCCTGGTTCCCAAAAGTAACATTTGTGCACATAACAAAAACATTATAATGAATACAATTTTAGAGGAAGGGGGATTTGCCTCTGGGTCTATAAAAGGCAGATGTAGAATGCACATCACTAGACTGTGCATACATTCTTTTTTGAATGCATAGTTTCCTTTGACTACTTCCTCCCCTAATTACACTTGGCTGCCATGAATTTTGCACACATCTGCAGTGACAGAGTTTTGCAGGCAGAGGTCTGCACATTACTTGTCTGTGCCAAAGCAGTTTTTAATATGACCGTGCACTCTTGGCTTGAGCAATGTGGACTACTGGGAATCGTAGCCTCAGCAACTTCCCCAATTGTTGTAGGGGAAGTCATCAGGGTTCAATGGACCTTTGCACTCCTCCGCTCTGGCCTCTAGTGCCTCACTGCTCAGGTCACAAATGCTCTCCCATAATTGGATTCCAGTTCTGGTCTTCATCAGTAGTTAGATTTTAGGTTGGAGGGACAGACATTAGCTGAACCAATCTTTCATGCCAACTTTAAGACAGATGCTTTCATCAGGACCCGAAAGCAATCTGTTTATGGAATAAAACATTCCTCCTTCCTGCATGTATAACATTCTTAAGACCAGGCACGTGACTGATACGTCAATACAATTTGATGGTGATTTATGATAAAACAGCAACACAATTAGCTTCCTTTATCACTCAAGCAGAGCCAGGCTTTCAGCTTTAAAACTCCAAAAACAATTTGATTGTGTAAACCACAAAGTTTACTTGTATCAGTAGTTAATTATTATCATTTTGAGAGGGAGAGGTATCCATGCCCATGCCTGGCTGGAAGCCAAAATTACTCTTGGAAGTCCCACTCTTTACACCTAAACAAGATGGGACTTGTAGATGACATCACTCACTGGAATGGACATGCATTCTGCAAATACTCCAAGGATTCTGCAATAATCTCCCTACAACTGACTGCACTTATTCCTTAGACCAGTAGTGAACAACCTGTGGGCAGCGTGTGGGCCTTGGCCACTGCCCACAAAGCCAGGAAGTCTTTTTTAGTGCTAAGCAGGGAAAAGCTCTTATCTCCAGTCAGCATCTGATTGGAGATAGTGCATTTCCCTGGTGAGCATTCCCTGAGGGTTTCCCTTTAGGGGATTCACTATGAATTAATGTGGAGGGTGTCCAATGGAGAAGGGAGCCCATACAGCTTCTGTGAGAGACAAAGACCATGTTGCATGTTACATAACACGGGGTGGCATTTAAAAGTCTCTAAAGAACTGGGATCACTATTTCCCTAGAACAAGGGAGACAACCTTGTGCCCTCCAGATGTTTTTTGACTACAACTCCCAGAATCCCTGACCTTTGGCCACGCTGACTGGGGATAATGGGAGTTGAAGTCCAAAACATCTGGGAGGCGCCAGGTTGCCTATCCCTGCCCTAGAGGTTAAATTCCAGGAGGATAAAATTCTCTTTGGATTCAGTAAGAGGGCTCGAAACTTCTTCAATCTAAATCAGCAACAGATGGAGTGAACAGGAAGTACGTTCCATTCCAAAATAGAATCTATCCACTTAACAGAGATAGTGTGGCACTCAGACATATTATATTCTACTCTGAAAGGGACCAAGGATAATCCAGTTAACTTTATTACGCAAATGTTGAAGTAGCATTTGAACATAAATTTGAATTAAAAACCAAATATAAAATTTTAATTTAGCTATTCTCAAAGAAATTACCATCTAAATGCTCTTCATTGGCTCTACTGGGTAAGTAATTCCTACAATGGTATACAGAGAACTGGTTGGTTTACATATAGTTACTTTTCCTTCCATCTGAGTAGTCCCAACCTGTGATCAGATACATAGATGCGGTTTCCTTTTCTCTTCCTCATATTTCTGTAGTTGCTGTTGTCTCTATACATCTCCTTATTCTTAGGACAATAGAATCATAGGGCTGGATCCAAACCTACAATAGACGGACTGAAATCAATAGGATTTATAGTCCTGACTAGCTCAAGTTCCATTGATTTCAATGGTCTACTGTAAGTATGACTAAGTCTGGATCTAACCCACAGAGTTGGAAGGGAACTCAAAGATCATCCAGCCCAGCCTTTCATGTACAGACAGCCCAAGTCCTGAGAAATGAGAAAATAATGGATAATTGGCTTCATTTACCACTGTAGTTTCTAAATCCAGTTAGGTAGGACAGCACAACATTCCTCTCCAAAGGGAATGGGCCTGTAACTTTTCCATCCTTATCTTCCTCTCCATTCCAATACTCCCTTCTCTGGTTTTATTACCATATTGTTTCTCACGTGTGAGTTACTAGGTTTGTCAGCCAAGCTTCTTGTGCATTTACAGAATGCACACAGGAATTGTTCAGTGAACCTCAGGCATCTGTGAACTTATTAATATACTCCCACCTTGCAGCAAGATTCCAGCCCTGCAGTCTAGTTTAAGTCAAAGCTTAGTTTGTTGTTGCTGTATATTGTGTGCAGCCATTTAGACTGACAGCAAGGAGCTAGAACCACATTATAACTTGAGGGTAGGGCTCCCAAATTATGGAACGTTCAGCCACTCCATGCATTAACAGGGCAGAACAAATAGGGTGGAAAGAGGCACACTGAGGCCAAAATATCATGATGAATGTCGGGCCACACTTGGAAGGAGCCAGAGCCCAATGACAGCGTACATACTTTGCATACAAAAGGTCCCAGAATCAATCTCTTTCATCAGGTGGCAGGTCTGGGGAACGACCATGTCCAAGACCTGGGCCTGGGAAGAGTCACAGGCAGTCAGAGTAGGTCACAGCCTCCTCCAACCTGGTAACCTCCAGATGTGTTTGGGCTACAACTCCCACCATCCCTATCCAGCATGGCCTATGCTGGCTGGGGATGTTGGGAGTTGCAGTCCAACACATCTGGAGGGCCCCAAGCTGGGGGAGGCTGGAGTAGACATTACTGATAGAATGACCTAGTTTAAGGCAGTTTGACAATATTTTATTTTAAATTGGTAATAGGCAAAGAGTTCATGGGTTGACAGTGTAGATTGTACTGCAACCAGTAGAGAATACATTGCTTAATTCAAGCCACCAAAGCGGGGTGTGTGGGGTCCTTCATTTTGATTCATCACTCCTACAAAATGTATTGCTATCCATTATTTTGAGAAATAACCCATAACAATACATAGAGACAAATTCCATCCTCAACAAATTTTCTATTTGCTTTTGACAGATGTGGGCAACATCGGCAACTCTATTTGTGGGGTGAGAAGAGGCAGGCCTCAAGCTGGTGGTTGAAAGTAGCTACTGTATTTATTCTACAAAGATTGATTGAAACATATTTCGACCAATCATCTTCTTTGGGGCAAAGTGTCTTCATATGTCTTAGTCTGGTACACCAGTTTAAAATACACTTTAAAAGATTGCTTTGGGAAATCTGATTTTTTGCCCCAAGGAAGACCATTGATTGAAACAAATTTCAACCAACCTTCATAAAATATGCCACTTTCAGACACCAGCTTGAACCTTACCTCTCCCTTTGTTTTGAGTTTTTCTCCCTGTTTTTGTGGTGTAGTCATTCTCTCTCACAAACACTGCTTGGAAGCAATTTCTACTAAAACAAAATGATCACAAAGACAGGGCAACAGAAATGGTCCAAGAGTTCACTGTTCAAGGACAAAATGGCTCCCAGTTAGGTGCTGAACCATGCTCCCTAACAACTTTTCTACTTTCCTCTCTTCCCTCCATCCCATGTCATTAAGTTCAGCAAGGCAGCAGGTGTGTCAAACACAAATTCTTCTTCCATGTGCTTAAAATGAATCTACGGTTCTGCAGCAAAACTCTGAATGAGCACAAAGGCTGCAGCAGTATGACAGAAAGTGGCCTCCATATCAAATCCAGGATTGGATCTTAATGGTTTTGCCCTCGGAGAACCAGCTTTCTGGATAAATGGAGCATTAATCTGAAGTGTTTATCTCAGAATTGCAGTCTCATGTCCTTAAGGAAGGATAATTATCCACAGCCTGGCACTGTATCCTGGAAAATATTAACAGTGGAACCAATCTTCAGTCTTATTTCACATCACTAAATGCTACTAAGCATATGGAGCTAAACTATGAGTGGTTCAGGTTTCTCAATGGCAAAAGCAGAAAGGCTAGGAAGATATGGCAACTTATTTTCCCCAGACTATGTTTATTAGGCTATTTATTACTCACACTCACTCTCTCTCTTAGAAACATTTTGCAGTATTCTGGATTTTTCCCCCTGGGAAAATGTTATTCATTTATGAGCCCTGGGGTTTAAATTTCATTTTTCCATATTAAAGCAGCATGCATTAACAAAGTATTACCTATAAGACTACTGTTATCTATATCTCACTTATCAGAAACCCATCATCATTACCTATTTAGATTTTATCCCACTTTTCCCCAATAACTTTGCAAGGGGCTGGAACTCATGTGTTCCATTTCATTCATTCATTCTTCACATTTCTATACCACCCAACAGCCAAAGCTCTCTGAGAAGTTTCCAGAGATTAAAACCCTAAAAATACAATATAAAAACAAAGACACAAAGATATAACGATTTTTAACAATCAACAATAAATCGCAGGACCCATTAAAACCTTATCTTATGCTGTCAAATGCCTGGGAACAGAGGGAAGTCTTGACCTGGCACTGAAAAGATGACAGTGTTGGTGCTAAGGGGGCCTCACGGGGGAGTGTTCCATAATCTGAGGGGCCAGCACCAAGAAGGCCCTCTCCCTTGTTGCCATCCTCAAAACCTCCCTCGGAGGAAGCACTTGGAGGTGGGCCTCAGATGATGAGCACAGTATATGGGTAGGTTCATACCAGGAGAGGCATTTTGTGTGAGGGTGAAGAGGGAAGGGAGTTACGTGCACGCACATGCACAGGACTTCTTCACTCCCAAAACAGTTTTTGTATATATCCTAAACATCCTGGGTTGGATCCAGACTTAGGGCTTCTTCACACAGAGTTTTTATCATGCGATTTTATTGGTTACTCATGGAAGTTTGTGGGTCCTTCAGATGATGTTGTCAACCTCCAGGGCATCCCCCGCACTAAATTACCTTTATTCCATTTTTTAAAGGATTGGAGCTATGAAATTACTGCACTTTAATTCCGTTTGAGTTTCCTCCTGAAAAGAGGAAAACTCGCGATAAGAGGAGCTAGACCACAGCGCCATCTAGCTGCTGTATAATGAAACATATCAAAGACTCAGATAAGAGGGAAAAATGGGGGAAAGGAAACGAGTGTAAAGGGAGTCCGTCGTGATCCTGCATTTAAAACAGAAGCAGAAAGCCCCGTTTTAAATGTGGGATTTTAAACTGGTGTAGGATGCTCTTCGTTATCCATAGAGTAGACCCGCTGAAATCAAAGGAAATTAGTTTATTTGGGACTAACTTAAGTTTATTGATTTCAATAGGTCTACTCCAGGTATGCTTAAGTCTGGATCCAATGCCCTGGGGAGGCCTGTCAAGCCGCTCCGTCACTGCTGTTGGAGCCGATCCATCACATTTTATCTTGAAGCTTTTCCCTGAGATCCAGATGCTTTTTTCTCTCTTCATTTTTGCTGATGTTTGTCTCCTTTAGATTTGTTTTATACTTGGGACTCTTATAATGTTTATATGATTTCTTTTTTTACTGCAGAATCACCTTGAGTGACTTTGGACAGAAAGGCAAAAGGTTTTATAAATACATAAACCAAAAAAGCCAGGTTTTGAATACATTGCTTACAAAGCAACAGTATAAAGTCACTGTCTGATACCAACATAAACTCACACTGTCTGCATTCCTGCCAACTCTGCTGCTTTCTTGGCTCGCCGAAAGTCTAACTTAGAAGAAGTGTTGGATGCAATCAGCAGATCAGATTGATCGGATCTATTTTGTGCAGGACAGAAGACCAAGAGCCAAGATTAGATCACTGCCATTTGCTGATTGCTAACCTTCCTCTAGGTTAGCCCTGTGGCTTACTGGGTAAGTGACACAGTCAGCAGGTATGCTTTCTCCAAACTACGTGACTCAGATATGAACAGGAGACTTTCCCCTCCAATGTGGTTTCCATGTCTTGGTATTGATTAGGAACATAGGAAGCTGCCTTCTACCACTGATCCGTCTAGCCCAGTATTGTTGACATTGACTGGCAGTGACTCTCCAGGGTTTCAGGCAGGAAATTTTCCAGCCCCACTGAAGATGCCAAGGATTGAACTTGGGACTTTCTGCATCCAAAGCAGGTGCTCTGCCACTGGGCCACAGCCCCTCCTCTGAGTTCCTCATCTGTAAAACAGGATCAATGGTGACCTGCCTCACAACAAGATTACAAAGAACTTTGTATGCCAAGGCTGCAATCCTATACCCATTTATCTACCAGTAAGTTCCACTGAATTCAGTTAGACTTACTGCTGAGTAGACGTATATAGGATTGCACTGTAAATGATGAAAATTATGAATATGCTGACATCTTTGGGACTGAACAATTGCAGGTCTTGTAGACAGGCAGGCACAGAGGGTATCTGCTTGGAGCAACCCCCTCCCTCCTGCTTTGGAAGGGGTTGCTCCAGTGGGGCACACATGAGCCTAAAAGACACACGGCTGTCCCATCATGTCTACTTTTGCCCTATGCTTTGCAGCGCAGACATAGCTTGTGAAGGACAGACATAATATACAGAGCTCACAGCAAATTCAGAGTGCTGGGGCAGGCAAGCACATTAAATCATCTGTCTTATTCCTGCCCACCCACTACCTTCCTGGCATCTGCTGCTGTGTCAGGGTGGACACTGAGCCCATAGAATCCCAGAGCAGTACTGGTTCTGAGGAAGAGCAGTTGCTCCTGGGAGAGGAGCACGCTCCTCTTTCCCAGGGCCCATAGCTGACGGAGATTCCTCCCACCAGCATTCCTAGCTTAGATAGCAGTCCAGGGAGTGACAGAGCGCGGATGGCAGACTTGGTGGACGCACGACGCCGACGCAGAGAGCGGCGCCAAATGGAGGGCGCAGAAAGGAGGCGTAGTGCCCGGTTGGCGCGCAAACAACGGCTGCGCCCAGAGGATCCAAGGGAAAAGGGGAGGGACTCTCCCTAGTCCTTAAGTTCAGGGGTCTGCCAGTAATTCCCTTTCAAACTAGGACCAACTGTTCCAACTTAGGGCATAGGTACTGTGCTGCTCAGATCTAGTTGCAAATGGTAGAGTTGTTAAGTTGTAAAAGAAGAATAAAGCTTTGAAAGGAATCCCTTTGTCTGTGTCTGGACTTGGCTACTGGATTAGACTGAGAGAGGCCTCCAAGGAGCCCGTGACATGCTGCTGCCTCCTCCTGGTGAATAAAGCAGTCATCTGGGGCACCTAGCAACCTTGGTAAACTTGTGGAGAAGGAGGAGAAGCAAGCTGCAGTGAGCAAGCAAGAGAGGGAGCAGGTGGAGAAGCGACAAGACTGACAGGCTTTAATCAAATCAGCATTCCATCCACTGGTACACTCAGTCAGTTCACTCATGAAGGGAAGTTCACACCGAGACTGAAGAATGAGCTTCAAGCCCTCTTTTTGTATGATGCCTATCTCCTCCCTGGGGAAAATTGTCAGCAGCATAGCAGTAAAGCTGCATTTTCATTAATTTCGCCAAAAGCAGATGATGCTTTGTGCCATTTTTATCACAAACCGCTAGCTTTGCGTCTTGTCATTAGTAGAAAGGGCAAGAGGGAAAATTTCACCATAGATGTTTGGGCCACAAAGTTAAAAAAAAATAAAAGTATCCTGAAAAAGAGAAGAACTTTGGGATTTGATAACATTATCATGTTCTGCTGTTATGTTTGTTCTTTTTGTCTCTTTTTTATACTTCTCCACTGCACAGCTGATCTTGAAGATTCACGTTGATCAGTGGGGAAAATGCTGCTTGATAAGATTTAGCTACTCTTTCAGTCGGGCCAAGATCGCTACAGCTACCTGTCAAAGAACAAAAAGAGCAAATGATTTCAAAGTGGTCCTACCATAATTTGGAGAACTGATAAATTAGAGAACTCCACGAAGAGTGCTCACTGGACACTGCAACTTCAGGTGCTTGAAATTAAATATAAACTAGATCGTCATGTAGGATGAACCCAATGTATTAATTATAGAGAAAGCATTCAGTAGTTAGCTGGGTAGGCAATCCAAAACAAATACAACAACATTTGTATCACAATGTTGATAATAATAACAATATACAACTTCATATGGTTGATATTAACTGCCTGCCTGCCCACCCATACTTTTTACTAGCTGGAGCTGTTTCAAGATTTATTGAAGCTTTAAATGGATGCAAAAGTTTGCCATATTTCAGATCATCATAGTCTGTCTCAAAACATTTTGCCTCTTGGGACTGGAATGGTCAAGATGTATTACCTTCTAGGACAGGGATAGGCAACCTGATGCCCCCCAGATGTTTTGGACTACTACTCCTATAATCCCCAATCATTGGCCCTAGTGGCTGGGGCTGATGGAAGCTATAGTCCAAAACATCTGGAGGACACCATGTTGCCTACCCCTTTTCTAGGACCTTTGTTACATTAGACAACAATATGAGAGTAATATTACAGGTAACTCCTTTTGACTTTCCAAAAATAATATACAGCTCAATGAAATGGGAGAGGAAATAATCCTCAAACCCCACAACCTTATGGGATGCAGTCAAATACCCTAACCACATGGCCACTGTGATTGAAATGTTGGCCCCGAGTTGCAAGTATTTCACTGAAGGAGCCCCGATTTTGCCCAGTTCTGTTTCCCTCTATGAAAAGTCAATTACAGTTTTTGTCATTGCACTGATTAGCGAGGAGTGGGGAACCATGATGGGGACTTGCAGCCCAATCCTTTGCTTGCTTACTCAGAAGTAAAGCTCACTGATTTCTGTGGGCCTTACTACAAAGTGAACAAGCACAGAATTGCTATCTTAGCCACTTAGATTGCAGTCCTACACACCATGACTTGGGAGGAAGCTTGATAGAACACAGCGGAACATACTTCTGAGCAAAGATGCATAGGATTATGCTGTTAGTTGGACATCAAGAGTTGCCAGATATACCATGCTCTAAAGCACCAGCAGAAAACCTCAAGGGCCTGATGTGTCTTTCCAGGGGGCTCATGCCAGTGTTGGGTGGAGCCAAATTCAAAAGTGGGCAAGGCCAAGGCTACATACACAACCCATTCACACCCATCCATACATCCACACACTGTCCCATTCACACACATCTCTCTCTCTGTAACCCCGTTCTCTCTCTCTCTCAATCTCAATCTCTCTCCCTCCCGCCCCCTGTTCTCCTGTTATCCTGTTCTCCCCCTCTCCTCATTCTCCATGTTACCCTGTCACTCCATTGGCCCAGCTACCCCACTGTATCTGCCTCCAAATTCTCCCCGTCTCCCCATTCTCTCTGTCCCTTTTCAGAACATCATGATCCAGAAGAGTTTTGAGTGCAAGAACAAAACAGATAGATTTTAAGACATCACAACCATCCCAGTGTCACCTAGTTTTAAAAATCTTTGCAGTAACAATTCACATATAAAATGCACAAAAGACTTTGCAAAAGAGGCTTGTGGAATATAATGCGAAGTGTTAAACAAGCTGTGTCACTTGTGTATCAAAGAAAGTGCACATTATTACTGGCTTCCAGATTGTGATACATGTTCACAATGCGCCTCAGTTTGGAACTAATGGTCTACTCAAGGCCTACTGTTTTTCAGGAGTTGTGAAGCGCCTTCTCATTGAACACATTATAAAGCAACATTAAACACGTACACTTCATGTGATCTTTTCAAGCCCGTATGGAAACCCAACTGATCTTGATTGACTTTGGACCAATCATACATACATACATGAATCTAAAGGAGGAGGAGACTAAAGGCTCTCTAAATATCATCCAACTATTCCTAGAATACTTTAATTGGATATTGAGAATTTGGGGAAGAAATTATCCTTGACAGAAAGTTTTAAAAAGCACAGAGCTGGAATTTTTTTTTAAAAAATTAAGTCACTGAACATAACAAAGGAACTGATGAACAGGGGACTGAGCAGCAACTGGGCTACCATCTGGTAACCACACAGTACAATCATTTTCCTTTCATGGTGATCTCTATCAGATGCTCTCTCCAGCAGCCTATTTAGGTAGTCATGAGTAATGACTGCCATTCTGTAGCAGATACTGAAACGTTAGATAGGATGAGGCCCATACTCCTTTCCATTCAAATGTGCACATTTCACATCTACAGCACGGTAAATGTGTAGCTGAGGAACACAGGGAGGGTCATTGGTTTGACTAACACCCATTTGTATACAAACAAGCCAGGCTCAGCCACAGAAGCAGTTTTCACTGTGAGGGCAGAGCCCAGGAATATATGATTACTTACTTACTGTGCACGTTCAGATCCTTTCTCCTACCATCACCTCCTGCTACATATTTAGGAGTAAGGAACCAAGATTGCAGTGCAGACAGCATGTCTCTTGGGCAGGGTTGAGATGTGGCACATCCCTTTCTAGAAATGAAGCACTGCACACAGCAGTCTCCATACCAACTTGCATAGGCATATTTAAGTGTGGTTCAGGGAATCAGTGGTAGCTGAATGTGGTTATACTGCAAGCCATCCAATGATAATCACAGACAGATGACTGACCTGGAGTCTGTATACAGAATTTTGATACTACTAATATCAGAAATATGATACTACTGTCCCATTATCCCCGAATTTAGCCCTTATGGTAATTCTCCTGGTAGTCTCAGGGTGCTTCCAAACAGAGGGCTTCTAGTGCTACTGATAATTGCTCTCCACTGTAAGGTACAAGTGAAATTGTAATTGACTGTCCACATTTCAGGGCTTTAGTGCTTCTTTTGATGTTTGCATCTTTATATGTTCCAGTCCAGCCACACAGTAGACATTTACTTGTTTATTGATTTCTGTCAAGAAAAATGGCACACAAGGCATGACATCGCAATAGGGGCAGTGTTGTCCCTTCCACTTTCCCCAGCCCTCATTGGTTACCACGTACACCCTTCTCCCAACATTCTGAAGCATGTACTTCTCAGAATCATTTTAGCAACCTATTTGGTGGGTAGATGTTCACAGTTTTTAAAGCAGTGCTATTAAAACAACAACAACAACAAAGTTGCTTTGAAATGAGTGCATGCATCTTGGGAAAAGAAGATTGCAGCTAAGCTTACTTCTGAGTAACAGAGTTATGGATTGAGCTGTAAATTCCATCAATTTTACCTGAGAATGGCCAATCTCTAGTCTGGTCAAGTTCAGAATCAGATCTAATGGGCAACCTGATCTAGCCAGTTTCACATCCAGGCTAATTTACTGGCTTGTTTTTCCCAGCTACTCTACCACAGCACAATTGTGAGTTAAGCACACACACACCACACAATCGTGCCTGCTGCACAGGGCTAGACAATTGCAGCCTTATAGGATTACAGCCAGAATCTGGAAGTAAGCAGTCAGAACCCCGAATAAGTGCTGTCGTTTTCAGTGTAATCTACTATTTAAACAGCTAATTGAAATGTGTGGGTTGAGGAAACCTCATTCCAGGAAGCAATTAATTAAAGCTGAGAGCCAGTAGAGGGGGAGGACTTGCTGTGCAGGACATGAAATGGCTCTAAGACTAAAAATGTATTGCAAGCAATAAGGAAAAGCGGGACCGTGCCAACACACCATCCACCTTCCTGAGGGGAAATCCTCCCACCGGCCTCAATTGTGCATTTTCGTATCCACACCTGCAAAGAGACTGCACTGCTATTCAGCTCTTTCTCTCAACAGATTTTCTGCAGTATTAAAAAAGAAGAAGATGGAAGAAGCAGTGGGAAAACATGTGAGGATTACACTTGGATTACAAGGTAGGGTGTTTCTAGATGGTTTTTTTAGCACACCATTGTTCTGCCTCATTCATGGAATTTTAGGTGGTGGGGGTTCCAGGCAATGTAATCCTCCTGTGTTTTCTCAGAACATCTTTTCACTTTATTCCTTAGGGATAAAAAGATAGAATAGCTGCACAATACCTTATAATTGGCAGCACTAGGAGGCTCCGTCTGGAAGGTTGTCTGGATCCCTCATAAAGTTACATGAAGGAGGCATGGAAATTGCATATTAAAAGCAATCTGCCATGCCTCAGTAGGAGGCGCAGAGATGCAATGAGCTTAGTTCAGTCTCCCCAGGGATCTCTCTCTTGGAGATGGGGTAATTTTTCTTTCTCATCCCCTCCCCTATACAAATATAGCATCGCTCCCTTCTAGTCTATTTCCAGACCTGCTGTGTCAGATGTAGTTTGCTATTAGATTTCTGAACCTTGCTTGTTTTATCTCAGAGACTGTGTCTTAATTTCATATTCCTGTTCTTTTTCTTAATCATCGCTTGCTTCCTAACTCCTTCTGATTCTGGAGGTTAATCATCATTGTGGAAACTTCCTGGCAAATAATGCTTGGCTTCATGCCTTCTCTCTCTCCAGCGGCATAGGATTTAATGCTTGATTTCCAATTGGGCAATCCCACAATTATCAAATTGGGTTTAGAACACTAGAAGAATGACTTGTTACTCTAACCTTTAACTTTGAGAATCCATGGAAAACACACACTTTTTTTGTTTCCTTACTGTTGCCAGGATCTCTGTAATTTGAATTCCAAAATCTGTATCAGTGTAATTCCTTTATTAGACCAACCCAAAAGTCACCAAGTTTCCAAGATCTCCAGATCTCTTAATCAGGCAATATGTTACAAAAATGGGGGAAAGGGAAGGTAAAGAAGGGGGAGTCTGACTTGATGGTGAAGTCATGGAGCATTTCTACATGAGGCTGTTAATCTTTTGAATCTACTTTTAGTTTCATTGCAAAATTGAGACCCAAGCAGTACATGAAGAGTGCTTCCTTTCCTGCTTTTCCACTACATAACCTCTAGGTGGCACTGTGGTATAGCAGAATAACACAATTACACAAATGAAAAATGCAAATTACTCACATGTACACCTTCACATGCAGGGTCGGTGTCAAACTAGGCAAGGTCAGGCACCTGCCAAGGGCTCACACCCCAACAGTAGCCCCCTGGCAAGTGCTCCCTGGAGTTGCTCCTCCTCTTCCCCATTGCAACTTGCTTATTCACCTGCCTCCCACTCTGGCCCAAAAGAATATGGTAGTGAGGAGGAGGACCAGCAGATGCTACTGCCTACTTGCTCCCTGGCTCTCTACCTGTTAACCAAGTGAGTGGTAGCAATGATGAGAGGATGAGGAACAAGAGCAGCTGGTGACAATGGCGGTGAAAAGGTAGACCTACTGAGGCAGGGAGCCCAGTGAGGATGTCTTGCCCGAGGGCCCTCAAAACCCTGAAGCCAGCACTGATCACATGATCCGCACACGCTTCACTTTTTCCAACACAGGCTTGCCTATGGTATAAATCAGCCATCGGTGGAGAGTCCAACACACTACATCTTGCCCTCGTCAGCACTAATGCAGAATATAACTTTTTTTTATTTACTCCCAGAGTAAGGGAAAGAGAAGAGCACAGGAAATGCCATATCATACTGCAATTTTTCCTCAGTCATCCACAACTCGGTTTAGCAAGGAGGAAAAAAACGAAGAACCAGCAGCAGGCTGCAACCCCATAGTAAAAAAGAGATGACTCAATAGCAGCCACTCGGGATCCCTTTCTCAATGTTTCACTAGAACAAGCTTGAAGGGCAATTGCAGAATCAACATTGTTATCCTTTTTTATTGCTCAAATGTGGAAAGAACACATTACGTTGTTGCTATTATTGCCATCATTTTAGTTTACTTTAAAACAATCCAAAGCAAAGAATCAAGTCAATCAGAACTCTTCATTCATACCAAAGAACTATTTGTTCTCCGTTCTGAGAAGTAACAGTGTGAAACAGGGAGAGCCTCAGAGCGTATTTTGCTAGTGTCACCTACTGCTGCAAAGAACTGATTAAAGACAGCTTTTGTTTTGCCTGGAACAACTGCCTACCAAATTCTCATTTCTCTCTCGTTTGGGTCTTAACTGAAAACAATGAGTTAATGTAATGTTTGTGTCCTTCCACAGCAATTCATACTGAGAATGTATAGCTCTGGGGAAAAGCCACTGAAGTTACAGCCCCAATCCTTTACAGATTTACTCTGGAGTAAGCACCACAGAATTCAGTGGCACTTACTCTCAGGAAAATATACCTAGGATTGCAGCTTAACATTCACAGGATTTTGTGCAATGGAAGTCATTCTGAGGCTGCAGTTGTGTGCATGCTTATCTATTGGACACAGAGATCTGGTTTTCACATAACACTATCCCATGGGTTAAATAAAATTGTTGAATTCTGTGCAAACCCAGCTGCACTAACAAACCATGGTTTGTTAACCACAAACAACCCAATGACCTGGTTCCCACATCACAACAGCAATTCCTGTGTTGTTTAACCCTGGAATTGTAGGGATGAGTAGGGCATGCAACCCATACATTTGTCATTTCCACTTTTAATCAACAACCCATTCCTGGGTGGTTTTGTGATATGCAAATCCAGAAACTGTGGGTTGATCAACCCAGAGTTAACCCAATAATTACCCATGGTTTGTTGTTGGGTTGTAAACACTGGGTTGTTTAAATGATGGATTGTCATTACATGTGAACCCAGAACTGTGGGTTGTTCATGGGTTCTTTTGCCAGGCTACAGAGGCAGCAGGCAAGAGTGGTCAAAATTACCTGCCGCTATACACGCCAGTACTATAGCACCACAAAGGCATTTGGGATAAGGGAGTGGGTGAAGGAGGAGGGAAACAAACAACTGAGAAAACAAACCACAGCTTGAGAAAACAAAGGGCTTGATGAAACAAACCACGTTTTGTTTGATTGTCCGCCAAACAAACCCTGGGTCCATGGGGTCACAAAGAGTCGGACACGACTGAACGACTGAACAACAACAAGGGCAACAAACCATGTGTTAATAAGTTAAATAAAACATGGGTTAGTGTTGTCTGTGAACCATGTCAGAGGGGCTTACGTCTGTGTAAGCATACATAGGATTGCACTGTGAATCTGTCTTCTGGGGCAGAGACAGCAAGCGTTCATGAAGACAATGAATCTTTTTTAGAGATAAAAAGTATAAACTGTTACATTTTCCTGGGGGACTCTGTCAAAACACTGAAAAAGAGGAATAGTGACAGAGCTACACACAAGGGGTTTTTCACACTGGCATAAAAGCTAGCATGTCACATGCTTTAATTCAAAGATTTGCTTTCCGTTCTGGCACCAAAGCGAGCATAAAAACATTCACACATCCGGCATCTTTCAAGCTCAGCTTTCAAACAGATGTTATGACAGGCAGCCGCTCACCGGACACGATGTAAGGATCGGAATGGAGACCTCTGCTCACCTGAGCTGGAGCAAAACCCCAGGCCCAGTTCCAGAACAGGATCAGCTCCAGGCAGCGCTCCTGCATGGACCGTTGATCTTGCCACAGTGCCGCTGCCTTACCAAAGGGGTGCCGCTGTGCTGCTCTGGCAGGGGCAGGGAGGGGACAGCCCCCCCGCCCCAGTTCCTCCAGCACTGACTCTCAGAGGTCTTTCTAGCCTTTGGGAGCAGTAACAGGAGGGCTGCAAGGACATGTTCCTGGCAACCAGGGCCCAGCGAGTTGACACCGTTCCACTGGCCAGGAACAGGATTGTGTTTCAGCAGCAGCAGTGCAAGTTCTTGCTTGCACTGTTACAGCTAAAGACAGCCCAGATGATAGGCTTGCCTGACTGCAGTCCTCAGGACACCCAGCCCCGGGTCGTCCTATCAGGATCAGATATTAGCACTGGGATCATCCTGGGCAAGTATTTGATTTAATCTCTCTCTCTCTCTCCACCACTTTTCTTTATAAATGAATTCATAGTATAACACAGAGATATACTATGTATAACACAGACATATCAGAGATATTGCCCTTCTTTCCTGAAACACCTGGGCCCAAAGACCTCTCCTCTGCTCATTGCTCCCCAGGCCCTGCCACTTACTGAGGCCCAGTGCAAATATCTTCTCACTGTTCTAGAGCAATACCAACCAGCCTTCCCCTCATCAACCCTGAAGAGGGACATGCCATGCACATGCCACTCACCCCTTTGCCACCCCTGAGAGAGCTTCAGCCTTTTGCATGTTTACCATGAAGGTCTGAAGGCAGTTTCTAACCATGTTCAGCAGAATTAGAAGCCTCCATGAAATAGGGAATGCTGCCTGATCAAGGTTACTGCGTACAGAGAGGTTTCTAAGTGTATTCAGCTGAACTTCATTCTCAATCCGCAATGCCTGGGGTGAGGGGGACATTGGAGGCACAGCTAACTTGTGCTCCCCCCCCCCACATGTTGACTCTGAATGCCTGGAGGACACTATAGAGCAGGGGTAAGCAACCTGGTACCCTCCAGATGTTTTGGACTACAATTCCCATGAGATCACCTGGTATGGCTAATGATAAGGGATTATGGGGGTTGTACTCCAAACATCTGGAGACACCTTGTGGCCTAAGCCAGGCTATGGAGCCTTTAGTGTGTCTCCTCTCTTGCCTGCTGTTCAATGGGTTACCAGGTTCTGAAGAGTTGCTACTTATCAGTCTTCTCATCTGCCTTTACTGCCAAGTGTAGTCACTCCCACAAAGTGCTGCCTATAAAGCCCTGGCGGTGGAGGACTGAACCAGGGCTCTCAGCAGTCCAGCTCTAGTATGTTACCTTCCGTGCCACCACCAGTGCGCTCCTCTTAGTGAAGGCCTGCTAGACTGAGCTCCAGGCTTAAAGGATAACAGCTAGGCCACAGAAATAGTCAGCTGACCCAAGGGCCAATCCCAGAGCACCAGGCCTCATAAAGCCTAAACCTCAGATTACCTACTCTGGTCTAACCAACATTAAAAAAAAAAGTGTGCTTAAGCTGCCACTTTTATTTTGAAGGAAAAGCAGCCCTGCAAGGCCCTGCACCAGTGTCCCGCTGAAAATAGCAGCTAAGGAGAATTTCAGGCAGGAAACAGGCAAAGAGACCTGATCCAGGTTGGGAGAATGATCTAGACTGGGGCTCCAAACAACTGGTTTATCTTCAAAATGAAAGTTGCCAGTTTAAGCACGCGCACACATGCACACACACGTGTGTGTGTATGGGTGTGTTTAACATAATGTGTAATTTGGCAATCCAAGCCACTTCTTTGAATTAGGACTGGGGAGAAACAGTGGTTTGAGCAAAAATTCATGAAACTGACCTAGTAATTCAGGGAGCATTTCTACACCAGCCTAAAATCCCGAATTTAAAACAGGGCTTTCTGCTTCCGTTTTAAATGGAGGATCACAACGGACTCCTTTTACACACACTTCTTTCCCCCCTTATCTGAGTCTTTGATATGTTTCATTATACGACCACTAGATGGCACTATGATCTAGCTCCTCTTATTTCAGGTTTTCCTCTTTTCAGGAGGGAACTCAAGTGGAACTCAAATGCTGTAATTTAATAGCTTGTTATCTCTGGAGGTTGACGATGTCATCTACAGGACCTGCAAACTTCTGTGAGTAACCAATCTCAATAGCAGGATAAAAGCTCTGTGTGGAGAATCCCAGGGAGAAACAGTTTCCTGAAATGGACTCCTCCAACTTTATTTCTCTGATTCATTTCGCTGATTGTTTAGCATATTTACTTGAGAATAAGCTCCATTGAACGCAGTGAGAATGACTTCTGATTAGGCATATGTAGAAATGCACCGTTAATATGTTTCTCCCTCTTCTCCCCACTCCCACCCCCCAAAAGCACCAGCATGGGACACCTTTTAAACATTTCAGTCTGCTTTCAAATGAAGCATTTTGGTGGGGGGGGGGTGTTGCAAGATATTTTTAGAAAAACATATACATGTAAAAATGTTTTTCCTAGTAGTTCACATTTAAAAAATAGAATTGTATGGCATTGCACACTGTGACATGATATATTTAACAAGCCTGTTTCATTTACTGCCTTTTCTTTGGAGAGAGGTTTAACAGTGCACCTCTCTAAGAAAATGAGCTGCTGGAGGAACAATCCACCCACTCTGTAAAAGCTATATATATTCAACTGCTGTTCATTGTAATGGTGGTCCCCAATGAATGGCAAAGGCGGCAACCATTTTTAATGGAGACATTTTTAACTTCCCAAAAGTAAAAAAAACACCAAGCCCCCCCCTCAGAACATGGCTTCCTGGGAAAACAAAATGGCAACCATTCCGATTGTTTTCCCTCACCACAAAAATATAGCTGGGGAAAAAGGCCAATTTCAAAGCGAAACAGCTGAGAAATGATGCTTGTCAATTCTGTATTGCCCTAGTCTGTATTGTGAATACTCTGCCAAGCTCATAAAAATAGACTATTATTTAAGTTTAGGAAATCTGCATATGATCCAGCCCTTGGGGCTAATTCCAACATAACATTTTGCAGCAGCAACTCTATAGAAAGTAATAGCTCTGAAATCACTGTTTTCCTTGGCTGTTCTAGATTAATTGCTTGAATCCCACATCCATGACATCAGCAGATTTTTAGTTTTGAACACCAAATACCTCTATTGCCCTGTAGACAGAGAGTTCATGAGGTTTTTAACCCACCACTTTACCAAAGCTTTTGCTTCTGGATTTTTTGTGGGATTAAAATCAGCTCCTTTACGCATGTTCCCCCTGCCCAAGTTTTTCTTTCTCTGCCTTTCTATATGTTCCATTACACAACCACACAGTGGCACTGTGGTGTAGTGGAATTGCACAAATACACAAGGGTTTCATACTGCCATTCACAAAAATATCAAAATTCTGTTGAAATATTCTGCTAAAATCGGACACCACTTCTTATGAATGAACTTGAAACTTTATTTTCAGATAAAAATGCAGTTGAGGCCTAAAACCTCTAACTACAACCAGATCGCCCCTCCTCCAAATATTAACTCTTGACTTACAATAGTACTGTTTGCATGAATTTTATCACAGCAGTCTAAAGTCCAAGCTGCACATGACAGTAAACATGGCACTCTGAATAGTGACAATTTTTTAAAAGTAATAGCAGGCATAGGCAGTATGGTCCCAATAAAAATTGGGACCACAGCCTCTTGTGACATAAGTTTTAACAGTTAAATTTTATATCCCAGGCATTATGGCCCAACTTAAACCATTCCCTTCCAGACAGTATTCCAATGAAAATCCCCCCTCCCATACTACAATTAGACCTGAAAAACACTCCCATTAGCACCAATGGGAACATTTTCAAGGGTTAGTAGCAGTGGAGGAGGGGTGATTTTCATCAGGATCGTTGCTAGGGAAAGAAGAGTTAAACCTCCCCAGGTCCTGATGAAAATGGGGGTGGGGGCTGCTAATAATTTTTTTTTTTTTAACCTGATGTGCTTCAGAGGGACATGTTTAGCATCATATCCAGTTTGGCCCCCTATAAACTCCAACTGGGTTCCTTGTAAGGCAATTACAATACATCAGGACACTGAATAAATATGAAGAACTAAGTCCTTATTCTGAGGTCTAGAAAGGAAGAAGAACAATGGGAACACAAACCTTCTAAAACAATGAAAAACAATTGGTGCAATATTTATCCTTGCAAGCAAATTCTCCCCGCCCTTGCATGATGACAAATCTCCACAGCGGTCAGAGTCCCATCAGTCCGTGCTACACATGGAAGCAGCTCACCAGGGCATTACAGTGAATGGGAGGTCTGTGCATGCCTCTCACATCATCAACCACCATCCCTCCTTGTCCTGTGCAATTTATGTGAGTGCTGGATCTTGAGTAACACTGTACTCAGAGAGGGGAATTGGATGGCGATATGGGAAGCGTTCAGAGACATCCCGTTCCTTGTAATATCCTGGTATGTAGCTTCTATGTACGCCCATACATACACTGAGCAGGAAGGAGAGATACATAGTCCTGTCAAGACAAATGGGGCTCCCTCATATGCAGGCACTGTACCCTAACATGGGAGAGGATCACACTCACTGTAATGTAACATACAATAAAAGCAGCTGTAATATATAGGTACATCTATGGTAGGTGGTATCCATATTCCTACACACCCATAGTGTTGTGGGAGACTACAAAGGAAGAGAAATGGCACAGAATAGCAGGGATGGTGTCAGGAAGGCTAAAGCTGAGAATGAGCTGAGGTTAGCAAGGGATGCTAAAAGCAACAAAAAGGCTTTCTTCAGATACGTGCATAGTAAAGACAGAGGAAAGAAATGGTGGTTCAGCTATTAAATAAGGATGGCAAAATGATACCAGATGACAAGGAAAAGGCAGAAGTGCTCAATTCCTACTTTGGCTCAGTCTTCTCTGAAAAGGGGATCTATGACCCCCTGGCAAAGGCGAAGTACAGGCTGAAGGGGCAGGATTGCAGCTTGAGATCGATAGGCATATGGTCAAGGAACACCTAATTACTTTGAATGAGTTCAAATCTCCAGGGCCAGATGAACTGTATCCTAGCATAATAAATGAACTGGCAGAAGAACTCTCACAACCACTGTCTATGATGTTTGAGAAATCATGGAGGACAGCTGAAGTGCCAGATGACTGGAGGAGGGCTGATGTTGTCCCTATCTTCAAAAAGGAGGAACCTGGGAACTACAGACCAGTCAGTCTGACATCAATCCCTGGGAAAATTCTGGAGCAGATTATAAAGCAATCCATCTGTAAGCACCTTGAAAACAATGCAGTGATTACTTGACACCAGCGTGGATCTGTCAAGAACAAATCCTGCCAGACGAATCTGATCTCATTTTTTGCTCAGGTAACCTCCCTTGTGGACTGTGGGAATGCTGTGGAGATAATATACCTCGACTTCAGCAAAGCTTTCGACAAAGTGCCCCATGATATCCTGATGAGCAAACTAGCTCAAAGTGGGCTAGAAGAAACAATAATCAGGTGGATCCACAGTTGGCTACAGAATCAGACTCAAAGAGTGCTGATCAATGGGATCTTCTCAAACTTGGGAGAGGTAACAAGCGGGGTACCGCAGGGCTCAGTCCTGGGCCTGGTGCTCTTCCACATTTTTATTAATGACTTGGAGGAGGAGGTGCAGGGAATGCAGATCAAATCTGCAGATGACACAAATTTGGGTGGGATAGCTAATACATTGGAAGACAGAAAGAAAATTCCAAGTGATCTTGATAGACTGGAGTGCTGGGCAGAAAACAACAGAATGAACTTTAATAGGGATAAATGCCAACTTCTGCACCTAGGAAAAAGAAACCAAATGCACAGTTACAAGATGGGGGATACGTGGTTCAACAACACTACAAGCGAGAAGGATCTTGGAATTGTTGTTGATCACAAGCTGGATATGAGCCAACAATGTGATGTGGCTGCAAAAAAGGCAAATGCTATTTGGGGCTGCATTACTAGAAGTATAGCTTCCAAATCACGTGAAGTACTTGTTCCCCTCTACTCAGCACTGGTTAGGCCTCATCTGGAGTACTGTGTCCAGTTCTGGGCACTGCACTTTAAGAAGGATGCAGACAAACTGGAGAGGGTTCAGAGAAGGGCAACAAAGATGATAAGGGGAATGGAAACAAAGCCCTGTGAAGAGAGACTGAAAGAAGTGGTCATGTTTAGCCTTGAGAAAAGAAGACTGAGGGGAGATATGATAGTGCTCTTCAAGTACTTGAAAGGTTGTCAGAGCGAAGAAGGCCAGGATCTCTTCTTGATCATCCCAGAGTGCAGGATACGGAATAATGGGCTCAAGTTACAGGAGGCCGGATTCTGGCTGAACATCAGGAAAAACTTCCTGACTGTTAGAGCAATACAACAATGGAACCAATTACCTGGGGGGGGGGCTCTCCCACAGTGGAGGCCTTCAAGATGAAGCTGGACAGCCATCTGTCAGGGATGCTTTGACTTGGATTCCTGCGTTGAGCATGGGGTTGGATTTAATAGTCTTATAGGCCCCTTCCAACCCTATATCCTATGATTCTATGAGATAGTAGTTTCCCAGTATTGAGGCTACACTACGTGTGTAAATACTGCTGCTGTCCCTAACCTGGTGTTTTCCACATGTCATGGACTATAGCTCCTATCAGCCCCAGGCAGCATGAGGATAATGGGAGTTGTAGTCCAAAACATCTGGGGAAGGCTGGAATACTGGTATCACCCAGGCAGGGCAAACTGTGGGGGCTTCCGACCTAATTACTATGCAGACATCATTTGTTCTTGTCTGAAACCAACTGAAAAGATGCAACTTAAGCCAGCTCTTTTGCTTCACACGACCTACATGACCTTCTGAACTTTACAGACCTTCATGCACTTAAAATTGACTTCTTCATGACAAATGGTTAGCATAATTTTATCAAAGAGCCTACATCTTAAAATAGCTCTAATTTCTGAACTGTACTGGACAGTTCCAGTCCCTCAGATCCCACTCAAGTCAGCTGCATTTAATGGTAACCTTTGTCTAACCAGCAGTTAAACTAGGAGGTTCGGCCTCCCGAATGATTCTTCCCAGAGGGTCCTAGATGTTTAGAGAACACAACACAAACAATACAAGGGATAAAAATCATGCAGTTCCATCAAGCCCTTGGCACAGCTCCTCAACACAGCATAAATTGGCATGCTACATCCGCGTCAATGCATTACACAATGGCTGTGAGTAATAAAGGGTCATGCACCTCCTTAAAAAGATACTTTTGCAGAGCTATTTGTTTTAAAAGGAAAACAACACAAAGTTTCCATTAATGCTATAGGAACAGTCTGTGCCCAGTCCCTGGGAGACAATCCATAAACTAGAATTAGTAAAGCTACCATCACTGGAAAAGACCCTGACGCTGGGAAAGATTGAAGGCAAAAGGAGAAGGGGACAGCAGAGGATGAGATGGCTAGATAGCATCACCTATGCAATGAATGTGGACTTGAGCACACTCCGGGAGAGCGGAGGACAGGAAGGCCTGGCGTGCTATGGTCCATGGGGTCACGAAGAGTCGGACATGACTGAATGATTGAACAACAACCATCAACCAGAGAGGAGGGGTAACTGACATGGCCACATGTCCTACTTTACAGAGGACAGTCCTCTGTTTAAAAGAGTCTTCTCTTGGAAGGGCTGTCCAGTCCAGGTTTGAGGCTAAAGAACCCGAAGAAGGGAGAGCAATGGGCTTGATGTTGCCCATTAACAGTTAGCACCAGGACAGCTGGCTCAGAAAGCTCATAAGTTACCTGGTCACAGTCTTCCCTACTAGGGAGAGACACATTTGTATTGCTAGTCATTATTTCCAGATTTGCATCTGTAAATACAAATTACCTTATGAAAATATTATGCAAAGCAGTACCCTCTTTGGTCCTCCTTTTTGGCGATGCATTTCCTTTTGTTTGGTGATGCATAAGTGGCCACAACATCCTGCAACACTGAGTGATAAAGGAGAGTGCCTCTGTCATGCACTGGAGACGTCTTTTGTCCCTTGTGAAATCAAGGCCTCTTAGGGGGAGAGAAGAAGGCTCTGGACCTTCATTGGTCAGGGCTTTTCCATTCAGATGGTTGCACTGAGACACCTGGATGAAGGGCAAGATGAAATTACAGGTCAGAGGCAAACTGAGGTCAGTTCCAGAAGACAGTCCAAGCAGGCAGATGCCCGGGGAGAAGAAGCAAGCAGGAGCAGCAGAGCCGAGGAACCAGTGGAAGGCTTGCGGGGCCAGGAAGCAAAGGAGGGAGAGGCAAGGGCAGACCGAGGAACAGGATCTGTGAGCTGCACACAGATGTGATTTCTTGCCTGATCAAATCTGCTAACAGGAAGGGGAAACGTATATAAGGTCAGAAAAGGGTAGTCACCAATCATAGCGGGGAGGGGTGGAGCAAGGCAGAGAGTTGACAAAGCTCCTTGGAAACCAGAAAGCCATTGCATTCCAGCAGATATGTGACAGTTGTGGGATCAGGTCTCCTATCCAGCCCAAATCTCATGAGGTTCTGCATAGTTTGAATCTGCCCACGGCTGATGGCCCTGACACCCCAAGATTGCACATTTCCATTAGAGTCAGAATAACTCTGTGCCTTCTGCTTTTATCAGTGAACCTAACCGCACTTGGTCCAGTGTTTCAAAAGAAGGACAAGCCAAGCAAATGCCAGCTCCAGCAGAACTATATACGAGCAAATATGCACAGCATCCTCTCATGTTAACAACACATTCTAGTTGTGGAATGAATTCAGTCCACAGAATTCTTACAGAATGTCATTTAGTTTGGTGCATGATTCGTTTAGGGTTTGTGCTGAGACTGCACAGATATCGCTCTCTCATAACAGAAAATGGTTCCCACTTGCAGTCATGGTCAGAGCCAAACTACATGTGAGGTTTCTCATGTGTTTGAACAAGTGTGCTCCAACTGGCCACTTCTGTTTTTCAGAAAAAACAGCCATGGAGCCCCCTCCTGGCTATTTTGTGCCCTAAAAGTGCCATTCTCTGCAAAACGCTACTGACTGATTCAGTAAATAAGGAAGAATTAGGATGAGGTGGACTCCAAACTTCCACTGAACATCCAGAAGCAAGTGGAGAAAAGTGCAAAGGAAAAGTGGCGTTGCTCAGTAGCCTTTCCCAAGCTGGCACCCTCCAGACTACAACTCCCACCATCCCCAGCACTGCTGGTTAAGGATGTGAAAGTTATAATCCAAACGCATCTGGAGGGCACTAGGTTGGGAAAGGCTGGTTCACAGTGTCACTGTTTGGCCCTTAGAGTACTAACTTCACCCTACCTATACTTTAACAGCAAAACTGAACCTACATAGAGCTAAGTAAGTGATGAAAAATTCAGGGGGAAAAAAAACTGTTGCCGGGAAAGTGTGCAAGCTTTTGAGTTACATAGAACCCTAGATAGAACTGTACTTCAGTGCTGGTTGAAGTAGTGTTCCATTAACTTAAGAGCTGCATAGTCTTGTTTGCCAATATAAGCTGACCTGATAAAAGAGCTCTACTTAGCCTGACATCAACACAGTGATGCTTTTGTATATACTAGATCACATGTATGCGGAGCTAACAGGACTCTCAGAAGGCAAGACAGCATATACAAGTTAAGATGGATGTTATTTCCTGTCCCATTAGTCATTCCCAAATCAGGTTTTTAATTGATACGGCTGATGTAAAAATATATCTTTTTACAATGACATAAAATAATAAGTACTTTCTGGCATATATGTAGTAAAGGAACCCTAGCTGTTGATGTGATAAAACCCATTATATCTAACTTAAACTATAAACTGAAGATCTTCTGTCTATCATCCATCCTTGCTATGGCTGTGAAAACTTAACAATCATACAGCACGCATGCCCTGTCACTTCACATTTAGTTACAGGTCCTCCTAATCCAGACAAGCACAAATACAGCACAATGCTGGGTACATGCTGCTGGGCTCATGTTCTGCTTAGAAGTTGGTCTTCCGCCTGATCAGCACTTGGGGAAAAGGTGGTGGGGCCAGGGGAAGGCGGCGTGGTCATTTGCCATACCCCAGAGGGCCAGATTTGAACCCCAGGTGGGTTGTATTTAGCCTGCGCCCCTGGAGTTCAACACTCTTGCTATAAAGAGTCTTCCTCAACCTGGTGCGCTCCTGACATTTTGTCCTATCATAATTCCTGGCCATGCTGACTGGGGCTGATGGGAGTTGTAGTCCAAGATCTGGCAGGCCCGTGCACTACATTAATGTATGTAATGCATGGGGGAGGGGGGGCAAACCTGTAACAAAGAGGGGGGACTGGGAGCTGTTTTACACAAGGCCATTAATTGGCTGTATCTATTTTCAGTTTTGTCACAGAATTGATTGATATCCGAGCACTACACAAGGAGTCCTTGCCTTTCTGCTACATAACCTTTAGGTGGCACTGTGGTATAGCAGAAGCCTAATCTGCATTTGGAAACCTGTTTCCACACATGGACCCCATTGCTAGATCAGGGACACAGAGAAGTAGCTCAGTCTAGGAGGGATTTACAGGATCACACTTTCATTCTGAATTAAACGGGACTGAATATCAGATGCTGACTTTTGTATTTCAAGCAGATTGTCAATGCAACACCCCATATTTAGCAGTTACTCAGTCTTGATCCCTTTTAGCATGTTATAGGCAGCAGTGTTATACCCAGTTACCTGGGAGTAAGCCCCACTGAACTCAATATGGCCTACTTCAGAGTAGAGATTTATAGAATTGTGCTGTTAAACACAGGTTTAACAAACACAGTGAAAGAAGTAGTGCGCTTCTTTCTATTTCTATATTGGGTTAAGGGAATGTTCTCACAATCCTGTTTTACTCCACATCTTCTATGCTGGTTTTTAATTCTCATAAGGCATTCACACATACAAAATACAGTTTAGAACCAGCAGTACATTCTTTAAACACTCTGTACAAAAGTGGATTCTTCTTTCCTGTTCCTTAGCACAGGGCTGGGGAACCTCTTTCAGCCTGAGGGCTGCATTCAGTTTCGGAGAAGCCCTCTGGGGCCACATTCCAGTGGTGGGTGGAGGCAAGGGGGGCAACAAAAGTGGATACTGAGAGCCCTTACATTTCTAAAGAGACTTATACTCCAAGCCTGGGATGAAAAACACCTGCCACCTATCATTCAATGGACTGATTTTCTCAGTGCTCTTGCTATATTTGAATGTATCTCCTACAGCCATCAATTTTGAATGGATGCTTATTTAGATACATGGACTGCTTATATTAATTTGTGCACTGATATGTTTTATTTATTGCAAATTATAATATTTTTTTAAAATGTAAAAGCTGTAGGAGAAGGAATACAAACTTTTAAAATGGGGAAATACTGCACAAAAGCCAGGAAATCACCCAACCATTGGTGGTTGAGAGAAAGGAGGCGGAGCTGGGGAGGGGCCAGGGGAAGGAGGGGTGGCCACCTGGGGAACCCTGGAGGGTCGGATTGGAACTCCAGGCCTGAGATTACACTGTACTCAGGCAGGGGTGAGCAAACACACAAGATTGTTGAAGTATAGTGAAGTGTACCTAAATGAGGTATGACCTGGAATATTGCCAGTTAGGGGTGAGCAGTGAAGTGGCCACATTTGCTGATGACACCAAATTATTTAGGGTAGTTAAAGTAAAAAGGGATTGAGAAAGCTCAAAAAGAATCTCTCCAACCTGGGAGAATGGACATCTAAATGGCAAATGTAAGTGCCATTGGTTCAAAATATATATATATCCAGACTTCATGTATACACTGATGGGGTCTGAGCTGACAGTGATTGACCAAGGAAGGGATGTTGTGGTTGTGGTGGACAGCTCAATGAAAATGTCAACCCACTGTGCAGCTGCTGTGAAAAAGGCAAATTCCATGTTAGGGATCATTAGGAAAGGAACTGAAAGTAAAACTGCCAACATCACAATGCTTTTATGCAAATCTATGGTACAACCACATCTGTAATACAATTCTGGTCACCACATTTTAAAAAGGATATTGTAGACCTGAAAAAGGTACAGAAAAGGGCAACCAAAAGGATCAAGGGGCTGGAGCAACTCCCCTATGAGGAATGGTTACAACATTTAGGGCTTTTTTTGCTTAGAAAAATGATGAGTAAGGGGAGAAATTACAGAAGTATATAAAATTATGCATGGTGTGGACAGGGAGAAGTATTGCTACCTCTCTCATAATACTAGAACCCAGTGGGGTCATCCCATGAAGCTGAAATGTGGGACATCCAGGACAGATAATACGAAGTACCTCTTAACACAGAACATAGTTAAACTATGGAATTCGCTATCGCAAGGTGCAGTGATGGCCACCAAATTGGATGGCTTTAAAGGGGGATTAGACAAACCCAAGGAGAATAAGGCTATCAATTACTAGTAGTCATGATGGCTATAGATCATCCAGTATCAAAGGCAGTATGCCTATGTACACTAGTTGCTGGGGCACATGAGCAGGAGGGTGCTATTGCATTCATGTCCTGCTTATGAGCTTCCCTTAGGTACCTGGTAGGCCACTGTACAAACAGAATGCTGGAACAGATAGGCATTTGGTCTGATCCAGTACACCTCTTACTATCTTCTTAACATTCAGTTCAAATCTCATATTGGACATAAACTTGATTGGTGACCTTAAGCAAGCCTCTCTCTCTCTCTGTCAATCTCTCTGTCAATCTCTCTCTCTCTCTCTCTCTCTCTCTCTCTCAATGTCAGTTCTTCACTTACAAAGAGAGCAACATTTGAGGCACCACATATAGTTCAAGGATGTGGATGGGACAAGTATTCCACTGGGCTAGCACAAGCCCTGGTCATGCCTAAAGTAGGTTATGGGACCCCAAGGAAAACATAAAACAGTTTCACCTAACAGTTCTGACTGCCATAAATAGTGATTGCTGGTCAGAGAAAGTGATCCATTATCCATGTCCATAAGTACATGTTATTGGTGAATAAATGTGATTTACAGGGTTTTAAGCAAGAATGGAATAGGGAACTGGATTGTCCCATTTTGCCTAATCAATGGATCACAACTTTGGCATCTGTACCTGTCACATCTGTAGATTTTAGGCTGCATTTGATTCAGCAGAAACTTTTGCTTCATGTCTATTGTACACCACAATGTCTCTTTAATAAGAGTTTGTCTGGCTAATTGCTAGTGGTGTGATGCAACTAATGCTTATTTTAAAAATTTACTTTGGCAATGTCCAGTAGTTGCTTCTTTTTGAAAGGAGGTTTTTATACAGATAAATTTTGTACTAGAGTCTTTAATGTACATGCTCTTGTACATTGTCTTTTAAATTACCTGCCTGCTTCTTGGAAATTAATGAACGGTCAGTGTAAATGGATTCTCCATGCCCTTTTAACAGCCAAAAGACTGGTATTACAACATTGGAAGGATAAATGCTCACCTCCTATAATGCAATGGATTGAGGAACTTACAGTGTTTTCATTATTTGAACAGGTGGCATATAGATTCTACCTGTGAATGGATACTTATTTGGATATCTGGTCTGCTTTGCTTATGTATAATTGCTAGAAAGTCGTATTTTCATATATATGCATTTCATACGTATTCATTGCTATGGATATATACAAATCTATGTATGTATAAAATAAAAGCAATAAAATAAAGTTACTGCAGGGTTTGTCTCACACTGCCCAAGGAAAGTGCAATGGGAGATCATTTTGAACTAGGCAAAATGAAAAAAAAAGATACAGTCAACCCCTCCATAATGCTTGAATGATGTCATCTGTGCAGTCTGTTCCTTCAAATATTGTTACTGTCATTATATCCAGGAGATGTATTGATATACTGAAATATCTAAAAGGGTTTTCAGTGATAGGATAGGCCTGGAAGTAGAAAGATCTGGAACAGTTTGTAGTTATTCTTTTGGTTTGGGTGACCTGGTTGCTCCTGAGACTGAGTGAGACAAGCACTTGAATGCAGTCCAGATTCAAACCAGGACATTTGAATTTTTTCCCACCAAGTGAACTGCTGGAGAAACTCCCTCAGCTCTTTAGCTAAATCTATCATGGGATCAGAAAGAGAGTTTTTCCTCTTTCAGATCCAAGTGGCTGCACTCAACAGAGATACCAGATTCAGAATGTACAGGGTGTTTATGTTGAACCACCCTTGCCATTTGATGCTTGTTTGGAGAGATCTTTTTGCAGCTCTTTGCACTCCCATTTTGTATTAATCACCCTAAATAATTTGATATCATCAGCAAATGTTGCCACCTCACTGCTCACCCCTAACTTCCTTGCTGGAGGTCTTTAAGTTCTTTAAGCAGAGGTAGGGTGGCTATGTGTCCTCTTTTACGGATGACAGTCCTCTATTTGAATGGTTGCCAGAGGACTGCCCTCTGCTTTGAAGGGCTCCTTTGCTTGAAAGACTGTCCAGTCCAAATCTGGGTGAAAGATAAAGAGCCATCAGAAGAAAGAACTGGGCCTTGAAGTGGCCCAATAACAGCACCTGGACAGCAGACTAAGGAAGGCACACAGCTCACCTGGTCACAATCTTCCACACTATGATGGAATGTATTGTATGTCTATTTAAATTAGATTATTTCTAAATTTGCAGCTATACATATACATTAGCATGTGGACATTTTATGCAAAGTGTTGTCCCCTTTTTTCTGATGCATTTCCCCTTTTCTGGCAGTTCACAAATGGCCACCCTAAGCAGAGGCTAGATAGGCATCTTTATGGAGCGCTCTAACTCTGGATTTCCTGCATGTGTATGGCCTACAAGGCCCCCTCCGACTCTATTATTCTATCTCCATAAGAGAGCTAAAAGATTACAGTTTGGATCTTCATGTGTGTATGGGGGAGACTCTGGTGAAGTTTCAAAGACCATTTACACCTGGTACTGTTTCTATACCTCCAATGTTTTATGTTTTGTTTGTTTGTTCGTTTTTGGAGCAGACTCCTTATTTTCTACCTAGCACTAACCTCCAGAAACAATCCTCCATCCATATGCAGAACTACAGTTAAATTGTATCACATTGATCAAACATGAAACAGTAGAATCCCAATACAAAAGAAGAGATGTGTGTGTGTGTGTGGGGGGGGGGTAGCTAAATTCAACATGTGCCACTGTTACCCTATATATGTAGGCAACATTCCCAAATATTCTCTATGATCCCTAGACTACTTTGGAAAAAAAGAAAAAAGAGCTGCGTTGTAATTTCTCTAAAATTAGTTTAATATAGTTTAAATAATAATAATAAAAGTTAATTTTAGTGTCACACTCAGTCATTTCTATACCTGATTAAATAATATCCAATGAGGCCAGATTCCACTAGTACTAGGCCGATAGAAAGAATCGAAAGAATCTGACTAGGCTTTAAAAAAAAAATCCTTCCCAGACGAAGTCTTAACGGTGGGAAATATAGCGGGCAAAAACGGTGGTATGGAAGCGCCACCTGGCCTCTTACATGAGACAGTGCAAGTCGATTTATTGGGGGGGGGGGAGAATAAACTCCCTCCCGCCCCATCTCGAAATTGCACTAAAACTCTTCCAAACGAATAGCCGAGAAAAACTGCCCGAAACCAAACCACAACACAAAAACGAGTACACGACATCCAAGGAAGCGACAAGGAAACCCAAACGTGTGGAAGATCTAAGACTTTCTCTCTCCGCCAACTCTCTCGAAAACCTCCGCCGAGCTTCCCAGTCCCTTCGCACCTAGGAGAATCTATTGTTCTTCCCAGGCAACAGCCGGGCGCTCGCCGGGTGAAACGCGCACCCTCTCCTCCTCCTCCTCTCCCGCTCACCCGGGCAGCCCTTTCCTGCGGTGCGGAGAGAAGAGACGGGGAAGCAGCAGCCCTTCTGGCGACGCGCCTCCGTCCCCCGCGACGCTTTCCCGATCCCGGCTGTCTCGTCGCTCTTCCTCGGAACCCCAGAAGGAGATTTAGCCTGGCCCCTCCGCTCGGCGCGCCCAGCCTCTGCTGCTTACCTAGGCTGCTGCCCGGCGCCGAAAGAATGCAGACGGGGATCCCAGCCGCTGCAGCGCGCTGGACGGCGCCTGCAGTTCGGATCTCTTCCCTCGGCCAGACGCGGCTCGCTCGCTCGCTCGCTTTCTTCCCTCTATTTTCTTGTTTCTTTTAAAGGAGAAGCTGGAAAGGGGGGCGGGGGAGACGAAGAACTCCGCAAAGACAGGAAGTGGAGACGGCGAGGAGGGCCGGCAGCGTGTACGGGCGATTAGCGGGAGCCCGTGCCCAACAAAGAGACCCGCGCCCCGGGCGAGCGGGCTTCTGCCGCCTGCAGCCTCGAGCTCGCCCGCTGCCGCGGCCAAGGCGACGAGGAGCGCTACCGGGCAGGCTCCGCGAAGGGGGAAGCCATGGACATCTCCAGAGCTCAGCGCCCCCGCCCCTGCTCACTTCCTCTCTCCCCCAGCCTCTCGTCCCAAGAAGACGTGGGACGGGCTGTTCGCTCTAGTTCTCCAGCTCCCATCTGAGCGGACGGAAAAGGGTCTCTCTGTTCATTGCAGTTGCTTTTCGGATGTTGTTGCTGCTGCTGCTGCTGCTGCTGTTTTTAAGCGGATCTCCTGATGTGTCATCGTTGGTGTCTAGAAGCAAAACTGGTAGGAAAACTTGTCTTTTACGAAGAGCGGGAGAAAATACTCTCTGCTATCACCCCACCACCCGCCCCCAATAAAAGCTTTCTCGGGTGAGAAGGAACATCTGGTTCCGATCACTAGAAAAGTGGGTTTCTTCTGAGGCATGAAAATTCTAAAAGCTTGCCGGGGGATTGGCGCGCGCGCGCGCCGGCGACTTTGAACTTTCTTTGCCCGTCTCATCGTTTATCATTGGGGCTGCGTGATTCTCCCCACTACAACGGCGTGTTCCAGTTGACACAATTTGGCAACCTCTCCCCTCCCCACCCACACAAACACTAGGCTAATCAGTTTTTTTAACTGCCAGACTATTCTATCTCATATAGATTAATCTGAATCCAAGCACCTTTTGGTCATGCGCCAGTGTAACCAGGAGATTGGGTGAGACAATGCAAAGCAAAGAGATGGAGAAGAACCCATTACTATGTCTTTAGCCCTATTCACTTTTTAAAAATGAGGAGTGGGCATCTTGGCTTTCTCACTGTTAGAGATCAGCTGAAAGATGTCACAGACTGAAGCACATAAACTGCAAGCCATCTCTCTCTCTCTCTCTCTCTCACTCACTCACTCTCTCTTACACACACACGCAGGTTGATATGGTCAGTTGCCTCTGAGATGAAACAGATATTATTCAGGAACTCTTAATTATTCAAGGGCCCAGTTTTCATTTATATCAGCTTCAGATTATCTCCTTGATCACACACAAGAACTGAAAATCAGACTGAAGCAAAGTAAGGTGCTGTTACATTATGATGAATAAGGGTGCAATCCTATGCAAGTTTAGACAGAAAAAAAAGTCCTCCGACTCCCAGCATGCCCCAGCCAGCCATGGGATATGCTGGGAGTTGGAGGACTTTTTTCTGTTTAGATATGCATAGGATTGTGCCCCAAATGTAAAAAAGAAGAAGAAAAAGCCCATATTCAATCAAATGTTAATCCTATTATAACCACCAAGTATCTTGCCAAATTCCACTCAGGAAAACAGACACTCATGCACACAAAGACAACAGACACACTTTGCTTGCAAAATGGAAGCTTGTATGTTGTGTTGTTCCTAACTGGGTCAGTGGGCTGGCACAATCCACACTGTATCCTGCAGTCTGCCACTGTTGTTCTGTGCTCATCTTTCTGCCATACCTTCCACTGTGATTGGTCCGCCTGGCTGGTGTCCATCTCACAGAGTCCATCTTCATGGTCATTTTCTGCCCTTCTTTTTAATCACACTTCCTCCTTGCTCTTTATGCTAAGTGCTTTATATACACCCATAAATGCATATGCCAAATTCTTCTAATTTCTTTCAAAATCTGAGTACTTCACAATACCAGAACATGGCTGCTTCACAAATCCTGCATACTCTCCGACATTTTACAGATGAAAACAGAGACATGCTTGGGTGTTTCCAACATCACTATTCTGTCACCAACAATTCCTGCTTGAGCACACATGTGCGCACACACACACACTGGATGTTTTCCATACAGCATATTTGTTTGCTCTGAAATAGCCTGCCTTGCCCTGGCTTCTGAAGCAGGTGTGTATAAAGCCAACCCAAGAATGCTGAATAGAATATATTTAATCTCACATTGGACCTGGTTGTACTTCTTACAGAGAACAACTGTAACTCACAAAAGTTTAGCAACATTTACTGCTTGGATAGGCAGTTACTGGTGGGTGGGAGCAGAACAGAAGCTAGTACGTGCTTCTGCATGAATATGCACACTGACATGCTTTGCTCAAAAGAGAGAAAAACATCTCCACATTTTCCCCAAAAGGCAAAACAGGGATAAAATGGGAGGGGTGGTTTACCAGTGACAGGGACCAAGAGAGAGAGAGAGCACAAATTTATTGTTATTCTTTGAGGGAAATGCTTTCAACCACTTTCCAAGCTCACAATTCCAGGAGAAAGGAACACTTATGTAGAGGAAACACAAGAGAGATTAGTGCTGGGGCACAAAAGGTTGAAGCAGACGTGTGGCTGCCACCAATCCACGTCTCCTCCATGCATCTCTCTAGGGGTGTCAAAGAAAGTAAATGCATGCTGTGACATCATGGCATTCAGCATCTCCCCTTCTCCAGCTCCAACTCTTATAGAAGGTTGGGAACACTGAGCACAATGATATCACATTGCCTGTTTCTTTTATTAGCTGTTACTGGGGAGATGTACATCAGTGGATCCCCTGAAATGACTGATTAGGCATAAGGAACAAAGGTGATACAAAATGATATGCAACCAGAGTACCAGTCTGGCTGCCTGCAGTGGGTTTGCTCCAGAATTAGCCCTACTTGGAGTAGATCCATTGAAATCAAAGAGACTTAAGTCATTCATGTCTAACTTAAGTCTCATTGATTTCTATGGGGCTACTCTAAGTATGACTAGTGCCAACCCTTTGTGTTAGATGCCAAATGGCTAGCCTAAGCCATGGGGTCTATCGAGATAGTAAAATGTACACTCTTCCCTGTGGTCTGTAACCCTTTGAGGGATTGATGCAGTCAGACTGAACCCAAAAAGTGTTAGGACTATAATTGAGCATCAAGCCACTTCACTACCATGGCCCCAATCCACAAGCCTTCTACACAATAGCTTTTTGGAGCCTCGTGTGGCACAGAGTGGTAGGTGGCAGTATTGCAAGGGAAACTCTCCCACGACCTGAGTTCGATCCCAGCGGAAGCCGAGTCTCGGGTAGCCGGCTCAGGTCGACTCAGCCTTCCACCCTTCCGAGGTCAGTAAAATGAGTACCCAGCTTGCTGGGGGAAAGATAGTCACGACTGGGGAAGGCAATGGCGAACCACCCCACTATAGTCTGCCATGAAAATACCGAGGAAAAACAGTGTCCCTCTAGGGGTCAGTAATGACCCGGTTCTTGCACAGGAGGAACCTTTCCTTAAGAGCCTCATGTGGCACAGAGCGGTAGGTGGAAGTATTGCAACCGAAACTCTCCCCATGACCTGAGTTCGATCCCAGCAGAAGCTGGGTCCCAGGTAGCCGGCTCAGGTCGATTCAGCCCTCCATCCTCCTGAGGTCGGTAAAATGAGTACCCAGCTTGCTGGGGGAAAGGTAGTCACGACTGGGGAAGGCAATGGCAAACCACCCTAATATAGTCTGCCATGAAAACGCCAGCGCAAGCCACGTCCCTCTAAGGGTCAGCAATGACCCGGTGCTTGCACAGGAGGAACCCTTCCTTTCCTAAGGATCACCAACTGCCACACAGATGTTCAGTGTTATCAGTTGTGGCAGCACCAACCATCTAATGGGTAAGATAAGGCAAAGGGGATGGAGAGTGGACTCAGCCCTGGCCCGTTCCCCAAGCAAGTCAGAGCTAACTGATAACCATCTTATTAGGCAACATGCACATAGATCTGATTCAGAAAAGTTTGTAACAATCAAAGGCCCAGATGTTGGATGTGCATTTTTGCAAGACTGCACTAAATGTCTGTGCAAATAGGGAACACATCCAACAAGGACATGTGTATGCAGGACTCTGTTTCCATGTGCAGATTACCCTTTTTGTTCAGGCCATGCATGTCTACACATACTCCACACTTAGGAAGTTACATAAAGGCTGCAATCCTGTGCTCACTTGCTTCAGAGAAAAGCCTAATGAAAACAGTGGGACTTACTACCAAGTAAACATGTATAAAATTGGACACTGCAGTATACCAGGATACCAATACTGACAGGAACACAACATCCATAGAAGCAAAATAAATCGAGAGATCTGCAGGTATAGGGGAGATCTTTGGATTTCAACCTGGCAACCTTAATACACACATAAAGATTTGTCCAAAAACAGCTGTCAAAATCCTTTCGAAAGGATTCCTTCCATTAAGGTTTGCACCATAAGAAATATTTTAAGAGAGGTCTTGTTTCTAACATCAGGTGTTCAGTTTTGAATCCTGTTTCAGCATCAACTTAAACATGGTCTTATGCTTTGCAGAATTAGGGTCTTGGCTGGCCATACTTCTCCCCTCCCTCCAGCAAGACAGGAAATTGCTATTATAGAATAAATCTCTGGCAAACAGCTGGCTGCTGCTCTGTGTGATGAAGCAACTCGGGTACAATGATAATAAAATGTAATCAGAAAGTGGGTCATATTCTGTGCTTGCTAGAAAGATTACAAATGATACTGTTGCAGGCTGATTGTCTGTTGCAGCTTCAGTTCATTGGGAAAAGTTATTATTTATTATTATTATTCCCCAGTTTTCTCTTTTCTATCAATAATCTAGCATTGCTTCCAGTAAAAGATGGAAGCTTCAATCTAATTCAACCACAAAAGACTTCATTCTGGCATTGAGAAGAACCACAGCAAAATGACTAAGGAATTGATCCATACCTGGCAGAATCAGAAATCAAGTTGGGTGATCAATAATCAGAAGATCTGTCCAGGAAACCTGGAGCTGAGCATGGACAGCAGAACTGGGGAGGATAACAAGAGAAGGAGCAGCCAGAGACAATCCAGGGAGTGGGTGCAACAGAGGGTTAGAGTAAGTGGCAAGATTACCTGTAATACAGACAGTGATCCAGAAACCAGTCCTGATTCCTCAGAGGTGGGGTAGGCTGGAAACATATTCATAACCTGAGAATACACTCTCCTGCAAATCATGCTTAGTGACTGCCCTTCATGTCCCAACAGCTTCCCATTGCAAAGCAGTTGTTTTCAATACTGTTGATTGCTATATGTATCCACTGTGAGTGAATTTCCCTTAAAACTGGAATGGGGAAGGTGTGACTCTCTAGATGTTCTTGGAATCCAACTTCCATGAGTCCCAGACCAGGAACATGGTCAATGATAAGAGATTATGGGAGTTGTAGTTCACCAACATCTGGACATGGTAACAGACTGGCCAGACTGAACATATTATACCTGCATTGAAAGAGCTTCATTGGTTCCCAGACTGTTTCCAGACAAAATTCAGAATGCTGGTTTTAACCTCTAAAGCCCTCAGTTGTTTGGGACCAGGGTAACTCTTCCCATACAAACCTGTCTGGCAGGTGACATTGTCTTTAGAATTCCTTCTCTGGGCACTTACCTGTGGAGGTTAGATGGGTAGCTACTGGAGAGAGGGCCTCTTCGGGGTGTGGGAGCACATTATAGAATCCCCTCCCAAAGGAGATTCATTTGAGACTTCCATTATTATCCTTCAGGTACCAGGCAAAATTGGGCTTTTGGTGACACATTGATTTCTTGAGTTGATCTGTCTGGTAAGAACATAGGTTACACATGTCTATTATCCGTATCCAAAAGGTTGCAGGTAAAGGATAGCAAACAAACTTTGCTTTGCAGTGTAACATGGACCTTGAGTATTACTTAACGTGTGACCTGCAACAAAATATTGCAGTATATCTCTAATCTCATCTAATGCAGGTGAGGCAGTGGATGTCCTGAATCAGTGCTTGATCAGGGTAGTGAACTGGATGACAGCCAATAAACTGAAGCTCAATCCAGACAGAGAAACTATTAGTGGATAGTTCATCTGCCCAGTTGAGTGGTATTCACCTTGTTCTGGAGGGTTGTGCAGTTTGGGGGTGCTCCTGGATCCATCACTGTCAATCGAGGCACAGGTGGCCAAGTTTAAGCTGATATACCAGCCATGAGCCTATCTGGACAGAGATAGTCTGGTGACAATTATCCATGCTCTGGTAACTTCCCAGTTGGATTACTGAAATGCTTTGAATGTGGGGGCTATCTTTGAAAATGATTTGTAAACTTGCATTAGTTCAAAATAGAGCTGTTAGTCTACTAACTGGGACTGGTCAATAGTTATGTGACACCAGTGCTTCACCAGCTGTGCTGGCTTCCAGTTCATTTCTGAGCCCAGTTCAAAATGTTGGTGTTGCCCTTTAAAGCCCTAAACAGCTTGGGACCAGAGTACTTAAAGCAGGGGTGGGCAACTTGTGGTCCTCCACATGTTTTGGCCTACAACTCCCATCAGTCCTGGCTAGCATAGCCAATGGGTGAGGGGAGTTGTAGGCCAAAACATCTGGGGGGAGGCACAAGTTGCCCATCCTTGACCTAAAGGAACATCTCCTCCCATGTGTACCTGCCCAAACTCTTAGGCGCAGGCCATCTTCAGAGGCCCTCCTCCAGCTGTCCTCACCAAAGGAAATTAGGTGGGTGGCTACAAGAGAGAGGGCCTTCTTACTTGTGGCACCCTGTTCATGGAGCGGCCTCCCCAAGGAGGCTTGCCTGTCACCCACAGTGTTATCTTTTCAGTGCCAGGTAAAGGCATTTCTCTTCTCCCAGGTGTTTTAGATCTTGATTTTAGATTTAGATTATTGTGATTTAATTTAATTTTCCGAGGCCTTTTCAGTCTTTATTGTTGTGAAGGTTTGAGGCCTACAGAGGCAAAAGGAAAAAAGGTCAGGCTTAGAGGCCTGGAATTTTTGTTGGGAAGGGGGATCCCTCAGAGGAGTAGTTTCATTTCCCCAGTTAAGTTTCAGTTTCATTTCCTCAGTTAAGTTTCATTTCTTCAGGTATGAAACAGTACTTTCAGTTTTGAGGGAGGAGAGTATAAAAAGAGAGCCAGTAAGAGTAAAGTTGGGGAGACCAGAGCCTGAATTGCGAGCAGGAAGAAGCAGCCTGGAGAGGTCTAAGGTCAGCTAGGGTAAAGGAACTTGCATTTTCCAACTTTTATTTTCTCTTAAATGCCTTTTGGGTCACTCAACTCTATTGTGTAAATACCTTTAGTTGTGATTTGCTTGCTTTAATTTACCAGTAAACTACCATGGTTAAACCCTTTGTCTAGAATGTCAGTCACCCCACACCTATAGCCTAAACCCCATGTTATTGGAAAGGGGAAGGTAAAAGAAGGAAGGTGGGATTCTTCAAGAGGCAAGAGATCCTTAAGGAGTTGCTCAGGGGGTCCAGATCATAAGGACAATTGTACTACTAAATATTGTTGATTTTAACCTGTTTTATTGTGTGAGCTGACTTGAGAAATCTGTGACAGGGTGGCATATAAACATCATAACAATCAATATCTCCAACCTTTAACAGCAGTACTCCTATTCAGGGCTCCAGTCTAAAATAGAAACCTTGGAGTGCTATTCAGGCATTTGGGGTGGGTGGGCTGAATTTCAGGAGTTTATTCAGTCAGTCGCTTCCGACTCTTCATGACTTCATGGACCAGCCCACGCCAGAGCTTCCTGTCGGCCGTCGCCACCCCCAGCTCCCCCAGGGTCGAGTCCATCACCTCCAGAATATCATCCATCCACCTTGCCCTTGGTCAGCCCCTCTTCCTTTTGCCTTCCACTTTCCCTAGCATCAGCATCTTCTCCAGGGTATCCTGTCTTCTCATGATGTGGCCAAAGTACTTCAGTTTTGCCTTTCATATCACTCCCTCAAGTGAGCAGTCTGGCTTTATTTCCTGGAGTATGGACTGGTTTGATCTTCTTGCAGTCCAAGGCACTCTCAGAATTTTCCTCCAGCACCACAGTTCAAGGGGAAGGGATAAAGGATACTATTTTTTCTTCCTCCCAACAGGCCTTCCGCTGCTGTACTATATTGTGCTAGAGGGCTGCCTGCCATCCCCAAAGAACAGCTGTATAGCTGGGATGCAGAGCACACAGTTCTGGAAAAGGCAACAGCATTCCTCTAACCACAGCTCCCTCCCTCCCCCTTCCAGTCTACTTACTGTAAGCTCCCAGGGCTTGAGCAGGTTGATTCGCTCTCTTCCTCTGCCCTCCATTTCCCTTTTTCTTCTTTGATTTTGTTTTCAACTGACCATGAACATTCCATGTCTCAAACTGCTCTCAGCCATAGTAGTTTTAGTAGATTCACAAGCCATATTCATGTTTCTGCTCTCATGCAATTATCACGAGTGGGACAGTGGGCCCCTCTTGCTGGCCCCGCATCCTCCATCACATCCCTGTTGCCCTCCATCTGTTGCGGGCGGGGGGGGCAGGAGATCTGAAGTGGGAGTCTATTCTATGTACAGGCTCCTTGTGTGATACAGAGCACAATCCTATGCATGTTTAGACAGAAAAAAAGTCTTACAACTCCCAGCATTCCCCAGTCAGCCATGCTGGGTGTTGTAGGAGTTTTTTTTCTGTCTAAACATACATAGGATTGAACCCTTAGAACCCTGATCATGTAAGGTTCAAAATAACACGGGGGCTTAGCTTACACATGTAGAACAGAATGCACAAATACAGCCACAGTCTGCCTGATTATGGTTTCTTTAGACCAGAGGTCCCCAGTGCAGTGCCTGCGGGCACCACTGCACTTGTAGGGACCCCTGAGGCACCCACAAAGCTTTCCACTGCCTGCCCCCCTTCAAAAAATATTTTTAATTAAAAAAAACCTTGAAAAGTGTTAGGACATCAGATTCCCCTTCCTGTTCCTGAACCTGCCACTGAGCAACAGTTGGGAGAGCAGAAACATAAGAGCCATGCTGGATCAGTCCAAGGGTCCATCTAGTCCAGCATTCTGTTCACTCAGTGGCCAACCAGCTGTTGACTGGGAACCCACAAGCAGGGCATGAGCGCAACAGCACCCACCCACTCATGTTCCCAAGCAAGTGGTGTGCATAGGCTCACTGCCTCTGGTACTGGAGGTAGCACATAGCCATCAAGACTAGTAGGCTTTGATAGCCTTCTCCAGGAATTTGTCTAACTCCCTTTTAAAGCTATTCAAACTGGTGGCCTTCACCACTTCCTGTGGTAGTGAATTCCATAGTTTAACTATGCGCTGTGTGAAAAAGTACTTCCTTTTATCTGTCCTGAATCTCCCACCAATCAGCTAAATGGGATGACCCCGGGTTCTAGTATTTTGAGAGAGAAAAATGTCTCCCTATCCACATTCTCCACACCACGCATAATTTTGTAGACCTGTCATGTCTCCCCCTACCCTCCTTTTTTTCCTAAGCTAAACAATCCCATCTGTTGTAATCTTTTCTCATAAGGGAGATGGTCCAGCCCCTTGATCATTTTAGTTGCCCCTTTCTGCACCTTTTCCAACTCTACAATATCATATTTTAGGTGTGGTGACCAGAACTGTACACAGTATTCCAAGTGTGGTTGCACCTTAGATTTGTATAGGGGCAGTATGATGTCGGCAGTTTTATTCTCAATCCCTTTTCTAAGAATGCCTAACATGGAGTTTGCCTTTTTTACAATGGCTGCTCACTGGGTTGACATCATCATTGAGCTGTCCACCACAACCCAAAGATCTCTTTCCTGGTCAGTCACTGCTAGCTCAGATCCCATCAGGCTATACTTGAAGATGGTGTTTTTTTGCCCCAACGTGCATCACTTTACACTTGCTTACATTGAACTGCATTTGCCATTTAGATGTCTGTTCTCCCAGTTTGGAGAGATCCTTTTGGAGCTCCTCACAATCCCTTTTTGTTTTAACCACCCTAAATAATTCGGTGTCATTTGCAAACTTGGCCACTTCACTGCTCACTCCTAATTCCAGATCATTTATGAACAGGTTGAAAAGCATTGGTCCTAATACAGATCCCTGTGGGACCCCACTATTTACTTCCCTCCATTGGGAGAATTTACCATTTATTCCTACTCTCTGCTTTCTGTTCTTTAACCAGTTACTGATCCATAAGAGGACCTGTCCTCTTATTCCATGACTGCTAAGTTTGCTCAGGAGTCTTTGGTGAGCGACTTTGTCAAAAGCCTTTTGGAAGTCCAAGTAAACAATGTCTACCAGATCACCCCGTCTACATGTTTATTGACACTCTCAAAGAACTCTAAAAGGTTAGTGAGACAGGACTTACCTTTGCAGAAGCCATGTTGATTCTTCTTCAGCAGGGCTTGTCCTTCTATATGCTTACTAATTTTATCTTCAATAATGCCTTCAACCAATTTACCCAGAACAGACATTAAGCTAACTGGCCTGTAATTTCCTGGATCCCTTTTTGAAAATTGATGTTACATTGGCCATCTTCCAGTCCTCTGGTAGTGGCTGATCTTAGGGACATATTGCATATTTAAGTCAGAAGATCTACAATTTCATATTTGAACTCTAGGATGGTCCTGGTGATTTATTTGCTTTCAGTTTATCAATAAGGTTGAGAACTTCATCTTTTGTCACCACTATTTGCCTCAGTTCCGCAGACTCCCTTCCTGAAAACATCAGTTCAGGCACAGGTATCTGTCCTATATCTCCTGCAGTGAAGACAGATGAAAAGAATTCATTCAGCTTCTCTGCAATCTCCTTGTCCTCCTTCAGTACTCCTTTAACTCCACTGTCATCCCATGGTCCAACTGCCTCCCTAGCTGGTTTTCTGCTTCTGATATATTTAAAGAATTCTTTATTGTTGTCCTTGATGTTGTTAGTGATATGCTCTTCAAAATGCTTTTTTGCATCTCTTATTGTCTGCTGGCATCATCTTTGTGCAAGTTTGTGCTCCCTTTTGTTTTCCTCACTTGGGCAAGACCGAATTTTCTGAAAGAAGCTCTTTTCTCCAATAGCTCCCTTAACACTGCTTGTTAAGGAAGAGAAGGAAACAGTTGCTTCCAGGCTCTGCCCAATTTTCTTCTGCCCACACAGACCTTTCCCCTTTGCTCTCACTCTGCTCCCAGCCTCTCTCCCCTTGCTCTTTCTCTCCCCTCTACCCCTTTGCCTTGCTTTGCCTTTCCCCCTTTTTTTCTCCCTCACTCCCAGCCTGTAGTATCCCTATTCCTCTCTCTCCCACCGTCCTTACCTTGCTCTTTCTCCCCCTCATAGCTTTGCTCTTTCTCTATTTCTCCCTCGCTGTCCCTGGCCTTGCGCTTTTCTCTCTCTTCCCAGCCTCTTCTCTTGTTCTCTCTCACACACACAGTACCTTCCCAGGTGGGGATTCTGATGGCAGAGGAGGAAGTAAGAGGATTGGGTGGGCAATGGAGTGATGAGCCTGGGGTCAAGATAGGGGAAACTTTCTTTTGGGGGCTGCGGGAATGGTGTGTGTGGAGAGGATACGAGCAATCCTATGTAGGTTAACTCAGAAGTAATTCCCATTGAGTTTCACGTACGCATGCAAAGGATTACGACATTAAATGGGTATTGTGTTGTCCTCCTATAGGGTCAAATATTTGGACTGGCGTTATACTCTGCTTGTACTCAGTAACTTGGAGGAATTACTACTCTTTTGACTAGCCAGGTCCCCATAGCAGCCTTTATGTGACTAGCCACATTCTCTGTGGGAGCCATTTTGTGGTGGTGCCCACAGCAGTTCCTCAAATTCCCAAATGTGCTCATAGGTCCAAAAAGTTTGGGGACCTCTGCTTTAGACCCTTTCCTCCCCACCTCTGTACTTCAACTGCTATCAACTTCCTATTAAGCCCACAGATTCTTGTCAGGCAGTTTGGGGTGTTTTACTTATTTGTCTTTTTCTTATACTTCACAAATGTATGTAATTCACAGGTGCCCTGTGAGTATGTAAAGGCCACTTCTTTACTCTGAGTGGCCCCATTTTGCTTCCAAACTAGTAGGCACTCAACCATCCCCGTTTGCTATTAGAGGGAATGACTGCTCTGGATAGTAAAACTCCACTGATCATGCCTTCGTAATTCAACAAGAAGCCTTGTATGTATAGGTCACAGCCTTCTGTGGAACAGAATAAAAGCTTGTCTGCTTCTCATAAAAGGCAATGCCAGGCCAAGAAGTTCCTCAGTGCATTGCATTACACAGTCTGCAGTTTGAAAATGACCCAACAACAGATTCGCTGACAGTGTGGATTGTTATGCATGGATGCAAGTCCTTGCAAGATGGGGCAGAAATGTACTTTAATAGTCAAAGGAGCCTGTTGTTTGACTAAAGAAAATTGTACTTGGAGAAAGAGTTTTCTGACTTATGCAAAAATCATAGCTTTCATGAGTTCTGGTAAGTATAATCCTATTTAAAAGCATCAGGTGAACCCAGTAAGATGGTATACTTGGAAGCAGCACTGAGGGACCAATTTTGGTAGGCTGCAAATCTAAAAATGCATAACAAGCCATCTATGATTACCAAATTGGGTGTGTTATCTTCTTAAAATTCTGGCATACAATTCTACCAACTGGAACTTATGCAGTTCCAACTGATGAAGCCTGCACAAACAGAGTGGGGATAAGGCAGTTAAAATTGCAAGTGCATTATTTTATCAGTATAGTTCATAAATCTTATTTCTATTTGCATAATCAATCCTATTTCCATAACATTACTCTATATGTATCCACGCCAGTTCCATGAGTCAAAGCCTGCTTCCCCATGATCTCCCTTGCTGAATTGGGTTGGAGAGGTTTAATGAAACTTTGGTTATTAGGTGGTTTAAAAATACAGTAAATAAATAAAAATAAAGGCCATCCTATTGGTGTATACATCTATTGATTGCAGTGCACTGCAGCGCACATCTTCCAAAATTAAACTGCTGAGCATTTTATTTATTAGATGTATTAGCCACCCATCTGGCCAGCTACCCAGCATGCCCTTTCATAGACCACAACAGTATGTATTTATCAATGATCACTCTTTTCTTTTGTCAAGTCTATGGCTCTGGCCAGGTATTGCCTCAAGTATAGTGGGGAGGGGGGGGCATGGCAATAGGAGGAGCTCATCACCATCCCTTCCTTATCTAAATTTACCACTATACCACTGGGCGAAACTTCAGTGATCGATTATCTGCTAATTGCTGCAGATGATATATTGGTTAAAGGCACAGCTACAAGGGGCCACTTCAAAAGTTGACAGCCCTTCTTATGGGTGTAATCTATGGATGTCTACTCAGAAGTACCCCTTCATGGATCACTGCCTTGTTGTGGTGAAGGGGCTTGCGTAACTCAGTGAAGCCATAAGCTATGCCGTGCAGGGCCACCCAAGACAGACAGGTCATGGCAGAGAGTTCTGACAAAATGTGGTCCGCTGGAGAAGGAATGGCAACCCACTCCAGTATTCTTGCCAAGAAAACCCCATGGAAAGTATCACAAGGCTAAAAGAGATGACGCCGGAGGATGAGCCCCTCAGGTCGGAAGGTGTCCAATATACTACTGGGGAAGAGCAGAGGGTATTTCCAAGTAGCGCCAGAAAGAGTGAAGTGGCTGGGCCAATGTTGAAAGGACACTCAGCTGTGGATGTGTCTGGTGGTGAAAAGAAAATCCGATGCTGTAAAGAACAATATTGTTTAGGAACCTGGAATGTCAGATCAATGAATCAAGGTAAGCTGGAGGTGGTCAAACATGAGATGGCAAGATTGAACATCGACATCTTGGGAATCAGCGAACTCAAATGGACAGGCATGGGCGAATTTAATTCAGGTGACCATCATATCTACTATTGTGGGCAGGAATCCCTTAGAAGAAATGGAGTAGCACTCATAGTCAACAAAAGGGTGGGAAAAGCAGTACTGGGGTACAATCTTAAAAACAATAGAATGATCTCAGTACGAATCCAAGGCAAACCATTCAACATCACAGTAATTCAAGTCTATGCCCCAACCACTGAGGCCGAAGAAGCTGAGGTTGATCGGTTCTATGAAGACCTACAGCACCTTCTAGAACTAACACCAGAAAAAGATGTCCTCTTCATCATAGGGGATTGGAATGCTAAAGTAGGAAGTCAAGAAATCACCGGGATAACAGGCAGGCATGGCCTTGGTGCACAAAATGAAGCAGGACAAAAGCTAATAGAGTTTTCCCAAGAGAACACGCTGATCATAGCAAACACTCTTTTCCAACAGCACAAGAGATGACTCTACACATGGACATCACCAGATGGTCAATATCGAAATCAGATTGATTATGTCCTTTGCAGCCAAAGATGAAGCTCTATACAGTCAGTCAAAACAAGACCTGGAGCTGACTGTGGCTCAGATCATGAGCTTCTTGTTGCAAAATTTCGGCTGAAATTGAAGAACGTAGGGAAAACCACTAAACCATTCAGGTATGACCTAAATCATATCCCTTATGAATACACAGTGGAGGTGAAGAATAGATTTCAGGGATTAGACCTGATAGACAGAGTGCCTGAGGAACTATGGACGGAGGTCCGTAACATTGTTCAGGAGGCAGCAACTCAATCCATCCCAAAGAAAAAGAAATGCAAGAAAGAAAAGTGGCTGTCTGATGAGGCTTTACAAGTAGCTGAGGAAAGAAGGGAAGCGAAAAGCAAGGGAGAAAGGGATGATATATCCAACTGAATGCAAAGTTCCAGAGAATAGCAAGGAGAGACAAGAAGGCCTTCTTAAATGAACAATGCAAAGAAATTGAGGAAAACAACAGAATGGGAAAGACTAGAGATCTCTTCAAGAAAATTGGAGATCTCAAGGGAACGTTTTGTGCAAAGACAGGCATGATCAAGGACAAAGAAGGCAGGGACCTAACAGAAGCAGATGAGATTAAGAAGAGATTGGAAGAATACACAGAAGAATTATACAGGAAAGATCTGAATGTCCCTGATAGCCATGATAGTGCGCTCACTGAACTTGAGCCGGACATCCTCGAGAGTGAAGTCAAGTGGGCCGTAGGAAGCATTACTAACAACAAAGCTAGCGGAGATGACAGTATTCCAGCTGAGCTATTTAAAATCCTAAAAGATGATGCTGTTAAAGTGCTGCATTCAATATGCCAACAAATTTGGAACACTCAACAATGGCTGCAAGACTGGAAAAGGTCAGTTTACATTCCAATTCCAAAGAAGGGCAATGCCAAAGAGTGTTCAAACTACCGCACAATTGCGCTCATTTCACATGCCAGCAAGGTTATGCTCAAAATCCTACAAGCTAGGCTTCAGCAGTATGTGAACCGAGAACTAACTGAAGTACAAGCTGGGTTTCGAAGAGGCAGAGGAACTAGTGATCAAATCGCCAACATTTGCTGGATCATGGAGAAAGCAAGAGAATTCCAGAAAAATGTCTATTTCTGCTTCATTGACTACACTAAAGCCTTTGATTGTGTGGATCAGAACAAACTGTGGCAAATTCTTAAAGTGATGGGGGTACCAGATCACCTTACCTGTCTCCTGAGAAACCTGTACGAGGGTCAAGAAGCAACATTAAGAACTGGACATGGAACAACCGATTGGTTCAAAATTGGGAAAGGAGTACGACAAGGCTGCATATTGTCACCCTGCTTATTTAACTTATATGCAGAGTACATCATGAGAAATGCCGGGTTGGATGAATCACAGGTCGGAATTAAGATTGCTGGGAGAATTATCAACAACCTCCGATATGCAGACGATACCACCCTAATGGCAGAAAGCGAAGAGGATCTCAAGAGCCTCTTGTTGAGGGTGAAAGAGGAGAGTGCAAAAGCTGGTTTGAAACTCAACATTAAAAAAACTAAGATCATGGCATCTGGCCCCATCACTTCCTGGCATATAGAAGGGGAAGAAATGGAAGCAGTGACAGATTTTACTTTCTTGGGCTCCAAGATCACTGCAGATGGTGACTGTAGCCATGAAATTAAAAGATGCTTGCTCATTGGGAGGAAAGCTATGGCCAACCTAGACAGCATAGTAAGAAGCAGAGACATCACCTTGCTGACAAAGGTCTGTCTAATCAAAGCTATGGTTTTCCTAGTAGTAATGTATGGCTGTGAGAGCTGGACTATAAGGAAGGCTGAGCGCCAAAGAATTGATGCTTTCGAACTGTGGTGCTGGAGAAGACTCTTATGATTCCCCTGGACTGCAAGGAGGTCAAATCAGTCCATCCTAAAGGAAATCAACCCTGAGTGCTCATTGGAAGGACAGATACTGAAGCTGAAGCTCAAATATTTTGGCCACCTAATGTGAAGAGAAAACTCCCTGGAAAAGACCCTGATGCTGGGAAAGACTGAAGGCAAAAGGAGAAGGGGACGGCAGAGGATGAGATGGCTAGATAGCATCACCGATGCAATGAATATGGACTTGAGCACACTCCGGGAGAGAGCACAGGACAGGAACGCCTGGCGTGCTATGGTCCATGGGGTCACGAAGAGTCGGACACAACTGAACGACTGAACAACAACAACTCAGAAGTAAGTGCCACTGAGTTCAATGGCACTTACTCCCAGGTAACCAAGTCCCATTTATTTGTTGCAGCCGCCTTAGTTGATCGGATGGTATGGGAATGACTCGAGGACTCTGCCTTAGATGACTTATTTCCCTCCTTTCGTCTGGGTTTGGTCTAATGAAACATTCAAATGTTTCTGCTTGTTACTGGAGCTGTGTTGCTACCTTTCCACGCCCCACCCTCCTCCTTTGGAGAGGACAGCAGCCACCAGGGCTGCAAAACCAAACAGCACGCTTACTAGGAAATCAGACCCACCGATCACTGTGCAAGTTACTTCCGAGTAAAGAGGCATAGGGTTGCACTGGAAGTATGAGAATCGGCATCTCTGCAACACCCCCGAGAGGACCGGCGCAACCGGAGCACGACAAGCCCGCGCCCCATTCTCCCGCGCGCCTCAGGGAAGCAAGTTCAAGCTGCCGTCCTACGTGCAGCAGGGGCCCGGCGCATGTTTACTCAGAAGCAAGCCCGGCTCAGATCAATGGATCTCACTCCCGCCTGCGCAGGATCGCAGCTCCAAAAGCAGGAACCCGACTGACTTAAACGGGGCGGATTCTTTCTGAATGAGCACCGGCTATGCAAACCGCGCCTGCGCACGTTTACTCGGAAGCCGGTCTCACCGAGTGCTCCCCAAGGCGGCGAGAGCTGAGCTGCCGCCTTGAGGAGAGGCCCGCTTCGGGGAGGGAGAGCGCGGGCCGTGACGCGCGCCCACTGTGACGCGCCGACTCGCCGCTCCGCGGAGCCGCCTCCGCCCAGGCGAACAGCGGCTCCGCTCGCGCGGTGAGAAGCGCCGAGGGAAGCAGCGCCGAGAGGCGGCAGCCGGGCTTGGTGACGTCGCCAGCCTCTCCCTCGGTAATTGGCGCTTTAAGGGAAGCGGCTCCTCCCCGTGAAAAGAGGGGCCTGATTTCCCAGGCGAGGCGGCCTTGAGCGGCAGGAGGCGGGCGCCTGCCGACTTCTGCAGCGGCTGTCGTTACGGTGAGTTCCGCAGGCTGCCGCTAGGGGGAGCGTGCGTATCGTTCGAGCGCAGCTGGCTCAAGGCTCTAGTCCTTTACGAGGGGTTTGCTCATCAGTCCTAAGCGCTCTGGCCCTTTCCCCGCCGCACGTACTTGGTGTAAGTTTTGTGGTGTGACTCTGTTTGGCCCTAGGGAGCCATGAATCGAGGGTGCTTTTTGCCAGCTGGTTAGATGAACCGTAAAGCAGCAAAGTTGCTCACTCTGCTTCAGAGTGTCTGTCCCTTGGAAACGGGATCTGGTTTCCAGCTGGTTCTGAGGAATACAGTAGGCAGCCAGAAAGATGAGTATTAAGCACCTCACCTTTAGGATGATGTGTGTATATCTTATCTGTTGTCTGGAACTCTAAGAACTAGCAACATACCAAAGAAAGAAAGCTGTTTGACTAGTGCATCAGGATGGCACTCTTGCAGATTTGAGTACACAGTCCAAATAGCTGGTCTCTGCCAAGTGACTATAATAACATCTGGCATGGAATCTCCTGTTTAAAAACAACAACCCTCAGTACAGGCTGAGTATGGGTTGTCCTTGAATCGTGGGTTGTCCTTGAATCATGGCTTGTAGTTACGTGTAAACCCTGCACTATGGTTTAACTATGGGTTGTTAACTACAAACAACCTGGAGTTCACAACCTAACAGCAAACTATGAGTTCGGTAAACCATAGTACAGGGTCCGCACATAAGGACAACCCACGATTCAATCTATGATTCAACCCATACTCTGGGTTGTCGTTATGTGTGAACCAGGCTAGTGACTTTCCTCTTGCCTCTTTAACCCTAAGCCAACCCCATATATCTGTTCTTAAAGGAAAGAGCTTCCAGAATCAGAGGGCTGGATTTGGTGTAGACTTGAGCCTTGGCATCATTTCATTTCCGAGGACTTAGAAACCATCCAGATGCCATTTGTATGAACAGAACTGTACAAAGCAAATGGGCTGGACAATGTTTTGGAAACTAAAAATGAATGGGAGTCATTAGAGATATAGGAATGATTTGTCCCCATCTCCTCCCCTCTATCATTATTTTTTGTGACTGTCTGAACAAATTTACTGTGTTGTGTTTTTTTAAGAAAATCAAGACATGAGGAATGGAGTCCCGTGCTCTAAACGTGAACCATCGCATGCAGCGCACAGCAACTCTTGCTCGGGAGGTTCTGGAGCGGGCAAAAACACGGAAATTGAACTGGCCACTGCCTACTGAACTCCAAAGGAGGACCTTTTGGGTAAAGATTTTAGCACAGAAGCCCTCGCTGATGTGGTTGGAGTTCTTTCTATTTGCAGAGGGTGGCCATACAAGGAAGGAGAGAACTCCACTGCGCTCAAGTTATGCAGTGATAGCGGGGCCCGCTTAAAAAAGCATTGCAAGGAGCAGCGAGAGCTTTTCTGTGGGTGGAAATGGACAGCTGCTTACTGTGTGGCTACTGCTTTAGAACTGTTCACGTGATGTTTGCAACTGCCTGAGGAGCCTCTAGGCTGTAGCTACACAGAGAGCCAAACGTTGCTAGCGGTGCCGGTGCGTTTCTTTATTTCTGTGTGGTTTGGGGGAGGGAAGGCTACCACAGAGCTCTGTGGTCAGGCACATGCTTTGCATGCACAAGGTCCCAGGTTCGATCCCTGGCATCTTCTGGTAGGGCTGGAAATCTCCAGCTTGAAACTTGGAGAGCCACTGCTGCCAGTCAGCGGCAACAGTACTGGGCCAGATGGAGCAAGGGTCTGACTGACAAGGCAGGTTCCATCTGACAAGGCAGGTTCCTATGGCTTCAGCCATACTGCAAGCCTAGAGATGCCCAGTTTTCAATGTGTTCCTTACTCTGGCCATTCGGCGCCTTTAGATGGTAAGGTAGTGATAGGCAACCTTCTCTACCTCTTTAGATATTTTGGACTGTAATTCCCATTATGCCTGACCCTTGGCCAAGCTGGCTGGGGCTGATGGGAGTAGTAGTCCAAAACGTCTGGAGGGTGCCAGCTTGCTTACCCCCGCGGTAAGGTATTGTGGGTTTCTAGCATGGATCTTGCAAGGACGCCTGTATGACTGACCAGGGTTGGTACTTAGCTCTTTACAAAGATCTCTAGATATAATTGTTGCTGTAGATACCTTTGTTTCTCAAAGGCTTGTCCCACATGTAGGTACACATCAGATTGTCCCATTTACCATTTGCTTTTTCCACCCCCTTTACCTTTCTACGCACACATTTTTTTCCTGAATAATCGAAACATTATTTTTGGTAGCCTCAAGCTAAACAGAGGGCTGTGAATAAGGTGGAAAATATCAGATAAAACAAAATAGTAGGCAAGTGCTTATTGGGTTTGTTAAAAACGCACATATTTAATTCAAGGTAAACAGATATTCTCTGAAGCAGCAATAGTCCAGAATAACTCCCCAATGTTCTGTTTAGATATGGAATGTGTAGACAGCAGAAATGGGGAGGAAAACAAAACCGGCAAACAAAACCAGATAAAAACAGAAGGGATACTCCCTGCACATGGACACTCCCTGCACACTAACAATGGGAACCTGGCAATTGGAAATGAATGGAAACACTTATTTCCAGAATGATGCAGGGCAGTGGAGCTTGCAGAAGGGAGCTCTGCTGACTTATTCCATTACAGAAGTGAGTGATTCTGCTCATTTCTGGGGTTTCTTTAGGAAGCGCTAGTTCCTGCTGCGCTCGTTGTGGGTCCCATGAGTACAATGGAAACAGTGTAGGCACAGTGGTAGTATTGGATACTTACCTGAGCTGCGTTTTATGGGGCCCTACATGCAGGCAATGATGTCCTCTCTCTCTCTCCCCCCCCCTCATATACGCACACAGACACACACACACAGACACACACCCTAAACTTCATAGGCCACAATCCTGCACACACTTATCTGGGAGTAAGCCCCACTGAACACTGTTGGACTGAGTAATCATGCATAGAGGCAGTCTGTAGATGATTATGGAAACAGTGAGGTCACATAGTTTGCTTCCTCCACTAAAGACAGAAATATGTTCTGATGTGTCTTTCTCCTTTGCTCTTGGACAAGTGGGCACTAAGCAACAATCTTGATTCAGTGTAACTGACTTTAGCTTGGGGGCCATCTTAGGCCACAGCTTGCTGTATTGGCTGCATGAAGTGGTCTGAGAAGATGGGGCTGCCACTTTGTGTCTCACTTTGCAATTTTTATTAAAAAAAAATCTCTTCAGCCAGAGTGGGTTGTTGCTAGGATGCCTCTTTCCCTGTTTGTGTAGTGTAAACACACTGTTCAACCATCATGTGACATGGAACAGAACTCTTCCACAACTCTCAGGGCCAAGCAATACCATACTGTGAATCCGTATCTAGCAGCTATGCCTTTTTCGTTTTTACTCTGTCATAGGCATAAGGGCCCCAGTCCAGATCAGGACTCTCACATGGGGGGTAGGGGTAGGTGAACATTTAAGATCCAGATTTGGCATCCTGTGCGTACTGTAGAGTAAAAATGAAAAAAGATATGGTTTTACAGTAATATCTGGTTTGGCCCTAAATATTCCGTTGCGTTAATTAGCTAGCACTTCATATTTACCTATAACATGTTTTGCTACTGTAATTACCTGTAACAAGCTTTGCATTACCCTTTTGTCTCTACATTGCTGGGGGGGTTTCATAGTGACAGAACATTTTGTTTCATGAAACAGGAAGGGGATGATGACGATGCATATCTTGCTGCTACTTTTGCTTCAGTTGCTGAGCACATGGGCTGTATCTCAGCAGAATGTGAGGTAAGCTGTCCTTGAATTGGAAGCAATGGCTACTGTGATGAGACACCTATATAAAAACTGGTTGGTTCCAAGGCCCTTCCATTGGTCGAGGAGACTGCAACTGCTGGAGGAAGAGGGGAGGAGCAGTTTTGCCAGTTCCCCCTGCACCCATCCCACGCCACCTCCTATGCTGTTCCGAACGGTTCCCCCATTCTTCAGGGCAGATTTTGGGGAGGTGCTGGGAGCTGCAGAAGAAAGGAGCAATTGGTCAACGTTGCCTACTCCCCATCTACAGTTGGGACTGTGTCCCATGAGCAGAGTTCCGCTCACAGGAACTCTGGATCCACCCCAATGATAGCTGCTAAAATGTTATCATAACTGAATTTTTAATTATTCATTATTTAATGATGGACATGAGGGGGGTTAAGAAGCTATGCTGAGCACTGGAGGTGTACCGCCCTTGCCGTGGATTTCAGAGGTTTTGACATATGTTCACCATACATTTTGAAGTCATTGACTGAGTTTTCACAATCAGCAGGCAGTTAACAACCATAGTGGCTTATTAACAACGCTTTGCATGTCAGGGGAATTTGCACAACTACCCTTCGCAGCACAGCTTGTCATTTGAACGGGACCAGGGTGGCTTGTTCCATGAACCCATGGACTGTTGGAGGGTTCTGAGTGGCTTGTTCCCCACAGCAACAAGCCATTCTAGCTGGGTTCTCCCAACGCGACAAGCTGTGCTGCTGGAGGTAATTGTGCAAATCCCCCCGGCACACACAGCGTAGTTAACAAGCTATCATGGCTTGTTAACTGCCTGCCAATTGTGCGAACCAGCCCTATATATCTAGGCATAATTCATTTATTTTTTGCTTTGCTTTTCTTTGCATGTCTTAAGGTTGCTAGTTTGTATCCAATGATATTCACCCACTGACAACACGGTAGGAATGAATTCCCCCTCCCCCTGCAGGCCCTTGTGTGGCCCCAAATCTGCTCCACAGGATTGGGGGACCCTCTGGAGCAAATTTGGGGGGGGGACATGGGAAAGGAAGGGGAATTCCCATTTCATGAGCTGACTTCCACTTGTGGCATGGATTTAGCCCCCTGCAGCACTTCTTCCATTACTCCAACACTCCCAAGCGCTAGCTGTAAGGGCAAGTGATTAGTGTGGACCAAGGCTTGGATCTAGATGTAGATATACTTAGAACAGGCCCATTGAAATGAACGGAACTTAAGTTAGTCAGGACTTAAGGCCCATTCATTTCAATGGGCCTACTGTAAGTATGTTTAAATCAGGATTCAACCCCAAATATAAATCTGGGGGTTTGGGTGACACTTCCCATTGCCATTAGAGAAATCGAACACCATAGAGTAGAATGGATAAAGCATAGCCAGTGAGCCTGTTTACAAGAAGGGAGAGAGAGCTTCCTATCTAACGAAATTCTTTCCCATTTGCAGGCGGCAGGTGGCAGCAGAGGCTTAATCAGTGATTTGGGGGCATCATGGCATAGGGCTGTACAAGAATGTAGTTTCTGTTCGCAAATCATGCGGACATGTCCTATTTGCAATCCCAAATGCAAGCAAGCATTTCTTTTTTTGAGAAACGTCCACAAATTCCCGAATTTGAAATTGTACTAAAAATGTGTGTGTGGTTTCTTTTAATGCATCCTTTGAAATGCACATTTTCTGAAAAATGTGCATTTTCATGCTTTAGTCAATGGGGGGGAAGTGCACACTTTTGAAAAATATGCATAGAAATGCACACTTTCCCCATTTGAAATGTGCACTTTTCCTCATTGTATGAGCTGAAAAACAGGTTGAAAAGAGGAGTGAGCCAAAATGAGCTTTGAGGTGTTTTTTGAAGAATTTAGTCGAGCATGAAAATTGCTGCTTCTCCCACTCCTGGCATGGAGGAAGTTGCTTGCATTTTTATGTGACAGGGCCCACTCCTTACACCATTCTTTCCCAACCTGGTGCCCTCCAGATGTGTTGGGCAACACATCCCAGCATGCCTCAGCCAAGCTGGCTGGGGCTGCTGGGAGTTGTAGTCCAAGACACCTAGAGGGCACCAGATTGGGAAAGGTTCTTGTGTGTGTGTTTGTGTGTGCGCGCGCACGTGTGCACAAACACACCCCCATAGATTTTAAATGAAAGGGAGAACTCTCAGGGTTTGTTTGGAGTCCTACATCATATTTTAAGAAATTCCTTTTGTTTTAATCATGGTTGTACTTGGCTTAGTAACCCTCTCCAACTTCCCTACAGAACTACTATTGTGGTGTGCCCCCATTTCAGTTCAAAGAGCATGAAGTTGCGCATATTTTCAGGTATCACAGCAGGCGAGCATCTGAAAACTTGCTAAAAGCATTTGAAAATGAGGTAAATGTACTGGTTTTTTTTCTTTTTAAAACTAAGACAACGTACTCGGAGGGATCTCTTGTGTTGTTCTCCTTTCTGTCAATCTTCAAAACAGCATACCATTTCAGAAAAGACTCAGGAATGTTCCAACACTGCCTGCTTCTTAAGGGTGTTGTGTTCTTTTTATGGGCATCCTCCTACTACACGTCCTATCCTTAACACATCCGGAGGGCAACAAGGGCCCTGCTGGTTGGGGATGATGGGATTTGTGGTCAACACCTGGCAGGCACTAGGTTGGGGAAGGCTGTTTTAGGATTATTAAGGCTCTGGTAACCAAGTCCACATGAACAGTAACCATCTTCCTGTGGAGGATTTTGTTTGTTAATGAACAGAGGCAAAGCTTTAATCACACTTTTTATTCTTGTTCTTGTTTACCCTTGTCTTGTTTTTTAAACTTGGTTACCTTCAACCCTGCAATTCCATAAACATAATCTGTTCTCTTTAGGAAAGTAAAGCCGGTCCGATAGTGGAAGAACCTGGATGTCCCTATACAGAGTCATCTGCATTAGTTCCAGTTAAGACTTCTAAACCAAAAGCAAGTATCGGTTCTTGTAGCATTTTAAGACTTCTGTGTCTTTATGCTCCTTTAAAAACAGTGTCTTAGGTGGAGTTTTTTCTATGGGTTATATCGAACTGCGTATTTGCAGGTAGAATGGACACTACTGGTGAAATGGATTCTTTCCCCTCTGCAGTCCCCTGTGCAACCCCTAAATCCGCTCCATAGGCTTGGTGGTGCAGGGGGAGGAGAGGAAGGTGAAGTCCAGTCATGTGATGTTTGATGAAACCTTCGGTAGGATAGAGATCATAAGTCCTAATGAATGCACACTTTTTACCAGAAATCTAATACACAGGTGCTTGGTCACACAAATAATTGGAATGTGTGGTGAAATTGGAATAAAACCAGGTGTATTTTAAATGGTAACAGCGTTCCGTGCACCTCGGTGTTCACATGACCACGGAAGCATCTTCGGACAGTGCTGGCTCTTCAGCTTAGAAATGGAGATGAGCACTACCCCCTAGAGTCGGACACAACTGGTTGGGGACACCTTTACCTTTTTACCTATTTTAAATGGAGCAATCCACAAATGCACTCACCATGGTGACTGCCCTTCCCAACTCTGGCGAGACCCCAGCCCCACTTCTCCAACAAGCATATTCTTGCATATCAACATAATTCTTCTTAGCAACAATATTGTCCAGTTGTAAATATGTTTTAAGGGTTTTAAAACTGCATCTCTGTATTCATGTACATTTGTACAGTAATTTAAAAATGAGATAGGGAATTGCTACCCAAATAGTTCAGTGAACAGCTTCAGCTACTAAATGTAGGCCTTCTCTCTGGAAGATTATTGACCTTCAAGGTTTACATGCAGGATATCCACATTGAAGTTTCTCCTGGTACTTACACAGTCAGCGCATCTTCACATGAAGACAAAATCAAACAAACACATCTGGTACAGATTCAGCCAGGACAAAGCATAAATTTGACTTTTGATTTATGATGTCTTCCTAATCAAGGTAACAGCTGAAATAGATTTCAATGTCTTAAGTGTCTTTTAATATATTGTCTTCTCAAGCTGTATGGCTTGAGCATTTGACTACGCTTTACCCTATCTGTATACTATAAGTGTCTGAAACTTTGCTTAAATTTGCCTTAACCTGAATCATGTGGATGTATTTTCACTTTTATGCTATGCAATCCCTTGTAAGCAATAAACTTAAAGTGCAAATGTTGCTATTTTTAAAAAAGTAAAGTTGTGTTTGAATTTGGTAGAAGTTATTGAAATCAACGGTACAGAAATGGAAATTTTCTTATTTTGCTACATTGTACCAAAAACCACAAAATCCACCATTGACAGTAAGAAGTCCTACAACTTCCAGCATGCCCCAGCCAACATAGCTGGCTGGGGCCTGCTGGGAATTGTAGGAACCTGCTCTGTCTAAACAGGCATAGGATTGTGCCGTAAGTGTCTGATGGCCCAGTCTTATGCCCCTAGACTAGAGTCTAGTCTAGAACATATTGACTTGGTTCAATGGGGATCACTTCATCCCGTTTTGTGTTCTGGTTGGACCCAAAGTTCAAGAAACTTATAAACTTGATAGGAAAGTTTCTTGTAAATGGGATTAAACCATGTGTGTGTAAGAATAAATTTTTAAGCACTGTGAATAAGACATACCATTATTTTAAATTTAATGTGTTCTTGTTTTGTTTAAGTCTGGATTTACAACTAGAATTGCTGTCAGGGAACTTAAAAAATAAGCACAAGCTTCAACTATGATTTACTGGACCCTTCCCCAACCTGGTAGTCCAACACATCTGGAGGGCACAACTTCCAACACCCTCAGCTTTCATGGCTGTGAGAGGAGGGGATTATGGGAGTTGTGGTCAGATAGAACTGGAGGGCAGCAGTTTGGGGAAGGCTAATTTTAACCTCTCCCTGATGGTTGTTTGACATCTTTGTGGGTCAAGACATCCTTCACAGTAAGTTGCCTTCGAGGAGACTGTTCAATGTTTTCAAACATGGCACTCTGGTTCATCAGTACAGCTGGAGACATATCCATATATGAAACTGCTTTGGTTTCAGCTCTTTCCTTTCTGCAGCTGCTTCTGAAAATGTTGGTTCCTGTAGGTGACAGTATAACATTCAGGTAATAGGTGTGTCCTGCAAAGTTTGAAATGGGAATTTCAGTATACAAAATCCCATAATTTATTCTATTCCTATCACTTCCGTTAAGGGTCCACAGGCAATTGACAGCAATTGTTTCTGGCCCAGGATGGGACACAATATATATTTCTTTTCCTGTAATAGGTTAGAAGTACTCTAATGTCTAGAAAGAAGAATGATGGGAATTGTATATACTGGCATTATACTGACAGCAGAAGTGCTCTGACCTTTGCATGCTACTAGATAACTTGCACTCTGGCCAGTCATGGACATGACAATTGACAGCAGTGACTGTGAAAAGTTGAGAGTTGTACTCTGTACCACACTTTTAAAGTAATTTTGACAGAAGCGGCAGGCAACGTACACTGAAGAGAAGTTGCCTCATTGGTTTATGCCATGACAAAGCAGAAATAAAATAGTGTATGCATACCTCCTCTCCTGCTCCTGCATACTTAGCATGTTGGAGCCATAATAAGGGGTAGACTAAAAGAGGTTCCATAGAACTAGCTAAGGTGCAAGACAAGTGGCTTTATAGTATAGTGCTGTGGCCCTTTCTCAAAGATGTAGCTGGATTGGAAGTGGTGCTGAAATACTCATGCACCATCTGTGGAATTAAGCTATCTCTTCTCTGTCCTTTCTCTTCTTCTACCCACCTCCCCGTATCACCAAGGACAAGATTTAAATTCTCAAGTATGTTAGCCTCTCTGTGACCATATCAGCAGAAAAAGCAATATTAGTATTGCTAATTATCTCCCACCTGAGGCAATGCCAAATGTCCTTGGCACTGAAGCTTCCACTGAAGATCAGTCAAGGGAAGTGTTGTGTACCTTGGCTGTTATAATGGGAGCTGGGATGGCTTCTCTTCCAGTACTTCCAGTCTGGCTTCCTGATCTCCTGTAACTTGGGCTGGTCAAAAAGGCTACAGTCGGTGTTCACTGCATGATCTACCATTGTGCTCTTGATCAGACATGTTTCCCTACCACTTCGGGAACCTGAGGAGAATGAAGAAGAGCTGGACAGGGCATCAACTGGTTCTTCATTTGGAGGACCTTCCACTGCTAGCAATTGTGTTGTGGGTTTGCTACTGAATTCTTCTTTAACAGGCCCTGGCGGTATTTTGGCTAAAGAGGGCTGCCACCAGCAGCCACTGCATTTAGGGGAGCAACAGGAAGTGTACCGTGTATGTCCGAGCAATGAGCATGTGTGGTGAAAGCAACTACAGCAAGGACAGATGAAAGAGCAATATGGCTGCTGTAACCTCTGGAGGTCACCTAAAGCACACATATACACAGAGGCTGCTACAGACCCACATGAACAAATGTAGTAGTTTGCCCTGTGATGCTGCCCTTCAGATGGTTTCCTGCTGGTGTAGGGTACATGGATCATCTCTCTAATCCTTTCCCACTGCAGTGGTGAAATCCACAAGGCTACACCTAAGGAGACTTTGGCTTTCTTGCCATTCCAAAAGCTGACTGTAATTTCTTCATCTTCTTTCTCTGTTGAAGAGAAAATATAAACTATGGTTCAAAAAAAGCTGTCACTCTCCTGAGGCAAAGGTAATGTTCTTAATTATTGATTTAGGCCACCATACTTGATACTGATTCCCTCTAGCCATGAAGAGGGGTCTCTCTATTCCAGTGTAGAAAGCACTTCATGATGATCAACTACCTATTTGTATTTTTCTTTCAGTAAAATGATTATTCCACTACACAGGCTGTGTTTCTGCCAGATGTATAATTAACAGAGTAAATACTAAGAGAAGACCAAACATTTAGCTTGTATATAGATCAGTGTACATGGTTTGAGTGACAGGCTCACTTTCTGCTTTTTGGCCAGACGTCCAACCTTCTTCAGAGAATCAAGCTTAGGAGCAACCTATTTCCAGCAGAAGAAGCCTGGCCAGAATGCTGATTGGCTGGTCCTTGTGGCAGTCATGAAGCCATTCCCCCACCAAAGGCAGTGTTCAAGGTCTTTTTCATTTTGTTTTTTAAAGTGCCACATAGACATTTAACTGGATGAATAGGCCAGGCACATGATTTTCTTTCAAAGAAAAAAACAAAAGCCAAACTAAAGATTTTGCAGAGAGGGTTGCAAAGGGAGAATATCTCTAGAATTAGAGCGAGGTGGATATGTGATTAGAAAGGAGAAAGTGGCTCAGGGAAGCTGAGTTCATACACAGCAAAAAAATAAATACTCCTCCTCCTCTATAGTTCCCCCTTAGGAGTCATCCTACTCTTTCACATTCAAGGTACTACTAGGGAGTTCTGTGGAGAGCCACCCACACAGCTGTTTCAGGATGAAACCGTATTTCCTGGTTGTATCTTGCAAAATAATCATGGTTTTACCTCTCAGGGGATCCCTGGTCTCCATGCCTCGGATGACAGTGCCAGGACCGTATCTCCTCTGCCCTGGTTCCCAAGGTGCCAGCACTTTGTCACCTGGCAGGATGGAGTGTCTCATCCCATTTACATACTCGAGGATGTCACTGCTGGCTGTTTGTTGCCCATGTGCTGTGTCCTCGCCCACTGCAAATGGCGTGGCGAACTGTACAAGGACTGTTCGTTTCCCACTCTGCTGCCAGATACAAAAAAAACATGAAAATGAAAACCCTAATTGATTAGCTGTGAAATAATCAGCAGCTTCTTCTATGATAATTTCTGACACTTTTTAAACTAAGGACAGCCCAAAGGGAGGGATTAGAGGACGCTAGCTGTGTTAGTAAAGACTTCTTGGTGCAGGAGGAAACTGCAAGGACTTCTCTCTGAATTTCACATATATAGTAGATCAGGGATAGAATCAACATAATCATTGATAGGACTTTAGACAGTCATTGTACAGAATAGGAGAGGCTTGCCTTTAATGTTCCTTCAACTAAAACATAAAGCTGGCATTCAGCTGGAACACTGCACACCTGAGAAAACTGTATCTGGCATGGTGAGTTAGTAATAAAATGCTAAGTAAACGCTTTCAGTTCAACAGTAAGGGGCATAGCTCACTTGTACAGGACATGATTTGTGAGCAGGAGGTCCCCAGTTCAGTCGGTGTTCCCATTAAAAGGGGCTCAGCGGTATAGGAAAGCCCTCTGCCTGAGACCTGGAGAGCTACTAACAGCGTCCGGCTTTGGACAATCATGGGGGCAGGGGCGGGAGAAGAGCCCATTGTGGCTTCTGTGTGCGCACCCATTGTTTACATAATTATCTGCACTGCGGCACTGGTTTGGCATGTTGTGCAAACACAGCATGTGGTGTGATGGATGTAGCTTCATGCCCACCCTACAACCCACAATGTGCAGTAGGAGTTGTAGGTTGGGTATGAAGCCAGCCCTGCCACTCCGCGTGCTGGGTTCGCACAACACGCCAGCTCAGCACAGGCAGTTGTGTAAACAACAGGCATGTGCATGTGTGGGGAGAAGCCACAGTGGCTTCTTTTCCCCCTGCGATCATCCAAATACCCCCAGGACTAACATGCCCTTGCTGCCTTGGTCCCCTTGGACCATGTGAGCTCTGACCCTGGGATTTTCTTCAGACCTCACCTTTGAGAAATACCCAAGCCTGAACTGACCCCTTTGCTGGCTCTTAACTCCACAGCCTGAAACCTGATCATTCAGTACCAAAGACTGGGTGTGGCTCCACTTGAAGCAGGACAGGCATCTCAAGAAGCCAAATAATGGTCAGCCTGTTACCATATATTTAGCATCATTAAAGTTTTAAACTATAACAGAAATTTAAGTTTCTAGCAGTCATGGTTGTGAAAGTGTTTGAAGGCAATGTTGACTCGGAGGTGGAATTTTTGAATGCTGCATCCCTCTATTTTTCTGCATGGTTCAGTTGCCTCTGTTCTTATGCGTGTGGAACGTGGAAGGCTGTTATAAATGAGCACATATGCACTTAGCTGGATGAGCAAATGAGTGCCTGACTGACCTAAGAGTGGGAGTTGTTTGCCCGTCACCTCTTCCTCTAGGAAGACTTGATGGGTGCTAATGATGCAGCAGTTTCAGCTGCTGCATGTGCATGCCGTTGAAGGCGGGGGGGGGGGCATTCTGTGAAAACTAGGATACAGAATTTGGATTAAATTATGAAAGCAAACCTAAACAATCTGTAGAATTTGCATAGTTTATTCTGCAGTGTGAGTTTTCTTAGTGCAGAAACTAGTTGGTGGTTTTGCCTTTTGTCCATTTGTGCACAGTTCAGCCTGCCCTACCTAAATTTCAAACAAGAATGTTTATTTCACACATTGCGCTGTGTACAGTGATGCAAATCGAACACTAAAAACCAAATATGTATTCTGGGTTCACTGCAGAGTCACTTCTATGATGACATTCTGAATATCTGGCATTTCAAATTTGTCTGTCTTTCAGAGACTTTGGTAACCATAAAACCCTGCTTCTTGCTTGCTCTTCAAAAAAGAACATATAATATTTGTTTTTAATGTTTCAAGTGCTAACAACTAATGAACTGAAGGCTGGTGTTCCTGTGCACAGAGGACTAACATTGTCTAGTGTGTGTATATATATATATATAAACACACAATACATTTCCAGCAATAATGCTGTTTATCAGTTCACTCACAATAGGTGATGAGATATTGTCCCCAAATAGCACAGATCCCCAGAGACATCTGGCATTAGCATAAAAACAACAACAAAAGGACCTGCTCCAGCAAGGTGCGGAGAGGCTTACAGAACAATCCTATGTATGTCTATTCAGAAGGTATAGGACTGCAGCCTTAACCCTCAGTATAAGCTGTAATTTTTTATGATGATGTAAGAAGCCCAAACAAGGCAAATGCAAACTAGAGATGTTTAAACAGATGGAAAATTGCTCAACCACTACGGCTGAAAGATTAATGGCAATGTGACTACTGCTCCATTTTTCAAATAAGTATTTTAGTGACTTCATTGGGGTAACTCTATAATAAACAGCTAGAAAGCATTCCTCGTAATCATCAGACAAGAAAGGAGGGAAGGATGCCACTGACTAGCAGGGTACCTAAAATGAAATGTCAAATGAATTTCATGTTGAGGCAGCAGATGCCAGCCTCAGCTGAATGCAGCAATTCTAGCGTCAGAGTGATGGCAAGAAATGAATCACAATAGCCAAGATATCATGACTTGTGACTGTACCTTCCACATTTCTAGTGTATAATTTGATGGCTTCACCAGAATCCATGATCCTCCATTCTCTCCTTCAAGATTGGTAAGAGAACTAAGGGCATAAAGGCAGGAAGGGCATTCATTCCCCATTCAGACAAAATAAAATTATTCTTCGGGAGCTCTGCTTCTGCCCACTATTGTTATCAACAACTGAATACATTTATGTACTAAGTAAAATGCCAAAGGCTATTGCCTCTGTCCCTGCCTTAGTTCAATAATCTACGCAGTTGACACAATCCTGTGAATAAATCCTTGTTGTGCTAAAGCTGGGACAACAATGACCTGGAATAAATATTTGCTTGAATTACTGTGGTTTCCAAATGGCCCAGTTTGTCCCAATGAAGTTTTTAGAAGGGTTATTGAGTGAATTTAATAACGTCCATCTACACGTGCTAGGAAACAATATAGCAACTTGCCTCTATAGCCTTTACTATAGTGCCACGGTAATAATAACCATCAGTTTCCCTTCTTGCCAGAACAGGAACGCCAGCAGTAACCAATGATCGCTCCAAAGTCTTTACTGCCTCACGTGTTGTATCAAGAAAATGGGGGCAGTGGCCGAGACACGAGTACCTTTGAATAAAATGAAAGGTTCAAAGAAGGATTTTCTATACGTGGCAAGGAAGGCACACCAGTCTTCATCCTGTCCCGGTGTTTCTGCATAGGCAATGCCCCACCCACTAGAAAAATTCAGAGAAGTATCCACCAGATAACCTCCATCACCGACTGCTGAGATGTAATTGGTATATGGGAGCTGGCAATTCGGTGCGGAGCTCCTCACTGAACTGGGCAATTATAGCAGGGGCAGGGAACTTCTTTCAGCCTGAGGGCCGAATTCCATGTTGGAGAATCTCTCCAAGGGTACACTCCAGTGGTGGGTGGGGCCAAAGGCAAAAGGGGGCAGGGCTGAAGGCAAAAAGGGGTGAGCCAAAGTACCCCAAGTACCGGCATTTTGTAGCTAGGAGCCAGTAACCACGCCTTAGAAGAGACATTTCAACCTTTCAGAATGAGGGAAAAACTGCAAAAAAGCTTGGAAATGACCAAACAATGGGTGATTGGGGGAAAGGGGGTGGAGCTAGGGGAAAGGGCAGGGCCATCTGGGAGACCCCAGAGGGCAGGATTGGGGCTGGGGGCTGGATTTGGCCTTTCCCACACCTGAACTATAGTTTGTTCATCTCTCTAGTTTTGAAACTCCAAATATACTTTTTCCTACCTTGCTGTGATGAGTGGCCTAACAACACATGCAGGATGTGCTAAGATGGAACGGGGATGAGCTATGACATGGCTATGCACTGGTTTAGGTTGCACTGGAATTGCGCAGCGCTTGTGATATGAGGACCATGTGCGGTTATCCATTCCTTCAGAAGCACTCCCCTACAGAATAAAATAATTTAAGGTACATTATGTATTCTGAAGTGGGGGAGGGGGGACATTACCAGGATTTAACATAACTGTAATCACCACCATTGCTCCAGGTCGTATCTTTGGGGATTTGGTCTGGATGTTACCCGCAAATCAGCTGTAGCAATTTAGAATCAGGATACAAACCTTTCTGCTACACAGCGTTGTCTGACAGTGGAATGAATGCCCTTTCTGCCCTGTGGAAGAAGTCTACACACAGCTGATGCGGATTTAGACGTGGAACATCACTGAAACAGGTTGGACATGATTTATTGATGCAGGTGTTCATCTCTTTCCCAAACCACTAGTTGTTGCATGCAACTAGCTGCACATGACTACAGTTTGGTTAGAGCCCATAAGTGTCTATTAACTGATTTAAGGAGCAAATCCTATGCATGTTTAGACAGAAAAAAATATTTTGATCTAGTCAGCATTCTCTCATGCTTTATAATAACTGGTTTCTCAAAACAGAGAAATCGCGCTCAGAACTGACATGGGAAGAGAGCACTCTTCTGTGGCTGTCAAGGTAAGATTTGCAGTGTGACAGCAAACTCCAGACATTTAGCAGTCAAGCCATCAAAAATATTTTGTATCACTTCCAAGATGTACATAATCCGTCTTGATTCGGTGTGTCAGGATTAAAATTGAGATGACAGTTTAAGTGAGCATTCTTTTGATATGCCCAGTCTTATTATTTTATTGATTTTTTTTTTTTGCAAACAATGTTTTAAAGAATTCCCAGGAATTAAAAAATAAGAGGTTTGAGGGCTTAGAGATGAGATTCCCTCACAACAGAATGTCTGGAGCCCATGTAACAACTGTGCAATCATTATTACATTCAATCATCCAGAAAGGCTCTAAGTGTATAAGGCAAACATGCTCACTCAATAAGAATGGATCCCTGTTTTATCTGAATCTCTGATATTTTCTTCACACTAGGTCTGCCAACCCATTGAAGAGTATTTACTTGTCTGCCTTCTAGCTGGTTTATTGATTTACATCACATTTACATGAATTAACATGTGCCAAAAACTATGGTATGCAGCCTGTGGAGAAGTGTGAGGCAGCTTTTGTTAATTCAAGTGTAAGTTACTATTCATTGTTAAGAAAGGGCATCTTTAATATTTATCTTGTCTTTCTCCATTACAGTAACACACCAATGCCAAAATAACTTCAAAATACAAGCAAATGTATGTATCCATAACTTTAAGCCAAACAAAATAAATGGGCCCCAATGGTTAATCACCAAAAGCTTGATTTTATTAATCTACTGATTAAACCACTATGCAGAACAATCCTACGCAAGTCTACTGAGGTATAAAACACACTATCTTCAATGTGAATAGAGGATTGTAGCCTAAAGTTTACAGCTCTATGTCTAACAGTCAGTGATACCTTTAAAATTTTAAGTTCTTTTACATTTCCTACAAAATGTCAAAAGGTCACCTATATTGAGGTATTGGTAAGATGTACAGGTATTTAAATTTAGTTGACTAATAATCAGTTAAAAAGCAGACAACTAATCAACTAAATTTTTTTATTCCATTGATAGGCTTAAAATCGTAAACAAAACTGCACAAGTATGTTCTTCAGTTACTCCAACGCCCTTCAAGAAGTCCGATATTGTGGAAAAGTCCCAGAGGCATAAGGAAAGTCCTTAGAATGACGTTTGCAGTGTTTGAAATCCTTCATTTACTTACAGGACAGGCTCAATAATGGCAGATGAAAATTACCAAAGGTGACTTGAGATAAATAGCATCAAGCATTTCAGTTAGGTTTTTGTACAATTATTTTGAAAGTTGACAGCATTACAATTCTTTTAAAAAACTCACCCGAGTTTGCAATGCTAAATGTCAGGATCTTTGAATTGGCTTGACTTCAGCAGCATTGCACGTCTATGCTGCTGAGGAAAGTTATTTGCTAATGTTTTCAGTTACTAAGCAGGTTGCCGTAGAACCATTGCTAACAGGAACTTACGTCTGATAGCAAAGCTCTCTCTCTCTCTCTCTCTCTCTCTCTCTCTCACACACACACACACACACACACAAATATTAGCAATAACTGTTCTTTGAGGCATATTTCATTTCTAAAGCCACCGGCACCAACCAAGTACTGAAGTTAGAATACTGCAGAAGATGTACTGAAGATTAAGTTAAGACAATATTCAGATTTCCAATGTCATTTGGACTATAAAGCCCTTCTTCATGGGTATAGTATATATCAAACGTAACAACTTAAAAAATAACATTTGGCGAGGTGAAATTACCTTAGTTCCAGACAGTCCACTTTTGACCATCCTCTCATTTCTACTCTGTAGAAATTTCTTCAAATGTGGCAAATAAATACTTTGGAAACACATATTAATTAGATCCATCTGAAGTAAGACTATCAGAAGATTCAAATATTGTGCTATATGGACGTTTCTTTCTTGGTTGGGCTAACTGCCCGTTTTGAGAGCCAATGGAGCATCCTTCTTTTACAAGATGGAATTTCCACTTCTATAATGTTTCTGTTGCTGAAATCCCCAGGTACACATTGGCCAATGTCACCCAGCCGCAACCATTTCTTTGACCTGCCTGGTATCTTACGCCTCTCTCCCCGTCTCAGGATAGGAGTAAGTGCAGGATTTTGCACAGCAAAATCATTTAGGACCCAATAGGGCCTAACAGCAAATCAGCTATTGTTGAATGCTCTACTACTAAACTGGAAGCATGAAAAGTACACAGGAAGAGAGTCTTTTGTTAGACAGTGCCCCACACCACTACCAACTGACAGACTTTACCACAAAAAGAAAAAAGATACACGACAGCATACTTCAGGCCTGCACAATTTGTTACCCACCAAGCAGAATATACAGCCCAGCAAGTATGTATGGTGGTCCACCATGTTGTGTCATATTGAGTTTTCAGGAGTAATGCTTTTTGGCAGAATGCCCGATTCTGGTACTGCTAAGTTAAAGCAGTTTCTCAGTGGTTAGTTGTTGCATCATCATCTCAGGAACACTGGAGAGACATTGAGGGAACCTAAGATAACTTTGTTATTTACATTAGAAATATATTTATATTTCTAGAAAAGTCACTGAAGACTTGCAGAATAATGCAAAGAAATTCCTTCCCTTTGCCCCGTTCCTTCCACTCACCATGAATGATCTTGGGTTGTCAGTTGTGGCACTGAGGTTGCAATTGTTTATACCCATTTAGCCTGAAGTAACACCCATTGAACTCAGTGGAACTTAATTCAGAGTAGACATTTTTAGGATCGCATTGCTAATTATCTTTCACCGACTGTGAGCACATATATAAGGGCAACCTTGTTCCAAACGAGCTTGATCCTGGAACAATGTTTTAGATCCTAAAAAAAACCATCTAGATATAGCTAACTATTAGCACTTTAAGTGTTAGTGTATTTTTAAAATCCTGTACTTTTTGTTACAATCAAATAGCTTTCTTTAAGCAGTATCTTTACTAGTTTTTACATTCTAGGCAAACATCCAGCAACTTGATAGAATTGTCTAAATTGAGAAATGTTAGCAAAAAGTGATGTCACCATTCTCAAAGAGGAGCAGAATCTTCTAATCCCTTTATTAAAATATACCTTTATTTAAAATAATGCAGCTTGAGAGGACACATTGGAATGTGTTCCCTCCCACCCACCCCTTTTAGAAACATCATCAACATATTGTTGATCATACTTAGGAATCTTTTCAACAATTACAGCCATTTCAATCATTTGAAACGTCTACACATTTTTAACACAGTTCATCTCATTATAGCCACAAATGCTGAAATTAAGATACTGTATAGCAAGGTCAGTATTGCAAGTATCTTTGAACCTTACAGGCAGGATATCTGTGGAGTTCTCAGATATACTTGTATTTGCTGTGAAGCAGTCTACGCAGTCCTTGGAACTTGATCATTTTGAGAGCTATCTTGAGAGGGGTGGTGAACTTTCCTGCTATTCTTCTCTGAATCATCATACAGAACAGACTGGAGATATCTTATGTATTTAATTGCAGCTCGGAGTGTTTCGACTTTGCTGAGCCGTTTCTCTAAGTATTCAGCAGGTAGGTGATGTCTGAGTTTGGCATATCCTTCATTGACACATTTAACCCTCTGCCTTTCCCTTTCATTTCTTTTTCGGATGAACGCTGGGCCGCAAGAGTACTCACATCTGCCGAAATTCCCATGGGGGACTTGAAATGGGAAACCGCAAGGATTACTGTAGAAATTATCAGCAGTCAGCTGCTCTGGTGTAAATGGAAGCAGAGGCAAATCTTCAGGGCCAGCAAACTGGTTTGGGGCCTCTGGGTACAAATGAAATGTGGCATAAGGGTCCCTACAAGAAAGTCTGGACATCTGTCCATCGTAGGAGTCGCTGAAGATTGGCAATTTGTCCATGGCATCACAGGAGCTTTTCCGAGCTGTGGTGTCTCAGGTACAAAGCTGGAAATGTAGAATTGCATTATCAGTTCAGTGATTCATGCCTTGTAATAGGCTAGGTGCGACTGTCAGTATTTTTAGAGCACTTGATATTATGGAAATATGTGGGAGACTGCGATGATGTAGTACTGGCCTATTTAAATACAATGTTCCATATGCAAATAAGACATTTTAAAATTACCAACGTATGCTCTAGATTTTTGCCACTAGGTAACTCTCTTATTTTGTCTTACAGCTGGGACTGATCACTCTTAAATCATTAAGCTGGCCTTCCTCGAGAAGTACAGGCAGTTGGTAGAACAGGTATGAACTTCTCTATTACTCCGCTTTCCTGTACCCACTCCAGCGCATGCCTTGCTTTGCCCATCCCTTATGACGATTAGTCCTGGGGAGTGCTACCTCTAGAACACCTTGCAACAAACATAAATCACTAAAATCAATGGGACCTAAACATTCTTCATCCTGACAGGTCTTTTAGTAGCCACACTCCTTTCGGGGCAGGGCCTGATGAAATATTCTGCCATAATGTAAAGCTGGCAAAGTCTCTGAATCAAAAGGAGTTGCTCCAATAATAGAGGACTTTGCATCTATTCTGTATTTCTTGTTATGTGACACAGCATAGCAACCACTTTGAATAGTAAAGAATGTGGATCTCTATTTTAGGAGTCAAACATCAGTATATAAAGAACTTTGCTTGTTCTCCTCTCAGACACAGTATTGGCTCTTATATAGAATAAGAAATCACATCAGCAGTTGTTTTCTTCCATATACAGGGGATTGCTTGATAACTTCCTAGCAAACACTAACATTTTACTCAATAAACGTGGTGATCAAATGACATCCCCTCAGTCAATCTATGATATCAGAATTTCAGTGGAGAAATGCTGGCCAAGGAATCTGCAAAATGAGCCAGGATGCATGAAGTGATTTTTGGAACATATAAGGGAGCAAGTTGGCTTTCCCCTCTTCATGCATGTCAATGCCCACCAGCCTGCCCTAGCCCTGATGCTCAAGATATGCAATTCCTTAATTTAAAACAGTTCAAACATTTGATTTTACAATTTGAAATCTGGTATAAGGAGGATTAGGAACTTATATTGCTAAAGAACAAGGCCGTTTTCAAGGAAGCATGCTTACTACGCATGCAATAGGAAAGTTTAATTAGCGTATTTATGGTTGCCTATAATTAAAAACAAACATGTTCCTTTTCTGTATTTTATTTTGTGGATAGCACTACTTTAAATCAAAAGGCTATACTTTTTACATGCATTGGAACAGAAAAGTTTCTAGGAATTCACAGCACTCACTATCAATCACCAAACCTTTAATTGAATTAGAAACCTTTAACTGAATTTTTTGCTAGGAAGTCAAGTTCCATTACATCATTTGCTTAAAAAGGATCATAATCATTTCTCTTCTTTCTATAAACTATAGAATAGATTCTTTCTGTTCTTTGCTGCAAAGCTGCATTTGATTAAAATTCAAGTCATATTGACGGCCTCAACATGAAAGACAAATCAAGATGTTGTTTCCTAGACTCACCTATGGTGAAATGGAAAAGAACTCCCCCAAACACCAGGGAAAATCTAAAAATATTAGAAAGGGACTGAGTTCCAAAACATCACACCAAAATGAAGCATGTTAGTATGTCAATCCTTACAGCACTTTCCCCCTATAGATTAACTTTTATACGAAGTACAATTCACAAAGCATCTATTAATCATGTTATCACTTACAAATTTAATACTCTGGGATTAATATTAATAAAAGCCATGTAACACTTTGCTATTCACCTCTATCTACCTTAAGTTTCTTACCTGAGTCCCACAGGTCTTGTGCCTGTTGGGCTGTGTCAAAGACAGATCTAAATTTATAGTCAATTCTCAATATGCAAAGTAGCTCATGGTTAGATCTGCTCTTTTCTGGTTTAGCTTCCACCCACACTGCAGCTATAAAGACAATAAATATTAGAATTATAGGTCAGAAAGTTTAATGCATTAGATGGCTTTTATGGCTGTTAAGTTCTTGTCAGCAGCCTATTTTTATCAGATATTGTAGGAATTTGCTACAGTGGTGTATGTAGAGCAATTTTCATCAAATCAGTCTTATTAAACTGTAGAAGCACTTGCTAGATCTCACTTTTTGTATGGGTATATTAAATACACCAATGTGAGCAAATTTATATCAGACTATATAGTTGCAATAAATGTCTTTTAACTTTGTGAATGTTCATATTTACTGGTTAATCCCTACAGTTGTAGGAGGTCAGTGGGGAAGTGTTACAAGATGCTGGCATTGATCAGTTACATGTCAGCAGGCACTACCACTGTTTAAAAATGAGAAGAGGTGGTAGAAGGGGAAAAGTTTAACCATTTATCACATCCATGTTGCCCCCTGCCCCCCATGGTTTGCCAGTCATATTTACCTTTGCAAGTATACAGGTTGAACCCCATAGAAGGGGGAAATGCTCTTCTCACGCTGGTTGGGCAGAAAAAAGCAGGCAATGAAATGGTGAATACAACTTCTCTGCTCTAAATTTCCCTGTCCGATATAGCCTGTATGGTTCCCTACTTTTCTAGCGAGCTGGGGTTAATGAAACAGGGATGACAGCTAGAGCAGTGGTGGAGGAAACCTCATGACTAATCTGACCAAACATGGGCTAGAGCTATATTAAAGCCTAGTCTGTGGCAGCAATATAGCTCTTCAAAAAAATGTAACAAATGATCAATGAAATATATGCTCCAAAGGAAGGAGGAGTACAAGTCTTCAGAGATAAGGAAAAAATAATAGCAGAAAGATTATGAAACAATGGTATATGTAGAGGAGAGGAAAGAGAATGTAGCATTGACAGGCATTCCATTTTGTTCTTGTTGAAGAGCAAGATAAGTACTCCCATACTGCAGTGGTATAGGCAGGGAATGTTCAGCCTCTAAAATTAAAATGTTCTGAAAGTTACAGGTTTGGAGTGAAGGAGAATGCAGAATTGTATCAGTTGTGGATGCGATGGATGCTATTCTAAGATGTGCCTGTGGCACTCATGTAACTACACTGCAGCCACACTTGCAAATATACTAGCTGGGAGGGGGAGGTGGTAGATTGCATTTCCCAGCACTCAAGCAGCAATAAACTGTCTCTACGAAAATGCAGTATCCCTACAACAGAACTATTGCCTGGAAAACGGTCAGCTGGGACCTCCACAACTAACTGCTGAGTGTTTGTTGCACTGTTAAAAATGGCTGTCTGGAAATCCCAGAAGAGCTTTAAAGCAATTTCCCGTTTTGCTACTATGAATGCCTTTATGGCTACCAAATGTATTGGCAAAGAGCAACAGGGTAAGCAAAAGAGGCATTTTATTCCACAAATATAAACACTTCTAACAAACACGTTTCAAACCACATTTTGATTTTCTTCAGGGAAATCTGTCAAGCAATGTACAACTTTATATTTAGAATTTAAACATGTTCCTGCATTTTTAAAAGTATGCATATACAACTTAACTACAACAATACAATTGTTTATCAAAACTTTAAAAAATCTAACGAAAGAGAGGCTCAAAGTTCTAAACAATAACCATAATGTATCTTGAACGATAACATATCTCAGGAATAAATGAACATACTCAATGTGACCAAATTCGATAAACGTTGCTCTTCAAAATCCAGCCAGGTAGATTTTGAGGTTAAACACAATGACACCATTTGGCCTTAATGAGTCTAGACTTTGTAACACTGCTCTGAAATACAGCTCCTTCCAATCAGGATTCATGCACATATTAGTTTGGCTTCTTCTCCCAGGTTTGATATAGCACAGTGGACTGGAGTCTGAAGAGCAAGCATGATCAAATTTGATAAACAATTGTATTGTTATTGTAGTCAAGTTGCATATACATATTTTTTATAATACAGGGACAGGTTTAGATTCTATAATATAAATTGTGGACATTGTTCTACAGATTTCCCTGACGGAGGGCATGCATGTGGTCTGAAACATGTTGGAACAGTTTATTTTGGAATGCCCCCTTTTCCCCCTCTCTGAGGTCGATTTTCTGACCACGAAGAGGCAGCCAGCATGGTTTTTGCTGCATTGGCTGCAAGGGGTCAGATCTCTGACTCTGCCTTCAGAGGACAGAGCATTGTCTCCAACTTGTAAGGGGTTTTCCTAGCCATCCTATGGTCCCTGGAATGCTTGCCCAAGGACCACTGGATTGCTCTCTTAGCTGTCTAGCAACTATGATAGGGTCATTTTAAAAAATACAACTCCCAGAACAAGAGAAGATTCTGAAGAATTTATTTGCATTCCATTACCAAGCAAATTTTTAAAAAATAGTTATTGTCCACCAAATATTGAAATTTACATGAATAAATTGTTTAGTTATCATACAACCTTTAGCAATTAACGTAGGCCAATATTTTTCCTATTCTGCACAGCACTGTTGTCTTTGCACAGTACTTCAAGCCTCTAGTTCACCAACTATCTGTCCACTAAAGCTTCACCTTACATTTGCAGAGGTCAGCTAACAAACTGACAGTTCAAGCAATGAAATTTATACAACCGGCCAGTTTTAGATGTGATGTTATGCTGTACAATGTAAGTTTTTGATACACAGCAGACCATAAGAAAATAACAAATATATTTACAGAAGTTCTATATGTAAAGTCATTTGTAACAGAAATGCTGCACATCTTCTCATTTCTCTACGTAAATATTAGTGAAAACTGCATTTAAGAACTATAGTCAATTATCTCTTGATGTCAAAATTATCACACAAATAATTGCTTATGTTTTATTAGTGAAAGCAATTTAATAGTGTACAGAAATGTTGGCTTGTTAAAAGATTTTAGTATCTTCCTTCCACTTGTGTTTGTGCTTTCTTTGCTATTGGTGAGCAAAAATAGTCTTCTGATGAAGTGGCATAACAGGAAGACAGAAATCAATGCTTTACTTTAGTCTATTTCTTTTCTTCCAACAGCATTTGGAGATGGTAATTGTACTGATTAACTGAGCACAACATGACGGTCAAACACAGATTTGCGCTGTTCTTGAACTTGGCGTTTCCAACGTTGCTGGGCATACTCCACTTTGTTCAACATGTTAGCACGGCTTCGGGAACGAGCCAACACATCATGAGCATTTGCAAAAGGCTGATGATCCTGAAATTTAAAAGGGTTTTGTTATTGTTTATTGCTCAGCATGCCACTTTGACAAAGTAAAAATACACTGCTAGGAGTATTCTAGCTTGCCTTATATAACAGAAAAGAATTAAACTAATTATTTTCAGCAAAGGATGCTGTGTAAATTATCTATATTCTTTCCAATAGTGACTACAATTTTAAGCCATTTTCTGAAGAAACTACACTCACAATCCTCCCCACCCAGCATCAATAACAAGCAAATCTCAAAAACCAGAATTGCACCGAAAGGTCTGTAAGTAATTTGCAGGAGTGGGGGGGGAACATAACTGTAAAAGCTCCAGGTGTCTATCCTCCAGGTAGCTTTTCTGTTGCTGGGATAGAATGTATTTACATTAGAAAATCAAGCACACAAAGGAACGGGCGGGGGGGGGGGGTCATGGCAGCCAGTGGGAATATATTGTTTATTATCTTGTAACATAAAAGGATAAAAATGAACAAGAACTGCAGAGGCTAGTAGAGGGTACTAGCAGGGAGAAGTGCAAGGGACTCTTGTGGTGGGATGCAGAGAGAGATAATGCCTTGCGTTGCGTTGCTCGGACATATGAGTATTTAGGGATGTTGAAAAGCTTAGGAATTCCAGCAGTTTTATCCTGAAAGACAAGATCAAAGTATTTCTCTTCTAGGGATAGGAGTCAAAGAACTGGGCACATTGTTCCATGCATGCAATGCGCTTGCCCATCCACCCCTTTCTGATGCAATCTCTTACGCTACTTTCTCCTGACCCCCAAAGCTGCTGCTGAGGATCACAGAACCTCTAGAACAGTATATAATGTGGCACAAGGGGCTGCAGCCAGAGGGGAAAGAAATAGGCAGAAATTGGCGACTCCCCCTCTCCCATGCATTCCATCTGCTAAATGCATTCCATTTGGACCCAAGCCATTAAAAATACTAGAGTTAAGATCACCCAATTATTTCTTAATGCCAACCACTAATAGCCAATACAACCTTGTATTGTCTTCCAAGGCAAGAACAACAAGTCTAGTAAAAGGGTCTTGTGCACTCACACAGACAGCTGCTTAACAGACAGTTGTCCTGGGACTGCAGAGCTGAATAGTAGTACACTCTCATCTCATCCAACAGCCAGTGGACCTAGGGCCACTGGGAGGCTGCACCTTCCAGGAATAGCATCATGGCAAGAGGGGAGACCAACCCGGCCCCATACATAAGCCAGTGAAGGATCAGATGCAGGGAGTTTGTTTCATCCCTCCCTGACAGAAAGAACACCTATTAGAACGGAGTCCAATCTGGCCCCGTCCATTAGCTGCAGAAGAAGAAGCTGCTGCTCTAATGCCAGCTTTCTCCTTCCCTCCCCTTTCCTTTTGTGTCTGTTAGATTGTGAACCTGCAGGCAGGGAACATTTTACCTTTCAAATCTGTACAGCACTTAGAAAATTTGTACAAGTGAACAACAACAACGTTCGCATTGTAAGATAGTACTAACATTTAAACTGCGAACACACTGCAGCTCTATGTTTAAGTCTCTACAATACTAATCAGTAACAACTACTGTGAAGCTGTTTGGAGTACTCACTTCAAGATGTGAAATAATACCAACACACACACATTTACATTCAACATCTTAAATTAAAAAGCAAAAATACAGCTGGTTAGGTGACAAAGTCAAATGACAACTGTGTGTTTATGTTAAGCATTCAAGTCATCCTATTAAGCATACCACTGAATGACTGCAATTCATAAACACGGACATTCAATATCAAACCTACTGTTTAGATTTAAAGATGTTTTGGACACCAAGGTGTGATTTAAAGATCAGATTTGGAGAAGGTCATGTATGTGATATATACTAAGGATTAAACATCCACATTATGAACTGTTTACCATGTTAACATATCAAATTAATTTGTACTTTTAGCTGTAATGGTTCAAGACCTTGAGCATTAAAAAAATAAACATACCAAAACAGGAATCTGAGATCATGTTTTAAGAAATCAAGAGCAGTCAGCAAGAACACTGGGCATAATTGACCAGAAAAAGCATACTGTGCCCTTCTGACTACTTGAGGGGGGTTTCAAGAGCGTTTGTTCTCTTTTACATTTAGAACTTAAAAGATAAGCCAGGTCTTCCAGAGCAGATTTTGAGGGTACACAGGGGGCTGCAGGGGAAAGGTGAAATTGTCCCCCTTCCAGATCTGTTGACAGAGCTGCTTCTGTTAGTGGAACAATACCACTGGATGAAACCCATGGTCTAATCAAACGATGATGCTAGCACAAATAGACAGAACACACTGGCAGCACATGGTCAGAGTGACACATTATGCTAGAAATACAGATATGCCAGTGCATACATTTAGAACTTGGGTACTGGTATCAGATTCTTCCAGACATTCACTGAACTTACTACCCATTAGCCCAAGCTAAATTAGAAGCTGAATAAAAAGTATTTGACATAGTTTGCAAAAATTCAGAATCTCGGCTTTCCTTTTTTTAAAAGCAAATTGCTAGCCCTTAAGGTGGCAAAGATAGGCTTAAAAGTTGTAAAGGTGATGCCTGGTCCTCAGAATCCAGAGGAGAGGCTGAGAAGGATTTCAAGTCATCAGAGGGCAGGTCTCTTAGCAGGTGGCATAGCTCCTGCTCCCTCATCATGACTAGCAGAAAAAGAATTAATGCAAAATAAGAAGACCATGCAAATGTGCTTATTTGCTTAATTTATACAAGTCACAATCCAGCTTTTCTTGGTACACGTCTTGTCTTGATCCAGAATGTTGTGGTGTTTTTAATGCCCCCAAAGGAGTTAACCTGGAAGCACTGTCCTCCCCAGATTCAGATGGGCTCTGCCTCTTGTCTAAGGGAATGGACATTCCAGAAGGGGTTGAGATGACACTGACTTGAAATGTTCTTTCCTTTAAAGCATCATGAAATCTGTACTGAATAACCATATTGTATTCAAGAATTTAAATTGATTTCAAAGTCCACTTATGAATGACACCATAAAACTTTGAGACAGTTCATGTTATATAAGAGTCCAATTAAAAATGTAAGGACATTTGGTCTGGGTGGTGAGATACATTTAAACTAATTCTTGGTTCAATTCTAAACTTCATTAGAAGTTTAGGAACAGGCTAGGCCACTAAGCTCAAACCACAGGTTTTCCATAATAGTTGTGGCATCCAAAATGACGACTAAACCACATACAGAAACATTCTTTGTGGCTGCTATGCAATACCTGTTAATGGAGTACAAACATTTTACAGAAGTATTATAAGATCTTTCAGTTTGGATTGGCTTTGGTGGCCATTAGGTATTTAGTTGGCTTAATTACTTCAAAAACATGTTCATTCGGACTCATTACACTGAACTATTTGATTCAAATTCAAAGACATTCATCGGTGAGCTTGTTAGGGGGAAAAGTGTCCAGATGGGAGTGACTCAACTACACAGCGGGCAGCTTCTAACACACCATCGTAAGGAGAATGTTCAGATATTTTCTGCATTACTTTCCAAAAATCCCTAACACTGCATTTGCCTCTTTGCTGCCGGCCTTGCCTCTGCGACTACTAGTATCCAATTCAGAATTTAAGAAGAAATTGTGTTTTCCTCCCTCAAACCTGCTTCTTAATTTTCCACTTGCATTTCAGTAGGTCAACAACCATAACCCTCTGGCAAGCATCCCACTTCTAAGCTACTAAGGGGTAAGGTTTTAGTTCACAAATCATGACATGTTTATCTGGTTTATCTTTCAATTGAGATGTATACACCTTTAAATTACTATTATCTACCTTTAAAAATCTTTTTATACCATTCTTTAGCTGCTCTTCAAAGACCTTTTTGACCAGGACTTCCGGTTGGAACCGATGTCGCTCTGGCAGCTTCCCCACGGGTTCTCCGTGGGAGCTTTCTCAAACAGCTTGTCAAAAGGTTGAAAAACCTTTTCATCTCCCCCCTAGAATTAAAGCGGGGAGGCAAGGCAGCTCTGGATAACATCTTGGAGAAAAGTATCCACCATGAGATAGTGGGGGGGCTGTATTCCAGGATTATCTCCCCAGAGCTTTACCAACACAAAAAGCTGTACTGAGACTCCTATTTCATAGGAGAAAACAGGGCTGGCATGTTCCATAATAATATATGCTTTAATATCAACAACTTCTGAGGGATGATTTAAGAAAAGTTAACAATATTTGAGAACATCTGAGGACCTGTAAGATCTGTTTTGAGAGAAACATGTCTGCGCCGAGGAGAAGAAAGGAGCTGGCATCAACTCTCCCCACACCCCATGTGTCAAAAGTTATTTACGCTGATAAAGACTTTATCTTCGCAATTTATGGAGCAAGCCAAAAGGCTGGATTTAATCCAAAATTCCATCACCGCCTTGCAAGGAGCTGTAGTTTTAATTAATGCGTCACAAAAAATGGAGACGAAAATTAATGAGCTAGAAGACCGAGTGGCAGGAAATGAAACTACGACACAAATTTGTTTTAAAAATGCCTCTGATAGAGTTTCTCAACTGGAGGCCTTCATGAGGAGATCCAATGTACGTATTATTGAGATTAAAAGTCTAATGATGTAAAATTGCCTATTTTTGTGGATACAGTTTTGCATGAGATACTCCCTATCCCATCTGATTAATTACTTGATATTGAGCAGGCATTTCGTGTGCCAAATGCTAAAGGGACTGATTACATGATCATAGTTCAATTTGCAAAAGTCTCCACAAAGAATTATATCCTGCGTTTGGCAAGAGAGGGTGGAAGCCTTTCCTGGAAACAAGATAAAGTTATGTTATTTCCAGACTACATCAAAAAGGTGGTGAATAAAAGAAGGCAATTTATCAAAGCAAAGAATATGGCAAAACAACTGAACTTACAATATTACTTAAAATATCCTGCTACACTTAGTATTGTGTCTGAAGGTCAGATGAAGAAGTTTCAAAATCATGAAATGGCGGAGGCATGGCTGAATATAAAAATGTGTGAGAATTCTGTTACAACCCCATGAACTAGAATCTTTAAATAAGCTTTGTTAACTGTTTGTGTTTAGTCTACATGATCCAGGCTAGGTCAGAAGATCAATAATTATACATATATTCGTTTAATCTCATCTTTCACTTTTTCTTGCTTTTCTTTATATTTTTTATTTCAAAATAGATAATATATCTAGTATAAAATATATTACTCACTGTTGAAGGTTTATATTAAGTTTTATTATTATATAACACTATATATTTTTTATTATTTTTATTTTTATTATTATTAATATAGGCTTCTGGGAAAGAATTGTAGACCTGTTTCTTTGATATAAGAGTGATGATATGATATTGAGACGTAAGGTTGTTTCTTAAACGGTAAGATTTTTAAGGTTATATAGTTTTTAACACAGAATGGCATCGGAGGCCGGGGGGGTATTGGAGCTTAAACTTAATTCTTTAAGGGAGAGGGAGAGGGGGAGGGAAGGGGAAAGAATCTTTTCTTCACTTCCTTTTCTCCTCCCTTTTCCTTTTTTTTGCTTTTTCCTTCTCTCTTTGTTATTGTGGTGCCCTCATCAGAATATTGTATTGTTGGGAAATTGTAGTATTGATCAGGTTGTTGGTAATTTTGGTATTGTTTGTGTCATTTATAAAGATAAAATAAATATATTTAAAAAAAACAAAGTCCTTTTTGACATGCCATATGTTCTTACATTTAAAACTTGGTAGAATTTTTTGTCTGTTTCACTTTCCTCAACGGTGTCTGAAGATGCTGGTATAAAACTACACAAGCAAGTAGTTGACACTAGTTTTCTTGTTAAACTATAACAACATAACCTAGAACTGTTATGACACTCATAAATAGGCTGAGATACATTCAACATTTATATTTTTTACACAATCACTTCAGTCATTAACTTGTACCCTTATTTTAAAAAGCACGTTTGGCTGCAAGACAACGTAAAAGCTTCTGAATATTTGCCCACATATACAAAGGACTTTAAATAATCCATTAAGCTAAAGAGAAAAGGCTGTAAGATACAGAGTGCTTTTAAACAGACTTTTCCAAAATATGCCACACATCACTCTGAAGAAGCCCTTTGGTAGCTGAATGCAACCCAACAACCACTGCTGTTACGCCTCTGCTGTCATCTCAACTGGGCCTTTGTAGGGGCCCCATGTAGACCAAATGCAAAATAATTAAAGATAGGCAGGAACAGTGCATGATGGATTGCATTTATCTGGATATAATTTATTTAGCACACATACCCTGCTCTGCTTTCAGAGAAGCGCAAAAGAGCTTACATAAAATAAAAAATGTATAATATTTTGTAGTCTGAAAATATTATGGGCTGGACCCAATCCTTACTTCCAACAGAAGGCACACTTCCTCAGCGGGGTGCAACTCAGGATGCTCCAGCTGGCAGGATGGGGAGAAGGACATTTTCACCAATTCCCCCCCGCCACAGCCCCCAGCACCACCTTCCACACTGTTCTGGAGAATCCCCAACCCTCCAGAGTAGATTTTCTGGGTACACAGGGGACTGGAAGGAGAGGGGAGAATCAACTCATGCACCCCTCTCCTCCTCCAGCACAGCTACAAGAAAAAGATTGGAAGCTTTTGCTTCTGTTTTTGAGACACTGCAGTTTTGCATTACGTCTGAACCTGAACAAACTATGGTTAGTCTTATGGTTTACTGTAACTATGGTTTATTGAAACAATCCAACTTCAAACCTTGGTTTATAAAGTTGGCTTGTTTCAATAAGCCAAGGTTAACCACAATTCAGTCAATCCATAATGGAAGCAAAAGCTTCTGATCTCCTTTGTGGCTGTATGTGTGTGGAGGGAGAGCATACAAGTCTGAGGCTTGCCTAGACCAATTCCCATAATATTAAGCCATAGTTTTATCATTATGACCAAACACATCTCATCTGCATGTCAAGTTCTATCAAAGCCACAAAATCTCTTGGAATCCTCTTTCCTGGACTCAACAAAGCTTGCATGTTTTATCTACAAGGGCTTGGTCTTGGAAACTGAGATTAAACCAATAAACGGAAAAGTATGTTAGTTTAGTCCCATACAAATTCTTCACTGGAAACAGGGGATATGTAGACACCTAATTTATTTTTTTGAGCTATGGTTTCAAAAGATACACCTTAAAACTGTTCTTTGAACTACCAAATTCAGCTAGTACTTTGGCAATAATGGACTTTTAACAAATGGGGTTTAAATAGAGATGTGAAGGCCCAGAAAAAACCCAGAAAAATTCAGAAAAAGGGGTGTGTGTTTTTCGTTTTTCTCTCCGAGTACCATTGTTGTTTTTCTGAAAAATTGAACGGCTTTGGATTATGAAATTTTTTTTTAGAATTGAAGACAAAGTATTTAGATATTGTTACCTAGCCTTTACTCCCCCCAAAATGATTTCTAAAAACAATGCAAGAACACTTTTATAGAAAGACTAGAGGTGTAAAATGTCTGAATAATGAAGCCATGAGGGAAAATTTTTAATCTTCTCTGTAAGATTCCCAGCATAGTTATTTCTTTAATTTCTTATTAAAATCATTGATCTAAAGTATATTTTACTGATAGACATTTATGCTCAGTTTCCCAGCATGTGAGTAGAGTCATCATTGTGCATTCTTAACAGTAAATGTGCATTCTTGATAGTTTGGATTTTGTTCTATACAGTCCTGTGTTGCCGATGGTGTAGCAGTAATTTAATGTAGTTGTGATCTATTTATACAATAATCACAAATTTACTGAGTTTACTTTTAAAAGTTTTAAAATATAATAATAATTTTATGAGCAAACTAAGTTATACATAAAATAACTTCAGGAACAGAAAGCCTGCTTTATGTTCCTAAAGCAGCCCTCCCCAACCTGGTGCCCTCCAGTGTTTTGGACTACAGTGCCCAGCATTCCTGACGATTGGTCATGCTACCTGAGGCTGATGGGAGCTGTAGTCCAAAATATCTGGAGGGCACCAGGCTGGGGAAGGTCAAAAGCAACAAAGTGACTTTAGATCTGCAAAAAGCGCTAAAAAAAAGGTATTGCTTATTTCCCCATTTTCCCCCAAATTTCCGTTTTTCCCCGAAAACCCCAGGGGAAAAAACTTTTCTTCCATGGCCTCAAAATCTCCAAAAATGTTTACATTTCTAGGTTTCAATAATATTCAAAACAAAGAACTTACCCCAATATCTTCATCACTTTGTATTAGTTGTGAATGTCCAAAGAGGCGTCTCTTCAGAATAGGTTCTACTAAGGTGAGATATACCATGTATAGCAGGAGGAGACCCAAGATGGACAAATATATGATGATGGTAATCTATACAGTATAAGACAGTATTTCAGTTTACGCCACTTGAGCGCACATGCGTTTGGAGCATACAGACTGGCAACGTGAAAGAAAATGCCTACAGCAGTGTAAACATTTAGGTATGCCAATCTCAGCAACGTATCCGAATTAAGTGGAGTCGTGCAAAGAACTAAATGCAAAAGCAAATGGACTCTGACTTATGCATTTATCATGCAGAAATGAAGACAAGTGAAAAGGAAACAAAGCTACCTTCCTTTCTACAGGAAGGGATTACAGAACAGGAGGATGAAAATTCATTTTTTCAAGTAACATGGTTTTATTAATTTCTTAGAAAAGGTACTCTGGTTGATGAGAGCCCTATATCCTAAACAAACAGAAAACAGCAGTTACTGCTAGGGAACAATGGGCTGGATCCAAAGGAGTCCTTGTAGAACAGAACCTTTGGATCTAATCAATTTGTTTTAAATAAAATATTGGTTGCAATTGCAACATGTCAGGGAGCACAAGCAAATCAAGAACACAATCAGTTCCTAGTACAAGTTTTAAGGCAGTTACCCTAGTCACATAATGGCTACTTCATGCACTGCATAGCAGCAAATCCATGTTTGTCAACAGGTACACTCAAGGGGGACCACAACCAATCCCTGGTGAATATACCTGTATAACATACACATTTGCAAACTTGCTTATTGCACTCATAATGACTGTTATCTGTACAGATAATACTTTACAGGTATACTTTGGATTGGTATTTGTGTGAGGAGGTATGGGGGGAAACGGAAGGACTCCAGGAAAATTCAATTACCACTTATAGTGGTGTGCTTCCAGTAAGACTACAAAAGTTAGGTAAATTATCCCTAAAATGGAATAGTTTCGGATGGAATAAGGTGGAATTCGTGAGAGCCAAGATAGACAAGCAAGTTAAAAGGACTGGAGTGTTCTAGTGTAAAGCTTGTCATGCTATTTGCAGAGGATAGTGTGTATCCCAGCTTTGAATGGCATCCATTAAAGCAGACTGTACATCAAAAAACAAGATCAGTGTCAACAAAACAGAGAAAGATTAGTTAAGTTGGATGTTCAAATTAAGCAATGTTCATGCCTTCACTGCATGTTTACCTAAAACATGAAGCAACGGGGGATTCAGAGTTCTCAGCAAGTTATAGGAAGCTCCATTTTAGTCCATGCTACTACATGTGACCTTTTAGGCATGATATCTCTTTGGACTTGCTATACCAGGAAGGTCATTATGTACATAAATAATTTACAGTCCTGACATAGGATTGGAATGCTATTCCCATTTTTAAAAATCTTGCTAGCTACATTCTAATATTGTAGCTGCTGCATATCCTTCAATTCGGTTAACTGCATAACACACACAATGTCTGGGAATTATGTTTTATTGCAGATTTTATGTATAAAGGTTTTTATAGAATTTATATAGGTTCTACTATATAAATCTGTATTTTATCATTTTTGTATACTGCTCTAGTACACGTAGATTTTTGAAAAAGCCATATGAACAAATGAGCATTAGTTGACCAAATTTTAAAAAAATAGTAATCAAGGGTTATTTTTACTTTAATTATTTCAGAACTTCTTTCCTCATATTTGCATTCACAACGTAAGCAATAGGCCTCCACATCTGGCCCAGGAACTGGCATAGGCTGCACAACATGAAGGCAATCACTGGGAGGAAAGAAAAAGGTGCTTAGAGTAAGTTTAGGTAAATTTATACCGCTGCAGAGAAGTGTTTACCTGTGAGAACACATGCTGAATGTACCAACAGCTAGCCAATCTATTATTCATACCTGAGTTTGAAATACTTGACATTTAACCCACCTAGTGATCTACTTAAATATTTAATTCCCTGCACTAGAACTTAGTTACTTGGTGAAGTACCGACTGCCAGTAAAGAGGCAAACAAAGCTGAATGCAAATGCCAGTACTGGAACGTTCAGAGATCACTTGATCACTCTAATAAAGCAGGTCCTATTCCCAGATCTACACTCATCCCATCATCACCATCACCCCTCCTCAGTGAAGAGACAGTAACCGTGGTGTCTGGAAATGGTGGCATCATCAGGAGTGACTTAAATGCTCAGAGAAGAGACCCCATGAACTACATGGGCACCCTGGCTTTAGCAACAATCCATCCTGCCCACCATGCGACTACAGCAGCCCTTTACTCTAGCTATATTCAAAGGGAACAATTGTGTTATAACAATAGGTCACTTGGAGTTCAAGAGCAGGGCATTCAATAGTCTAGGAAAGAATCTAGGGTGGGAACTCCTCTTTTTGGTGGCAAGAGCTGTTGAAGGAGGTGACAAACGAGGAGTATTCTCAATAGGCAAATGAGCACAGAAAAGTAGGAGTGATTGTTCCAGTTGTCATCAGTTTTTCCTCCTACTTCATGTTGTCAGAGTTCTCTCACCATATGAAATACCACACACTCTTTTTAAACAGGACAAATTTGCCTTCTTCCTCTTCCACAGTATATCTGAAAACCTTCTGATCCTATATAGAGAGGGCAGTATTTGTGAGAAAACCTTTCACGTCCGGTTTCGAGCACAAGATGAGGTAGAAGGAGCAGATGTGTGCAAGACGAGGGGTTTAGTGAATATTCCAGGACACAATTAATGGTCTAAATGAAAGTAAACATGTGCATTAAAAGACAAGATTATGGGCAGCATCCAATTAGGGCCTTCCGCACACAGCCAGCCCCGCTGGTTCCAGTCCAAGCGTGGCCAGCCTTGCTGGCCCTGGTCCACAAGTGGCCCCTACTGCTTCCATGACACGATACAGCACTTCTGGGGCAAGCTCCCAAACAAGTGGAAACACTTGTTTCTGGAAGGGGGGAGGTTGCCGGAGCCTTGCCCCTTCCAGAAAAGAGTGTGGCTGCGCATGGACTGGAACTGGTAGTGCTGGCTGTGTGCGGAAGGCCCCAATTGGATGCTACCCTAGGCGTCCCCTGTGAATCACTGCTTTTGTAATTTTATTCATCCTTCCACTAGGTTTGTATCAACTCCTGCATCATTTGGAGGACAACGACAATTTATCCCATTCTATAATAGTTGCACAAAATGATTTAATTCACAGCAAACTATGCTGCTATACTCATGAAACCTTCCAAATTGGTGTTGGTCACACCTCATCTGGTTGAGTAAGTGACAGAATGCTTGTAACCACACTTAATGAAGTTGGATTAATTTAATCCAATCTTAGGAACAAGCAGTCATATGGTCCCTATGACAGCATCTCCAAAGGACAAGCTATTCATTGTGGTAGCTAGCTACAAATAAACCAAAACCAACAAAAAAGGGAAAACCCCGCAGGAACTGCCAGAAAAGCCAAGAGTAAAGGGGTAGAAGAAAGGATGTTTAATGCAACAAAAGAATTCTGATGCGTTTCGAACACTCAGGTCCCTCTTAAGGGTACTTTAAAAAGACGATATATAATGTTCATACATGCAAATGTCCACCATTGTGTATCACAAAAATCATACAGATGTGCATCATATAGAATTATAAATTTTTAAGAAGTTAACACATAAAGAATGAGAGGCTTTTTAGAGTAGCCTGAAGGGCCTGAGGGTCCAAAACGCGTCGGAGTTCTTTTATTGCATTAAACATCCTTTTTTCTACCCCTTTGCCCTTGGCTTTTCTGGCAGTAGCCACAAAGAAAAGCTGCCTGTCACCACACTAATGGAAACTCACCACAGTGTGGATATTGCAGTATGGGCCATGAATGGTTTGGCACTCTGTGCTCTGGTTCAGTCAAGAATATTCCCTGGGAGGAGCTATTCCTCCCCATAGAAGCTTGCCCTACACTTTGAATGACACCATGAAAGCCACTGTTCTAAGTAAACATATACAAATGAGGGTAGCCAATATGCCTGTGCTTGATAAATTCCAAGATTCAACTCAAGGGATGCCAGAGTATCAGAATTAGAGTAGGTTACACTGCTTTAAAAGTAAATAGTGAAGGCTTGTCTTCTATAAATACTTTGCATTTCACTCCATTCAACAAACAGAAACTTAAATTTATTAGCAATGTCTAACAAGAGATCAATCCTATGGTCCCAGGGACCATAGGATTGCTCAGAAAAAAACCCTTACAAGGTCAGGAACAGCACTCCAACCTTGGAAGGGGGAGTCAGAGATCCACCCCCCTGCCCTCTCGCAGCCAACAAGGAAAGAGGTCAGAAAAGAAACTTCGGAGAAGGAAGGGGGGCATTCCAGTGTGAAGGGAGGGGAGGAGACCAGAGAAGCCTGGATACAAGGTATTCTGAGCCTCCTCCAGCCTCCCCCTCGCTACATGGGCTAAATAGCCCACCTAGCAAAAATCACCAAAGACGGAGGATGGGGAGGCGAAGATCACCTCCGCCGCTCCTCCCATCTTGCTGGCTTCAGCCTGGCAGGGCAGAGGATTCTCAGAAGCCTCTAAGTTCAGAGGCTTCCAACCAGCAAGGGTACAGTTGATAGGATTGTGCCCCAAGTAACCAGAAATTCACCAGCACCTTAACTTTTGCATCCACTCTATCTCCAGGCAGAATATGGATTAATTTCCACATTACAATTTTCTGTGTCCACAACAACACTTGTAAAATGGCAATTAAATTATACTTAAGCCTACAGGAATGGGATAAAGTGTTGTATACTCACCAGTCTTTCTGTGAAACATTTGTACTAAAAATGTCACCAGCATGGTCTTTATAAGGAGGACAGATACATTTACATCGGACATCCTCAGAACTCTGAAAAATAAATGTGAACTTATAATGAATGGGTTTGTCATTAAGATCAACAACAACAAAAGATAAGCAGTAGGAAAAACAGAAGGTGGGAATTAAGGGCATAAAGGATCCCTAATGACAGAGTACATAATCATAGGATATTTAAGTTTTTTATACTGTAAAGATGTATGTAAGTTCGTAAGAAAGGTTTCAACCCACGATCAACATAATTTTTTCCCACTTATTTAAGTACATACAAGTTACCCTTCTGGATGAGATACTTGGATCTATAAATAAAACTAGATTAATTTGATTAGGACTGTAAACAGCAAAAAGAAAGAAAAGAGGCATTCAACTGAAGAACTTTTAAAGCAAGCTTTCAAAGTATTAGTGCTTAAGACAACACAGCAGGGTATTTTGAAAAGGTGTTGTTAATAAATATATGCCACCTGGCACATGGGGTTAGTATTTTGGCATATGGGTTACAGCAGCCTCCCCCAACCTGGTGCCCTCCAGATGTTCAATCCCCATCAGTCCCAACTACCACGGCCAATGGTAAGGAATGCTGGGAGTTATGGTCCAAAACAACTAGAGGGTGTGGAAGGCTAGGTTACAGATCGACTAGGGAGGCTGAAAATGTATTAGAAGATATTTGGTTTTTATGTACCTGTCATTTGAAGAAAGTGCAACATGTAACCAGGTTTACATACTAACTATATATGAAACTGGGGTGGTTACTTTGCACTGCAAAGCAAACAGACATGTCAATTTTAGATTCTACTAACAACACAAAGAGTAGACAAGGTATTTCAGCCAACTTAAAGGCATTAAGTATAAAGAGCTAAAATCCGCTTGTGTATGTGTGTAATAACAGGGAACCAAATCACCCTCCAAAGATGTCCCCCTTTGATAGTGTATTAATACAAATCCAACACACCTCAAGCACTTCATGAAGCCTATTAACAGCTTTAAGAAACAGGGTAAACTTAAATACACCCTTCAAGCATTTTCCACTATTTAATGCCAGAAGTCTTATAAATCTAAGAACAGAGCAACTCCCGGCACACACACAAAATGCATCCCTTTTCACACTCTCAAAAACCACACATGTACATATAATCTTAGCTTCCACTTGGTCATACACAAAAAAACCATCTTTGCATCAAGTTCTAGGAAGGTAATACCAGATCAACTCTTCCATTGTACACCTACAGTTTATCAATATAACACAACTTATCACGCAACACCCATACACAACCAGTTGTACCTGGTCTTAGCTGTAAAACTCTCAACTCCCACATGGTCAAATGCGCATGACATCATCCTGTGTCTAAATAAGTGCTAAGAACAAAGATAGCAGCCAAAAGTTAAATGCACTTTGGCATTAACAAGTGTCCATTTATATAGAAAGCCAGAGAAACTGTACTGCTAGCCAGATGTATACAGGACTAAAGATAGCCCCTTCAACTCTCAACATGCATAAATTACAATTAAATCATACTAACTGAAATGGAATGTGCTTCCAAGTTAAATGTGTTTATGATTAGAGGCTTAAGCAAAAGATGCCTCCATTGCATCAAAGATGCGGAAGTGATAAATTCAATGAAATCATAAATCCATGCCTAGTGGAAGACTGGTTCTTTCTGCTTGTGCTTTACAATCCCTTCGCCCACCAGTACCTTTTAAAAGCATTCTCTAGCTATGCGCTGCTTAAGGGATATTTTAAAGACCCGTTATGAAGACATTTTTAGAAGTAAAAGACGTTGCGTAGAAAATGAGAAAGGGGTGAAGCACCAGAGCGAGACAGAGAGCGCGAGCGACGGAGTCATCCCAAAGGAACTACGAAAGGGGTGAAGTTCACCTGCTTGGAAATGTTATTCACGTAGGGCTTATTATTTATGGAGTGGCAGAAACGTACCTGAAGCTTTACCGAGTAACATGAGCAAACAGTACAGACTACACACAATCTGCACCTCCGCACTAGGTAAAGGGAGTCCCTTATTGCCTGAGCCTTGAGGCCCTTGAACGAGGCTCCTCGGCCACTCTTGTAGGGCCTTTCCCCGCAAGCGGGCGAGCGGGCGTCCCCCCCACCCTACCCAATCCGGGCTGAGAAGGGCTCAGACGACGGAAGAAAGCCGCAGAAAATAAACGGGGGGGAGGGGAACCGGGGGGGGGGAGGGGCGCCGCTCACCTTTTCCCCGTCTACCTGTCCCGCGAGCGCGGCCAGAGCCAGCAGCGCCCACAGCGTCGCCCACGTTCTCCCCGGGAAGGCCATGCCTGGCTGCCCCCACGGAACAGCCCCTCGGCCGCCGGCTCCCTTATCGCCGCCGAGGCAGGCCTGGAGTCCGGACTCTGGGCAGTACACCCATCCCGACTTCCGCTTTCGGCGCCAGCTTCGAGCCCGTCGCTGTGTCACGTGACGCCGCCAGCCTTCCGCTTCAGGCGGAGCCCTCCCGCCGGGAACAAAGGCGCCGTGCATTGAGTTCCGGGGGGAAGAGCCGCTCCTTCTGGGCGCGCGTTTAAGTAATATTAGGCTGCAAGCAAGGAAGTTTATATCCTTAGTTGAAGATTAGCGCCGTCGAAATCACGAGAACTTACTTCAGAAGAAATGTGTTAGGGGTGGGAGTGCTAATGTGAACTACACGTCTCAGGGGTTTCCAACGCAAAATTGAAATAGCAGCCACACCGGGACCGATGAGAAATAGAAGTGAGATCTGTCACAAGCTCCTGACTCCATTTTCCTGATTAAAATCCCGCCCTGCCCCAAGTGGCTATTTCCCCACAGGGGAAAGCATGCAGGTCCCAACGAGCAACAGGACAACATCCACTTAGGCAATAGTGGAATTTATTTTATTTTTTATTATTAAATTTATTAATCGCCCATCTGGCTGGTCACCCAGCCACTCTGGGCGATGTACAACACACCATAAAACAATTTAAAACAATAAAATTCTACCATAAATTCTAACTAGATTGTTGTTGTTGTTGTTCAGTCGTTCAGTTGTTCAGTCGTTCAGTCGTGTCCGACTCTTCGTGACCCCATGGATCATAGCACGCCAAGCCTTCCTGTCCTGCGCTCTCTCCCGGAGCGTGCTCAAGTTCATATTCATTGCATCCGTGATGCTATCTAGCCATCTCATCCTCTGCTGTCCCCTTCTCCTTTTGCCTTCAGTCTTTCCCAGCATCAGGGTCTTTTCCAGGGAGTTTTCTCTTCGCATTAGGTGGCCAAAATAGTTGAGCTTCAGCTTCAGGATCTGTCCTTCCAATGAGCACTCAGGGTTGATTTCTTTTAGGATGGACTGATTTGACCTCCTTGCAGTCCAGGGGACTCGTAAGAGTCTTCTCCAGCACCACAGTTCGAAAGCATCAATTCTTCGGCGCTCAGCCTTCCTTATAGTCCAGCTCTCACAGCCATACATTACTACTGGGAAAACCATAGCTTTGATTAGATGGACCTTTGTCGGCAAGGTGATGTCTCTGCTTCTTACTATGCTGTGTAGGTTTGCCATAGCTTTCCTCCCAAGGAGCAAGCGTCTTTTAATTTCATGGCTACAGTCACCGTCTGCGGTGATTTTGGAGCCCAAGAAAGTAAAATCTGTCACTGCTTCCATTTCTTCCCCTTCTATATGCCAGGAAGTGATGGGGCCAGATGCCATGATCTTCGTTTTTTTAATGTTGAGTTTCAAACCAGCTTTTGCACTCTCCTCTTTCACCCTCAACAAGAGGCTCTTGAGATCCTCTTCACTTTCTGCCATTAGGGTGGTATCGTCTGCATATCGGAGGTTGTTGATAATTCTCCCAGCAATCTTAATTCCGACCTCTGATTCATCCAACCCGGAATTTCTCATGATGTACTCTGCATATAAGTTAAATAAGCAGGGTGACAACATGCAGCCTTGTCGTACTCCTTTCCCAATTTTGAACCAATCGGTTGTTCCATGTGTGGTTCTTACTGTTGCTTCTTGACCCTCATACAGGTTTCTCAGGAGACAGGTAAGGTGGTCTGGTACTCCCATCACTTTAAGAATTTGCCACAGTTTGTTGTGATCCACACAATCAAAGGCTTTAGCGTAGTCAATGAAGCAGAAATAGACGTTTTTCTGGAATTCTCTTGCTTTCTCCATGATGCAGCGAATGTTGGCGATTTGATCTCTAGTTCCTCTGCCTCTTCTAAACCCAGCTTGTACTTCCGGTAGTTCTCGGTTCACATACTGCTGAAGCCTAGCTTGTAGGATTTTGAGCATCACCTTGCTGGCATGTGAAATGAGCGCAATTGTGCGGTAGTTTGAACACTCTTTGGCGTTGTCCTTCTTTGGAATTGGAATGTAAACTGACCTTTTCCAGTCTTGTGGCCACTGTTGAGTGTTCCAGATTTGTTGGCATATTGAATGCAGCACTTTAACAGCATCATCTTTTAGGATTTTAAATAGCTCGGCTGGAATACTGTCATCTCCACTAGCTTTGTTGTTACTAATGCTTCCTAAGGCCCACTTGACTTCACTCTCTAGGATGTCCGGCTCAAGTTCAGTGACCGCACTATCATGGTTATCAGGGACATTCAGATCTTTCCTGTATAGTTCTTCTGTGTACTCTTGCCACCTCTTCTTAATCTCATCTGCTTCTGTTAGGTCCCTGCCTTCCTTGTCCTTTATTATGCCCGTCTTTGCACAAAACGTTCCCTTGAGATCTCCAATTTTCTTGAAGAGATCTCTAGTCTTTCCCATTCTGTTGTTTTCCTCGATTTCTTTGCATTGTTCATTTAAGAAGGGCTTCTTGTCTCTCCTTGCTATTCTCTGGAACTCTGCATTCAGTTGGGTATATCTTCCCCTTTCTCCCTTACTTTTCGCTTCCCTTCTTTCGTGAGCTACTTGTAAAGCCTCATCAGACAGCCACTTTGCTTTCTTGCATTTCTTTTTCTTTGGGATGGATTGAGTTGCTGCCTCCTGAACAATGTTAGGGACCTCCGTCCATAGTTCCTCAGGCACTCTGTCTATCAGGTCTAATCCCTGAAATCTATTCCTCACCTCCACTGTATATTCATCAGGGATATGATTTAGGTCATACCTGAACAGTTTAGTGGTTTTCCCGACGTTCTTCAATTTAAGCCTAAATTTTGCAAGAAGCAGCTCATGATCTGAGCCACAGTCAGCTCCAGGTCTTGTTTTTACTGACTGTATGGAGCTTCTCCATCTTTGGCTGCAAAGGACATAATCACTCTGATTTCGATATTGACCATCTGGTGACGTCCATGTGTAGAGTCGCCTCTTTTGCTGTTGGAAAAGAGTGTTTGCTATGATCACCGTGTTCTCTTGACAAAACTCTATTAGCTTTTGTCCTGCTTCATTTTGTACACCAAGGCCATGCCTGCCTGTTATCCCGGTGATTTCTTGACTTCCTACTTTAGCATTCCAATCCCCTATGATGAAGAGGACATCTTTTTTTGGTGTCAGTTCTAGAAGGTGTTGTAGGTCTTCATAGAACCGATCAACCTCAGCTTCTTCGGCCTCAGTGGTTGGGGCATAGACTTGAATTACTGTGATGTTGAATGGTTTGCCTTGGATTCGTACTGAGATCATTCTATCATTTTTAAGATTGTACCCCAGTACTGCTTTTCCCACCCTTTTGTTGACTATGAGTGCTACTCCATTTCTTCTAAGGGATTCTTGCCCACAATAGTAGATATGATGGTCACCTGAATTAAATTCGCCCATGCCTGTCCATTTTAGTTCGCTGATTCCCAAGATGTCGATGTTCAATCTTGCCATCTCATGTTTGACCACCTCCAGCTTACCTTGATTCATTGATCTGACATTCCAGGTTCCTAAACAATATTGTTCTTTACAGCATCGGATTTTCTTTTCACCACCAGACACATCCACAGCTGAGTGTCCTTTCGGCTTTGGCCCAGCCGCTTCACTCTTTCTGGCGCTACTTGGAAATACCCTCTGCTCTTCCCCAGTAGCGTATTGGACACCTTCCGACCTGAGGGGCTCATCTTCCGGCGTCATCTCTTTTAGCCTTGTGATAGGTTCCATGGGGTTTTCTTGGCAAGAATACTGGAGTGGGTTGCCATTTCCTTCTCCAGTGGACCACATTTTGTCAGAACTCTCTGCCATGACCTGTCTGTCTTGGGTGGCCCTGCACGGCATAGCTTATGGCTTCACTGAGTTACGCAAGCCCCTTCGCCACATCAAGGCAGTGATCCATGAAGGGGTCTAACTAGATACCACAGCTTAAAAACATGAGAAGAGCCATGCTGGATAAGACCAAGGGTCCATCCCATCTAGCACTCTCTTCACGCAATGGCCAAGCAGTTGTCTGTGGGAAGTCCCACAAATAGGACATGGGTGCAACAGCACCCCCCCAAACATGTTTTCCAGCAACTGGTGTACATATACATACTGCAGGTAGCATGTAGCCATCAGGTAGCATGTAGCCATCATGCATTTGTCTAATACCCCTTTAAAGCCATCCAAATTGGTGGCCATCACTACATTTCCCTATGTTGATGGGAAACCCACAAGCAGGACATGAGTACAACAGCACCTTCCCTCCCATGTTCCCCAGCAACTGGTGTACATAGTCTCATTGCCTCTGGTACTGGAGGTAGCACATAGCCATCAGGACTAGTAGCCACTGATAGCCTTTTCCTCCAGGAATTTGTTCAACCCCCTTTTAAAACTATCCAAATTGATGGCCATCACCACATCCTGTGGTAGCAAATTCCATAATTTAACTATGTGCTGTGTGAAGACGTACTTAGGGATGTCAGAGAATTCCGCCACGGATCTTGGTGAGGCTGAATGCCAGTGCATTCGGCCCCCCGAAATCTGTGGCGGAATGGCCTGCCACCCCCCCACGGATCCCCCCCGGGACGAGACTTACCTGGGGCAGATGTTCCGGGTGGCAGTGGCGGCGGCTCCAGCGGCTCGTCTTCCGACTGGCTGCCGCCGCCGCCATTTGCAGTCTGGTCGCCTGGGTTTGTTTGTTTTTTACAGAGACGTGATAGGCTACGTAAAGACTTGCGTAGCCTATCACATCCCGGTTTAAAAAACAAAACAAAACGTAAATATTTACGTAGGCTAAAACGGCGAATCAAAAAGGGACGCAAATAGCACCCACTACGCTATTTGCGTTCCCCTTTATTTTCGCCGTAATAGTCTACGTAAATATTTACGTAGACTAAGACGGCGAAAAATAAGGAACGCAAATGCTGGTGGCCATAGCCGCCATTTGCATACGCGTTTTTTTTTTTTTTACCCAGAGCCTCCGCGGCCGGAAATCCGGCTGCGGGCAGCCCTGGCCTGGGCCTGGCTGGCTGCTCCATGGAGCAGCCGTGGAGCACAGCTGGCCATCGAGGATTCCACGGGGAGGACCGGATCGCCTCCCCGCCCCGTCGAGGATTCCGGGGGGAGGGACGGAATGCCTCCCCCCCACACCATGAACATAATCCGTGAAAAGGTAAGTGACTTTCGTACATCCCTAGAAGTACTTCTTTTTATCTGTCCTGAATCTCCCATCAATCTGCTTCCTGGGATGTCCCCAGTTTCTAGTATTATCGAGATGGGGAAGAAAACTTCTTCCTATCCAATTTCTTCATACCATGCATAATATTATTCAACTCTATCATGTTTCCCCTTGCTCACCATTTTTCTAAGCTAAACAGGCCCATACCCTGTAACCTTTCCTCATAAGGAAGTTGCTCCAGCCCATTTTAGTTGCCCTTTTTTGCACCTTTTCCAACTCTAAAATAGTCTTCTTTAGATGTGTGACCAGAACTGTACATAGTTGTTGCACAGTAGATTTGTTTAAGTGCAGTATGATATTGACAGTTTTATTTTTGATTCCCAAGTATGCTCAAATGGAATGTTACTTTTTCACAGCAGGATCAACATTTTAATTGAGCTATCCACCACAACTTCAAGTTCTCTTTCTTATCAGTCACTACTAGCTCAGATCCCATCAGCATATATTTGAAGCTGGAATTTTTTGCCCCAACATGCATAACTTGTTACAGCAACACTTTTTTCTGTGAACATCTAGCATGAGAAAGCATTCTGTGTAATGTTTCCAGATGATATGGCGGGCTCTCCTGTGGAAACCCTGGTTGATCTGTGGAATGCAGAAATGACCCAGGCGGTTGACATGATTGCTCCTGAGCGCCCTCTCCTGAGTAGAGCTCAAACTGCTCCATGGTATACCCCAGAGCTGAGACCAATGAAACAAAATAGGAGACGGATTGAGTATAGATGGAGAAGAACTAGGGGCCGATCTACATTGCACCCACCATCGCAATGAATTCGGTGTCCCGGGGGGGGGGGGGACTATGACTGGATACGGTAGTGAAGGCGGAAAATCAGAGCACATTAAGGGGAAATACCGGGATATTAGGGTATTGAAAGCAGGAGCACGGAAGTGGGAAATTCCGATTCCAATTCGAGGCGGCTACTGCGTAGTGTGAAAGGCGGGTGGTGAAACCTCATTGGAAGCGAAAAAAGGTGGTAAGTGTAGATCCAGCCCTAGTGGATGCAATCAAATGCTGGTATATGCCTATGGTAAAGTATATTCAGGGGCAGTCAGGGTTGCAAAAAAAATCTTGCTGCCTCTATTGAATCTTCTATCTGCTGCCCAGCGGAGCTTTTCAGAGTCATCTGGGGGCGATTACATGCCAGCCCTAAGGACACTGTAGATCCCTCTGAGGCTCGCTGTAATGCATTTGCTAGGCACTTCCAGGATAAGGTCTCTTGCATCCACTGGGACTTAAGACTCCAATGTTATAGCAGGTGAATCTCGTGAGGTATCCAGAGCACAGCCTTGTCTTGTTCTCCTGGATGAGTTGCAGTTGGTACAGCTCAAGGACATTGACAAGGTGCTGGATCCTTGCCCCTCTTGGCTGATAAAAACGGGCAGAGAAGGAACAGCTGGCTGGGCCAGGGAGGTGATTAATGCCTCTTTGCGAGAGGGAGTGGTCCTGGGCTGCCTCAAAGAGACAGTAGTGAGACCACTCCTAAAGAAACCCTCCCTGGACCCGGAAAATCATAGTAATTTTAGGCCAGTGGCAAATGTTCCTTTCCTGGGCAAGGTTCTTGAGCGGGTGGTTGCCAACCAGCTCCAGACACTCTTGGATGTGACCGATTATCTAGGTCCATTTCAGTCGGGGTTCAGGCTGGGTTTTGGCACGGAAACTGCCTTGGTCACCCTGTATGATGACCTATGTCAGGAGAGAGACAGGGGGAGTGTGACCTTGTTAATTCTTCTTGATCTCTCAGCAGCTTTCGATACCATTGACCATGGTATCCTTCTGGGACAATTGCCTGAGCTGGGAGGGGGAGGCACTGCATTGCAGTGGTTTCACTCCTACTTGGATGGTTGGCTCCAGAAGGGGGATATTGCTCAGCCCCATGGATTCTCCAGTATGGGGTTCCATAGGGATCAGTTCTGTCCCCCAGGCTATTTAACATCTACATGAAACCATTGAGTGCCAGAGTTCCAGAGTTTTGGGGCATGTTGTCATCATTATGCTGATGACACGCAGCTCTATTTCTCCTTTTCATCTTCTTCAGGTGAGGCTGTAGATGTGCTAAATCAGTGCCTAGCTGCAACAATGGACTGGATGAGGGCTAATAAACTGAAACTCAATCCAGACAAGACTGAGATGCTGTTGGGGTGGGTGGTTCTTCTGACCAGAGGGTGATCCTGTTCTGGATGGGGTTGCAGCCCCCCTGAAGGAGCAGGTTCGTAGCTTGTGGGTTCTCCTTGAACCATCTTTGTCACTAGAGGCTCAAGTGGCCTTAGTGGCATGGAGTGCCTTCTACTGACTTCGGTTGGTGGCCCAGCTATGCCCCTATCTGGACAGGGATAACCTGGCTTCAGTTGTCTATGATCTGGTAATCTCCAAATTAGATTACTGCAATACACTCTATGTGGGGCTGCCTTTGAAGACGGTTCAGAAACTGCAGCTCATGCAAAATGCAGTGGCCAGATTAATAATGGGGACCAGAAGGTCTGAACATATAAGACTGACTCTGGCCCACTTGCACTGGCTGCCTGTATGTTTCCAAGCCTGATTCAACGTGCTGGTTTTAACCTATAAAGCCTTACACGGCTTGGGACAATACCTGATGGAGTACCTCTCCCAACACAAGCCTACCTGTATACTACATCTAAGGCCCTCCTCTGGCTGCCTACACTGAGGGAAGCTCGGAAGACGGCGACAAGGGAGAGGGCCTTTTTGGTGGTGGTCCCCAAAATTATGGAATGATCTCCCCGACAAGGCCTGCCTGGCACCAACATTGTTACCTTTTCGGCAACCTTTCTCTTCTCTCAGGCATTTGGCAGCATATGGTAAGTTTTAATTGATCCTAGAATGTCTTATGGTCATGGTTGTTTGTGTTTGAGATTGTTTGTTTGACATTGTTTTAGATATATGTTTCTTTTGTGTACATGGTCTGTTCATGTGTTTTTTTACATAAATGGTCTTTAATCTCTGTATATTGTATCTTTAATGTTTTTAATCTTTGTAAACCGCCCAGAGAGCTCCAGCTATTGGGCAGTATAGAAATGTAGATGATGATGATGATGGAAAAAGCTTGTTTCCAGGATGGAGACACATAAAGGAATTTTCCTCACTAGCTCTGGATTTATTGGACCACCATTCCTGGGGTGTTTCCAGTTTGACAGCTCCTAGCACTAAAAACTTTATACAGCTGTTCTGTTTTTTCCTTTATGGATTTTCTGTGGAAATAAAGAAGATGGAAGAAGTGGTGGAAAAAAAGAGGAGAGTTACAAATAGAAGGTGACATTGCCTGGATCCCCTCTAAAATTGTGTCAGTGAGGCAGGATAATTGCACAATAATAGCCTTGTCTGGAAGTACCTTTGCTACAGAAGTGCCTTTAAATCTTTGTGCTCCTCAAATACTCCATAAGTATCATGCGATAAGCATATTAGAGCCTGTAGACCTCTCTGGGTATGATTCATTACCTGCTACTAAATGTGTGGCCAGTTTCAAAGGAGACTCAGAGGGAAGGTTGCACGCCCCCTGATTTTTAATCAGTAGCATTATGGCCATTTCCCGCAACTGCAAATTAGTACTTTTATGCCGGTTTCACCAACCCACTCCCCCAATCTGTCGGCCACCTGCCCGCTTTTCATCTATACTGAGCACATTGTCTTTGTATAAACATTCATGCCTCCACACTGGAATAGAACAGGGAATATTTTTCTTTTGTATTTACCACCTCAAAAGTAAGTGACATCTCCCATGCAGAAAAAGCAATTTAAAGCAACCCTGTTTTCCTGTGGGTATTGGTCACAGTTAAGTACAATTGAACAGCTTTTTTTTTTTAATAGGTAGGCAAGCTTTATTTTAAAAAATGTGTGTGAAAACAAATTAGCCACACGTAGAAGTTTCATATCATTTGACTGGATTTATTTATTAGTTGACATTCACTACTGTTCAATTAGAGAGCAGCTGGGCAGTTTATTACAGCTCTTGGCCCAAATCTAGACCTCACAATCATGAATGGTCGGAATGGACTAGGGGTTCATCTCACTGGAAACTGTAGTTCACCAAAAGGAGTGCTGCTATCCAGGTCTACAAATCTTATACTAATTTACCTGGAAATAAGCCCTATTGAACTCAGTTGGGCTTACCTCTGACTAGACATGTGATAGGATTGCACTGTAGGTTATTCCTTATTTATTTTAAAGATCTATAAGCCTCCTTTTTGGGCAAACTCCTCCCATATTATGTTAGGCACTTATACATTCCTGATTCCATTTTGCTCCCATTATATGTCCCTCAGTGAGATCGGATGAGGGATCACTTCAGTAAGGCCAAGAAATGGAGTGCTAGCCTCCCCCACCCCATCTTCAAATCAGTGCAACTGCAGGTATGAGATCCATATGGACCGACTGAGCCAAGTGTCAGTGAGATAACTCTGTATTTTGCAAATAACGTTCTTTCCCTGAGATCCGTCCTTATGGGTCCTTAAAATATGTCATTGATATACCTAGTATATACCTAATATATCTGCCCAACACTATATGGATTTTTTTTAAGCACTATAAGCTGTTCTACCTGTTTGTGAGTGGTTTTGGCATTAGTTAAATAGGGGGCAATCAAGGGGGGTTATTCTGGTAGGATAGACTCAGACTGGCAAAGTCTGAGACCTCCATTTAAAATAGTAAATTCAGGCTGAATATGTAGTGAGACGTTTTTCTCCCTGGGCTCGATCAGACAAGGCTTTTAATGTGCTATTGCCCTGCCCCATTTGTGCAATTTTGCAAATGTCCACACAATGTCATTATGGTCCTGCAGCCACCCCATGATTTCCCACTGCCTAGCCTGTATTTTTTCACAAGGAGGAAAATCTGTTAATGTTTTCTGGCATAGTACCGCAATGGTATAGTACCGCAAAGAGCCACTGGTGTGATTTCTGTTTTTGTGGCATTTCGGTGTGGGTGTGGGTGTGATGTTTACTATAATGTTTCTGAATGGGCATGTCCATGTAGCACAATTTAGCTTTGCTTTGTGTCATTTCATTTCTGATTGGCATAATACAAGCATGGCTGTTTTCCCCTCATTTTTTAATTTTGATGGTTTAGTACTTATGCACTTCTGGAGATATGTCCTTTCAAAAATGCACGTACACAAGATGATAACAAATGTATTACCTCCAGTATTGGAGGTAGTATCTTTGAATATCAGCTGCTGGGGAAAGTGAGATGGGGGTGCTGTTATGCTCATGTCCTGGTTGTAGCCAACCCATAGGCATCTGGTTGGCCACTGTGGGGTCAGAATGTTGGACTAGATCAGCCTTTGGCCGGATGCAGCAGCATATTCTTATGTTCTTATATGAAATGAATAGAAATAAGTCTAGTAAGGAAACTTCCACTTACTGCGTACAGATAGTTTAATTGCTTCCTTTATCTGTTTATATAAGGTCTGTGTTTAATGGGATCTAGCAGTTAGCATTGGAATATATACTTTCATCATCTTGTGTACTTGATTTATGTTGTTGTTGTTCAGTCGTTAAGTCGTGTCCGACTCTTCGTGACCCCACGGACCATAGCATGCCAGGCCTTCCTGTCCTTCACTCTCTCCCAGAGTGTGCTTAAGTTCATATTCATTGCATCGGTGATGCTATCTAGCCATCTCATCCTCTGCTGTCCCCTTCTCCTTTTGCCTTCAATCTTTCCCAGCATCAGGGTCTTCTCTAGTGAGTTGATTTACGTACATAGTATAATATTAGAGCTTCCTTGCCTTCAGCAAAGAAAACGTACTTAACTTCTGAGTAGAAGCGAACGAATATCTTCAGCATACACCCGTTTCATTCTTGACTGCACAATGTACTGTTTCTACCTACTGCTGCTTGCTTCCTCATTATGTGTTATTTTACATTGGCCCTAAGGGCTAGCGGCTGCCTCTTTCCTCCTTGATATGCTTGTATCCTTTGGAAAAGGGCATTCCTAAGTGCGAGCCTGCTGCAATTTGACCACAGAAGCCTCCATACAAAGGGTCGTTCAGTCATGAATTCAATGGGTGAACCTGGACAAGTTTGCTCACTCTCAGGTTTCATTTGCTTTCTTATAAAATGCAGATATTACTGACCTACCTACCATGTGGCAATATTATGAGACTACAGCTACAATTCTAAACCAACCTCAGGATGAGTCCAACTGAAATCAACATGACTTCCTTCAACATACCTAGGATTAGAGGGTGGCTAGGAAGAGAAAACAGCCTGCACTCTTACAGGTGCTTCCAGATGGTGGGGCCACGGTCCCATCTACATGGGAGGCTTTCTTCGATGCTGCTGTGGAATAAAGTCATTAGAGACAAATGATGTTGTGGCCACTCTGCAGCCACCCTGGAATTTACCTGTGGGGAAGCTGCACTTTTGCAGAGTACTTTCACTCCATTGTTTTCCTTTAATTCAGCTCCCCTGTTGTTCAGCTGCTGTATGCCTGCTTTAGATTTGGTATGATCAGGGCATTCTTAGGGGTGTGTCTTTCACCTGTCCCTGCCCCCAGTAACCTAGGTAATGTAACTCATCTGCCTTTCCAGCACATCAAAGCCATAGAGTGCCCTTTGAGCCTTCAGAATCACCCCCTGCTTCTTTTTCACTAGTGGGACTAATTATCCTCTGTGATTATATACTTCTCTGATGTTTAAGTTGCTTAGCTTCTGTGATGAGTGAAGTAACTTCTCTGATAGTTTGTAACTTCACTTCTCTGTGATGCTTGCAGTAAGGGCTTAAGGGCACAAGCCCTTATGCAAATGCGGGCTTTATCACTATAGTGATCTAGCAGAGTCTTGGGAATGTTGCTGAGGAGCCTGTCAGGAGCTTGGAGAGGTGCCCAGGGAAGGAGAAAAAGGGTTGAAAGCTATAACTCTGTGACAGTTTGTTAGAATGAGGTGAAATGGGGGGGGGGTTGCTCTCATAGGGAGACTTCCGATGATGCACTGGAGAACTGGGGATTTTGGCTTCTTCGTGCAAAAGTGCGCACATTGGGAAAAGAGGGGGAGGAATAACTCCATGACAGTTTGCTGGAATGGGGTGAAATTGGGGCGAAATTTGGCTGGTGGGATACTCTCTTAGGGAGCCTTCAGATACTGCACTGGAGAATCAGGGATTTTGGTTTCTTCATACAAAAGTGTGCACATTGGGGAAAAGGGGGAGCAATAACTCCACAGCATTTTGCTGAAATGGGGCAAAATTGGGGTGGTGGGCTGCTCTGATAGGGAGCCTTCAGATGCTGTACTAGATAACTGGGTTGTTTATAACTTTCAGAATTGTGAATTAGTTACTCTCCATTCATAGTAATGTACTAACAGGGGAGAGCCTGGACATGGGCCAGGAAACAAGCCTTTCTCATTGGCTGAGCAGCCCTTGCCCAGTTGATAACATTCAGTTCTACTCCCCCCGCAACCCGAAAGTATGTCCTTTCGAGCACTGTGTGACCCATGAAAATCGGATTTTAAAGATAGGGTACACTCGTCTTTTCTTGCTTCGTGTGTCCCTGACAGACCAAAGCAGATTCCATGAAAATCTAGTTAATACTACAACACACTTCTCATTCCGTTGTCATGAAGACCCCACCCCCACCACTAACAATCAGAGGGCAGTGCAACTATCTCATATTTCTTTTTCAGTGGATTTTCTATAGTAAGAAGAAGAAAAAAAACAGGAGAAGTGGTGGGAAAACATGGGAGAGCTACAAGTGGCTGATGAGGATGACGACGTCTGGACCCCACATAAATTTCTGTGATGGCATGGTAAAAGCCTTGTCTGGAAGCACCGTAAATTGCTATAGAAGATATGCAGTCTTATCTCAGTTGGAACTGCCTCCCCAGGGAGATCCATATCGCCTCATCACTGCTGGTTCTAAACAAAACCTGAAGATTTTTTTAGAGGATTCCACAGACTCTGCATTCGTTTAGATATAGGTACCTGCAAAGCAGCGTGTACCGTCTCTCGAAGAGGTGCACTAAGGAGGATGGACGACAAGGGGACAGAACAGAAAGTACACTGTTATTTCTACAATAACATAACCTCCCCACCCCTCACTACTGTGCCTGAGTAAGATCTTGGGATGCAACTTTCCTCCTCATAGGTCAGACTTTTCTATGGAAGGTGGCAATTATCCTCTTCAAATATGCATTTTCTAGCCCCATTGCTCATGCAGCTGCTATAGAAATGAAAATGTAACTGATCTTCCCCCTTTTCTTCTCTAGTACTAGCTCAGCTGAACTGGTTATTTTGTTGCATACCACTGGCTAGAAGTGACCTTGAAACCTCACTAGATTCTTTCACTCAACTTTCTGCGCACTAGCGCTGCTACGTAGGAGGAATGGGGAAAAGGTAGGAGTACAAAAGGAGGAAAGGGCAGATTTTGAGCTATCATTACAAGGGGGAGGGGGATTACTCGAAACCATCAGCTTCCTCTTGGGGGATGTGTTCTTCCATCCAAATGGGGGTCTGCTGTTCACCCTGGCCTGCTTGTTGGCCCGCTGCAATAGCCTGGTGGTGCTGGTGGTGCATTCCCAACACTGGCTCTGGCAAACACACAACAGAGGCCACAGGCTGAAGCAGTGGATAAAGCAGCTGTGGGTCACAGGGGTGTATGTCGTCTGTGGGCACCCAAGCTTGCTACTGAAACTGACCATGAGCGAGAGGAGGAGGAAGCTGCTGTGTGGAGCCATACAGGTCGTGATGGTAAAGTGCTTCAGCCTGCTGTCCTGGAACAGCTGCTGTGAAGCCTGCTGCTAAGATGTGTAGAACATTGGTCTGCCTTTCCATCGCAGCAGTTGGGTCTGCCATTGCCCACTTGAAAGTATGTTCCGAGATGCGCGTGCTTTCACACAGAGCAGTATCTACTGACTTTCCAGAAGTGTGTATGCTCTGAGCTAAGTGACATGTGGCCCACACAGACAGGAGATGATTATTCACTCGACGCCTCACCTCCCTGGTGTCCATTTCCATGAGAAGTTTATATGCGCATTCATCTGATACTTCTGTGGTGCAAACCAAGTCTCTTGGAAGGTGCACACCATCAGTTTTGCATTTGCTCCTCAAGTGTGCCACTGTGTGTGTGTTAGTCAGCGGTGCATCTCCTTCTGTGCCATCCTCCTGCACTTCTTGCAGTTCAGCGGCCTCTTGCAGAGCAGTTCATCACTCCTCTGCTTGTAGCTGCTGCTGCTCTTCAACCAGTTCCCCTTTGTCTGGTACAAATTCCTGTGGGGCTAGGGGAATCCAGTAAAGGTGGGGTCACTCTGTTCAGCAAACCATGTTGTGTTTCAGCAGTGGCATTTTTCTACCCTCCCGTCAGCCAACTCTGAGAGAACTCGGAGTGGAGGTGGCCCCATATGGGAGACAGAGCACATCAGAAGGTTGTCCAGATCTACTGT